>NW_024881722.1:2500-650000 GCF_019059575.1 Amphibalanus amphitrite | reverse complement strand
AAAAAATTTGAGTCGTTTACAAGTCACCATCAACACCCTAATAATCAATGCTAGATCACTCCCTCAGCTTTAGCCATCACTTAACTCCATATTTCAGACTTACAAGAGCCTCAGAGGCTCAGGCACAGGCGCCTAATGAGCCAAAAGCATTTGGCAGTTGGTAGGTACTTAGTCTTACCAAGCCAAGTGCCTGCTACACTACCTAGGTACCTACATTTTACATGTCAGAAGTCAGAATTGACACCTGCGGCTGCCTCCCCTTCTCCCAGTCCCAATTTGGTCCCAATAATCAATCAACAGCATAAGAGTTAGCCGGGTGTCTATAGAGTCAAATACGCCCAAACTACCTATAGCCTATAAACTACCTATAGGCTATGCTATAATATAAATAAACTCATGGGCGTAGGAACGGCTGGAACATTGTGGGTGCATGGGTGCAGAAATCCAGCCATGGCCGGTGAAGCGGGGGGGGGGGGGGCGACACCCGAGCGAAGGCTCGTTACGAGCTTTGAGGGTGTACCATGTCGAAAAGGTACCAACCGATAAGTGCATTTGGAAGCATTGACCCTCGCATGTGTAGGGGGTCGGATGACCCCCCCCCCCCCCCCCATGGTTGTTCGCAAATAACTCGCGCAAAAAGCCGCCGATCGCGACGAAACTTTTAGTACCCTCGAGTTGATCAGTTTTACACCTACTCTAAAAATTTCATGACACTGACCCAAAAGACCTTTGACCTGTGACCTGATTCTCGAGACCATGTTCGGCCGGAATCGCGATTTGGCGTGTCAGCTCACATTATCCGCGCGTTTCCAGTCTTTTTTTGTGATTGTAGCAGGGTTTCGGAGTCGTGGTAGCGCTGTTCCGACTCCGACTCCGACTCCGACTCAGACTTGTAAACGATTCAAAAAAATTCAGTTGATTCAGTCACGACTCACTTGATGAAATGACCGATTCAATCACAACTCAATCAAACAGTCAGATTTTCCAAGCGATTCAATCACGACTCATTGGCCTTGTGATTCAACTCAATCACGACTCATCCCATTAGCAGTGATTCAGGGAATGACTCAACTCATGATTCAACTCAACTCGATTCAATCAACATGTTATATATAATGTATACCGATATGTAATGCCAATTAATTTTTTTTATACTGATACCAAACCGATACCAACTAAATACACTGGGGTCTGGGAGAATACCAATAACAAACCGAGCGAATAAAAAATATAGAAAAGTACCAAATCTATATTCTATACTTAATTCAACAAAATTTTAAGTATTTACAAAAATATGGTGTAAAGATGATAATTTAAGTTCAGAATACTCAAGTTCTGTTACAAATGAAGCTACCAGAGGACTTATAAAATTTATTTATCTGCTTACAAAAGGAAACATATGCAAAATTTCACAGAATGCTACTACACATCATCAGCGTCATCGAAAAGGACCAAAATTTGCAAACCAATTGTGATACCCAAACTGAAATAGCTGGTGATCAGGATCAGCCATAAAAAAGGATTGTTTGATACTTTATGAAGCAATGGTAAAACAAGACACAGGACTAGACATATCCGGCGCGCTACAAGTTTTCTTTACTAACAATGATACGGAATATCGATACTTACGAAGCTGTTCAACAATTACATAATATAAGTTTGAATGCTCTCATGTTAAAGCTACCTCAACTATCCATAACTTCAATAACAAAATAACAACTCCAAGCTCCACGACACCAAGGCCACTTCATACGGCGCGGAGCTGGGTTCAAATGCGCATGCGCCAAGTGGGCGACCATCTTGAATCAAGCAGCAGAACTATATAAAATAAATAGTTTATGTTTTTTGATTTAACTATGCGTATTTAAGTAGGCGTGGAAAACAGTTTTTAGGAAAAGAAAAATTAAGGAAAAATTATCTAACAGTAAAATGCTCATAAATTAGTTTTACGATCTGCATTTACGCCCAGCACTACAACATAGTTACAGCGTATACTGACGCAGCTGCGACAAAAAAAAGTATTCTGCGTGGACCTGCTGATTGGTAAGACCTACTGGAAATCCCTAGCGCTGCCATCAATACTGTACGGCTCCAGTGTCATGACAGTCACAGAGGAAGAGACCAAGAAGCTGCAAGTAATCGAAAATGGTGTCTACAGACAGATCTTGGGGGCTCCAAAATATGCACCAAATGCTGCATTGAGAGGAGAAATTGGAGCATCTCTGATGACAACAAGGATTAAAACTGGAAGACTTCAGTACATGAGAAGCATATTGCAAGGAAAAAATCAACTACCGTAAACCGGGGTGAGTTGATATGGGGTGGTGAGTTGATATAAATTGCTCGAAAAATGTTAAAATGTGTGCTGCTCATCCATTTGTAAACCAATTTTCAGTTTTATTTTTCTGTGAAGTGAAGCAACCAATAAGTGATGCATATAGCTGAGAAAGACATGCATGTGGTGCAGTGCCTTCTTAACACATTACTTTTTTCAAAGTCCTTTTTTTCTTCTGATTTTGAAACTAAGGAAAAGTCCCCACCCTACAGCAAAGACGGTGGATATTCATGGAACAACATGCACTGGGAAAGAAACTACCATCAATTTACTGTTGATCCCAGGTAGTTTTGGGTTTCACCTATAACAACGCTTTTTTATAATTTTAAGAAAAGTGACAGGTGGTGAGTTGATATGCCATCAAGGGGTGAGTTGATATGCATGATAAAAGCTGATACCAGGCTGGTATGCATGCAAATTAGCATGAAATATGGGTCTGCAGGTAAGACAAAGTCAATTAGACCAACTCTTCTCCTTTTCTTTCCCCACATCATTCCATCAACCCCAAAAAGCTTTAGTTTTTTTTCTGAATGCTTGAGACGAGGCCTGTTAGTATCACTGATGTTAGTTGTCGGACTTTCGTCCCCGTCTTGAGTTGAGATGTTAGTTTCACAACGTTTCAGCCAGTAACTTCTCCGGCCGTTGTCTAATTTGCCTCGATAGTGGAGTGGTTAGAACCGTGGACCATCACCGGGGAAACCCGAGTTCGATTCCCGCTGACTACAGGAGCTTTCGAACTGTTTGACGCGTACGGCGTCACCAACATCCAGGTCCTTCTGAGGCTCAAAAAATACCTGACGAGTGACGACGGCCGGAGAGTAACTGGCCGAAACGTTGTGAAACTAACATCTCAACTCAAGACGGGGACGAAGGTCCGACAACTAACATCAGTAACCCCAAAGTTTTTTTCTGTGGACATACCTAACATGCAAAAGGCACAGCATGACTCCCTGTCAAGTCTCAAGGTGGCTCCCTACAAGCTACAAAGGAACATTATAGAACACCTATATAGGGGAGACCCGGGAGGTATGGGCCGGTTTTGTGAAAAGGCAATTTTCTTCCAGTGGGCAGTGGCTAGACTCGTTTTTTCACTCTGTGTACGTGAAATTGCCTTTCGCCTGCAACGTGTGCCTGATATTAGGCATGTGGGATCAACTATTTTGTCTCGAGATAACTTTCAATAAATCATGTGCTTTTTCGATCCATCAAAATGCACCGGGAGGTATGGGCCATGGCCCGGGAGGTATGGGCCGGTGCCATGTTTCATATTATTTTCTCGACAATGAGAATAATACTCTTAGCTGGTATCTACCTCGATCTCTCTTAGAGCCCAGGAACCGCATAAGCGGCCAACAGCTTGCTTCATGAAGGTCACTTGGGCCCATATGTATTTTGGTAAACTCAATCAGCCACCATGAAATAAGATGAATAATATTTTTCTGTTTGGATGAAATTTGAAGTTAAATTTTCGACCTTGCGCGACAAAAATAAAACTTATTGACGGGGACATTTAATGAAAGCATCTTTTTATTTATTTAGGATCACCGGGGGTAGGTGGCCCAAACCTCCCGGTTAGGACGCCATAATGTGCGTAGCATCTCAGCTCATAATCTTGCAAGAAAGCTTCATATCGTCTATCCAGTCTTAATTTGCATGCTTTAAACTTTATGTTAGCGATAGTCTGACATCATGAAACGAGCCTGGTTCAAATTTATCACGAATTTTCTGTATGTACCGTATTTTACTCGAAGAGGGCAAAAACGCTTTATCGCCGCTCATTGCCATAGAAGGCTGAGGAAAGTTATGGAAAATCACATGGGATGTAATCACTGAATGGCTGCTACCAGTTAACACCGTCAAATGTGAAAAAATGCGCAACACTTCTTCAAAACTGCGATGGCCCATACCTCCAGGGGGCCCATACCTCCCGGGTCTCCCCTACATACAGATTAAAAAAAATTGTTATAATTATTCGTAGTTTCGAAAATGACAGAACTGTCGTTTCTGTATGGCTAACAGCGCGGGAATTCTGATCTCGTGAAACTGATTAGTTTTCCTGCTTGGCAGTTGCCAACCGAGAATGAGTGACAAAATGAAATGGAACAAACAATATAAAGAAATTGACTGGTGTCTTAGCCCCCGCCCGTATTCGTGTTTTGCCAGCGTTTAACGTATAGGGGGGGGGGGGGGGTCCGTTGGAATCCCATCGTCGTTTGGCCCCTGGTGGAGCTAGAGCTTCGCGGAAAAAAATGAGCGTGTTGCCCGAGACGCGAGGAAGCCGATGATAACCAACTTTAAGGTCCTTGGTCATTGGTTAACCTTCCAGGTCGGGTCAATTACCTAGAAGTCGGGAAAATAAGGGGTTATTTGAAGTTCATAAATCGAGTTTATTATTTTTTGGCTGTTGCTGATCACGAATGTCATGTTATGTCTTCGTACATTTAGGCCAGGTCAGGTCAGGTCAGGTCAACCAGTAGGTGTCCTGCCGGCTATCCATAGGGAGTGTCAAGTGTCAACTACCACTGACGGTGTCGTAACATGTTACGAAGGCACTAAAACTACTTCGTAAATGATCAAATGCATGTTAAATTCGAAATCGGCCCGAAAAAATCTACCCTAGAAACATGTAAAACTCCAAAAAGTGAACCGAGGTCACCAAAGGTCAATGACCTGACCTGACCTTCAGGTGACCTTGACAGTAGACACCCACAATGCTGCGTGGGACTAACATCATTTACATGTTTGGACGTTACAATCACAAAAAGACTGGAAATGCGCGGATAATGTGGAGCCGACTACGCCAAATCGCGATTCCGGCCAAGCATGGTCTCGAGAATCAGGTCACAAGTCAAAAACCATTTGAGTAAGGGTCATGAAATCTTTAGGACATGTGTAAAATTGATAAACTGACGAGAGGTACTGAAAGTTTCGTCGCGATCGGCCGCTTTTTGCGCGAGTTGTGTGCGAAAAGCCGAGGTGGTCTGTTCGCCCGCCTATAAGTGCGAGGGTTAATTTTGGCTTTTGATGCCGAATTCTCTTTTATGTCGCTTATTTCACCTTATAGAATACAGTCCTAATTAGATTTGCTTCACTTCACTTCATTAATATTTTGTTGACTACCAGTCAACAAAAGCTCAGAAGTATATGTATTCTTTCATTTCAATCCATTATCTCTGTCAGAGGCATATCAACCTTGACCCGCAACTGACAATGTGTTTTAACTACAAGAAAATACACTTGTAATTCCAAAATATATTGCCAGTTTTGATACCGTTGGCTTGAGGACACGTGACTAGCCAAGTTCAGAATGTTTTAAGTAAAACTAAGTATCATAAAGCGAAAAAATGATGCTGCTAAAATCAAGCCATTTTGATAGCGCTGTGTTGGACATGATTGCGTTTTCATGAATGTGAGGTCTGCTGCCAATCTACTACCATTTTTCTGATGGTTTCTTTCAGGATGTGTTCTCTCATCCTTTTTTTCAACACTGGCATTTTATCAACTCACCTCTGAGCTTCTTTAGCCGAGAAATTTTGAAAAATCCAAAACCATATCAACTCACCCCCTGGGGGGTGGTGAGTTGATATGAACTTTGGCGTTTTAAAAAATGGGCTTAATATATACATTTTTTATTCATTTTTGATGATTGCCTCACCAAGGCATGTGCCATGAAACTGGCACAAAAAGAATTCCGTAAATGAATGTGGCTTTTAAAGAAATCTAGAAAAACCTCAAAATCCATATCAACTCACCCCGGTTTACGGTACTCAAAGAGGTGTTAACAGAAATGATGGACGAGGGCAAGAACAAATGGATGAAGGTAACCTATTCCATTATTAAGGAAGTCGGACTCAAAGTAAAGGATTTGTACCAGATAAGCAAAAAAGACCTTAAAACACACATGCAAAAATGGGATGGAAAGAAATGGAAGGAGGAATTGTTAACTAAAACTACTCTGTCCCTGTATACTGTCTGGAAAAAGGAGATGAAGGAAGTAACGTTTATTGACAACCAGCAAGCATCAACAATATTTTTCCAGGCAAGAGCTAACTGTCTTCCTCTAAATGAGCGCAAGAGATACAAGAAAGAAGACCCAAGATGTATGATGTGCAATGCAGAAAATGAAGACCTCGCCCACTTTATATTGAATTGACCAGCCTACGAAGAAGAAAGAAAAGAATCAATCCATCTTCAGAAACCCTATGCAAAGGATATTTTAGGGATGTTTCTGTTTGAGGAGGAAGATATCGAAGAAAAGAAAGAAGTATTGCTTAAGCTGTGGAAGAAAAGAAGACTGCTGGAAATAAAACAAATTTCTCCATCCTAATTGACCTTCATCCTCCCAACACCCAATCCTGTCCCCTAGTGAAAATCCTAGCCACACAAACCAACCATAACAATGCAACCCATCGATCAAAGTAAAAGTTAAAGTTTAAGAAATCAAGGAGGTGCCGATACAAAGGCTAAACCTCCGATAACCATCGCATCGCATCGCATCGCATATGGCAAGTATTGCGAGCAGTCTGGCAAATCTCTAATCAGAATTTAGCATCGAATGCAAAAACTGTTAGCGATCCATAAAACTAGAGGGCGAAGAACACCAAACAGCACAAGATTTCTGGGTGATGGTGCAGGTGAAATGGAGGTGTTTGAAAGTTTTCTTTTTAATAGTAGGCTATGTATCTAGTTTTCGCCATCGTATCTTTACTTTTGTGAAACTGAAAGCCACGGCAGTACCTATCTATCTGACAGATCCATCAATGCTCATAAGCTAAGGTATTCTTTATGTTGATAGGTAAACGCTGATTCTGCTGGGAAATGTGAAGCGATTTTGACAATGGATTAGACCAAGCAATTTATGGCCCTCTGTCCAAATTATTAACTAAGGTTACAAAATTCTAATGTGAACATGCATTGTGCATGCATAAATATGTTTTGCTTGCTCACAAATGTCCTGGTGAAACAGGTCATTGAAAATGTAAAGATTAACATAATATGTAAAACCATGTGTGTTGAGCAATGTGCACCTGCTACTGTTAACTTGATAGCAGTGCTTTCATGCACTGGAAATAAATTAACATGCATTTTTCCATGTTCATGCATCAACGTTTATGTATAATTTGTGTTTTCAGTTTGATTAAAACTTTCAACAAAATTATTATGTTTATTTTTTAAATCATGATAGCCATGCGCATTTATAATACTGACAAAATACCTAAAAATTTTGCAGTGCATTGTGTGTGTCTGTGATGCAAATGCCACATATATTTCTACATAATATAGTAGTACATATAGTCATAGATTAAGCAATTCCCAGCACATTGTGATTGAATCATTTTGTCGATTCAATCAACTTGAATAGATGAGTTGCCGACTCAATCACTTTAAGTTGCCGTGTGTGACCGATTCAATCACAACTCGTATGGCGACAAGAGATGATTCAACCGACTCAATCACAGTGAGTCGGCATTTACAAGCGATTCATGAGAATCGATTCAATCAGAGTTGAATCGCTTACAAGTCTGCAGTCCGACTCCGGGCTCCTGACCGACTCCGACTCCGACTCCGACTCCGACTCCGACTCCGGATCTGATACGAATGGCAATGGCGGCCGCCAAAATTTTGCGTGATATGACGCCACGCTAGGTCTACGTGCACGGGGAGAACGCTCCTACTCTCCGGTTTCCTTCATGCAGTCACCATTTCTCCCACGTGGACGCAGCTGAATCCACAAGAGGTCAGCGGCCAGCGTGGAAACCCGCCGAGAAGCGCGAGAGGCGGCCGTATCACGAACACGAGCATCGCCATCATGTCCGTCATTCCTATGTGTTGATAATTTTCGGAACATAAACGAAAGAAATAAAAATACAGTTGTCATTTAGTCTTTGCTTCGTCAAATACTTCAGATAGTGGAAGTTATAACAGGCATGCAAAATACTTGGCTACTAAATTATGATATAACTTGAAACTTGTAACATCCAATGTTTGTCATTTAGAACAAAAACAAGATGAGTGCAATTTTTATCGCCGGAAGCGAATTCTAACGCGGACAACTGGTAAAAAAAAACTGAAAAATGATATCACATATTCTAGTTATTTTCCGGAGTCGGAGTCGAGGCAGCTTGACCGACTCCGACTCCGACTCCGACTCCTGGCTGCTTGCCACGACTCCGGGCGACTCCGACTCCGACTCCGACTCCGACTCCGAAACCCTGGATTGTAGACGTCCAAACATGTGAAATGATGTTCTTCCCATGCATCACGGTGGGTGTGAAGATAACCTGAAGGTCAGGCCAGGTCATTGACCTTTGATGACTTCGGTTCACTTTTTCGAGTTTTACATGTTTCCAGGGTAGTTTATAGGGCTGATTTCGAATTTAGCATCCATTTGAACGTTTACGAAGTAGTTTTAGTGCTTTCGTGACATGCTACGACGCCGTCAGTGGTAGTTGACACCTACTATGGATAGCCGGTAGGACGCCTAATGGTTGACCTGACCTGACCTGACCCGATCTGGCCTAAATGCATGAAGAAATCATCTGTGATCAAAACTAACATCAGATATTTGTGATCAGCACCCCGAAAAACCCGATAACAGCTTCACTTTACGCAGTTCTAGCAGGTCCCGATTTTCCCGACTTTTGGAATATTGACCTGACCTGGAAGGTCAACCAATGAAGTAGGACCTTAAAATTGGGTATCATCGGCTTCCTCTCGTCACGGGCAACACCCTCGTTTTTTCCGCGAAGCTCTAGCTCGATCAGGGGCCGAACGGCAGGGGGTCCGACCGACCCCCCTCCCCCTCCCCCTACACATTAGAAGCTGGAAAACGCTGCACACATTCGAGGGCTAATATTGTCAATATTGACTACCGCAAAAAGTAAAAGCGGCCAACTTAGCCATTTTCGAAGATATCGGGCTAAAATGTTTGACAGTGCGTCATCGGTTCGGTATGTGTTCAATCACATGCTCCATTTCCCTTTTTTCAGCACAAATGTAAGTTTTGAAGACCATCACTGCTCACAGTAGCAAATGCTTCGAAAGATGGATAGTAGGCAACATATCCTGAAATTGCCGTGCTGCATGGGAAGTAGTGTTGATGAAAAAGGGGTTTTTGGTTCAGATTATTGTGGGTGCAGAATACATTGTCTGCACCCACTGGATAAATATTGTGGGTGCAGCTGCACCCTTGCACCCATGGTTCCTACGCTTATGAATAAACTCACCTTGTCCTCGTTTGCTCCTCGTGGCCCATGGAGTCCCTGCTGATGCTGAATGTGTCACAGGTGGGATTAATCCTATTTTTGAGGTTGTACTGTTTGAATAATTTTATGTGATAAGTAAGAAGTAGTAACATTTGTTTCATTATCATGTAGAAAAAGTTTGATTAAAAAAAACATGAATGCCTCTCGGAACTTGTGCTTTTGAATTTTCAAAAAGACTTTCTAGGTAATAATAAGAGATAGGTTACTATGCTACTCCTTAGTCCTCACTTATATTATAATTGTCTCTCAGAGTTACTTACAAATTTATCTGATATTGCACTGTTGACTGTTGAGTGTTGAAGATAGGTAGGTGTAAGGTAGGTACCTATGTACCTACTGCCTAGTCCTACTAGGTAGCTGCTTGAATCTTTGGTCAAGGCTACTATGCTGCTTAATACAATTGTGGTATGCGGCATATTCATTTTGTCATAGCTTTGAGTCAAATAATCAACAAATGCCTATAGTGAGTCATGGGTTGAATGAAATAAGTTCAATAAAAATGTCGTGTGAGTCATGAGTTGATTTGAATCGATTCATCAAAATGTGAGTCATTAGTTGATTCGAATCATTCCGTTGGCTAGTTGCTCGAGTCATGAGTTGATTCGAATCATTTTATCGAGGAACTTGATGAGTCATGAGTTGATTCGAATCAATTAAATTTAACATCATGAGTCGTTTGATGAATCGATTCAAATTTCCAGACTCAAACAAAGAATCGACTCAAAAAAAATTTGAGTCGTTTACAAGTCTGCCACACACCCAGTTGTGGCGCCGAATTTGTGCCTCCCTTGACCCTGGGCACTCGTTTAGGGCGTGCAGCTGTGTCTCGGCCTGGCCTCGACACCGCCGGCACACGTTTTCAGCAACTAGGGCGATTTTTGAAGGATGTGGCTCATTTCTGAGGGTAGAGTTTAGAGATATTATGATGAATGAAAGGGGGCTGAGGACCGAGTCTTGCGCTAGACCTGAAGTGTGAATCGTGGTGTTGGATGAGGAATCGAAGTATTTTACTTGGAAGGATCTTTTTGTAAGGTAGTGATTTGGTAGTGTAGGAGGTCTCCAGAAACTTCTTGTCTGCGGTAATTTAGTAGAAAGGTGTTTAGCGTATCGTCATTCGTAGGCGTTCTTTAGGTCGATACGAAGTGCTGCTGCTCTGTGGTTTGAGTGTAGGGCTAGGCTGTTTTTGATGTCTGATGTAATGACAACAATGTTATCAGATATATTTTTTTTTTTTGCCGCGATAAAAGCCACTTTGTTCCGGTATAATTGTAGCCCGTCACTGCACTGCCGCACTCTCACATTCGGAGTCACTCACTGCATTGTATTGGCCGTTACTCCAGCATCAAGGCCAGCACCATTCTGCCGGCCATCGGCCATCGGCCATCGGCCATATTCTTGCATCAACGAGCTAGGATAACTTTTGTCTAAGTTCATGTAAGATGGATATCGTAGTTTCTTGCAACTTTGTCCTCCAGGGGGAACTTTGGCCCACGCCTGGAAAAATACTTTGTTTTGCTGTATCTTTTTACACTTAACACGAGTATAAGCCGTGCTGCTGCCGTCCCCGTCTTCCACTGGCCTGCCCAGCGGAGGGTGGCGGCCCTCGTTGCTGCCATTCTCCGTCTTCCACTGGCCTGCCCACAGGTGGGTGGCGGCCCTCGTTGGTGAAGTGGGCGTCGCCGGCCCAGGGGCGGCGACACCCCAGCGTCACCGTCACCCCAGCGTCCGGCCCAGGGGGGCGGGCGGCAGCTCTCGATGTTCCAGGTAGTGCCGCTGCCGCCCCCGGAGCCGGGACGCCGCCCACTGTCGTGGATCTTTCTCTCGTTGGACCAGGGGCAGACGTGAGCTCGTGTAGTTTGATGTGCCGTCACCGCCCCGGTGGCCAGGACGCCGCCCACTGTCGTTGTGGCAGCTCTTGTTGCTGGAAAGCATGCCGCCGCTGCCCCCGACCCAGTCTGGCGTCTGTTTCATTTATTTTCGATAGCACATTACACTGTCACTTGCACACATTTTGCATACCCACCACACACACCATTTTCTTCCTGCCCCGCCCCGTATTACACATGCCCGTCCTCGCTGGGGCGATGCCCAAGGCCGCCGGTCGGCCGAACTTTTACATATATGACCGGCTTTCGGTTAGCCGTGTTGGGTTAGGGACGGGCAGATTCATCATCAGGCTATGTATATCATTATCCCCGCACGTAACTATATTTTACCACTTTTCATGAACAGCTTTAACCCTATTCCTGGCGGGGGGGGCCTCAGGAGCCCCCCCCCTGAGGTTTTTTGGTTATTTCTCCCAAACGCGTTGAGCTAGGAAGTTCAAATTTTCTGACTTTTCCTAAAAGGCTTCTACGCAACATGTCTGAAAATTTTGAGTTGATCTGACCTCAGGTCAGGTCACCAGAGGCGGTTTGGTGACCCTATCTCAGAAAAGTTTGCAATCACGCCAGAGCTAGAGTTTTTGACCAATCAATTTCTTCTCTTCAGGCTTTAGTTAGGGTACCAGTATGTGCAATTTGTATATCTCGGAATTTTGATATCGGTGACCTAAGGTCAGGTCAGTTTCGCGACCTCCCCATTATACCTAAGTCAATGGGGGAAAAATCAACTCCCTGTTTTTACCACTAAAACGGGTCGGAATGGCCCCATATACCATTTATGACTTCATATACGATCAACCTTCACTACCTTGAGGTCTGTTTTGCTGTTGGGCAGCTGTGAGGTCATGTGACGTCATCAAAGGTCACCAAAGGTTTTTGGCCAATAACTCCGTACAGGAACAAGATACAGACGCGTGGATGGTCTCATTGTGTTCAGCTCGTCAAGACGCATCGAATGATATACATGATGACCTCGAGGTCACGTGACCTGAGGTCAACCTTTGACCTTGACCTTTCGAGGTCAACATATATATCATTCGATGCGGATTGACGAGAGGATCACGATGATGCCCTTAGTTTGTTCCTATCTTGACTAATTCGAAAGTTATTCGAGAAAAACTCTCTATATCTAGCGCCGCCATTTTGACTTTTTCGACCCCTGTGACGTCATCTTTGACCTGACCTGAAAATGACCTGAGTAAAAATTGTAGACCTTGTACATGCGTATCCGATGCCGTTAACCGCTTGTCGCTATCTTGCTTCGTACTCGAGATCTCAGGGGGGGGGGCCGAATCGGCCCCCCCGCCAGTTTCTTGTCCCGGCGGAGCCCGCCAGGAATAGGGTTAATGGTGTCGTTGACTAGGGCTGCATTTTCTACCCTCAAGTGATGGACCACATTCGAGCCCCTTCGTAGGATGGCTTTGTAGTTTGAGGTTTTTGAGCGACCTGCACGCGGTCTCGTGCAGTATCAGGCCTCTTGAGCCGATGACAAACGCGTCAACCGAAACCTCTGTGACCTCGGGACGATTTCTGGCCGGGTCACTGTTCAACTGTTCGCGCAGGGCCTCTCTAATCACCGAGTACTTTCGGATCTTATCCCGGTACCGCGCCCTGAGGCGGTCGACCCGGTTGTCATAGCAGATAGCGCGACGTCCACAACAGTGGCCTTTGTGCCAACTGACCACCACCAGGTCTGGGCGGTATTCTTCTCCGCAGGGAGGCACCGGTTCTGACGTCACACGAAAATATCAGTCGGCTGGTTGTGGCACTGCCCCCTGCCGGCGCGACTGTGCTGCCACCTAGCTAAGCCTATCAGCCTAGGACGGGACGGTTTTACCTTTTCTCGTCGAGTGGGGCAGCTTGCGACGACACTATGTCGACATAGATGTGCTGCCACATAACCCAGGTTCAGAGTCTCTTGAACGGCACACCGTTCCGTGCTTCTATCCTCAGGATACTGAAATCCTTCTCCCCAACGCCGCAACCCCCTCCGGGCTGGACAGGCAACTTTATCTCATGCGGGCTGCTCCCTTGGAGCGGCACCGTTGCTCCCGAGGGAGCGCATCCCGTAGCCGGGTGCAGAGTGCTTGGGGGACTGGTCGGCCTGTCCATTTGGACGGGCTCAGCCCCAGCGACTCTCTAGGGTGCCTGCCCAGACCAATGTCTCCCCCTAATTCCTATCATCCTTCCGGCTCTGAAATGGTCTTGTCTGACCGAACGGGCCTAACCCAACAAAACAAACAAACAATCTCGGACGGCCAATCCTGTTCCATAACCACAGCTAAGCCCCCACTGACCTTACCTAGGATTGGCCGGACGACGTTGAATCTTCGTAGCTCGAGAGACACCGAACCCGCGGATAGTCTGTCGAAGCCTTGGCGGCTGAAGAAAGGCTAGACATATCTCACTTGATTTTGGCGTGGCCAGCCTCACTTCTGTAGTTTTGCTTCACATAATTCCACGTCCTATTGAGTTTCCGGTTACGTAGTACATGACCACGTTCAGGAACTTGATGTTTTTTAGATATATCACGTAATGACAAACTTTTGGCAGCATTTACATTGGTTACCTCATACCTGCATATTTTGGTGAGGAAAAATCACTATCGCAGTCGTACAAACAAGACATACCACAAAGGATCAGAGCTAAAGCAGCATTATTAACCAAAAGTGTATTGCATTGATCACCAGCATGTTCTTAAAATAAAATACATCACGAATAAAGATGACAACCAAGCAGGACCAGGACACTTATAACAAACATGAACGCTAAAGTGGCAACAAAAATGAAAGAGAGAAGATGAATCTGCCCTACGCAATCGTCAACTTAAAATAAAACTTCAGGCACATACACAACAGACCTCTGTGCATTAAAAGAACATGAATATACTCGCTTTGTCCTCGACACATAATGGGAACATCCTGCCGGCCCAGCCAAACAGCGCGCCCCCCTTCGAGTAGGAAATAGCAGCGGCCGCAGAAGTGGCCAACAGATACCACATTGTTCGTCACGCCACCTGCACTGAAACGTAACAGCTATCTAATCGTGAAATGTAGCTATCCATCCAAAAATGCTGCACTACACCAGCACCACCGCACAGTTGGCAGATAGGTACGGAACGCAGGTCCTGGTCTCTGTCCCTTCCGAGTAGGGTCTCCGGACCGGTCACCAGCGCCACCATCTCCGCGCGGTAGCTATAGCACAGCTCTCCGGCCGGGGCCCGCAGTTCCTCGGCCTCTTCGTCCAGCCTGACCAGCACGGCTCCCACCCAGCGCCTGAAGACTCCGCCCTCCGCAGATCCGTCCGTCCAAAGCCGGGCAGCACACAGGGGCAGGGACGCGAGGTGCAGCGTAGCCACGCTTTCCCTTTCCGCCGCCGTGACCCCAGCCCGGATCGGGCGCACGTCCAACCGGAAGGTGACGCCAGCCGTCTGTTGCCACGGTGGGATTCTCGCTCTCGCCCAGGTCTGGCGGCCTCGCAATCTCCAGCCTCGGACCGAAGACAGGCGCGCCGGTGCCGAGGCCTCGGCGGTCGCGCGCAGGGGGTCCCCTGATGGCAGAGCCAGCGCCCTCCCCAGCAGCCTGGCAGCCAGCGTCCAGCTTCTCTCCTCCATCGGAGAAAGTCGGACTTCCGCCATTAGTGCGTGGCACGGTGTTGAGCGCAGACACAGGTGATGATGCGGCCGCCTCTCGCAGTCCTCGCTCCAGGAGATCCACGTGCGAGGGGCGGCCGCCGGCAGCCACGCGACGGCAGCGTGTTCGAGCGCCCCTCAGACGTAACCGATTGGCCATCGTACTGAGGGCACCCTCGTCCAGGCCCCAGCTATTCAACCAGATCGACGGCGCCGTAGCCGCCAGAACCTGGTGATCACTCGAGCCACGCCACAGAGCTTACGCCTCAAAGCGGTTGGCTCTCCGGTCCTCGGCATCCGGCATCCGCAATGATTTGGCGTAGCCAGGACAGGTGAGATGCCGGCCTCAGTCATAACCGGAAAGCCTGTAAAAAAAAAAAAAAAAACAATGTGTGATTGACAACTAGAATTGTATGCATACAGTTGAGAAATCATGACGCACACTGCATTGTGACAGTAGATAGTTAAGTGCGCTTGGCAGAGGAGGGACTTATTGTAAGAAAACAATAAACAATTGAAGCATTGGTTTCGTAGCTAGCTACCAACCCTTCTCATATGAATCTGGATGATTTGTACCATTAAAGGGACTATCCCACCTTCTAAAATGTTGTTAAAACCAGTTAAATTGTGCCCGACTTTATAGATTGGATGACCAGGAACACGGTTCTGGCATTTATTTTTCATTAAACATCTTAGGCTTCCCATATTCCAAACACAAACTTTCAAATATGTGACGTCACAGCCCAAAATTACCTCCTTCCCCAGGCCACATTACTGTCATAAAGCTGATTCTTTTTACTCTGTAGGCACCACAACAAAGTTCAGACCAAGTTTTAAGCGATTTTTCAACGAACAAACCCATTTAAATCAGAATGACTAAACGAGGTGACGTCACACTAACGGTCGCTCCATGTTGAAGATAGGGCCTTGTACAAGGCCCATTTTCAAATGAAGGGAACGAATTTCTTCAACACCAAGAGGCCGCGGGGCTTGCAACCTAGATAGATAGTGGTTTCTGAACCTTGCCGCAAACTTGGCTATCTCAACTCAAACCCCATGTTAAAGGTGGGATAGTCCCTTTAAGAAAAAAAAACATAGGCGTAGGAGCGGGGGAGGGGCATGCCCCCACTTTTCAGCTAAGCTAATTTTTAAAGTAAAATATTTATTTTCATTTAAATTCAAAACTAAGAGCAAGAAATGGTTCGGCAAGGTGAGATGAGCACAAAACTGCAAAGAATTTGTTCATAAATCATAGGGGTATTGGGGTTCCCACAAAGTGACATTGAGGTTCTCTGCCCCCCCCCCTCCACTTTGTGAGGTTCCTGCGTCCATGAAAAAAACACATTGCATTATGTGCATCAACACTTAACCCTTGCACTTAGAGAGGGCCACAAAGCCCACTATAAAGCCCACAAGACACCACCTGAAATCAAAGCATGACAAATGATAACATGTAGGCACCTGACTTCTATGACCTACTGAACAAAACATACCCCATATTTGCCCAATATATCAATATGTACCTATGTGTAGATAAAGTATGAATGGTAGGTTGATACCTAGGCTGTTTAGTAGGTTGTAGGTATGCTGAAAGGATGAAAGATGGGTATTTGTTGAAAAAAAAACTCTGATCTACAGTTGATATGAATATGCAACATGGGGTTAGGTAAGGTTTGATTTTTGTTTTGTATTTGCATCACATGTAAATATCATATCTGGATTCAGTCAGGATGTCAAATCAAAATAGTGTAAGAATTAACAAAAATGTATGCCTGAAAAGTGAATCGGACTCTTTCTGAACATTTACCAAAAGTTGTAGGTTGGTATGCAAGGTAAGGCTACGGTAGATGTTTTTATCTTCACCATAGTTTATCTACACAGTAACCAACAAACCCTCGTCCAGACATAGGTATAGGCATGGCAAATTGTCAAAAAGTTAATATTTTTCTGCTCATCTGCATTTGACCAAAATTAGGGTTCTAGCATGTTGGTTATTTCAGGTTATGTTAGGTAATATGTAGGTGAGGTTAAAACTTAAACAAGCCCTAAGACATATATACGTACCTCATCTAAGATTAATATTGAGCTAGGGGTCAGGGTACCCTCCTTCCTGTCAGGTCAAGATACTTGACACCATCCTGCAATCTGAGGCGGCCCAGGAACCAGCTCAGGCTATTACAATGAAAGTCAACAGTCGTGCCGGCATTAGACCACTCCTCATTAAAATCTGATATCAAGTAATTAGTTAATGACTATAATCCCGCCGCCACAAATCCTACGAAGCACATTGACCTTGCATTGACCCTTTGAATTGATATCCCGAAAAGAAATATCCATTATGATTAATAGCGAACGTGTTCTTACGCAGCTGTGACATAAGCTGCGCATGCAAAAAACACCCGCTAGACCAATTGATGGCGAATAAACCTGTTGATGAAGAAATACTTGTCTCCCATTGGTCTGTGAACACAATCTGCAGGAAACGCATCTTAAACTACAGTAAAATTTTGCAGGAAAATCTGCAGAAAGTAAGAAAAATGCAATTTAAACATATTTAGCCAATGAGTCTGGCCGATCTGTTGATATATTCCGATAGATATTGAGCACGATCAGTCATTTTGAAAGAATTACGGTCCGACTCTCTTTATTTTAAAAGCAATGACGCATAAAAGAATTATTGAAAAATTGACAAAATATTTTCTTGGAAGGAAAAGTGGGACTAGCGTTAAGTCAAAAATCAAAATAAATACACTGATCGAGACCTCGCTTTCAAAAGTATATATCAGTGCATTTTCGCATCGAATCTCTCTAAATCATGAACAAACTTGGGCAAAAACAACAAGATTGCCTGTTTTGCCAATTCACACATTTTCAGATTTGGGGGCGATTTTAAAGTTGATGGCCAATGTTTTCAAAGTCAACATTTCCACAGGAAAAAATAATGCTATTTTCTTCCAAATTCATTCATTTTTAGAGTCCGACTCTCTCTTGTTTTCTCACAGTTTCCGTTGTGCTCTGAGAGAAACGACCATGTGTATCATAAGTGTTTGGTTCACTTCAAGACTGCAGAATTTGCACTTGCATTTTCTGCCGTGTGGAAGAGCAGAAGGAGTTAGCTAATTTATGACAGAATCAATTAATCAGAATTATGACAGAATGTGCTTAAAAAATGACTGGTGAATAATATCTTTTGTCAGTGTCTGACGAATATTTATATTTTAAATCACGCTCTTCAGCTGTCAAGTGAGTTCCAAATGGCCTAAATTGTCAGCTGTTTATCGTCCTAGGTCAGCTCAAGGTCACAGACGTCAGCTGAAGAAAGTGGTGACCATTGGCCCCGTGTTGAGCGGACAAACCGGTGTTACCTAGTATTCTATGTACCGTGCTTCTCCGTGACACGGCACCCTGTGCTCGCTCAGGATGGCAGATCTCGGATCCATGTTTTGAACTCGGTCGCGGATCAGTCCACACACGCAGTTGTGGCGCCGAATTTGTGCCTCCCTTGTCGTAGGGCATTCGGTTAGGGAGATATTTGCACCTGGGCATCAAGACTCTCTCAGCAGCTCTGCGCACATTCGGTTCGGTTAACTGTCATTCGCCAGCGCGGTAACCATGGTGGAAAATATAGGGCCGGACTCGGAGGTAAAAGTAAATCATGCAAAGCACGGTAAAGCATTAAGCAAGAATAATAGCAACAAGTGAAAGTATACCTATTTACTATTTACTAAAAACTTATTACATGGATTGTTATTACATAAAAGATAATATGCTCAGAGGCGTTTCTGTCGCCTCTGAGCTGGGGCATTCCACGATAGATCGTACCAGGCCCGTCACCCTCATCTCTCAGATTTTAATGAAAATCGGTCCTAGGGGTAATCATAGGCCCCAAAGACGCCTGGCAAAATATCAGACTTCTCAGATCAAAACTTTTTGAGTTATATTGCATTACATTTTTTTAACTTCGGTTTGTAACGGTGAGTTTGATGGCCTATAACTCAAGAACGGGTTATGCAACCAACAAACAGGAAACAACACGAAGCTTGCGATGAACCAAAAATGGATATTACTTTCTAAGAATTGTGAAGAAAAATTTTGATTGTTGAACAAAAACCTTAATCTTTTTTCATTTGCCTCTAATGGCTTTTGGGACCAAAATTTTTCACATTTTTATTTTTTCAAAATAAACTTCATGTCATTGCAAATCGACATGCAAAAAATTAGAAAGGTGTTCTTTCTATAAGTTCCTCATTTTCCCGTAAACAAAATGGGTTTCGGAGGGGTTGATACGACCCCAGCACGCCGTTTTGCTTCTAATAGAGGTAGAGCCTCGCGGAAAAAACGAACGTGTGTGCCGTTACAAGTCGCAGCGATTGGTACCCAATTTTAAGGTCTCAGGTTAACCGGTAGCGTCTGAGGTCAGGTCAAGTGACTGAAGTTACGGGTTCGGTTTTTGTAAATAACTTCGCAAAAAATGGCCACAGAGCCGCGATTTTGGCATCATTGTGTTCGCCTAGCTCAGGTACGTCGAATGGTACACTTTTTGTTAGGGTGAGGTCAACTTAAGTAGTTGACCTCGGGTCAAGATCAGGTCAGAGCCCCTCAGGTCACGAAGCTGGGCAAAGGGTATCATATGGCATATCATTCGATTCGGAAGGTCTTCCCGAGTCCATTAGTGGCTTTCCCGACTCTCTAGCTCAATTTGATCGGGAGTTATTGACGAAAAACTCGTACGACCCTAGTGACGTCATAAATGACGTCACGCACGGTTAACAATGCAAAAGTGAAGCATTGGACTTTGCAAGAAGTGCATGAAATCACGATACCATGTACGTGAGATAGTTTTAGATCATTATCGGCGCCAAAATAACATATTTTATATTTCCCTATTGACTTATAACAGTGATGTCACGTGACTCATGTTACCTTCAAAAATTCCCAGATATATAAGTTGTGAGACCTCTGGAGGACACCATGTATGCGTCCTGTAACTTTTATCTCGGACAGCTATGGTCATTGGCGTCCAAAACAATGTCAGAACCAAACAGCCTTTTTCATTCTCGCGCTTATAGGAAAGAGGGTTGGATGAACCCTCTTTTCATTTTTTTTTCAGATGACTAAGACTTCAATTGAAATTTCAGTAACCCGTGATGTCACTAGGCAGCTTTACCACGCCATTTGTAAGCTCCCCTCCCAAAATCACTATTCGAAACCGTTATCGTGACGTAAAATAAATAGGGGAGAGTGGGGTAATTTGGCCGCTTTTTTTAGAAAGCGATATATCTTAAAATTGACGACACATTTTTGCACTTTCTCAATGCTGGCTGGTGTCTCATTCATTTTACTTTCCTGGACAGTAAACTTGAAATGATAGAGTAACTACCTATATTGAAATTTTGACCTATTACAAAGGTCTGCACAGCGGCCAAATTACCCCGCTAGCAGGGTTATTTGGCCGGGGGGGTGGGGCAATTTGGCCGGTGTTAGTTTGAGGTCATGATTTTATGTTACAGAAGAGTCTGCTTCAGTGTCAGCAATGACGTGTGTTCTATACACATTTTGGAGGGTGCTTCGGTGTCCGACTTTAATTCGAACGGCTTTGACTCAGGTTTTGTCAGTGATTTAAACATGTTCGTGAGCAACTCACAATGCGATTTCCTTGCACACCCTGCTCAATCATACATTCGTATTAATTTGTCATAAAAAATTAATCGTGCACCTGATTAGAAGTGAAGGGGGCATTGCTAGAAAAATAATTAAAATTATTTTATTTCAGGTAAGGAAAAGTATCTTGTAGCCTTTCCATGTCCGCAACAATATCATCGATCTTTATTCGCGAACCGCAGATGCAACTCTCAGTTTGGTGCAATCTCTAACAAGTTAGTCGTGTTGCATTGCGCAATGTCATTTTCATAGGTGTTCTTTCGCGAATTTTTATGTTAGTCATAACCTCGTTTTCGCCGTAATGACAAATACATCTTTATTATAACGTATCTTTATTGTATGCGATTCATCAGCAACAAAACGCTTCAAAACAGACAGTTTTGAAAAAAACATGGTGAACAAATATTGCTCTGGAAACAAACACAGGTATGGTTGAGTGGTGCGAGAGTCGCCTCCATCATTTCAGTTTGCTGGCCGTGCGCTTCGACGTCTTGGACGGCCCCTCTCCACTCTGAAGAACTCTTTTCCTTTTGTTCTTTTCTGTGCGCGCAAGATGACTCTCCTCCAGAACTGCCCGTTCTGGTGTGCTGGTCATTACTCTGGACTGTCCCTTTTTACGGCCAGCTTTTCGCTCGCTGACCTGGAGCCGCGGGAGGGGTCGGATGCTCTCCGGGCTTCTCAGACTGGCTTCAGCGGGTCCGTCAGGCTCTGGCGCAGGCACAGGCACAGCCACAGCCGCAGCGGGCGGCTCGGGCTCTGCCACGGCGGGCTGGCCCGCTGACGGGACCAACACCGGCACAGAGACCGCCGCTGGCGCGAAGTCCGCCTCGTCGAAGACGTCCCTGTTTAAAGGCGACACACCAGATGCTGCGAACCCGTTCAGGATGTTCTTCCTGGTGAAGCTGCAGTCGTAGGCGCGCCGGAAGATGTCCGCCATCTGGTACAGGTCGATGCGCCGTCCGGGATTCGTCATCTGGTGGTCATGCAGAGCTCGTTTGTAGGCGGACTTCATCGGCCCGTACACTGCGACATCCAGCGGCTGGAGCCGGTGCGAGCAGTGCGGTGGGAACGTCAGCAGGTGGATCCCGTTCGCTTGGCAGAATCGCACGGCCTCCAGGGAGACGTGGCTCGCGTGATTGTCCAGCAAGAGGAGGATGGGGTTGTCCTGCCTCGCTTTCGTGTGGCGGACGACGTGTGGGAGGACATCAGTAGCGAAGATCTCGGCAGTCATCCAACCGGTCGCCGAGTTCAGCGTCAGAGTCCCCGGTGGAGCACCCCGGCCCAGTCGATCGACGGGCACACGCAGGCGCGGGAACAGCAGGACCGGCGGGATGGTGTTCCCGTCGTTGGCGATGCAGCCGACCGCAGTCACCAGCGTTCCGCGCTCCGCGGCAGTGATCTGCCCAATCTGTTTTCGGCCGGTCGGCGCGAGAACCTTGGGGCAGACGGCGACGTTCGTGATGCCAGTTTCATCCAGGCTCACGATCCGGCCGGGGCCGAAGCTGAACTTCTCCAGCAGGGTGACGAGGTTGGTGAAAAACTGGTCCACCGCCTTGGCATTGAAGCCGTTGGCCCGTGCCATCGAGGTAGCCTCCGGGCTGCGTAGTGACAGCTTGTTACGCCTCTGGAAGCCAGTCAGCCAGTCAGTGCCAGCTAGCCCACTAGCTGCCCAGCCTCGCGGAATGCTGACACCGTTCACCTGAGCGAAGTCTGCCGCCAGCTTCCTGACTTCAGTGCGACTGAGACCGTAGAAACGGTCGGTGCACGCGACGATATAATCAGTCAGCTCAGCCTCCTGCGCCGCAGTGAACACTCTCCTTCTGCCCGGCCCTCTGGTGGTCCCGCTGTTCTTCTGACGACGCAGTGACCGCACGGGGATGCCCGTTTCGGCAGAGACGTCCTTCATCAAGGCGCCATGCCGCACCCGATCCACCGCGTTCATCAGCTGGAAGCGACTGTACACGGTCCGAGTTCCGCGCCGGGTGTAGGTGCGCATCTTTGCCTGCGGGAGAAATATAGCACGCATGTAATTATAACGCAACCAGTAGTGCCCGCGGAGCGTAGAACAGTGAAAACGTGAAATGTTTAATTGCAACAACCACATTACATCTGCAACTTTTTAATAAATGCAAAAATATCCTATTCACAATATTTACCAGTCTCTGTCCTAGGCAAACAACAATAATTCAGGTATTTTAGGAGGCTGGACCGAAGATGGACATTGGGCAAGAATGGTAGTTAAATGACATGTTGGCTAGGAGGTAAGAGCATGGTTGATACATTTATTCTATCAGGATCAATGTCTATTAAAATTTATACTAAAAAGAACACCTAACTACAAGGAGATATTAAAACCGCATACCGAGACTGACCTGAACTCTGCACCGAACGAGACAGAAAGCGCCTCGGCCCCCGCTGACCGCTCACTTCAGACTGGGGATTGCCTTCTCTGTCTTGAGCTGACCTCGCCTTAAGGTCATGTGACCAGGAGCCGGCAGCCAATCAGCGGAGATTCCGGGAGCGTATACCAGCTCCTTGAAGGCAGACTGTGCCGCAATGCCACCGCCGGCGGCTGTGAGCCCAACCAGCTCGGCACCACGCACTTAGCAAATCGGCCGTCCCAGCATAGCGACCCTGAGCGCACCGGCCAAGTTGCCCCGCTAGCCCCGGCCAAATTACCCCACATTACCATTCTGAAAACTTTTGTCTATAAAGTCGTCACGGTTATACGGAAGCATACGAAATTTCTCTTGAATCTGCTGAACACCCCCAAGAATTGGGCTACAATATCGGAATTCGCTTACAGCCCAAATATTACCTGTTATACGATTTTTCAAACGGAAGTAAAAGTTACCGTTTTCTGATGAAATTCACGTTATATGGATTTTCAATGAAATTACAAAGGGGAAAGTTTTGATATTTTTTCGACGGGTTAGTTCTACTAATGACGGATGAATAGAGACTAGAAATATTTCATTCACTTTTGTCAGATGACGTACAAGTGGGGGCGGCCAATTTACACCACCGGCCAAATTACCCCACTCTCCCCTACATTTATAGAAAGAACACCTTCCTAATTTTTTGCACACTTCTTAACAATGAGCTAAATATTTTTTTTAAAGAAATAAAAATTCAAAAAAATTTGGTCCCAAAGCCCAAAAAATACAAATGAAAGAAAACTCGATATGTCATATATCAAAAATAGCGTATTTTTCGAAATTTCAAAAATGCATATTAATATGTGTTTCATTGCAAGTTCAATGTTACCTAACATTTGGCATTTGAATAATCCGTCTTAGAGTTACAGCCCGCCAAACTTAGCGCTGCAAAGCAAGATCCAAAAAATGTTATACGCCATAACTCAAAAAATACTTATCTGATAAGCCTGAAATTGTTACAGGTAGATTCAGAGCCCCTGATTACCCCTGAGACCAATTTTCGTCAAATTCCGAGAGATGAGGGTGTCAAATTGGAAAAAAGTGGTACGATCTATCGTGGAATGCCCCAGCTGGCCTTCGGACACCTGCGTTATCGTTTGACAGATGTACCGCCCCCGTCAAACTCCCCACCTGACTGTGTCCTCAGCGTGGGTCGGCCAGACGGACAAGCCGCCTTGCGCCTTGAATCGAGAATCGCGAACTCCGAAGAGCTCGAGTCCCCTTATCACTGTGTTAGTGATGAGACAATGAAAGCAGTGGTCTTTCACATTCGACTTGCGTCTCCCACTTAGACTACACCTGCCGTGTCTCCTCACAGAGTCAGATTAGAGTCAAGCTCAACAGGGTCTTCTTTCCCCGCTGACGATTCCAAGCCCGTTCCCTTGGCTGTGGTTTCGCTAGATAGTAGATAGGGACAGTGGGAATCTCGTTGATCCATTCATGCGCGTCACTAATTAGATGACGAGGCATTTGGCTATTTAGAGTATATTTATCAGAATTTTCAAACGGGTGCTGACATGCATACGGCGCCGCCATTAACATTAGACACAGGACACTTGCCGCCGCAGGCGCTATCACATATTTGCCCCTTTCTTTAGAGTCGCGGGGCTCTACGACTTCGGGCAGAGAGCGCGGGGGGCGCCTCGGGCTTCCGCCGTCATCTTGTTGTCGGCGGCGCCCCCCGCGCCCGCCAACGCGCAACACCTCTGCCGGTCGTCACGATCCAATCCATGTCGCGCCTTGAGAGGTCCTTGATACGGCTTGTGGTGTCCATAGGTCCAGTCGGTGATTGGTCTCTTCGCCTACCCGATCCCTTGTCGGGTCATTGGCGGTCTACAAGTCCTCCTTCCCTCAACATCGCTTGCAGTCGCAGTGGAGTTACGGAAGATCTTGTAGACTTGGTGAGTGCCCTCAAGCGTCCGAATGGGCAGGAGCTCGAGATGGCGGGGGCCAAGGCCAAGATCCGACAGGGTCTCGGCCGAGGCCTTGGAGAAGCCAGTTGAGCGTCACTGAACCAAAACGGACACTTTCGGGCGCGACGTCCAGAAAGTGGCCGGCGTACTCTCGGATGACGGGCGTGTCGTAGTACGCCCGCTTCCGCTGGTCTGCGGCATCGAGGTCGCCGTTGTCAGCCACAATCTGGGCGTCGAGGACTGCCACTTGTCCTCGGATCTTGACCAGGAGGTCTGGTTTTCTAAGTCCCGCGGGGGTGTTGATCGTCGGCTCCTTGATTAGCGCCGACGCCCCGCGGTCCTTGAGGAACTTGGCCGCCAGGTCCAGAACCCGATTGTGCCTGGCGGTGTAAGAGAGTCATAGTTACTCCCGCCGTTTACCCGCGCTTGGATGAATCTCTTCACTTTGACATTCAGAGCACTGGGCAGAAATCACATCGCCTCAACACGGACCTTGGCCATCACAATGCCATGATTTAATAAGTCAATCGGATTCCCCTGGTCCGTGCCAGTTCTGAGTTCCCTCTCATAGTTCGTTTTTTTTTTAGCAGTTTGAATACAGCACGAGAATTGCTGGCTGAATTACTGAGAAAACTGGTTGGTGCACATTGACTACGTTTCCATGGGCAAAGGGATTCGTATCCGGATCAGTGAAGCCGCTACTGATCCGGATGACTGGGGCCGTTTCCATGGGTAAAGCCGGTAGGGGAGAGTGGGGCACATTCGTGCATGGGGCACATTCGTTTTTAGCAGTTTATGGGAAGACGAGTGACTGCACGAGCTAAAGGTAAATTATGAAAATACGTCTATCATTGCCGCCCTTCGTTCACTGTAAAAGACAACACTGTACCTGCTGTCATGCTTGATAAAAACGCAAATTTGTCATATTCGTGCGCTTTCCAAACTTTTCTCATATCATCCATTTTCGTCATCCTGACTCGGAAATGTGGTTTAACTTTTCAAAATTGGGTGCGAAGAAGCTCACTTTATTCCCGGAACTGCTTCAAACTTGTTTGTTGAAAAACTGTCATTTTTTTCAATAAGAAATTTTGAAATATATTACAAATAACGTCGTGGGGCAGGTTCGTGTACGCACTGCCTAGGGCACATTCCTCCATATTTTTTCCGTTTTTGCGATTTATGACTTTATCTGTAGTAGTGACGCTCGCCTGACTACGTCTGGGCTGCTTGCGACGTCGTGACAAGTAATTCACGTTACCTTGGAGAGGTCACGGAGGCAGGTCGATGGCCGGCAGTTGGCACATTCTTGTTGGCCAGCCCATTCTTTCTACATATGTTGTGCAATGCATTCTTGTCGAAAGGAATCAAGTGAAAGGACCCCCTGCCAATTTCTTTTGGTAAATTTCTGGCAATGCCCGGTAATTCCTCGAACTTTGCAGGGTGCACGGAAGTGCCCCACCCCTTGCACGAATGTGCCCCATACCTGGGGCAGTTTCGTGCAAACGTTCAGAGTTATTAAAAGTCATTTTTTTTATAATGGAAGCGATAACTTTAGAGGATAACTTTTAAAGAGGAAAAATATCTGCAATAGTTCCTTTCCATACTGCAATCAACAATTTTGCCATTGCACTAACCAAAGTAATCTTGGCACTAACCGACGAACAGATATATGGATTTATCCATTTTTTGCACGAATGTGCCCCACTCTCCCCTACTGATCAGGATCAGTGAAATAAGAGCTCAGCCTCTACTGATCGGCTTAGGAGAGACGAGTATGGCGCACTTTGGCAATTAATAAAAAGTCCAGTTAACATTGTTGCCTGGTCTTGTGCAGAAAATCGACAAGGATCTTCCGTCCTGAAAATAAGCTTTCCTTTATCATTCATACCCATAGCAAACTCGGCTATTGGGAAAATCTTGTCTAAAAAAACTGTCTTAAAAATCTGGAAAAACTGTCTATATTAACTCATTTTTCAGTTCGATTCATGTTTACAAAATAATAAATTTAAATAATGATTTCCCATTGAACATCAACAAATAGATGTAGAATATTGGCACAATAAATCGTAGCAAGATAACTGACTGGTAGATGTGTTGAGCAGCGGAATGCCCGACACCGTGCAGGAGGAATGCACAAACAAATATCTGCCAATGGTTTAAATCTGTATAATATAGCCTAAATTTTGAAACATATCATTCTAATAACAGTATAATTTGAATAAAATAATTTTGATGTGATATATGCATCTAGGCCCATTAAGGCAATTAAAATGAAAATAAGAAAAATAAAAAGTCCAACATTAATCCCTATCGTAACGGCTCAGCTTCTTTCGAAGCTGGATTAGAATCCGGATAAGCGGTAAGGGATTACGGGTGTTTCCATGGGCAGCCTAAGCCGTTACGAGTCATTGATCCGGATCAGTGATGCCCATGGAAACGGTCATTGATTTCACAGACGATCAAATTCATAAAAAATTATTTCTACCTGACATGTATTTTCCCAGACTTGCAGCACGTATTTGCCTATGCTTACAAAACCACAGGGATAGACGACTTACCAGGAATGATAAATGAACTTATCAGTAAATTTCAGGGCGTCTAACATAATGGCATATTATCGGCGTTTAAAAGTTATTTGGCAATTATTATTCATTACTCCAATACAGTGTGCACCAACCAGTTTTCTCAGCAATTCAGCTAGCAATTCTCGTGCTGTGTTCAAAGAGACGATTACAGTGAGGGTCGAACTTTAAAAAAGGAGCTATAATTGCCGAGCGACGCGGTGGTTCCCGTCGACTGTGCGCGCTACCGGCGCGAACCGGCGACGGCCAACCAGGCCGACAAGCCAAAGTGATCAATGTTGCTTGCAATGCAGCTTTTGAGCCACACCCGTTCCTCGTTCAAGAGGTTCCATTGGCCAGCTCTACTCTACTGAACCATTTGAAACCATTTCCGTCCATTTTCTGTGCATTGCCTGCCACACTGCGCATTGTGATTGCTTACTCTATTGGCCTCTTCTGGCCATCCGACATCTGCGATTTCGGCTGAGTTGGTATCTGATTTGCTATGTTCTTCTTTCTTTTTTCGGATTCTATGCCGAATTTATGGTGACAAACGAACTTCTTTGGCCTTTTTTAAATAGATTGTTGTGTTGCCTCTTGTCTTTTGTATGTATGTATGTAAGTGTTTTTTTCTCGCCTGATATATGTGCTGACAGCTCTTGTTGATAAAGTGGTCGTCACCGCCCCGGCGACGGCCAGCTGATCAGTCTCAGCGAGCTCCAGCGTCCTTTTCTTGTCGGTCCTCCAGTGACCAAGCCAATGGTGGTTGAAACCGCTTTCACCCCCGCGGCGGTCAACATGCTTTTGCTGGAGCTTTTCTTCTTTTTGCCGTCTTTTTTCTTATCTTTTTGGAACAAACAATATCTCGTCGTATTTTGTTATTTAAGCCAATGGTGTGAAGGTTACCCAGTTTACCCAGTGTCTTCCGCTACCGTTGCCGATATCACCGTTAATCCAAGATCATCGCACGCTACGGCTGCCCCCGACGCATCCCCTCCGAAAACGCCGCCAACTTTTCTGGCTCATTGCTTGCGGAGGTGTATCTTTTTACACTTAACACGAGTACAGGGTGTTTCACTAAAAATGTCAAAAAGTAGAAGGCCAAAGTGCACACAACAAAAATGTATTGTCATAACAATTGGACATCATTGTACTCACAGTCGTGGGACATTTACATATATGCGGTGGCATACGGTGGTCCATCACCCCTACTCCACGTGGCCGCCCCTTCTTTCGACGCACACTTTTGCGCGGTCACGGAGATGTCTCACCGCCCGTTTCGCGTCTTCGGCATCCAGACCGTCTGCAAAGTCTTGGACCGCCTGCTTTAACTCTTGCAGCGATGTGATCTTGTTCTTACTGAGCTCTGCAAGAGCGACCGACCAAAACCAATAGTCGAGAGGTGACAGGTCGGGACTTCGTGCTGGCCAGGGGCGGTTTGTGAGGCGGCTGATGACTCGGTTCGGGAACTTTTCGCTTAGCCAGTTCCTGGTGGCCACGGTCGTGTGAACACTTGCTCCATCCTGTTGAAACCAGTAGCCCCTTCTTGTGGCCTGATGCCGAACAGCGGTCCACATCACGTTCTCCAGCATGTTGAGGTAGGTCTTGCCGTTGACGGAGGTGTTGGAGTCAAACCAATGCAGCAGCACCCGTCCATCAATGACCGCGGCCCAGCACATCACCTTGAGCCCTCCTTGCTCGTTGCATTCCACTGCAACATCAGGATTCGATGGCGCCCAATAACGCTCATTCTGTTTGTTCGGTTTCTGTCGAAGAACAAACCACTTTTCATCACTCCAGATGACGCGTTCTTCAAACTCCGGAGGCTGCTGAAGAAGCCACTGACAGAACGCGGCCCGATCCGCCTTGTGCGCGTCGGAGAGAGGGACCACAGTGCGCGACCTGTAAGGAAACCATCCCAGCTTTTTTCTCAAGATGCGCCATATTGTTGTTTTTGAGAGCTGTAAGGCCTTAGCTATCTCTGAAGTCGAGATTTGTATCTTATTGTCTTGATAGGGTTTCAAGAAATCTCTTACTTTTCCGACCAGTTCCGCTGAAATCGGAGGTCGGCCCCGTTTCTTGAGACTCGTGGGAGTGTCTGAATGAACATTCTGGAACGTCTGGATGACCCGTTTAAAACTGTTGAAACTTGGAATGGAGCGAGGTGAGAGATTATAATGTTTCCTGTAAAGTCTGCGTACCGCCTGGATCTTTCCGGTCGCGCCAAATTTGAGAATGATCCAACCCTCCTGTTGTGGTGTGAAGGGGCTTCTTTTGCTCTTCATGAATAAAAATGATGGGTGTCTTTCGTCCCTTCTCCTACGCAGCCAGAGTGTCAAGTGCAACTAATCTGTGTCAAAATACAAATGTCCAAGCATTTGGAACCAAAGCACGTGCAAAAAAATGTGCTTTGCATTTTTTTAGCACCTTTTATAATGAAGTACTTTTTGACATTTTTAGTGAAACACCCTGTATAAGCCGCGTTGCTGCCGTCCCCGTCTTCCACTGGCCTGCCCAGCGGTGGGTGGCGGCCCTCGTTGCTGCCATTCTCCGTCTTCCACTGGCCTGCCCAGCGGTGGGTGGCGGCCCTCGTTGGTGAAGTGGGTGTCGCCGGCCCAGGGGCGGCGACACCTGGGCGACACCCCAGTGTCACCGTCACCCCAGCGTCCGGCCCAGGGGCGGGCGGCAGCTCTCGATGTTCCAGGTAGTGCCGCTGCCGCCCCCGGAGCCGGGACGCCGCCCACTGTTGTGGATCTTTCTCTCGTTGGCCCAGGGGCAGGCGGGAGCTCGTGTAGTTTGATGTGCCGTCACCGCCCCCTGTGGCCGGGACGCCGCCCACTGTCGTTGTGGCAGCTCTTGTTGCTGGAAAGCATGCCGCCGCTGCCCTCGACCCGGTCTGGCGTCTTTTTTTCATTTATTTTCGATAGCACATTATACTGTCATTTGCACACATTTTGCATACCCACCACACACACACCATTTTCTACCTGCCCCGCCCCGTATTACACATGCCCGTCCTCGCTTGGGCCATGCCCAAGGCCGCCGGTCGGCCGAACTTTTACATATATGGCCGGCTTTCGGTTAGCCGTGTTGGGTTGGGGACGGGCAGATTCATCATCAGGCTATGTATATCATTATCCCCGCACCTAAATATATTTTACCACTTTTCGTGAACACCTTTAATGGTGTCGTTGACTAGGGCTGCATTTTTCTACCCTCAAGTGATGGACAACCACATTCGAGCCTCTTCTTAGGATGGCTGTAGTTTGAGTCGTTTGAGCGACCCACACGCAGTCTCGTGCAGTATCAGGCCTCTTGAGCCGATGACAAACGCGTCAACCGAGACCTCTGTGACCTCGGGCCGATTTCTGGCCGGGTCACTGTTCAACTGTTCGCGCAGGGCCTCTCTAATCACTGAGTACTTTCGGATCTTATCCCGGTACCGCGCCATGAGGCGATCGGCCCGGTTGTCATAGCATACAGTGACGTCCACAACAGTGGCCTTTGTGCCGCTGACCACCACCAGGTCTGGGCGGTATTCTTCTCCGTGACACGGCACCCTGTGCTCGCTCAGGATGGTAGATCTCGGATCCATGTTTTGAGCTCGGTCACGGATCAGTCCACTCACCCAGTTGTGGCGCCGAATTTGTGCCTCCCTTGTCGTAGGGCATTCGGTTAGCGAGAGCAGCTGCGTCTCGGCTGGGCCTCGACACCGCCGGCAAACGTCAACAACTAGGGCGATTTTTGAAGGATGTGGCTCATTTCTGAGGGTAGAGTTTAGAGATATGATGAATAAAAGGGGGGCTGAGGACCGAGTCTTGCGCTAGACCTGAAGTGGGAATCGTGGTGTTGGATGAGGAATCGAAGTATTTTACTTGGAAGGATCTTTTTGTAACGTAGTGATTTGGTAGTGTAGGAGGTCTCCAGAAACTTCTTTTCTGTGGTAATTGAGTAGAAAGGTGGTGTTTAGCGTATCGTAGCCCGTAAGCGTTCTTTAGGTGGATACGAAGTGCTGCTGCTCTGTGGTTTGAGTGTAGGCTGTTTTTGATGTCTGATGTAATGGCTACAATGTTATCAGATGTATTTTTTTGCCGCGATAAAAGCCACTTTGTTCCCGTATAATTGTAGCCCGTCACTGCACTGCCGCACTCTCACATTCGGAGTCACTCACTGCATTGTATTGGCCGTCACTCCAGCATCAAGGCCAGCACCATTCTGCCGGCCATCGCACACAGCCGCTATTTGAGTTCGGAAGTGGCCAAAATGCGATAACTCGTTAACCAGTTGACATTTTGCCACTGAACTCTAATATATACTGGAAGGAGCATTGGTGACTTGTTTTTGTCTATCGATTTCCGCCATGTTGTGTATACCAGAAATATAAATTGCATGTACGGTAGCAGAGGTGCAGTTTAGTGAGAGGTACACTACTCAAAAGTGCTGCTGCTTCATGCTTGCAGTTTGATTGCAGTGATCAACTTTTCAAGACTTTGGTATACACAACATGGCGGAAATCGTTAGACATTCTGGCCCATGTACGGCCAAGGCGAGTGCCTCCCCCTGCATTTTGCCCAGAAATTTTTATAGTATGTGAAGTCAACCTTAAGGTCACATATGGGAACGTATGAGCATCCATGCTGATACATCATTGCCGTAAAAATATTTTTGCTTGTAATCCGCGGCTGACGGGTATTCCCATAACGTGGGTGACTCGGGAGGGGATTCTGCATAGCTTCCCTGCTGTCTCCGAAACTACTCGTTCAATACTAAAAGTTCAAACGGCTTCTGATAGGAATAGCTGACAAACGAAACCTAACTTTGTCACAAAAGGTCATGGAAAGGTCATGGGTCACAAAAGGTCGTGGAAAGGTCATGGAAGAAAATGTATACATTTTTAAGGTCATGCGACACATCAATTTAATGGTCCATTTCGGCAAAAGCATCTAAAAATGATGTCATCTGGGTCGTCCGATTCGAAACTATTTCCATTCGATAAATGAAGGTCAGGTCACGGCGAGGTCAAAAAGGTCAAATTTTGAAGTTGAACATTCTTAACAAAAAAGATGTGCATCGGATGCAATTTGAGCTCTGGAACCAGACTTGTGCCAAGGTCCCAAAAAGGTCCCAGATCCAGGGTTCGCAGAGTCCAAGGTCTGGGACCTTGATGGATCCTGGACCTTGCATTGTCATTTTTGTCGTGAGACCTTGGAAACCCAGGACCTTAAAACATCCATGTGCCGCGAGACCTTGGAATCCCAGGACCTCAACATTTGCATATGTCGCGAGACCTTGGAATCCCAGGACCTCAACATTTGCATATGTCGCGAGACCTTGGAATCCCAGGACCTCAACATTTGCATATGCCGCGAGACCTTGGAATCCCAGGACATCAACATTTTATGTGGCATCAATAGAAATAGAAACCCAGGAACCAGGAACCCTTATAGAAACCCAGGACCTCAACATTTTATATGCCGTGAAACCATGGAAACCCTGAAACCATGGAAACCCAGGGGGGTCAGGACCTCAAAATTTTGATATGCTGCAAGACCCTGCAGAATGCAGACCTTCAGTCCCAGTTTTATTATTTGTCATGGGATCGTAGGAGAAGGGTCTGGATCTACACCATCATTTTCTTCAGGGACCTCAAGAATGCACATGGCCAATAAGGACCCTGCACTAGGTTTTGTCTGTAAACACTTCAATAAATATCTATGGTTGAGCCGCTGAGCAACCAGCTGCAAGGGGCTAAGATAGATACATGAAGAGAAAATGAACCAGACTGTGTAGACATATACAGAGCCAAATCATTGTCATGGCTGTGAGGCAGAACTGGAACAAGAGACCTGGTAGCTTTTTACATTATCAATGTTATGGAATATGAAACTGTCAAACAGTGGACAGTGGCGGTTTGGAAAGTTCTTTTGTAATCTCAACTCACGTATTTTCTGGGCCTTGTTTTCTGGGTTGTGATATGCCGGGCTTGAAGTTCCTTGGAAGCTACCCTGACCCACTGACCAAGTAAGTGTCAAACTTATTTGATTTGCAAGTCATCAAATCACCATTGCGCAATGAGCGAGTATCCAATATAAGCAATGATTCCACCCATGACAGTTCAACTTTTCCGTTTAGCAGGTTTTCGTCGGACAATTTTTCGTATGCAGATTTTCGTCCGCAGACTTTCGTCTATGCATTTTTCGCCTGTGCATTTTTAAGTCCGCGCATTTTTTTCGTAAGGACATTTTCCGCCTCGTCCAGACGAAAAGAATGCCGGACAGTAAAATACTCCGACGAAAAATGCACCACTTACAGACGAATAAATGCAAGACGAAAAAGTCAGACGAAAATCTGCCGACGAAGAACCGTCTGACGAAAAAATTGTCGGATGGAATTTTGTTCAGAGCCTTCAAGCTAATGTGAATGAACAGTAAGTAATGTTTGCGCTCGCTGATACTCTAATTCTATTGGCTTAATCGATCAGTTTTTTTTTTCTGTGAGCACTCGCGCAAACAAGACTTAGAACATATTTGTTGAGTTTTTATCCAGGGCCCTGCTCAGTCGCTGTTTTTATATCAGCGTGCTGTCGGTTATTGCTGGCGCGGCTTGGCCTCATTGGTCTAACGAATAGACCACTTGAATTCGACCAATGAGGAGCCAAGAAGTTAGCAGCATGGTCGCAGCCTGCTGATAAATAAACGGCGTGCGAACAGAGCTCTAGGTATTATGTAACTGAATGTGCAGAAAATCGAAAGCGTATACCTATCCAATTCAATTTTTCCATTTTTATGAAGCCTGTAGGTTTTATTTCTGTTTTTTTTTTATCTTGCCTGAGAGAATACTTGGATTTCTGTCTTCAATAACTGTAAGGTGCTATCCTACATTCCTAATGATCAGGTAAGATTGATTTGAAAGGAACATGACAATACAAAATGCAAGGTACCTTTTACCTACCTATATTTTTATGAATTTGTCCGGCTAAAGAAGGAGAGATTTATATGATTCATCTTTAACCCGCGCCCTGCTGGGGGGGGGTGTTTGAACACCCCCCCCCCCTTGTGGTTTTTCGCGAATATCTCAAAAACGGCGGCGCGGAGCGCCGCCATTTTGGTACACCTTATCATACATCAATTCTACACATGTTGTGAAAATTTCAGACCAAGATCATTCAAGGTCAGGTCACCAGGTCACTTGAAGTGACCTCACCTCATAAAAAGTTTCAATGTCTGTCATAGCTACACCGAGTGACCGATCGCTTTGAAACTTTCAGCGATTGCTAAAAGCAATAGCATGTACAAAATGTATATCTCAGAATTTTGATATCGATGACCTAAGGTCAGGTCATTTTTGCGACCTCCCCATTATAAGTCAAAGGGAGAAAATTGAAATGCGCCTCTTTTGGATGAAAGACATTATAAACACTCCCAAACACCGAATTACAAGTGGTTTAGACACACTGAACATCAAAATGGTGTCCGTGACCCTTGTTTATGCCCTGAGGTCATCTTAGGTCACGAATGGTATCTAACAGTTTTTCGCAAATAACTTTTGATAGAGGCATGCTAGAGCGATGAAAACGCCTGAGATGTGTTCAGCTCGACGATACGGATCGACTGATATGCAACATGACCCTTTCCGGTCAGGTCATGACCTTGACCTGAGGTCAAATTTTCAAGTTGACCTTTCAAGGTCAAGTTATAGTTCCTTCGATGCGTCTTGACGAGAGGAACACGATGCCGGTAAAAGTAAGCTCGTACAGGGCTTGGGTCAAAAGTTATTGCAGAAAAACTGTTTCCGAAAAAATCGGCTATTTTTGCAGTTTTTGCCCCCTGCAGGCAAAACCGTTGACGTTAGGTCAAATCTGAGAGAATTACTCAGAAAGGGCGTTAATAGGGCTATCGAATGCGCTTTTCCGCGGCGCTGTAGCTCTATTGGTTCCCGAGTTATGCGTTGGCTTCTTGGAAATTTTCGCCATTCGACCTGGAAATCGGCGAAATTTTGCCTTCAATGACCTCTGGTGACCTGACCTTTGACCTGACCAAAAAATTGACCGAAGTGATTTCGTCATTATTTTTGACGCTCTTTCGAACGCCGCCTTCCGCGTATCGCTACGTGGCCCAGGAGCCGAGTTACAAGGGGGGTGTTCAAACACCCCCCCCCCCCCCAGCAGGGCGTGGAAATCCAGGACCCCCAGCCGGGCGCGGGTTAACTTTGACTTGTGTTGAAGCTCCCCCTACCTATGTAGTATGTTGGTAAATGATTAAACCACCACAGGTTTGCATAGGTTCTGCCCCTTTCAATGTTGCTGGGCATCTGTTGGCAGAATATTTAGAAGTAAGCCTGCTCATCAGAATGTTAGTTTAAGTTCTTGTTGTGGGACCCTGAATACTTTGGATGATTGGATCCTGATGTATTCTTGCCGTGGGACCTTGAGGACTGTGGACCCTGAACTCTGAAGTGTATACTTATCATGGGACCTTGGGGACTGTGGATCCTGAAATTCACGCTTGTCGTGGGACCCTAGGGACTGTGGATCCTGCAATGCATTCTTGTCGTGGGACCTTGGGGACTGTGGATCGTGCAATGTATAATTGCCGTGGGACCTTGGAAACCTTGGATTCTAGAAATTGAATTTGCCGTGGGATCTTGGAAACCTTGATTCTAGAAATTGAATTTGCCGTGGGACCTTGGAAACCTTGGATTCTAGAAATTGAATTTGCTGTGGGACCTTGGAAACCTTGGATTCTAGAAATTGAATTTGCCGTGGGACCTTGGAAACCTTGGATTCTAGAAATTGAATTTGCCGTGGGACCTTGAGGATCCTGGATCTTGATTTTTGGTCACGGCACAAGTCTGTCTGGAACACGATGATACTATTCGTTTTAGATCCGATGTCAATAAAGTACTGAAATTGCCTTTGCAATATCGAAAATTGTGATTAACCGACTACGGTAAAATGCAAAAGCCAATAACATTGCCATTTCTGAAGATATCTGACTGAAACTTTCCTAAAGCAATGCAAATATTATATACAAAGCCAATAAGGTTCATTCTGGTCGATGGCTGCTCCCCAAAGCTCTGAATGTTATCAACCATATCGGGCATTCTTACGATGTTCTGTTGGCTCGATGTCTTTTTGCTTTATTGAATTTGATCAGACTACATTCAGTTAGACGACGTACATACATTTATTGGTCACCAGAAAGTATACCCACAAGTCAATCGACAATCGACAACCAACAAATGCAATCGACACGAGCGTCGAGCACCCCTCCGCACAAGCAACTGCCGGGGCGATTAGACGGACCGCGCTCCTCTCTCGCAGCTGATTGGTCAGCTGCCGAACCGCACGGACGTCAGCTGCACGGCCGCCGCCCGGCCGACCTGACCGGGGTCGGCCGGGCGGCGACCTAGCGTCACTAGACCTGCAATAACTTTTGCCGGCAGTGTGATGCCGACCTAATTTTTTCAGCAAATGAATCACAATTGTACGGTTTATGTTATGGACGTTGTCTCGATGTGAAGCACGCTGTGCGTTTTTTGGTAGGCCTATGTAAATATTGAAATCCTCAAGCCCTTCTGCTTTTTGCAAGTGTGCAACAATTAGCTTACAATAACTGAGTGGGAAGTTTTTTAGATGCACTTTTGTTACCAATGGATTTCGCACATTTTCCCCTTTCAGCTGATATCTTATTTACGCATTTTCAAGCAAAGAATATGACAGGAGACTCGTCAACATTTACATGAAAATCGCAGCACAAGTTCGGTCTCACGGAGCAAAACAAAACGGTGTACTTTGGGAGCCCACCAATCTGTGCCAGAATGAGTAATATTTTTTTCTGAATGATATTTTATACAGTCTGATCAATTTACGACCAGAAAATGTGATAAAATCACGCTTTAAAATTTGTCGAAAATTAGGGTATTGGCCACTTCTGAACCCGGATAGCGGCTGTGTGCATCGGCCCGCGCACCCCCGGTCTCGGCGAGGTCACGTGGTCCAATACGTCACAGGGCCCCGGGCGCCGCGACCGGCCACACCACTCGTCTAGACAGAGTCGGGGCCATTCCACAGAAATATACGCAGTAACTGCTACGGCTACATACATAATGAGTTTTGTTTCGGCATAATGTAGCGCACCCGGTGCTTTATCATGCGTTCGAAGATGTTGTGGATTGTGGTCGTCACCAAGATTGCTTTGTAAAGGGTGTTAGTTCTTGGAAGAATGATCGTTAAGCTTTTATGATTTTTATGCGACGTCCTTTGGCACTTTGATCGCCATTGAGAGATTCCGGTCTCGTGAGCCACGGGTACCGAACGAATGACGAGCTTGCGTTGAACACCCGCCCCACCTGCCAGTGATTCGGTAGGCCTCTGCTCGCGCTGTGTGACCGGCACGCGAGTGCCAAGAAATGTTTGACAGACTTGTCTTCGTTGCCGAGTGCCCCAACCCAGTACCGCAACTCTCTTTCGAGCCTTTCGGACGTTCGGGCATAGCTGGCCACGAGCTCGTCCGCATTCGCCTTTAGGCGCACGAGTCGCTTAGGCGGGTGTAACCCACGGTGGAGTACACTTCCGGCAGGGCAAGACCACCATCGGGCGCTTTCATGTAGAAAGCAGTCGGCGTTCCGGGAGGCAGGTGGAGGATTCCCCTTACCGTCCTACGCACGATACGATCGAGCTGGTGCGTCTCCTCAATCGGCGCCCGAGTGCTTAGCCGCAAGGTATGCAGCTGTAGTTTGCTGCTGTCACCAAATGTAGACTGTCTCTGCTTCTTCGGCACATTCAGGCGGTACATTACACTCCGCTCCAGCTCACAGTCTGAACCAATCTACCGGCCAGTGGCCACCCGCCAACAATGTCCCGGCCTCCGTAGAGGTCACGTGGGCCACACGTTGGACCCCGCGGCGCTCCACCGGTCACCCTGCCCAGCTAGGCGCAGCTGAAGACGGGACGATACCATAACGAAATATATGTACAGTGGATCTAGTAAGGATCTCCAGACGTAACTAGATGGCGTTGAGCCTCAGTCGAGTCCATGTGAGATTCAAGGAGAGGTCACTACCGAGCTGGGCCCGATGGGGAGGTGGGGGGGGGGAGGCGGGGCGGGTGGCGAGGTCACGGTGCGGGTGACCTGTCAAACAGCCCCGGCGTGGTGGGGCACTGCCGCGGGCAAATGGCGCAGTCCAGCGTTGTTCCATATCGCGGTGGTGGGCCGGGCGGCCGGTTAGCTTGGCAGTTGGCTGCTTGGAAGGAAGGGATAATGAGGCATGGGTTTGCTGTGGCCGGTTCATCTATCAACTATGATGAACCCAAAGTTATGCAATTGTGATGTTGGTAATGCAGCTGGCAATGGAATGCTAGCGAATGCTCCGGGCGCCCAATAGCTTTAAGGATCAAGATTATTTATGTTTCCTGAAATTTTCATTGAATATAATTCAAGCAATAGAAAGATCGTATCGTTCGCCAGTTTTTTGACCGGCTGGCGTTTCTTGCGTTGAGCGCCCTTTGGCAAATAATTATCACGCAGGTGATTTTTTGCTGGTAAGATGGGCCTTTAAGGTCAAATCAAGTCGCTAAGAGAAGATGAAGAAAAGTAGACGAATGCCACATTTTGTGCATGAAGTCTCGAGTTGAAAAAGCTAAAAGGTATTATACGTGTAAGCTAAAAACAATAACATCAATTAATAAAAAAATATTTGACCCGAAATAAGCCTGTTTTGTCTGACCATGATTGTGCGTAAGACACCGGTCCAACCGGGCTCAATCCGGCCCAACCTGGTTCGGCTCCCCCTTTTTTGATATTAAACTTGGCCCGAACCTTTTGAATGAAAGCAATCACAAGGACAGAGTCCCCGCTAAGCTGAGCTTGTTGCGTTGACCCTGCTCTTTACCCTCCGATCAAACAATTCCTGGTCTATGGCAGAATTTAGAGTCCAAATTTTAACGTGCGCACATAACCGCGCACGGCCGGCCCCCTCACTGACTTTGCCTGGCAGCGGCCTGCCACCAACCACAACCATACCCGTCAGGAGGGTCAAAAACGTCAAGCACACGTCGCGTTTCGAACCCGGACTTTTGCAACCGGGACGTGCGCTCTCACCACATGGCACATGGAGTCCAACGCCCTACCAACCGAGCTACCGGGACGGACATTTACCTTGGGGTTTCGCCTCGTGTTATTGACAGACGTCAGACACTTTAGCCGAACTCTAGCCGAAACACTGAGCAAGCTGCGCAGGGCGATAGGTGCTCGTAGCGTTGAGGTTGGGTAACCTGTGAGCTGAATGCGATGTCGTGAGTTCGAGTCCCACTCCCGGGTCTGGTTTTATCTAGACACAAACCAAAACCTATCCTTCTACTGCAACACAGATAAGCACGATGACATCTTTCCCCAATATCTTTCCCATCCTCTCAAAAGTCAAAAATTATCGCTTATAAATGTTTAGTTATGTTTCAATTTTAAGAAAATATTTTTGGACATTTTTCTGGAGCCAGTTCAAATCTTTTTTTTTCTTTTCTGATTCTTTTCGGCCCGATAAAACCCACTAAAACTGAACGTGCCAAATGAAAAATATCTAATTCAAATAACAGTATAGAAAAGCCTCATCATGCATCATGAAAAGCATCATGCAACTATCGACTGAATAGTTGCATGCTATGAATACGTCCTAGATTTCGATTACTTATCATTGTTCAACATTTTGGCTGGAACTGACGCTGCCTCTGGCTTGCCCGTTTGTTTGAGATAATAATTCCCTTCAGTCGCATTCCTGCTGGTTCCACATGAACAGGATACCACCATACCGGAGTGAACGCACCCGCAACCATCATCCCCTCTCCTCAGCCTCGGCGCAGTGGCGGGCGGCCCTGGGCGGCCCACTCCCGGCGCTACGCACGCCCCGTGCGCCGTGATACCGCATCACTCCCCCTCCCTCCTTCCCCCACAATGACCGGTGACCTCACTTCCCTCGGGATTTGGACTCGCCCTACCCCGACCGTAGCGCCACGTGGTGGCTCTGGAGATCTTAACCCTCGCCCGCACATGGGGGGGGGGGTGGTTGCCACCCCCCCCAGGCAGTCTTTCTGCTCTGCACTCAACATTTTTAGAGCTAGAGGGCTGATTTTTCGTATAGCTGCTCCTCTATCCTTTCTTGATGTCCACTGAAAATTTCAAGTTTCTGTGATTTTTGGTTTCGGAGATATGACCTTATTTTTCAGGTCATGTCATGACCCAAATGGCCAATTCTCAACATCTTGCGTCTGCCATGGGCCTTGTGAGCTTTTGACACCCTGATTTCGGCCTTTTTTGCCAGTCTTACCTCCCACCTATCATGGAACATGTTGTTCGACGATGTACAGGGGTCAAGGTCAGGGTCAAGGTCAACCTAGGTCATCTAAGATAATTGCGTTTTAGGCAAGCTGAATTTACTTTTTGTGAAGTTTTTTGACTGCATTTTTGGTAAAAGCTTCTCAGATCATGATTTCATGTGATATGGACCCAAAAACAATCGGTGCACACATCAGTATACACACAGACACACACAGACATACAAACACATATAATTGACCTTGACCTAACTTGACCTGAAATGACCTCAGCAGCAAAATTCTGGTCGGATAGTGTGACAAAGAGGTTCTAGCTGGCTTGGCACCAGAAAACAGCATCGTCATCGGTATTTGATAAGCAGCGCACTTGATATCCAACGGTGACCCAAAACAGCAACATTTTTTAGTTTGACCTGACCTGGAAGGTCAATGACTGACCTGAGAAGGTAAAACTGGGTATCATTGGATTCGTATCTTCCCAAAGAATCTTTTTGGTCTTTACTGCTAAGCTCTATCTCCAACAGGAACGAAATGGCGCGGGGGGGGGTGGCAACCACCCCCCCCCCCATGTGCGTTCTAGGATGGGAAAATGGCATGTGCGGGCGAGGGTTAAATAGACCCACTGTACGCCTTATAGCCCGAGTGGGCAGAAGGATACGACGGATCATATTCAGTTTCTTCTCTGGCTTCAGTGCTGCGGATCACCTAGAGGCCTTAGACCGCCGCACGCGTGTCATAGTTGTTTGGTTCCTTCGGGGAGAGGGATAGTTTCAGGTACTTGACCGGCTCGGTGACCTCGCGATTAATTTACGTTTAGAAACCCATTGAGAAGGTACTTCCACAATGTGGGGCTATTTGAAACGGATTTTGCAGTTTTCGCGTCTCTATTAACCCGCGCGGGGCTGGGGTCTCCAGCCGAACGCGCGGGGCTGGGGGGGGGGGTAAATTTTACCCCCCCCCCCCCTGTTATCTCCCGAACTAATGGTCCGATTTGGAAAATTCAAACGCCAATCGAAAGCTCTTATCACGAACTACTAAAAACATGTACTTAATTTAAAGTTTGAGGTCAAGGTCAAGGTCAGGTCAAGGGTACAAATTGCAAGTGTCTATAGTATCGGCCTTGCACCGTAGTTGCCGAAGAATGGAGTCATGGACTGAGACTGATCGCCCAAAACGTGTTCTTAGGCTACCAAGACAATATTCGTTGCATACAATATCATTCAGAGGTCAAGGTCAAGGTCAGGTCAGGTCAGGTCAGGTCACCAAAAAGCAAAATATAGAAAAGGGCATGTGCGACACATGTTTTATGGGTCATTTTACTCATAGAATTCAATAGGCACACTCAATAAGTGATATGGACCACCTCTGAATGAATTTCAGGTCGAGGTCAGGTCAAGGTCAGGTCAAGTGAGGTCAAATTTTGAAGTTGGTTGTTAAGGCCTAAAAAGATGTCTATCTGATGCAGTTTTTCACGGCGAATCGAATGGTGTTATTTTTGTTTCCGTACGAGGCCTAGAACTTCCAAAAAAGTCATTTTTCAAAAAAATTGTGTGTCGTGACGTCATAAAATTTTGAATAACTCCCACATTTTTGAACCAATTCTTCTAAAATTTGGTATGTAGGTGCACATAGACCACTTTTCTGACATATATTCCGGTTTTTTCGATAGACTCAAAATTTTGGATTTTATAATGATTTTCCCAAAAAAGTCAGTTTTTTGAAAAAATTTAGGCCAAAATCCAAAATTTTCAAAAAACCGAGATAGCCATTTGATAGACAAAGTAAAATTACGTATAACCTTTTTTGTTACGTCTTGATTCCTTTAAAAATGAAGATGTTAGCGGCGTTTGAACTTTTGCCGTTTTTGAGGCGAAAATGGCGAACATGACGTCACTAAAACGTCAATTTCTCAAAAATTTTCCGACGGATTTCGCTTAAATTTTCAGGGAACGTGTCAAATTGATGTAAGAAAAGGTACTGAAAGTTTGGCGGCGCTGCGCGCCGCCGTTTTTGAGATATCGCAAAAATTCGCGAGGGGGGGTAAAATTTACCCCCCCAGCCCCGCGCGGGTTAAGACTGTTCACATTTTTTATGGCATGTAAATTGCAAAAATATTCTCTGAGCTCGTTCATATGTGTGTATTTTGGTTCAGCTAGTAGTACTGATTCAGACTATAGCCTGGGGCACGGTCTTAGCAAATTTAAAACAGTTCTTAAAGCGCACGGTGGGTTTATATCTGAATGACCAAGGGGCAAATAATTTCCGGACACGCTGTACATATGTACATAGTTATGTATGTAGACCGCCTCATCCACGACACTGTTGAACAAGTGAGGGGAGAGGGGATCGCCCTGGCGGACTCCGTGGGTGGTCCGGATCACACAGCCTCGACGAATCTCTGTAGTGGACCCGGTGTACATCCCGCGGATGCCGGATCACTTCCACGATTGTTGGCGGCATGCCAGTGCGTTCCGCTGCACGGCTGATAGCCCGGTGCGATACACTGTCGAATGCCTTCGCCACGTCTGTCCAGGCTATTGCCAGCGGTTGCCTATGGTGCTGCGATTCGCGCATGATCGCATCGAGGAGCCAAGTGTTCTCTGCTGTTCCATCTGCTGGGATGAAACCGCGTTGCACTGGGTTCAGTGAACACAGTTTCGACGCACGACGTGCGAGGATCTTTGAAAACAAGCGCACACGCACCGACGAGATGGTAATCGGCCGAAACCGGTCGGGCGTGGAGACCCCGGGTGCCTTGGGAATCAGCGTTGTCCGAGCATGCTTCAGAGCCTCGGGCACGTACGACGTGTACAGCCAGAGGTTGAAGAGCCGGGCGAGGGTTGACCGTGGGCAGCTTCGCTGCTGCCGCACAGTCAACTTATCGGCCCCCGCAGCCAACTCCGCACTCATGTCTTTGAGGCAATTGCTCACCTCGTCGACAGAGATGGGGTTGAGCATCGCCCACTGCGGGTCTCTCACCGGGACGACAGGTCTGGCGTCCGGGGTACTCGGCGTGGAGAACAGCCGGCCCCAGAACGCTTCCTGGTCCTCCTTCGACACCGCAGGGGCTGCCGTCAGCGACTCGTACTGCCAGTGGCCTGCGAGGACCGTCCTGGCACATCGAGTAGGGTCCGCTCGGAATAGCTCTTGTATACGAGCGTATTCAACCCGCCGCCTCTGTTTCCAAGACAAGGCCTTGTCCCCCTGCGAAGGGGGGGACCTCCTCGGTGGGCGGCGGGGTGGCGGCGCTTCGGGCCGACGTTCGACCTCCTTGGCATGAGTGTCGAGCAACGCTCTGATCTGAGGGTCCCTTGTCCTGCAACCCTGGGACTCCCTCCAGACCAGGCTTTGGGCTTCCATCAAGATAGGCTTGCCCCACGCGTCGCCCGGTGACTCCCCGAGACTCAAGTAATCTCGGATTCTTTCACACCAGATGTTGCTCGGCGATCTAGATGCCGAGTCCCTGGCAGGTATGTCTCCCGACGGAGGCTCCGCGGCTGGACTCGCGTTTGCCTCGTTTTGGGGCTGCTTCGGGGAGTGTGCAACATCGCTTGTTTGGGGCTGCCCTTGCGGGTGTGCCGCGTCACAGATCGGTGGTGGGTGCGGCCGCCCCGAGCCAGCGGGGCGGCGCGGCGTCATTCGTAGTCTGTTGGCGAGCTTGATGGTCCGGCGAGGACGGCGCGGCGGCGGCCCCGGCGGTAGGTGGACTTGAATCGCCTGCGTCCGGCAGGAGGGAGGCCAGGACCCTCTTGTATTCAGCAGTGCGTCGCTGTCCCTTGATGGCCTCCACGCTCCTGCCGTGCATCACCTCCGCCAGGGCCAGGTTCAGGTTCTTGGTTCCCTGCCGCACCATCCCCGCCTCTCGCATCGCCATTAGATGACGCTCTTCGGGGTCCCACCTCGCCTTCTTGATCGCCGCCCGGTCTTCGGCGACGCCTTGTTGGAATTCGGCGAGGTGGGCCCGGCGTTGGTGTAGTCTGCGGCCGGCAAAGGTGGCAAATCGCCGACCGCAGTCGGGACACTCCGTCTGGTCAGGTGTTGGGTCGCCGGCGGGGACCGAGGCCCCCGCCGACCCCCCCCCCCCCCGCGACCTCCGCCCTGGTAGACTGTGGTTGGCGTCTCGCGCCGCCATTGTCACTCTTCTTTGTTTTGTCTTTCGGGCCACAAACATGCTTCGCCGGCGCGGGCTGGTAACCCACGCCGGCTAGCGGTTACCCTCCAGCCCTTGGCCGACAGCAGGGCGGGAGCCCCACGGGCCGTTGCCAGGGCTGCGCCACAAGGAGGCGGCTGGTAGGGACTTGGGATGGCGGTTGGCCGCCTCTTTGCATTTTTTTTAAATTTTATTTTCATACACAACGGACATAGGACACATTACACAAGACATTTATCACAAGATCAGCCCGATGGCTGACGTAGTTTTCCCGGGTTATACTCCCCGGGGGAGTCCCCAGATGCGGGTCGGCCGCGTCATCGGCCGTGAGCGTCACTCGCGACCCCCCGGCCGCGACGACCCACCGTTGTCCGTCTGAAGGCTCTGTGCATCCACGCGGTTTCCTCCAACGTCATCGTTGATATCTTCGTTAGGTTCTTGCTGTGCATTTCGAGTTCTTGGAGATCAGCTGCTGAAGTCCGCGACCAGTTTCCGCGCCAGTTGAGAGTGATGGTGGTATAGCTGATCGCTTGGTTCTGGTTCGTGGTCTCCGTCTTGATCCATGTCTTGATGTCGTCGGTGTCGTAGAAGTCGGCCTTCTCCTTGTGCTGCGTCTCCAGGTTTGCGTTATCCGCCAGGACTTGGGCGTCAATGACCTTGGTGACCGGGCCCTTTGACGCCACAATGTCCGGTTTCCGTAGACCTTCTGCGGTCTGGATCCTCGGCTCTTCGAGGACCTTCCAGTGCTGTTTCCGCAGGATCTCAGCCGTGTATTTGGCGATCTTGTCATGGCGGCGAACTCTCCCTCCGTGGGTGCGTATGCACGTCTGGCTTATATGCGCCAGGCTCTCACGCTTGCCGCAGCCGGCGTCGCAGTTCGGCGGCGTACCACCACCTCTTCCTCTGCTCCGTCTTACGGCCGTGGATAGGAGGTTTCCCCTCACTAGGATGGATCCCACAAATCCGGTTCCTGTCTGCACATGACCACCTTGATCTATCCAGCGGTTGGAGGCTGGGCAGTTCTTCGCCGCGTGCAGTCCTCTCCCGTCAACTGACGAGAGCAGCTGCTGGGCGCGTTTCCTTCTGTTCTCGTCAGCCGTCATGGCCCCGCTCGCCACTCCGCCGCGGTGACTCAGGTATCCTGATTGGGTGACCAACTTGATGTTCGGGTGGTCACTGTCATTGAGTTTTGCAAGCCTATTCTTCACTAGCCGAGGGATGGTATCGACTAGGGCCGGGATGTCGAGACCCCCGTCTTCCAGCGCTGCGTGGAAGAAGCTCACCGGGGTGTCCTTCGGTATGTGCAGCCATTTCCTGGTCATGGTGCGGATGGTGATGTCCATGGCCTTCAACTTGGTGATATTCGTCTTCCCTAGGACGAGTGTGTGTGTCATCCCGGGTATGATGTGCCTCTTCAGGATGAACAGCCGCTGTTGCGGTTTGAGAGGCGCTCGGTCTGTCTCTGTTAGTTGTTTGTGGAGTCTCTTTCCAGCCGACATGAGCACGCCGGAGGCGCTGATCTCCACGCCCAGGTATTTTATACTGTCGGTGGGCCCCATGGTTGGTATCGGTTGGCCCGCGATTGTATACTTGGCGTTGTTGTCCACCACCGTCTTCTTGTGTTTGCCATCCACTTTGATGGTCAGGGAATGACATTTTGCCGCATTGGGTTTCAGTCCCGTTGGCGCCAGTGTCTCGGCGAAGATCCGTATGCGGTGCTGCAGCATTCGCGGTGTTCTCGCTAGTATGATCGCGTCATCCGCGAACGCTAGTATCGGAGGTGGGTCCGCCTCATCGCCTGCATCCTCCTTCAGCTTCTGGATTGCTTCGTCCAGGACTGCATTGAATAGGTAGGGGTAGAGCGGGTCCCCCTGCCTGACGCCATTGTTCACTTGGATCTTTGTGTCTCGTCTGATCTCTGTGGTTGCCTTCGTGTATAAGGAGACAACCGTGTTTATCACCTTCTCTGGTATCCTCAATCGCTTCATAGCTCGTGTGATTGAATGATGAGATACTGAATCAAAGGCTTTTGCGAGGTCCACTGATGCTAGGGCCAGCGGCTGCAGTCTTGCCCGGGCTCGCCACAGCAGCGCGTCAAGTATTGAGACGTTCTCGGCACATCCATCTGCCTGGATGAAAGCCCTCTGCAGTGGATCGAGGGGCCTTTCCTTGCTGCACCTGCTTGCCAGAATCTTCGTGAAGAGTCTCAGTACCACAGAGGTCACCGATATAGGTCTGTATTGTGCTGGGCTGTTTGGTTTTGCCACCTTAGGTATCAGGGTGGTTCTCGCATGTCGTAGGCTTTCCGGGACATGTTCGGCGAGGAGCCATAGGTTAAACACCTGAACACCAGGTTAAAGCCTGAGAGAGTCATAGCTACTCCCGCCGTTTACCCGCGCTTGGATGAATTTCTTTACTTTGACATTCAGAGCACTGGGCAGAAATCACATCGCGTCAACACCGACCTTGGCCATCGCGATGCTATGATTTAATTAGTCAGTCGGATTCCCCTGGTCCGTGCCAGTTCTAAGTTGCTTCTTAATTGCCGAACGACGCGGTGGTTCCCGTTATTTATAAAATTTTCAAGACGGGTGCTGACAAACATACACTACGGATGGCGGCGCCCAGGCGCCGCCATTAACATAAGACCACGGACACTGGGCGCACGCAGGCGCTATCACATTATTGGCCCCTTTCTTTATAGTCGCGGGGCTCTACGACTTCGGGCGGGGAGCGCGGGGGGCGCCTCGGGCTTCTGCCGTCATCTTGCAGTCGGCGGCGCACCCCGCGCCCGCCAACGCACCGCACACTAGCCAGTCTTCTTAGTCCGAAGCGTGTCGCAACATGAGGAGTCCTGGCACCGGCTTGAGGTGTCCGTTTTCGCCTAGCCGATGCTGCAGCCGCCATGGTGTTGGTGGCTACCATGAGGTCGGGTTTGCGAAGTCCTGCAGGGGTCGGGATGGCGGGCTCTTTGATGGGTAGAGCTCCGCTGTCCCCGAGGTATCCTTCTAGCTGGGCTAGGACACGATATGTCTGGCCGTCCTGTTGAGGCGTGTTCTCTCACAGGCTTGGCTAATGTGGCCCATCGTCTCTGGCCGCCCACAGCCTGCGTCACATGGTATGAAGATGGTAGCCTTGTCCACGTCGAGATCTTGCTGCTCTCTGCCCGGTGAGGACAAGGTTCCCTCGGATTTTAATTGCGCCGACGTAGGCTGCTCCAGGCATGGGTGGGTTGGGCGCTGTCACCCACCGCTGGCTCTTGGGGTGATGGGGCGCCTCTTTGAGGCCGGCTCCGTCAACCTTCGAGAGTAGCTGGCGCCTATGCTCTTTCCGGATGGATTCTCTGCTGTCTAACGTTGGTCCGTCCCTGGGGGTGACTGGCCGGGACGCGTCATTTTTTTTCCCAGCCGGAGCAATACACAGGGCGGCTCTGATTGGCTAGCCGCTCCGGCCCGTGACGTCAGACCGAGAAGATGTCACACAGGGATGCCGGAGAGCGCTTTCGATTCCGGAGATTTCAAATCAAATGCCGTTGAGTTGATGCCGCTGTGTAATGAGGATGCGCAATGTGTATTCTACGCGACGTAATGGTTGGTGAACGGAAGCGTAGTCTTTGATTGAGATATGTATGAAGCGTCCTATTCTTTGAGATAAGCATTTTGGATGTTGGAACACTGGAAATATTTCTCGCAAGATATTGACTTTACCCTGCATGTTTTTTTTTTAATCATTCCTATTGCGAACTTGATAGACACAGTGGAGCCTGCCTTTCGGACTCCGGTCAGGTGGGTGCCCTCCGCTATTTCCCACTGGGGGGGGGGGGCTGCATCTCTTTTACACCCAGACATGTTAGATTAAATATTCCACTTTGAAGATATGAGATTTGGAGTAAGAAAACAGCGTTGTAGTTCGTGGTTATAGCTTAATTAAGCTCAAAACAATCACGCTGAAACATTTACGAATATGGGTGTCGCGCGCCAACAATTAGCTTTTGACCGCCGCGCGAGTCGGATCGCCTTCCTGACATTCATACGCTGTCTCAGCAGCACCAGAACCACTGGAACATGTATTTACACATGCGAGTACCGTCTGGCATCACTGCTCGCATTCCGCCAGACCGTTATCATCGACGCGTTCAAAGCTTTCACCGTCCGCATTGAGGATATTACATCAGAACTGCCATCCTGAATTTATTTCTTTATTTTCATAACAACCACAGGCCCAGGCCCACATTAAGGCTGCAGTCGCAATAAAATTTCCCATCCCACCCACTCAGGCATTCAACCCGCTCTACCCTCCCCTTACACACATACAACCCCTCCCCGCCCCCCCCCCCCTCCCAGCATACATACACATATACCAGAAGCGATCACAGAAAGTAAGTAGCCAAAGAGTGCTGGCCGACATCAGTCGATATCACTCATTAAAAGTACCCTGACTACTCGCAAAGCGGAGCAGTAGTGCTCTCCAATGACATGACGGCTGGAAGAAGTCTGCCTCCGAATGTTCGTGTAAGAATTTGTTTAGTTGGTTGGATAGTCGAATAAACAAGTCACACTTCACAGCATTAACTCTGCCAAATGGGACATGAAAAAGGCCTGTGTGCCGAGAACGCCTAACCTGAGTGACAAGGCTGAATTTCGCCACCAGCTCGTGACGGTCAATCCGGCCGCTAAAGATAGAACGCATAAAAGTTGAACACATTAGGCACTGTGGGTTCGACCCACAGAGACGTTTCGAGCCACACACTCCGCCAGGTTGTGTGGGGCTCGCGCTGAGGGCACCACCTGAGCACAGAGAGGTTGCTTCGCGACCTTTGTTGGCACGGCGTAGGCACCGTGGTCGCCAGCGGCGGCGTCTTTTTTGGGTCTCCCAGTGGAAGCACGCCGCTTGCCACCAACTGGGACTTTCCTGCGAGCCACTGCTGTCGGCTGGACGCCTATCATCACAGAGCTTTTGAAGGAGCTTGCAGGGACAGCGCTGCAACCAGTGCCAAACTGGTGCAAACTTGACACCCGCGAATTGTCCGTTTTCATGCGCTCGTAACGGCTAATGAAAGTGCTTAGTGCGGGGCCGTACAGCTCTGGTGCACGCATCAGGTCAGCCTGCCATGACTCACAAAGAGCCTGGCACCGAGCGATCAGGTCAGCTGTCCCGTCGCCCAGGTTGGCGCCCGCCTTCTCCTCGCTCGCCACGTCAGGTTGCTGATCTTCGGCTGATGCGTCACTTCGGCTCGTGCTTGGCTGGCTCGTGCGGCTCGGTTCCCGCGGATTTTGCCTCATTGAGGCCAAAAACCCGCCGGGTGCTGTAAGACCTGTCAACAGGAGAACAATCAACAATGACTATAAAAACACACCACATGAGCGGTCCAAACACCACCACCGCGCAAGATAGTACAAATAGATTATTTGGGCCAGGACATGGCCTCGAGAACGAGGTTATATCTCCATAACCAAAGGTCACAGATATCTCAAGTATTCGGTGTACCTTAACCCACGCCCCGCTGGGGGGGGGGCAGAATCTGTCCTCCTCACGGATTTTTGCGATAACTCCAAAACCGTTGCAGATATTGCCACAACATTTGGGGTACATTATTCTACATCAATTTGACATCGACTGGGCAAACTTTATCGAAATCCCATTGAAAACCTTTGAGACAATAGCGTTTATTGTGACATCACTAGAGTCCTGTTTGGGCAAAATTGTCTAAATGTTTGAAATTTGACCAAAATTATGTTCGAAGCAAAATGTCAAAAAAGCCAGCAAGTATGTAAAATAACAAGCGCTATAAAATGTCTATCTCGGGATCTTGAACGTTTTGACTTTTTTTTACCCCAAAACTTTAGTATAAGTCACCCCCGTTTACGGTATCGAACATTTCTGGTTATCCGGACACGCACGAAACGAACTACGGAACGAGATCGAACAATTACCGATACTGAATAAAAAGTCTGGACCGATTGACCGATTTTCCCGACTAAGCGCCAGTTCAGTAAAGACGATCTGCATATAATTATCGATAAACAGATGCTGTCGTAACTAGGAAAAAAATCGACTGCAGCTTACAGGGTGTCCACGTCAAAAGTGTACCCAGACTTTTCTCCATAGGTATTTTATCTTAAACACATCACACTCACAATCAAATGCCCTCGTTTGAGAGCCAAGGCAATGGCAGAACATTTGCTATGCTTCTCAACTGTGCTCGGCACTCTGCTGACCAGCGCGTGCCGTCTAGAGCAACTGCTCTATATGAGCCCCTTTACGTCGGGCCACCGCCGGCAGACGGACCGGCTGGAGGTGGGTGATCGCCTTGTCGACCATGTGGGAAGGAAGGCGACGGATCTCGTCGCTGATGGCGTATTCCAGCTCCTGGGTCGACACTGGATTGCCGGCGTACACACAGTCCTTGATAAAGCCCCACAAGAAGAAATCTAGAGGACTGAGGTCGGGCGAGTGGGGAGCCCATTCCACCGCTCTTTTCAAGCTGGTGTGGCGGTCAGGAAAGTGCTCCTCCGTCGCCATGAAGAATGGTTTTAACAGGACGGGGCGCCGCCTCACACCGCCAAACGGTCGCTGGAATGGCTGGAGGAGCACTTTCCTGACCGCCACATCAGCTTGAAAAGAGCGGTGGAATGGGCTCCCCACTCGCCCGACCCCAGTCCTCTTCTTGTGGGGCTTTCTCAAGGACTGTGTGTACGCCGGCAATCCAGTGTCGACCCAGGAGCTGGAATACGCCATCAGCGACGAGATCCGTCGCCTTCCTTCCCACATGGTCGTCAATGCGATCACCCACCTCCAGCCGGTCCGTCTGCCGGCGGTGGCCCGACGTAAAGGGGCTCATATAGAGCAGTTGCTCTAGACGGCACGCGCTGGTCAGCAGAGTGCCCAGCACAGTAAGAGAAGCATAGCAAATGTTCTGCCATTGCCTTGGCTCTCAAACAAGGGCATTTGATTGTGAGTGTGATGTGTTTAAGATAAAATACCTAGGGAGAAAAGTCTGGGTACACTTTTGACGTGGACTCCCTGTATTTACCTTGCCTTTGATCATCGCAACTGACATTTCCGCGCTGATCTCAAACCTACCGGTGGCGATTTGGAAGTAGAGGTGACGCTGTTTCTCGCTGAGGGTGGGCAGGAAGTTGATTGCCGCATCAGCCATGGCAGGCTCCTTCCGCAGAACAGCTGCCTGGTGCTTGCACGGCGCTCCAGTGGCTCCCACACGACACGTGCACAGCTCCAGATCCGTGTCAACGGTGTACGAGACACCGGACTTGGTGAAGCTGGACACCTGGTACGTGGACGGTCCCACCTGTGAGAGTGAAAAACGAGACGAATATGAGAAAATCGATGCCGTAATGTAATTTTCTAAGCATCCGTCATTGTTCCAGGGAAATTAACCGAATACTAAGCTGCAGCCCAACCACAGGAATCATTTGGCATGTGGTTACAAAACCCCACCCAATTAATGACTGTGGTAGTTTTATTTAAAAAACGACCAATAAAAATACAATACAATCAATCCTGAAATAAAAGCATCTCATGCTTAACATTTGATAGACCATTACCTACCTGCTCCACAGACGCCTTGTCGATGCCATCTGCCGACGGGCAGAAGCGCTTGCGTGCCGAGGCCGGCGTTCTTCCGTTTGCAGCGTCCAGGACTTTGCGCGAGTACTCATTTTCGAGTCGGATCATCACGATGTCGACCAGCTGGGTGGTGTTGTGGACCTTGAGCCGCCTCAGGAGCTTGTCCTTGATGATGCGGAAGGCCGCCTCCGTCAGATTGTTGGTGTGGTTCCCTCTGACCATCAGGTCCGAGCGGAAACACATGGCCCACTCGTGACGACGGATCCAGCGCTCTTCCATGTACTTTTCAAAGTGTCCGAGCTTCTTCGTCCGTGTGAAGGCGAGCAGCTCCTCCCAGCGCTGGCTGAGGTCGTGCTCAGTGGTGGCTCGGAGGAGGGCACGGACACGTTGCAACGCCTCCTGTCGCTGGTCAGCGGCGACACCGCTCTGCTTCCCACACAGCCACCGCCAGGCAGCCTGGAGGATGTGAAATGAGCAGAGCAGTAGCCGACACTCGGGGAAGACATTCCTCAGTGCGGCTCTGAGGGCAGCGCAGTCGTCCGTCATGGCCACCACCGGGCCACGTGCTCCTCGACCCCCGAAGCTCTGCTCATCCATCAGGGTCAACAGCAGCTGGAGCCCTGCCGTTAGGACGCTGGTCGACTCTGATGACGTGACGATGGCCCCCACGGGGAGAGCGCCGACCGGGCTGTGAGTCAGAAGGAGAAAGAGACGACTGTCGCTCCGGTCCATGTTGCCGGACGAGTCGACGAACAACATTTCTGCGGCTCGAGGCCACAGCTGGGAGACTCGGCGCATCAGCGGCGTGACGATAGCCACCACCACGTTGTGGTCGTCCACCTCCAAAGCAGCACGACCGCCCGACGTTCCGTCGTACTGCTCTACGAGGCAGCGAAGGCCGTCCAGCATTTTCTCTCCGGACAGCTCGCCGTAGACTTTCTTGAATTCTGTCCGGTACAACCTGTAATTAAAGGAATTGTGGACTATGGTTAGATGGTATGTGTTACTTGTTGATTGGGAATGGTCAGGTAGCTACTTATGAGCTACGAACAGTTTAGGCGACGGAGGCGGAAGTGACAGAACAAAATTTAACCGGTGTTCCAAAAACATAGAAAAGCCTTACTACCTATACGCGTCGCACTAAAACGTTGTGTAGAAGTTGAACGATGTTAAATTAAAATAAATGCACTAGATAATTAGTTAATAACTTAACACTCGCACCGACGGGGGTCTGCGCCAACTTCGTACCGACGGGGGGGGGCGGATGACCGCCCCCCCCCCCCATGAGATCTCGAGAACGAAGCAAGATAGCGACAAGCGGTAAACGGCATCGGATACGCACGGTCAAGGTCTACAATTTTTACAAAGGTCGTTTTCAGGTCAGGTCAAAGATGACGTCACAGGGGTCGAAAAAGTCAAAATGGCGGCGCTAGATATGGAGTTTTTCTCGAATAATTCGTTTTTTTTTTCGAATTGGTCAATATAGCAACAAACTAAGGGCATTATCGTGATCCTCTCGTCAATCCACATCGAATGATATATATGTTGACCTCGAAAAGTCAAGGTCAAAGGTTGACCTCAGGTCACGTGACCTTGAGGTCATCATGTATATCATTCGATGCGTCTTGACGAGCTGAACACAATGAGACCATCCGCGCGGCTGTATCTTGTTCCTGTACGGAGTTATTGGCCAAAAACCTTTGGTGACCTTTGATTATGTCACATGACCTTACAGCTGCCCAACAGCAAAACAGACCTCAAGGTAGTGATATATATTACTGACCGGGCCGACGAAATTATCTGGAAACGAGGTTTGCAAAATTGACGGAGGCCCGAGTGCGGAGCACGAGGGCCGGAGTCTAATTCCGCTCCGAAAGATATTGCTCACCGAAGACGCACTGCACTTCAACTGCTACCAATGGCGGTAGCCTTCAAATCGCTAGCCTTCAAAGCAGGGGATCCCCCACTTATTCAATGCGTAAACTACGCCCAGTTACAGCTAATATAGCAAAATCGGACGGCCCTCAATCGTTAACAATGGCAAACTGTTGGCAATCAAAAAACAATGGCAATCGTTAACATGCTTAACCTGAGCCCTGTTGAGGCGACTTAACGCGGCAGTTGCTCATCAGGGTGTTTCGCCACCCGCCGTTTGCTGGGGGGGGGGGGCGTTAAACGCCCCCAGCCGATAACTCGAGAACCAATAGGCGCAGTGAAACGCACGAGGCGGCAAACGAAAGAACGCGACGAGACGCTTCAGATGAGTACTTGAAAGCTGAATTTTGAGGTCACAGGTCGGGTCAATATCAGGTCAAATACCTGAAATCGGGCTTTCAGTAGCATGGACTTCAGAACCTCGCGATGGGCGCCTCTCGTCATTAACTCTGTCAAAACGGTGCACAATCCTTCATATACTCGTAAGTCCTACAAGAGTGTCAGATACATGTAGGGGTCAGTCAAACATAGGTCAGGGTCAAGGTCAGGTCAGTCAGGTAAGCACATATCCCCGAATATCAAAACTGGTATTCGCAGTCTATGACACATGTTTTATGGGTAATTTTGGGCGTAGAACACGATGGTGACATTCATTTTGTCATATGTGTACGTGTTTGGTTCAAAAAGTTCAATTTAAGAAATGCATGAGCACGGTCGTGAAGAAGTCAAGACTTCACGAGAAATTGCCAAGATTCAGTTCAAGATTTTTGAAAATGTGGAACGACAATCAAAAATTGAAGATAGTAATTTCATTGTGCATAGTATGGGCAGTCTAATGGCGTTTACCGCATGTCTGTATGTCTATTGTGTGATTTTATATGATTTTTGAACATCTGCCGTTTTTGGTCGAAAACTCAGAAATCATAACGTCACTAAAACCTCGATACCTTAAAAATTTTCAGACCGATTTTTTTTTTTTAAACTTTGTCAAAAACTTAAATCAATTTCCTACAGGTAACCAAATTTTGCGCGCCGTTTTTATGCTATAGCGCGGCGAAAAAAGTGGAGGCGTTTAACGCCTCCCCCCCCCCCCCAGCAACCCGCGGGTTAAGTTTTGAGGTTGTCGTCTATTAGTGAGCACTTGGAATGAACAACAATTAATAAAAATATACAAAAGGTAGCTCCCCATACGGGACCAAACGCTGAAAATGGCAAGAAAGTTGACCGTGCCGTTTCGGCGGCGATCAAAATGACCCAAATCGCGGCAGAAACGCTAAACACCCCCCTAGAGAGGTAGCCCAGGTTGGGATTTTCAATAGAAAATCACAATTCTAAAGAATAGTGATTGTCTTAATTGAAAAGTCCCAACCTTCGGATACAACATAAATCCGCCATTCTTACCGGTGACAGTAGCCAACATCAGGACAGTGGGCGCGGTCCGCTGCGATGCGGTAGAAATCGTCTCCGGCCTCCTCTTGTAGAGCTGAGATGAGCTCGTCTCGCGCCTGCTCAGCCGAGTAGCCCATCCGGAACAGCTCCAGAAGACGGTCCCTGGTCGCCGTCGATACATCCCTCTCCTTCAGGACGTCAGCGACTTCCAGTCCGTGGTTGTGGCTGAAGTGGATGCTAACGACGCCAAGAAGCCCATCTTCGAGATGATTTTTCTGCCTGTTAAAAACAACCAAAGAGGTTAAGAAAAATGTAGGCACTATCGCGTTCGTCTTGCCAAGCTGCGTCGAACGATTTTTTCTTTAATTCAAAGGCTGCCTGACCCACATAATCGCATTTGTCATGTAAAATGGACCATAAAACATGTATCACACGACACCTTCATGTTGTGACTTGTGACCCCCAGGTGACCCCCAGTGACCTGACCTCTGTGACCTGACCTGGTATCAGTGACCTCAGATAGCGAAGTATGTGTTTGACGAACAATGTACCATCGATGGTTTTCAATAACTTACCAATTTACTCGATTTCACAACACATTTCATGAAATGCCTGTGAACGGTGAAAATCCGACCTCTGATCTGACCTGTGACGTCATCGGTTTGACCTAGGTCAATGAAATTTGGTCACAATGTAGTTTCCGGGTGGGGCTATCGAACGCCGTTTGAATTTTGAAAATCGGCTGGTAAATTTCCGAAATCTTGGGGGGGGGCGAGACGCCCCCCCCCCCCTACGGGTGGTAGGGTCCGCCGGTAGCCCTACGGGGCGCGGGTTAATACTTACTTGCTCAGCTTGCCGGCTTTGGCAGGTTTTTTCAGCGTCAACGACAGCCGGGCTGGGCAGGTCGTGTTTTTTGAGGACGGTTTAAGGTCAGCTGTTGCCGATCTTGGTCTGGTCTTGTGTTGGCAGCGCCATCTGGTCTGCCAAAAGATAAAATGGTTCCTGTCAATTCAGACTGGTAGGTTGCGTTGCGCGACAGACATGGCCAACAATGGACAGAGGACATGGATAAGAGACGTTGGGTGGACAGGAAAGTGTGACAACTAAAAGACGTGACAATGGCGAATTTGATAATCGCAAACGTAACGACTCATGGCTGGAAGCGTGTCAGGAAAAAAGAAACACGTGACAGTGGCGGACTGTATTGTGACACCAATTAATCTGATCTTATGCTTGCAGACATTTAAGATGAAAGACATTGGAATGGCAATCCATTTTACGAGGTTCTGAGCTTCTATATGAGTAGGGTTGCTAATAAGAGCACGCTTGTAGTAATCATTTTCAGTTCATGTTAATGAACTCGGTCACACTTACAATAAAAATACATCACACAAAGCTTACTCTGTAGAGGTTAGGGCATCGGGGGTTGTTCTTGCTCTCCTCCGTCTTCAAACCAGGGAAGGTCGAATCAACACGGAAAGTCTGCTTCGTTGCTGACTGGAATTCGGCGAACCAAGTCAGGAGCTCTTCCTCTCGTGTTACAGAGACACGGAATACCGTGTCGAAAAAGTCACCGGGAAGTCCTTCGAAGGAACATACGCGGTAGTCGTAGTTCGTAGGAAGCAGCTCCTGACAAGCAAAGGATTACGATAGGATTAGGTATGTGGTAGGAACGAGGGAGTAAAAAGCCGACGAAAAGCCGAAAATAGCGTCGATTTGTTGAACGGGAGTGTGTCGGGGTCCATTTTCGGGAGGATCTCCACTGAGCGGCGATGGGCAGTGTTCAAGTCTTTCGTGTATATCTACAAAACGAATTGAGCTAGGTAAATGCAATTTTCTGAGCATTACTTAAAAGTATTTCATATTGATAGCATATATATCCTGTCAAAATAGTGGTTCTATCTTGAACATCAGCGGCTCCACGGCTAATTTTCGGGAGGGCCCCACTGACCAGCAATGGGGCCTGGGTTTACGTGGATATCTCCAAAACGAATTGAGCTAGCCGCTTGAAACTTTCAGACTGTTCTCAACACTATAATAAGCATGTCCTGTCCAAGGTGGTGTCTATCTTCAATAGCAGGGGCTCCAGGGCTCATTTTTGGGAGCACCTCCACTGAGCGGCAGTCGGGCAAAACTGATATGCGAGCTGTGTAGCACCTGAGAATAACCACCCTACTGCGCCCCCAAAACTTTGATTTTTGCTTCCTCTAGAAAAAAAAACGAGAAATCGAATAGCGTTTGAATTTTCGAAATCAGTTCAGGAGATCGCGAGATCTCCGGGCGGAGAATAACGCCCCTCCCCCTGACACTAACTAAGGGGTAGCCATGAGCCTGGCACTAATACACGGAAGGACCCGGGCTTGGGCCAGCTTACGCAGACCAAACCAGGGGACACGTAGCGACCTTCTCCACATGTAGACGAAAGGGAACTTTTAAGATCATGATAGGTCGGCCGAAAAACGTCATAGTGACGGCATGTTCCGCCGGCATTGACCACAATATTTCCATAATTTTGTAAGCCGTAAAACAGGTCTAAATGTTACCCTCCAATCTCATCTAAATGTTGACCCACGCGGGGCTGGGGGGGGGGGTAAATTTTACCCCCCTCGCGAATTTTTGCAATGTCTCAAAAACGGCGGCGCGCAGCAAACTTTCAGTGCTTACATCAATTTGACACGTTCCCTGAAAATTTGAACGAAATCCTTCGGAAATTTTTTGAGAAAATGACGTTTTAGTGACGTCATGTTCGCCATTTTCGCCTCAAAAACGGCAAAATTTCAAACGCCCCTAACATCTTCATTTTTAAGGGAATCAAGACGTAACAAAAAGGTTATACGTGATTCTACTTTGTCTATCAAATTGCTATCTCGGTTTTTGAAAATGTTTGATTTTGGCCCAATTTTTCTAAAAAACTGACTTGTTTGGGAAAATAATTATAAAATCCAAAATTTTGCGTGTATCGGAAAAACCGGAATATATGTCAGAGAAGTGGTCCATGTGCACCTACATACCAATTTTTAGAAGAATCGGTTCAAAAATGTGGGAGTTATTCAAAATTTTATGACGTCACGACAAGCAAATTTTTTGAAAAATGATTTTTTTTGGAAGTTCTAGACCTCGTACGGAAACAAAAATAGCACCATTCGATTCGCCGTGAAAAACTGTATCAGATAGACGCCTTTTTAGGCCTTAACAACCAACTTCAAAATTTGACCTCACTTGACCTGACCTTGACCTGACCTCGACCTGAAATTCTTCCAGATGTGGTCCATATCACCTATTGAGTGTGCCTCTTGAGTTCTATGAATAAAATGACCCATAAAACATGTGTCGCACATGCCCTTTTCTATATTTTGTTTTTGGTGACCTGACCTGACCTGACCTCAGACCTGACCTTGACCTTGACCTCTGAATGATATTGTATGCAACGAATATTGTCTTGGTAGCATAAGAACACTTTTTGGGCAATCAGTCTCAGTCCATGACTCCATTTTTCGGCAACTACGGTGCCAGGCCGATACTGTAGAAACTTGCAATTTGTACCCTTGACCTTGACCTTGACCTCAAACTTTAAATTAAGTACATGTTTTTAGTTGTTGGTGATGAGATCTTTCGATTGGCGTTTGAATTTTCCAAATCGGACCATTAGTTCGGGAGATAACAGGGGGGTAAAATTTACACCCCCCCCCCCCCAGCCCCGCGCGTTCGGCTGGAGATCCCAGCCCCGCGCGGGTTAACCTCCGATTATTGTTACCTTTATCAGCTTTGCACGTTGACACAGCATGGCACATTTAGGGCATGCTGTTCCTAAATGTGCCTTTTGCAAGGTTCTGCGAAAACTCAAACTGTTGGTCGAACATTGGCACAACGGCTATTTATATGGTTTATTTTCATAAGAAAATGTTGAAAGTTTGCTGTAAGACTCAAGTTATGCGCACTCCGCAAAATGTTTAACCCTTTTACTGGTGGGGGGGGGGGAATCGCCCCTCCCCCTGGTAGTTTTTCTCCTCTCCACAGAAAGTCATAGGCGCCAGCTTCCTGACTAGAGTTAGGGACTTTTCAGATGCCCGGCAGTTGCTGGGGTAGTTCGCCACCCACCGTTTGCTGGGGGGGGGGGGGGGCGTTAAACGCCCCCAGCCGATAACTCGAGAACCAATAGGCGCAGCGAAACGCAGGAGGCGGCAAACGAAAGAACGCGATGAGACGCTTCAGATGAGTACTTTAAAGTTGAATTTTGAGGTCACAGGTCTGGTCAAGGTCAGGTCAAAAACCTGAAATCGGGCTTTCAGCAGCATGGACTTCGGGACTTCGCAATGGGCGCCTCTCAGGGGCCCGGGAACGATTTTCAAGTTGGGGGGGGGGGCGAGCCTAAAATACCTGACATGATGCATATGAAACAGTGGCGTAGCTAGGGGTCTAAGGGGACACGTACCCCCCCCCCCCATCGGGTTCAAAGGGACCTTCGGGTCCGAGGGGCCCTGCGGCGCCATTTGACCGCTGAAGGTCAAACCGCTGACCGCCCCATGGGGCTCGTTAGAGCACCTCATAGGCCCTAAATAGCCACACTAAGATCTCCATAAGGGGCCCACGCCGGCTTCTGAGCGCCTCTTGCGCCTTTTCAGGGCACCTCGGTGGTCTCCAAAGGCCCGTTACTGGCCTCTGAGAGTCCTTACCGGCCTATGAGGGGCCAGTTCTAGGGACATTTCCCGCCTGTGATGGTCCCACACTTATTTTTCTGAGGGCCCCATAACGGCAACTATGGGGCCCTCATCGGCGCCTATGAGGGCCCACACCAGTGTCTCTGAGGGTTTCACACCCCCAACTCTGAGTGCACATCAGTGCCTATTAAAATTAAGCCCTGTATCGGCGGCTCTGAGGAGTGAGGACCCAACCAACACCTGTGCATCTGAAGGCCACCCACCGGTGACTTTTGAGGGTCCCACACCGGTGAGTCTGAGGGCCCCACCGGCGTCTGACAGTACCATGCCGGTCTCTAAGGACCCCACAGGACTTCTTCTGCCGGCCTAGGGACCCCTTGCCGGTCACTGAGACCCCCTGCCGGCTTGTAGAGAGTTCGCGTCAGCAGCTCTAAAGCCCCCACACCCGTCTGTAACGGCTCCACACCAGCGTCTTTGAGGGCCCACAGCAACAGTGTCCCAAAATTGAGTTTTGTATTGGGTGTCAGAGGGGAAAATTACCCACCAAAAAGAGGGGAGAGAGTGGAAAACTGCTGATTCGATTAGATCAAAAAGGAGTGAGAAATGACAAATGACAAGCATGCATTTTATTCTAGGGTGTAGAATGTTTGATGCTAACTGGGCATCCACACAACTGTCTTTCTATAGGTAAAAAATCTATGTTTTCTTGGTTGGGACTTGGGAGTGGAAAATTGTTCTTAAAAATGGTGGTGAGAGTGGAAAATGAATTTCATTTGGATGTCGTTTCCCAATCAAATAGACAAATTTTGGGACATTGCACAGCAACGCCTGTAAGGACCCTCATCGGCGCCTCTGAGAGAATCACACTAGCCCCTCTGAGCGCCCACACCGGCACCTGCATGACGGCCCCACACCGGTGCCTCTAAAGGCCCCTTACCGACGGCTCTGAGGGCCCTACGCCGGTGATTCTGAGGGTGCTGCCGATAACCCAAGGCCTCGTCTAACATGTTAACTGGGGGGGCCAAACCCCCGCAGTCATCGGCCAGGCCCCCCCCCCCCCCAGTCAGGGCAAAAAGTCACTACTGGGGGGGGGGGGGGCCGGCAATATTAGCCAAAAGGCAAACGAATTTTTAGTTCAAGGCGTCAGTGCACATAAAAGCAAATGTGTAAACGAAACATGGATGGAATGTGAGCACATTGATACCTACCCGATTACTTAGGCCAGTTATCAAATGTTCATTTTGTTTACCTGACCTTGACCAATTTTTTTTTTCGCTCAGCAATACGTTACATTTCGTCTTTTTAGGCGCCCAACTCCGTGTCTCGGATATTTTTTTTTTATAAATTTAGTCCGAACCTTTTGAATGGAAGGATTCACAAGGACAGAGCCCCCGCTTAGCAGAGCTTGTTGCGTTGGCCCTGCCCTCTACCCTCCGATCGCGCAATTCCTGATCTATGGCAGAATTTAGAGCCCAAAGTTTAACGTATGCACATAGCCGCGCACGGCCGGTCCCCTCACTGACTTCGACTGGTTACGGCCTGCCACCAACCGCAACCATACTCGCCAGGAGGCTCATAAGTCATAAACATCGAGCGGCTCTGTCGTGCTTCGAGCCCGGACTGTTATAACCGGGACGCGTGCCCTCACCACGAGGAGTACAACGCTCTACCGACAAAAATTTCTCCTTTACGTATCAATCTGTTGTTTCTGTCCTCGGGGCGTTAATCTCTTGTTTTTGCCTATCGTCGTCCTCACTATGCGGCGTCCAACTTCTGGCTGGACGGTCACCGGTGTGCGGCTAGAGTAGCTCCTAATCGTAATGAAGCAGGATCCCGTGGTGGTCGTACGTAGGCGCAGATTGGTGGTCTGTCTGTGGGGACGGGAACTGACAGCTGGATTATCTAAAGAAGTCGGCGTGGAGTCCCGGTGGGCAAATGCCAGCCAAATGCCAGGCTGTAGGGTCCAAACGGGCCTCAAATTGCACTACTACACGGGGAAATCTTCATTTTTTTTGTAGTTTATAGCCTATGACAACCTTCAGGTTGTGTCGGACATCCACGGCGATTACGATTTACGGAGAATCCACCTGAGAAGCCATCAGTCTCCAAGTTGATACGTAGGCATTACATGATTACACTATAGTCTGTGGGGGGGGGGGGCTAGTGGGAAAATACTGTCTCCCTCCACTCAGATTGATCCTTAAAGCCTGGTATGGATCATATAAAGCCAGTATGGGCTACCATAGAGGCCGGCGTGGGTCCAGAAGCTGGTATTAGCCCTCAGAACTCGGCAGAGCTCAGAGTCAAACGCTCAGTATATGCGTGTGGGCCCCCGACATAAGGCTCGGCATGTAAATTCCTTAGACAAGGCACTGCCACTCAAACAAACGCTCAACACCGATAAGTGTGATTATTACTGTCTGATGGGGCAATGTGAGGAGGCTGCAAACTATATAAAAGCATGGGTCGGATAGCCTATTATTTTTTTTCTTAAGTTTTTAAAAAAAAAAATCATGATATCAGGGCTGTGATGAAAAATAAGTGGCCTAAATCCGGTGAGAAAACAGTTATATTTGGGGGTACCCTAGGTTTGGCTCCTTCAGGCTCTGGCCCCCCCCCCCCCCCCCAGTGAAAATTCCTTAGACGAGGCTCTGGGCACCACATAGGCCCTTAGTGTCGCTGAGCTTTAATCCCATACCGGCCCTCTAATGTATCCCATGCATCCCATCCCATACCGAGGGCGCCACGTCAGTGCACTCATTGCCCCACACCCCTCCCTCACACCCGGAGCGGGTAAACTGCGTTATACCAATAGCAACGATTTTACCACCGTTGTACGTTATGCATTTCTCAAAGTTGACTCAAAATGGTCCAGTATAAAACTGGCCTGCCAAGCTTATGGCCAAGGTCAGGCCCAAATCAAAGCGGGATGACAATAGCAGATGTTGTCAAATCGATACTGTATCAGCAGAAACCATTCAGATGGCAAGGAAGATGTTGTGTGTTGATGTTTAGATCTATAAAGGAAACAAGAAGGAAAGAAGTCCGGAAAAGGGAGGAAAGACCTTTCCTCGCTGCCTCAATGTTGAGGGGGCGCCGCCCCCTCTGCTCCCAAGTTGGGGGGGCAAGCGCCCCCGCTGCCCCCCCCCCTGTTCCCGGGTCTATGGCGCCTCTCGTCATAAACTCTGTCCAAACGGTGCACAATCCATCATATAAGGCCTACAAGAGTGTCAGCTCCATGTACGGGTCAGTCAAGCATAGGTCAGGGTCAAGGTCAGGTCCACCGGGTAGGCACATATCCCCGAAAATCAAAACTGATATTCGCAGCCTGTGACACATGTTTTATGGGTAATTTGGGGCGTAGAACACGATGGTGACATTCATTTTATCATAAGGGTACGTGTTTGGCTCAAAAAGTTCAATTTAAGAAATTCATGTATCATGGTCGTGAAGTAGTCACGAGAAATTGCCAAGATTCAGTTTAAGATTTTGGAAAATGCGGAATGATAATCAATAATCGAAGACAGCCATTTGATTCTTCATGGTATTGGCAGTCTTATGGCGTTTACGGCATGTCTGTAGGTCTATTCTGTGATTTTATATGATTTTTTGAACATATGCCGTTTTTGGTCGAAAACTCAGAAATCATGACGTAACTAAAACCTCGATATCTCAAAAATTTTCTGACTGATTTTTTTTTTAAACTTTGTCACAATAAAGTTCAATAAATTCCCTACAGGTACCCAAAATTTGGCGCGCCTGCGGCGCGCCGTTTTTATGCTATGGTCCGGCGAAAAAAGTGGGGGTGTTTAACGCCCCCCCCCAGCAACTGGCGGGTTAATTGGTGACATTGTACCAAAATTTTGAGGTCCTAGCTTGAGCAGGGACGTCTCCAAAGTCCAAGGCTAGTTTATCGAGGGTATTTTTCGCCCAACTTTGACTTTTCTTACATTTGCCGATGAGGAGCGAGTTCCTCATGTTCGCATGAGACCTGTCATATAAGTGAAGTAATCTTGATTCCCCCGTTCTGCTGTACCTGAATCCGACTATGCTATGCATAAATAAGCAACTACATGGTATTCCAATCATGTGAGTACCTCACAGACCTTAAGTTATGCTCGAAAGACGTTTCTTTTTTAAACAAAATACTTCAAAAATATTTATCCCATTTTTACCCACCTGAAACCGCCTATGATTTTCAAATTTTACAAAATCCTCAACATATTTGAAGGACCCATGTATAAAGAAACATATCCTAAGGTTTGTCTAAATTGAATGAGAAACAACAAAGTTATTGCAATTATAAGGGTTAGGTGAAATATGCGAAATTTTCAGAATTGCTTGCCCTCTGAGACCCTATTTTTGAACTTTTTCCACCTCTTTTGGATGAATCTAAAAGTTTACATTGAGAGGAATCAAATGGTGTTTGTCCCATCAAAATCAGTCGTTAAGTTCTCAAGATCTGACAGGGGCCTTACCTATCTCATCTCAAGGAAAGTGAATGGATAAAACAGACAGGAGGTCATTTTATGTAACGTTTACTTACCGTAAGATTCCGGAAACTAGTCGAGTTGTCCTTGCTGCATGGGCACAGCTTGATATTAGCCATTTTCAGACATGTAGCCTGAAAAATAAGGAAGTTCAACAGTAAGCATTTTCCATGCAAGGGAGAGAAGTCTCAACTGAGCGCCGTGTCTGAACACTACACTTCTCAGATTCCATGGAAAATAATATAAATCCAGTCATGATGAACAGTGAACACAAATTAATACTTCTGATATCCACTCACCTGTGCCCCATGTACCTATGGGAGACTTCGCTTGAACTTTGAAATGAAATTGAAATGGGTATCAGCGAAGATAAAGTGAAAGAAAGTCGGCAATCCCGGCGTAAACACCTCTTTGCATAAAAAATAACGTAACAAACATAGTATACAAGCCAGCTAGTGGTATTTGATATCAAGCGCTTCAAACTCACCTGCAAAACGAACCCAAACGTCGCCCAAACGAAACGAACCCGAACGTGTTTTTATATACCTTCTTGCCCGAACCGATGGCGGTTTATATCAGGGTATATAGAACAACATATATATAACATATAGGTTTATATAGCCTTGCGATGGCCAACGAACGAAACACAACGCACCAGCAGAAGCGACTCCGTGGGATGCGAACGCTGTTGCTAAGCAGCCCCAATGCATTGTGGGTCTGACGTCACTGACCGGGGAGGGAAGCCAATCAAACGCGCACTGTGCATTGCTCCGGCTGGGAAAAAAAATCACGCGGCCGGGACTTCTCCACCATCTTTCTGAAGGTGCCAGATGCCGTCGTCCGCCTGACGGGGCCGAGCTCGGACATGGTTAGTTTTGTGAGTCTTGCCGTCCTCAAGACTGGGACTGTCAGTCTCAGCTCTGGGATGCCGAGTCCTCCGTCTTTCGGGTGGGCGTGTATGTATGCCGAGGGGGCGTCCTTGGGCAGATGTAGGTAGCTCGTGATTGCGCCTCAGATCTGTTGGTGAAGGGCCCTCAGCGGGCTTCGACGGATTTCTCCCAGCACGAGGACGTGCAAAGCCTGTGGAATCACATACTCGCGAATGACGGTGAGGCGTTGGTGCGTCTTCAGGGGGACTCTCTTGATTTCGGCCAGTTGTTCGGTCACTTTCAATCCTAAATCCTTGGTGATCCCTGTGCTGGAGTATTTGATGCCCAGGTACTTGACCGCACCTTCGTTCCCCAGGTTGGGTAGGGGAGAGCCCCGTACCGTGATGCGGACCTGGGCGTCGACGAACCGGATCTTCTTCCGGCCGTCGACCCTGGCGACTGACGTCCAGCACTTTTCTGGGTGGATGGACAGTCCAGCACACAGCATTGCATCGACGATGGAGTTGACTCGATGCTCGAGCATGGTTGGGGTCCGAGCCATGGGGTCGTGCTTTTACAAATACAAATACAAATAGTAGATAGGGACAGTGGGAATCTCGTTGATCCATTCATGCGCGTCACTAATTAGATGACGAGGCATTTGGCTATTTAGGTCTGCATTTATAATTTTCACTTACGGGTGATAACAGACATACAGTACGGATGGCGGCACCTCGGCGCCCGCCATTAACATGAACCACGGACACTTGGCGCCGCAGGCGCTATCACATGATTAGCCCCTTTCTTTATAGTCGCGGGGCTCAACGACTTCGGGCGGAGAGCGCGGGGGGCGCCTCGGGCTTCCGCCGTCATCTTGCTGTCGGCGGCGCCCCCCGCGCCCGCCAACGCTCCGCACACCACCGGTCGTCGTTATCCGTTCCGTATCGCACCTTCGGGAGTCCAGGTAACGGCTTGTTGTGTCCATCGGTATGGTCGGTGACTGGACTCTTCGCCTACCCGATCCCTTGTCGGGTCATTGGCGGTCTACAAGTCCTCCTTCCCTCAACACCGCTTGCAGTCGCGGTGGAGTTACGGAAGATCTTGTAGACTTGTTGAGTGCCCTCAAGCGCCCGAACGGACAGGAGCTCAAGATGGCGGGGGCCAAGGCCGAGATCCGTCAGGGCCTCAGCCGAGGCCTTGGAGAAGGCGCCGCGCCAGTTGAGCGTCACTGAACCGAATCGGACACTTTCGGGCGCGACACCCAGAGATTGGCCGGCGTACTCTCGGATGACGGGCTGTCATAGTACGCCCGCTTCTGCTGGTCTGCGGCATCGAGGTCGCCGTTGTCAGCCACAATCTGGGCGTAGATGACTGCCACTTGTCCTCGGATCTTGACCAGGAGGTCTGGTTTTCTAAGTTCCGCGGGGGTGTTGGTCGTCGGCTCCTTGACCAGCGCCGACGCCCCGCGGTCCTTGAGGAACTTGGCCGCCAGGTCCAGGACCCGATTGTGCCTGGCGGTGCGTGGTGCGGCCGTTCGATGACACACCTGCGATATGTGAGCAAGGGTCTCCAGTGCGGAGCACCCCGCATCGCAGGTGGCCCGGCCGCCCTCTGTGTTGGCCCTGAGTGCCCGTTGGGCCGTATACAGGAGGGTGCCGCGCACCTTGATGGCACCGACAAAGTGACAGCCCCGCAGAGGGGGCTTTTACGCTCGGATCCACTCATTGACGTGTGGGACGCCAGCAGCGGCTTCGAGGCCGCGTCCATTCGAGGCCGTAAGAGAGTCATAGTTACTCCCGCCGTTTACCCGCGCTTGGATGAATTTCTTCACTTTGACATTCAGAGCACTGGGCAGAAATCACATCGCGTCAACACCGACCTTGGCCATCGCGATTGTTTCTGCCGCCACTTCACTTTTGCCTTTCCAAGTAAGCCCAATCGATAAAACTCACTGTGATTCTGTATTGATTCATGACTAAAAGCGGTTTTAACAATTAACGGGCCAGCAGTAGCGGCAAAATAAAGACAAAACAATTGCGGATGAAACAGTTGCCAAGAAACTTACAGGGTAATTTTTTTTTAACTGTTAAAAAGTAAATGTCAACGGTGGTCCCTAAATCGAAAAATCGCGTGCAAAAAAGCAATGCACGTGATATATAAATCTGGGACATTTTGTATGGTGTCATGATTTGTCCCTTTTAACCGAAGGCCTCGGCCCCAATGGTGCCTGAAATTGTCCCACCAATCGGGCACGCATGGTCCACCGCCGTTCAGTAAGGAACGACACAAAACGATGATTTTGAAGCATTGAGGCAATTCGAAGCATGCAATCATCGAGGAGATATCCCAGAAAGACGTTAAATAATGCACGAACAAGCTTTTAGTCATAAATAACCTTCAAACGGTCCATCTGGCGTATGTGTAGCCTCTGAAGAATCAGTCTTCAGGGAGAAAGAAAAACAGCGAATCAGACACCACCAGGGCCGCCAGTATCGAAATCCTCGACCTGCCCTTCATAGACTTCTAGTTTTTGGACCCAGCTATGGCAGATATAACAAGAAAACATTGGAAATATCTGGCAGAGCTAAAAATGGGTGATAGGAGCCTTTTCAGTCCGCCTAAAGGGTCTAGGAGTCCACGGTGCTGTTCAACACGTGCTCAGGCGGGCATATTCGTGTCGGTGAGAGAGGGGGCAACTTCAAGCACAAGTAAAATACACGATGGACGTTCCTTCACATCGTGTCTGCATGAAATCAAAATGTCCCAGAATGCTTGTCATCCTGGTATATAATTTTGCAATATATATTTATATTTTAATGCCACTAGACCTCATTACTTTTTAACAAGTAAAAAAAAAGTCACCCTGTAGATATGAAAACAAAAAACAACAAATAATCTAAATCTTCTTAAGTAAAATCCAGTCTTCCAGTGCAAATTTCAAAGCAATAATTCGGGCTCGTTCTTCTTCTTTTCTATCGCTGTTCGCGGGACCTCGTACCTCTGGGATCCTTTGTCAACGGGTATCAAAATTTTCACAGCCGCTACAACACCCCCCCCCCGTAAAACCGGGTACGGTTTTCAAATTCTTCGGTACTTTAGTTAGTTCTGTTTTCTAATGTCGTTCCTACTGTGTCTCTTGACCCTACTGGCTCTGTCGCTCGATCCAAACCAACTTGTTCGTAGGACGCTCTACTGTTTTGCCACGCATTCTGACCGATACAGAGCGCACGAGGCCATCAGTGCTTCTTTTCACTGATGTCACCAGGCTGAGCGGCCGCTGGCCTCGAGTTATCGTATGATCGGCGACAAGAACCACATCACCTACCGCTAAATTGTTCTGCCGAGTCTGATTTGATGATCTTTCTTGTAGTAGCGGGAGGTAGGTATTCTTTTTGCCAGCTCTTCCAAAATTGGTCTGCTAGATACTGAGCCTGTCGCCAAAGTTTTCGTCCATGAAGGTCTTCACCCTTAAATACGCCAACTGGGATCGAAAGCGATCCTCTTGAAAGAAGAATATCGTTCGGTGACAGAGGATCCAGATCCTTTGGATCGGCGGACACAGGTGTTAATGGGCGGCTGTTCAGTATGTATTCAACTTCGCACAGGAATGTGTGAAGCGTTTCCTTGGTGAGGAACTGCAGGTGAAGCAAAGAATCTAAAATCTTGCGTACACTCTTGATCATACGTTCCCATGCACCGCCGAAGTGGGAAGCACCTGGAGGATTAAAGGGACTATCCCACCTTCTAAAATGTTGTTAAAACCAGTTAAATTGTCCCCGACTTTATAGATTGGATGACCAGGAACACGGTTCTGGCATTCATTTTTTCATTAAACATCTTAGGCTTCCCATATTCCAAACACAAACTTTCAAATATATGACGTCACATCCCAAAATTACCTCCTTCCCCAGGCCACATTACTGTCATAAAGCTGATTCTTTTTACTCTGTAGGCACCACAACAAAGTTCAGACCAAGTTTTAAGCAATTTTTCAACGAACAAACCCATTTAAATCAGAATGGCTAAACGAGGTGACGTCACACTAACGGTCGCTCCATGTTGAAGATAGGGCCTTGTACAAGGCCCATTTTCAAATGAAGGGAACGAATTTCTTCAACACCAAGAGGCCGCGGGGGTTGCAACCTAGATAGATAGTGGTTTCTGAACCTCGCCGCAAACTTGGCTATCTCAACTCAAACCCCATGTTAAAGGTGGGATAGTCCCTTTAAAACGCCACTGAATCCTGTTCTTGAGCAATGTTTCTTGCATTGTTTTGTTTTGTTCCACGAACGATTCCAGCTCCTTGCCAAGCTCACGCATGGCTCCTACAAAATCGGTACCTCTGTTGGATCTCATCTGTTTGATTGGTCCTCTGCGTGCTAAAAAGCGCCGTAAAGCGCATATAAACGAATCTGTTGAGAGACTGTTGGCGACTTCAATATGGATAGCTCGCATGCTCAAGCAGGTAAATATGACCCCGTATCGTTTTGCTTGTCCTCGGCCCTTCTTGATGAAAAAAGGTCCAAAAAGATCGATTCCAGAACTTGAAAAGGGTGGATCGAAGGGAGTTACCCGGTCTAGTGGCAGATCCGCCATCTTTTGTTTCTTGACCTGTCCGTACAAACGTCTGCGGTGGTGACATTTGGCAAGAACACGCCTGACGGCGCTATTTCCTTTGATTATCCAATATGACTTTCGTAACTCTGAAAGTAGGGTAAGGGCGGGTAAGAGGACGCGGGCGATAAGAGTACGCATCAGCTGTTTCGGTTGCCTAGCAACGCGAGTTTGTCGAGTTAATGAAGTGACATGAAGCCGCCAGTGCGTGCTTGTCACCAACGGAACGTGGGTGTTGTGCGGCGACGCTGTTGAGTTTAAGGCGATGAATATTATTTTGGAGCGTTATTATATTATTATGGTATGGTACAATAATTTTCATACTTGGCAGTTGAGATAAGGCACATTTTCGTGATTGTTGTGGGAAACTTGTGAGGTTCTCTTGGAAAATGCTGTGCAGTGCCATATTCTGTTTGTGAAGTTTTGCACGATGTTCAGGGTTGTTTAGTGCGCGAATTGCATGTCTGGTAAGAGGACGCACTGTTCATGAGGGTAAAAGTACGCAGAATTATACATTATATCGAATATACAGAAATATAAAATTATTAATTATCGCTCAATGACGTTTGTTTTGTAGGTATATCATCAATGGCGCACTGTGAGGCAGATGCGTAACCGAAATTCTTCTAAATACGAGTTATTCGCCCTTTTGATTATACATTTTTATAGAACCACATGACTTGATTATTTTTTATTTATATATTTGCAAAATTTATTTTATGTTTTTCTTTTTTGGTACTAGAAATAACTCAAATGTCTTCTGAGTTTGATGTTAAGCATTTGGGCAGTACAAGTTGCATAGGTGTGAATTCATAAGCTTGCGTACTCCACCCGCATGGTGTGCGTACTCATACACACCCCATGTGGTAAGAGTACGCAACAGCAGCGATTCAGAAAACGTCAGTTTTAGACCACTTCTACTTACGCTGAAGGATCGTTGCCTCATGGGTTGATGGCTAATTCAATGGACTTTAATATTCCATATTTGCGATTTCTTTCTTTCAAATATTAAACAAATGAGAGCAAGAAATCCACTAAGTGCGTACTCTTATACTTCACCCTACGTGTTCTCGTCCCCCGTGGCCAATCTCTATGTGAACCTTCTGTATCAAGAGTTCAGTCACCTTGCTCTTGTTGGGTAGAATGATTGGAAATTTCGCTGCATCAGGCAGTGATGAGTTTCTCAAACGCCCTCCGACTCGAAGCAGACCGCCATGCATTTCCGGATCCAAACGATACAGAGTACTCTGCTTTCGAACGTTGTCTACAGATAAGTTTAGCTTCTCCTGATGGAAATGTATGTCCTGCTCTTGCAGCAAGATGACGCGTTCAGATTCCAGTAACTCTTCAACTCCCAGACCTTCAAGACGCCTCTCTCTACGCAACAACACTGACTTTACGCGCAGAAGCCATGCCACCACTCGCGTTAAAGTCCACCATGATGAGTAGTAGTTGATAAGTGTTTGTATTGGAGATGTATTGTCAGCACCAACAGTTCGAATGGTGCAGGCCGTTACAGCCTTCTTTACCTCAGGATCATTGTTGTCGACAAATGGGTCTATTTTTCTTCTGGCCATGCCTCTTCGTTCTTCCACAGGAACTCAGGTCCAATTTTCCACGCCTTGTTCGTGACGAGGCTGGCTCCGTTTTGCCCACGAGACACAAAGTCAGCAGGATTGCTTTTCGAACAGACGTGCCGCCATTGACCAGGATCAGATCCATCACGGATGATCGCGACACGATTTGCTACAAACACATGGTATCTTGCAGTGACGTTTCTGATATACTTTAGAACTGCTGTACTGTCTGTCCAAAAGTATACTCTGTTGACGTGTAGCTTTAAAGCTTTGATGATTGTGTGATTTACTTTCACAGCCAATGCTGCAGCCGACAACTCAAGGCGAGGTATGCTCACCGTCTTTATGGGCGCAACTCTTGATTTGCTGCATAAGAGTGAGCAATGGACCCTTCCTGTTCTATCCAGCAGACGTATGTAGGCAACTGTCCCATAACCGTTCTCGCTTGCATCTGAGAAATGATGTACTTCAACGCTCTGGATAAGATCAAAATCTGGCGGTTTTATACATACACCGACTCAGCTTGAACTGCAACAGTATGGCCACTTGTTTTGTCCAGACATCCCGTCTCCTTTGGAATGCTTGGGGCACAATTTCATCCCACCCAACTTGTGCGCGCGTAAGCTCTTGCATCAAAATTTTTGCGACCATAATGAATGGAGATGCTATCCCTAATGGGTCATAAATAGATGCCACCACAGACAGTAGCCCTCTTCGAGTGTGAGGTGCCATCGCAAAACGATGTATGTCAAAGCTTAGACCAATGGCATCCTCATCAACGTTCCAGTACATTCCCAAAGCGTGTTCTGCTGGAAGATTGTCCTTCGTCAAGTCAATATCTCTCACTTGCGTTGACTGCTCTTGTTTAGGCACAGAAAGCAAAACTCTTCTACAATTGCTCACGAACTTAGTGAGATGAAACCCACCCATTGTACAAAGCTTTCTCAGTTCTGCCACCAGTTCAATAGCTCGGTCTTCTGAGTTCACAGATTTTAAACAATCGTCAACGTAAAAATTGTCTGTCAACGTCTTGCCAGCCTCTGGGTGAAAACGGTGTCCGAAATCGACTGCAGTGCGACGTAGCGCATAATTGACACAGCTGGGTGAAGACGCCGCTCCAAATAAATGCACCGTCATTCGATATTCCTCGGGATCTCTGTGCAAATCATTGCATGGCCACCATAGAAATCGTAGTAAGTTTCTGTCTTTCTCGGGAACATGAACGTTCATAAACATTGCTTCAATGTCAGCCATGAAAGCCACCCTTTCTTGTCTGAATCTCACGAGAACGTTAAACAGCGAATTGGTTATGTCCGGGCCTTGAAGCAAGGAGGCATTGAGACTAATACCCTTGAATTTGGCCGCACAATCAAAAACGATGCGCACCTTGCTCAGTTTTCTGGGGTGGTATGGTACACACCATGGTGCGGTATATACCATTTGCGACAGTTTCTCTCGCATATGTCTTCTGTAACCCTTTCGGCGTATCCCATCTGTATCTCATCCATTCCCATCCCATCTGTATCAAATGATCAAATCTGTATCAAATGATCCCATCTGTATCATCTCATCCATTCGTGCTGCGTAATCTTCAAAATATTTCGTATTTTTCTCTAATTTCTTCCTCAGAGAACCAAGGCGATTCATTGCCATTGCACGATTATTTGGCATGTCGACGACATTGTCTCTCAACGGAAGGGCGATTTCATAATGACCTGTATCTGTTCGTTTACACGACGCTTCTGTTTTTGTCAGCCACATCCTATCTTCAACAGATGGACCCATGTCGGGTGAAGATATCTCGTCTACGATCGAATCCCAATTTTCTTGTACTTATACGGCGTGAAATTTTGCGATTTGGCTTGCATTTTTAGCCCCTCCTAAGATCCATCCTAAACGGGTACGGACAGCAAATGGACCGCCCTGCTGGCTCCGTAACACCTCCAGTGGTTCCATAGCCTGAGCTGCATTGCTGCCGAGTAGAATCTCGATAGGGCCATCTACGGGATAAATTTTGACACCCTGATTTTGCAAATACGGTGGAGAATCCTGGTCCTGAGGGATGTCAGCCATGTTTAGCGGAATTTCTTGTAACGTCAGTAGGGGTGGCAGATCAATGTCTTCCGAACCGTCTAGGTTTCTAATTTTCATGCCTCGAATGACGTTACTTGCGATGTTTTGTCGGCTATTTACGGTGTTTAGTTGAATAGAAGTGTTTTCAGGCGGATGCAAGTTCAATTTCTTCAGGAGCGAAGGACAACAAAACGAATGAGTAGACCCTGAATCCAGGAATGCATTTGTGTACACGAATTTATCATCACAGACGGCCAAAACAGGTACAACGTTCAGCTTCGCTCCATAAATGAAACTTCGATCGCTTGAAATGTGGTTCACGGTCGTTTTCGGCTGCTCGATTCGGCTGATTTTCGGTCGTTCGTTCGAGGTGTTCGTGTCGTTTGAAATGTGATACATAGTCGAGTTCAAGTATTCGCTTCGTCGTTCGTTCAAGTTATTCGTTTCGATCCCAGCGGCTTCGCTAGACGTATTCGTTGGCGGAATAGGCGCTCTGTGCAGGGCAGTAGGATGTCTGCCGTTGCAGCGTCCGCAATGCCGTCTTCGCCTGCAAGAATTTGCCATATGTCCGCGTTCCAAACAGCCAAAGCACAATCCCATTTTTAGAACATATGATTTTTTTGCTTCTTCAGACAATGAGGCTAATTCCTTGCATTCAGATACGTCATGAGGGTGTCTACAGTAGGTACAGCTCTCTGAACGTGATTCACTGCTCCCAGGTTTCGCTCCATGACCATGTGTTGCGGTTTCGTTGATTTCTTGTGGTGGGAAACATGTGCCTTTCGTACCATGGATTTGCTGCAATACTAGCAAATTTTTCCACAAAACATACAAAATCTTCAAAATCAGGTTTTCGCTCTTCTCGTTCTTCAATATTGTAGACATGTACGCGCCAGTTTTCCGTTGCCTCCCACGGCAACCGGCCAAGCATCTGTCTTATCGCCTTGGAATCAATTTCAGACATTCCGTGAGGAATATTTTGCAAGGCATTTAAACAACCTCTGAGATAAATTCCGAATTCATCAAGACTTGTAACGTCATTTCCTTCGATTGATTTCCACGACAAAATGTTATCGATTAATGTTGCCACCACTCTATTTCCATCCCCGTACCTTTTGTGAAGAAGACGGCGAGCCTCCGAGTAGCCCTTCTCTGGCGGCAAGTGCAAGCAAGTTTCAACGATGTTATTTGCGACTCCACTAGTCATTTGATGAAGGTAATATAATCTTTCTTCATTATTATTACATTTGTTCGATACTGTGGCTTCGAATTGTCTTATAAAGTTTGCATATTGCATTATATTCCCGTCAAATGTTAGCCGAGACATTTGGGGAAGCTGCATTTGCCTAATAATTTGTAAAGTAGGTTGGCCAAATACCGTAGACTCTTGATCAGGACGCGCCATTGGTGACCGACAGGAACGATATGATGCCGAATTATCTACCGTTTCTTCGCAAAGAGAATTCGAGTTTCTTCTCGCCGGTTGCTGCTTTTCAAATTTCCGATCATTCCATAACTCTTGCATTTCTCTTTTGATTTGGTTCATTTGTTCTTCTACTTCAAACTGAAAAATGTCTTAATTTTTCTGTTTCTTTCATGTTTACTTTGAAGAGACTGACACTTCTCCGATAACTGGGTTTTTGATCGACAGGATTCGTGAAGAGACGCTGCGTCATCCTCAGAAGCGCTCAGGACTACTTCATCTAAAAATTTTTCAAATAATTGCTCTAAGCGACTTCGCAATTCCGAATTTCCTGAAAATTTATCAGTGCTTATTCTTGTCTTTACTCCTGTTTCAACTCGGCCACATTAAGGTCGTCCATATCGTATTCGTTTGATTTCGATGTCTTCGCTGGATCGCTTCGATCGTTCTTCGTTCGTTGATTGTCCTATCCTGATTAAGAATTACTGAACATTGAATTTAAGATGTGAAATAATGGCAAATGGCAACTGTTTAATGTCTAAGCCCTTGTTAAAACTGTTTCTGCCGCCACTTCACTTTTGCCTTTCCAAGTAAGCCCAATCGATAAAACTCACTGTGATTGTGTATTGATTCATAACTAAAAGCGGTTTTAACAATTAATGGGCCAGCAGTAGCCGCAAAATAAAAACAAAACAATTGCGGATGAAACAGTTGCCAATAAACTTAGATATGAAAACAAAAAACAACAAATAATCTAAATCTTCTCAAGTAAAATCCAGTCTTCCAGTGCAAATTTCAAAACAATAATTCGGGCTCGTTCTTCTTCTTTTCTATCGCTGTTCGCGGGACTTCGTACCTCTGGGATCCTTTGTCAACGGGTATCAAAATTTTCACAGCCGCTACAACAGCGATGCTATGATTTAATTACTCAGTTGGATTCCTCTGGTCCGTGCCAGTTCTAAGCTGCTTCTTGATTGCCGAACGACGCGGTGGTTCCCGTTATTTATAAAAATTTTCAAGACGGGTGATAACAAACATACACTACGGATGGCGGCGCCTCGGCGCCCGCCATTAACGTAAGACCACTGTAGTTGCTGTTCGCCACCAAAGACCTTGATGATCAACACTCGCTGTATTTGGCTGAGGTTTCTGCGGAAGCAAAAACACGTAGATGAAAGAAAGAAAGAAAAATTGTCAAACCAAGCTCACACCAAGCCAAGCACCAGCCATCGCCACTGATCAATCTCTCATTCTGATCACCCAACTATCCATGTGCAAGTATCCAATACCAAGATACGAGTACCAAATTTTTCCAATATTCTTTAACTGCACACAATGACACGTACGAATCCATAGACCAAGCAACATATACCAAGCTATTGGCTAGATTTATATACTACCATAGACATAAACCCGTACCATCAGAATGGGGTCTCCGACGAACATCAGGCGAACACCAACGCTCCAAACCAAGTCGCCGATCCAAGGCGGGCCACCAGCCCAGCGGGCCAAGTCGGCGAGTCACAGTTCTCTCCAACCAAGTCGAACCACCCAAAGGCGGGCGGCCAGTACGTGTGATACACCTGGACAGGTAAACGAACCACGTTTACGAAAGTGGCGCAGACGGAAAACATGGCGCAAATAATGAATCTACGGTAATTGACATACAAATGGATTATAGCCGCAGTTTTATCGCAGAAAGTTAAACAATGACATCCATGAATAAAAAGTGACATAAGATCGTAACATAATCCAGCAAATTTACGTCCAAAAATACACAAATACTTACAGAGCACGCCGCGCCAATACACCAAACCAATCCAAAATCCAAAGTGACACCGAGAGCCAGACAGAAACCGATAACACCTCCGACACAATATTACCACAAATATCTACGAAGCGCGAATCGGTCTTTCCCAAATTAGCACTCGGGAAAAAGAGAAGTGTCGCAAATACCCAAAATACATCTCAAGGCTACTTTGTGCAGAAACATGAAAATATTCCCTTTGTTTACATCGATAACCATTCTCCTTCAGCTCTATTACTACACAGGGCCAGCAGAATAACCGACAACATTTTCGGACAGAAACCTTTTCTCGAATAAACCTTTCGCGATAAATAAAGACAAATGCACCGAACATTCTACAGCAAAGACAATTTAAATCATCACATAGATATTCTCACTAAAAATACGCGACTACGCCTATCTATTCTCGTCATCCATCACAAACCCTAGCAGGTGCTGACCTCTATATCTCCAACGCATCTCTGTACTCGACGTAGGTGGCGTTGGGCGCGGACAATAGCCAACTACCAACCGTCAAAACGGTAAGCGCCCTTACAACCACGGACACTGGGCGCACGCAGGCGCTATCACATGATTAGCCCCTTTCTTTATAGTCGCGGGGCTCTACGACTTCGGGTGGAGAGCGCGGGGGGCGCCTCGGGCTTCCGCCGTCATCTTGCTGTCGGCGGCGCCCCCCGCGCCCGCCAACGCACCGCACACTAGCCAGTCTTCTTAGTCCGAAGCGTGTCGCAGCATGAGGAGTCCTGGCACCGGCTTGAGGTGTCCGTTTTCGCCTAGCCGATGCGGTCTACAAGTCCTCCTTCCCTCAACACCGCTTGCAGTCGCAGTGGAGTTACGGAAGATCTTGTAGACTTGGTGAGTGCCCTCAAGCGCCTGAACGGACAGGAGCTCAAGATGGCGGGGGCCAAGGCCGAGATCCGTCAGGGCCTCAGCCGAGGCCTTGGAGAAGGCGCCGCGCCAGTTGAGCGTCACTGAACCGAAACGGACACTTTCGGGCGCGACACCCAGAGAGTGGCCGGCGTACTCTCGGATGACGGGCGTGTCGTAGTACGCCCGCTTCCGCTGGTCTGCGGCATCGAGGTCGCCGTTGTCAGCCAGAATATGGGCGTCGAGGACTGCCACTTGTCCTCGGATCTTGACCAGGAGGTCTGGTTTTCTAAGTCCCGCGGGGGTGTTGATCATGGGCTCCTTGATCAGCGCCGACGCCCCGCGGTCCTTGAGGAACTTAGCCGCCAGGTCTAGAACCCGATTGTGCCTTGCGGTGCGCGGTGCGGCCGTTCGATGACACACCTGCGATATGTGGGCAAGGGTCTCCAACGCGGAGCACCCCGTATCGCAGGTGGCCCGGCCGCCCTCTGTGTTGGCCCTGGATGCCCGTTGGGCCGTATACAAGAGGTTGCCGCGCACCTTAAGATGGCACCGACAAAGTGACAGCCCCGCAGAGGGGGCTTTGACGCTCGGATCCAGTCATTGGCGTGTGGGACGCCAGCAGCGGCTTCAAGGCCGCGTCCATCGACGGTTCCCAACAATGTGTCGCGATGATACCGCCGAATGGCCGCTTTGGAGTCGAGTCGAACTCCATTACGGGTGACGGGCTCGCTCTGGTGCAGGAGTCCCCTGATGTAGGATCCTCCTGCGAGCTCACGTACACTCTCGTAACTGCTGTTGAGGATACGACTGGCTCGATCGTACCTCATCAGCGGGATCGTTACTCGGAGCTCCGGTACCCCGAGACCACCATCTCGCACGCGCGCATGGATGAACGCATCCGAGGCGTCCGGAGGCAGGTGGAGCCAAGAACGGACGCTCTTTCGGATCGACTGGTCGAGTCGTTTCAGCTTTGTACTCCTGCATTTCCCAAGCACCAAGGTGTGTAAGGCACCAGGGATGATGCTGGTTCGCGCAGGAAGTGCATCCTCTGCTCCGGTTTGAGGGGTGCATGCGTCAGTTCACCAAGCTGGCGAAGCACCGTCTCTCCGGTAGCCGGTTTGATACCTGTGTGGTCCAACTGGAGGCCCAGGTATTTTACCTCACCGACCGCTCCGACGTTGGGAAGCGGTTTCCCGTTCACCAGGACTTGATGCGAGGCATCGACGTGCATCGACGTACGTCCTCTTGTGCCGGCCGTCTACTTTACGGACGAGGACCTGGCACGTGGTCGGACTGATGCCTAGCCCCGCCTGGCTGAGGGTGTCGGTGAGCACCTGCAGCCGGTGCTCTCACATGGCTGGTCCTTGCCAGCACAACCAGATCGTCGGCGAATGCCAGGACGGTTGACGGGTCGACCGGCGAGACGCCGAGGGTGCAGACCGCCTCGTCCACGACACTGTTGAACAAGTGAGGGGAGAGGGGATCGCCCTGGCGGACTCCGCGGGTGGTCCGGATCACACAGCCTCGACGAATCTCTGTAGTGGACCCGGTGTACATCCCGTGAATCACGTCCACGATTGGTGGCGGCATGCCAATGCATTCCGCAGCACGGCTGATCGACTGGTGCGATACACTGTCGAATGCCTTCGCCACGTCTATCCAGGCTATTGCCAGCGGTTGCCTATGATGCTGCGACTCGCGCATGATCGCATCGAGGAGCCAGGTGTTCTCCGCTGTTCCATGTGCTGGGATGAAAGCGCGTTGCACTGGGTTCAGTGGGCACAGTTTAGACGCACGACGTGCGAGGATCTTCGAGAACAGGCGCACACGCACCGACGAGATGGTAATCGGCCGAAACCGGTCGGGCGTGGAGAGAGTCATAGAGAGTCATAGTTACTCCCGCCGTTTACCCGCGCTTGGATGAATTTCTTCACTTTGACATTCAGAGCACTGGGCAGAAATCACATCGCGTCAACACCGACCTTGGCAATCGCGATGCTATGATTTAATTAGTCAGTCGGATTCCCCTGGTCCGTGCCAGTTCTGAGTTGCTAATTGCCGAACGACGCGGTGGTTCCCGTCGACCGCGCGCGCGCCACCGTTACCGGCGACGACACGCGACGGCCAGACAGGCCACACCATTATTACATCTGAAGCTATGAGTGTTAAAGGGGTTTTCTTTGGGGGACGAAAATAAGAAAACGGGGCATGGAAGTATTTTGGGGGAAGAGATTAACTTCAAAGGGTATAACAGAATCTATTCCCTGTGAAGATTAGCATTGCTAGACTGTATAACAGAAATTATACCGTACCTAATTAATATATTTCATTTTTTCTCTCTCTCTCCCTCTCTTCCTCTCTCTCTCTCTCTCGCTCTCTCTCTCTCTCTCTCTGTCTCTCTCTCTCTCTCCCTCTCTCTCTCTCTCTCTCTCTCTCTCTCTCTCTGTCTTCCTCGTTCCTCCCTCGTTTAGTTGTAGCATTTGCAGCCTTTACCATTGTTCCGTTGCTGAGATAATCTCTGTAGTAAAAACAGCATTGCTGACTATTTTGTATTTTCGTTACCGTTCTGAATCTTCACCATCCGTGAGGCTCATTGTAAAGACCTCAACCAGCCAGCCTCACACTGAGTAAGAACAGTCAGCCTCAGTTGAACGTGCAGTTGTTAAAGGTACCATAGAACACCTTTTGATGTCCAGAAAAGGTTGGATAAAGAAACCCTTGATGTCCGGACACTTGCAGCTGCTCCTGTCCTGGCGGTACGAAGAGCTGGTGTCCAGCGCCTCTGGCGATCGGCTGTCCCAGCAGCTGCTCCTGTCCTGGCGGTACCATGAGCTGGTGTCCACCGCTGCTGGTGCTCGGCTGTCCCGGCAGCTGCTCCTGTCCAGCCTGCTGGTGTCCACCGCTGCTGGTGCTCGGCTGTCCCGGCAGCTGCTCCTGTCCAGCCTGCTGGTGTCCACCGCTGCTGGTGCTCGGCTGTTCCAGCAGCTGCCGCCGTTCAGGGTATACGGGCTTCGACGGGCCGAGCGGTCCGGCGCCGCCTGAGGCCATTTCCGGCGGTCTGAGTCCTCGCAGTGGTCTCGTCACATCTCTCGTCTCTTCCGTCAGCTCCTGCGCCATACGGTGCGAAGTGTACCACTCCAGGGTTCTAGAGGACCTCAGACGAAGCCGGTCCTGGATCGCGGCGATCGGATATCCAAGCCGAAGCATGTTGGTTCCCAAGGTGTGCCGGATGCAGTGGTTTGTGTACCTTTTAGAAGTGCCAGCAGAGGCACTTATTGTCGGCATCATGCTGTCGATGGCGTTTTTCCCCTTCGGCGCGTTCACGTACCAGGAGTCACTGTCCGGCTCCTGCAGCATTTGCAGAGCTGTCTTTGGCTTCTGAAGGAAAGCTGGTTGACGCTCATCCAGATTTGACAAGTAGAACTTCAGCGTAGTGTACAGAAAGACTCCTGCCTCCGGGTCGTCTGTTAGAGATGTGACTCGTCGGCAGGTAGAGCTTGGACCCGTGTGCTGATAGTCCTTTTCCATGAGGGATTGATCCATCCTTATCTCGGCCCTTCCGAGCGCGTCCCTTCCCTCTACAAAACTGTCTTTTTTCAGCTGGTGCCAAATTTCGCGGCCACGATAGCCAAACGTCATAGACAGCATGTAGTAAACGTATTGCTGCAGCACTGTGGGATCTTCGTAAGTCTTTTGGCTGGCGAAATACTGCCTGATTACTTCTTGATCCGCATGATCCATAGGCATTTTGGCAGTGCCCTCAGCCCGATTACCCTCCAAAGCAAATCATCTTTTAGCAGCTCTGAACTGCTCGTTTGACTTGCGGAAAGTAGGGTGTGTGGCCATATTTGGCATATCTTCCAGCATCTCTGACAGGTGACGCTGTAGCCCAGCTCGCAGAACTTGCAGCGAGCTCGGAGTAAACTGCAAACCTTCTACTGTGTGGACTTCTCCATAGAACTTGTACAGCGTTTTGTCAAGTGCCGCGAGATCTTGGCCATACGCAGTTATATCGTCCTTGACATATTTGACCTGGCGACTTCTCTGTGCCCACTTCTTGTATGTTGCCAACGCCCAGTGGGTCGTTTTCCTTGTGTTTCTAGGGATCGATTCTGCTGCTCTATCGTGCAGTTCCTGTGAGGCCAAATTACTATCTTGACTATCTACGGTTTCAGCATCACTGTCGTTCATATTGCTAAGGCAAATATGTACAAATTACAATTACAAAAGCCTACTCAGTAATTGCTTTTGTTTATTTCAATCAGGAATGCGCTAAATATTGTATAATTATATCTACAAACAAGCCTTTAACCCTCGCACGACCAGGCCATTTCTCATAACACGAACGACCAGGGGGGGGGGGTTGTTACGACCCCCCCCTGGCGTTTCGAAACGGAAGGTCGTAGAGCTTAGCGGAAAAAAACCAACGGATTGCTCTCAACGAGATCTCGCGATTGGTGGTATATTTTTTGGTCCTAGGTCAACATTTGACCTACTTATGACCGGTCAAAGGTCAAATTTTCCGAAAAAATCAAACTTTTTCAACTTTCCGCGGCGATTGCGGCAAAACGGTGGGAGATATCGCCTTGAAACCTTCACTTTCGTGTTCCTTGATCAATTCTCTATCGTTTGGTATGTATTTCGTTTCCCTAGCTCTAAAAATGGCGCGTTGGGAGCGCCGGAAGTCGGCAAGGTCACAGTCGGCGGCAGAAATTCGAAAAATCAAAATTTAAATTTTTGAAATCTGATTAATTTTTGGATTTGGGAGGTCCATTTGCTCCCTATAGAAGCTAATATTGCTGCATATTCCCATTGAGGTGACAAGAATTAGCAAAATAGTGGTTCGGGCGCTTTTCAAAAATAGTACCGGACGCTGTTCCTCTTGTGACGTCATAGCTCCGTGACCTGACCTGACCCGGTCAATTTTCTTGCACCACACGATAGCCAATGCTTGCCCCAACATGCATGGGAAGTTTCATCATGATCCATCAAACAATGTGGGTATCACCGGCAGAAAACCTAGGGATTCGGCGCACACGTTTGGTAACTGTCGGCCGGAGGCTGTACCTCTTATGACGTTATAACTCCGTGACCTGACATGACCCGATCAATTTTTTTTCGGCAAAAGATGCGCAAAGGTTGCCCCAGAGGGTATTGAAAATGTCAGCCCGCTACGACAAGCCGTTTAGCGTGCACTTCGAAAAAACCTCAGGGGGGGGGGGGTTGATACAACCCCCCCCCCCCCTAGGCGTTCTAGGGTTAAGTGCCAGCTAAACCTTGCAATGCGAAAAATGCGAGTGATTGGCAATAATCATCAAGGCCGTATAAGTTAGGTAAGATCGTCCGGGCTCGCTAATGTTACAAATCTGCAACACTACGGTGACGTCACCGGGGCATACGCTCCCTGGCTCGATCCGGACCCTGATGCGGCGGCTGCAATCGCTGCTAATAGAAAAATTACTGGTGCAATAGCGCTTTTAAATGACTTTAAAAAGGGGGAAAATATGCTAGCAAAATAATTATGAGAATCCCTTGTCCTGACTGGGATTGTATGACCCCGCCACTGTGCAACAATTGAGATAAAATTTCTTGTGAATGGTTCATGTGCTCACAGAATATAGAAAACCTTCATTGGGAAGAAAATCATGGTATAACGGTATTATTCACATATGGAAATAATTCAGTTATACCTTGCGATTTTTTTAATTAGCTACACGTGCAATTGCCAGCACACCGCTGCTTGCAAATTCAAGACTATCGTGGAATTCGTGCCTCCTTTGTCGTAGGGCATTCGGTTAGGGAGAGATTTGCACCTGGGCATCAAGACTCTCAGCAGATCTGCGCACATTCGGTTCGGTTAACTGTCATTCGCCAGCGCGGTAACCATGGTGGAAAATATAGGGCCGGACTCTGAGGTAAAAGTAAAGCATGCAAAGCACGGTAAAGCAAGAATAATAGCAATAAGTGAAAGTATACCTATCAGTATTTACTAAAAACTCATTACATGGATTATTATTACACCAATGACAATAGTAGTTAGTACCCCGATATAGAATATGAAATACTTCGTTTCGCCACATTGTCGTTCACTGCTGTGGGACTGGCCGTTTTTTTGGGGGGGATCAGGGTGATCCTGTTCACCCGGAGCTGGTCCGGGATTGGCCGTTTTATGTAGGGATCAGGGTGGTCCTGTTCACCCGGAGCTGGTCCGGGATTGGCCGTTTTAGGGATCAGGGTGGTCCTGTTCACCCGGAGCTGGTCCGGGATTGGCCGTTTTAGGGATCAGGGTGGTCCTGTTCACCCGGAGCTGGTCCGGGATTTTTCCCGTCCAGAGAAATGAGTTGAGGATTGGTCTGACTACGTCCACGCCCCAGCCGACGATCATCTTACCGGTCATGTTATCCGGTCCAGACGCTGAGTCTAGGCTCAGGCCCTTGATGGCACGGAGAACGTGGCCCTCAGTGAAGGGTACAAGTTCGACCGCCCCCGTGCCTTTCGGTCGTTAGGCATGATTGTCCCGAGGTGAGTCCGCGCCGAACCGCTCCCCATAGACACGAGCAACATCGGCGGCGTCCGGTTTTGTTTTCGATGGAGTGTTTTCATAGCGCGCCCGCTTCCATTGGCTGCGGTTAGCGGGCACCGCCCCCGTGTCGGACGGAATTTCGGAGCCTTGCGTTGTGTGCACAGGTCCCCTTTGTTGCCAAACCCTCCTGCCACCTCAACTGTCGGGGGCCAGGTCACGTATCAGCACCCTGTACAATGCGCTTATGTCACCACCCTCGCAAACCGCGTCGTAAAAGTCCCAGGCCTTCTCTGCGGCTTCGGTCAGATCCCGGTTCCGGGGTCGCTCGACCCGCTCGGTCCTGCCTCCTGCGCTGGGGGGGGGGGGTTATTCCCCTTGGGCGGTGGCTGGTCGCCCTCAGGGTCACCCTCGTGTCTATCCGCCACGTGCGGTGGTTGGCCTGGTGCCGGGAGGTTCTCGTCCTGGGCGTTTCCTGCACCCCGCTCCGCTCTCACCACCCGCTCTACTTCCCTGTATCTTGGCCTTTTCCTGAGTGCGTTGATCTGGTCAGCATTATAAGCCGGAAACCGGCGACACACAAACTGACTGACCCCCATGCCACAGGCTGCCCTTCCATTCCACTTTAGCCATTCCTCCGCCATGTCCCTAACGACGTCTGTGGGGAATTTAGCGCGCTCCGATGGCCCAGGTGGTGACTGGTTGTAGGCTCTGATGGCCCAGGTGGTGACTGGTTGTAGGCTCTGATGGCCCAGGTGGTGACTGGTTGTAGGCTCTGATGGCCCGGGTGGTGACTGGTTGTAGGCTCTGATGGCCCGGGTGGTGACTGGTTGTAGGCTCTGATGGCCCAGGTGGTGACTGGTTGTAGGCTCTGATGGCCCAGGTGGTGACTGGTTGTAGGCTCTGATGGCCCAGGTGGTGACTGGTTGTAGGCTCTGATGGCCCGGGTGGTGACTGGTTGTAGGCTCTGATGGCCCAGGTGGTGACTGGTTGTAGGCTCTGATGGCCCAGGTGGTGACTGGTTGTAGGCTCTGATGGCCCGGGTGGTGACTGGTTGTAGGCTCTGATGGCCCAGGTGGTGACTGGTTGTAGGCTCCGATGGCCCAGGTGGTGACTGGTTGTAGGCTCTGATGGCCCGGGTGGTGACTGGTTGTAGGCTCCGATGGCCCAGGTGGTGACTGGTTGTAGGCTCTGATGGCCCAGGTGGTGACTGGTTGTAGGCTCTGATGGCCCAGGTGGTGACTGGTTGTAGGCTCTGATGGCCCAGGTGGTGACTGGTTGTAGGCTCTGATGGCCCAGGTGGTGACTGGTTGTAGGCTCCGATGGCCCAGGTGGTGACTGGTTGTAGGCTCCGATGGCCCAGGTGGTGACTGGTTGTAGGCTCTGATGGCCCAGGTGGTGACTGGTTGTAGGCTCCGATGGCCCAGGTGGTGACTGGTTGTAGGCTCTGATGGCCCAGGTGGTGACTGGTTGTAGGCTCCGATGGCCCAGGTGGTGACTGGTTGTAGGCTCCGATGGCCCAGGTGGTGACTGGTTGTAGGCTCTGATGGCCCAGGTGGTGACTGGTTGTAGGCTCCCGGATGAGCGCGTTTACGGTGCAACTGCATTCCGACTAGAGTTGCAAAGTTTTCCCAAAAGGCTGCTACCGGCACCGCCCCGCCCCACACAAAATTTTCTGGGATACCGGCATGCTACCACGCCCCAAGCAAAAAAAACACCAAATTACCGGCATACTAAAAAAACCTGCATTCTTGATTCTAGCTTACCCCTGCAAGAGATGCCACATTTTGGCAGTTTCAGTACCCCTCCCACCCAACAGCCATCCATTGTCCAACCACAAATACCAGCAGGCTGATTTTGGCTGAGTTGGCCCCACAAATACCCACAATTTTGAAACTCAATTCCAGTCTATAACTATTAAAATATCACCTGTAATCAAAGAAGTATTGCCTACAAAAAAAACTATTACATTCATCAAAAAGGTGAGGACAAAAAGGACTTGAATTACTGAAATGTGTTTTTGAAGACTGGACAGTGAGCAGTAATCACATTTACATTTCACAGTTGTTCTACTTTTCCATATTCTCCTAAAATGTTGCAGGCACCAGCCAAATGTTTAAAATATAGATGGTCAAAACATAGATTAACAAGTACAGATTAGGCCATCTTCCTAACTTGAACTGAGGAAGCGAGATCAACATCTACTTTTTCCTTTCCACTATGGCTTGCTGGTTCGTGAATAAGATACGAATCATGTAAAAAATGTGTTAATAACTCACTGGTCCTGAGAATAGCCACCAAATAATATGTATAAAAACGATATCTTCCATCCTCTCCAACCTCAAGCGGGAACAAACACAAGGTTATCGATTTCGAAACAGATGCGCCATAATAGAGGCTTTTAACCAGCTGATTAAAACGCTGCAAAAAAAATGTTTTACGACTGCAAGCCACTGCTTCGTGAATGATTATATTGATAAAAATTACCCAACACATTATTAAATTATAATGAAATCAACATTGTAGTGTAATTCACTGCAAAGAAATTCATCTCTCTTCAGTTATTCAACCAAAAGGGTATATGAATAAATATTACGTCATCAGATTACATCCATTCATTAGGGGAGAGAATCTTAAAAGTAAATCCTTGGTTGTCTAATTATTTGCGCCACTTTTTGTCAATTTTGCCTGCATGATGTGTTTTCTTGTAAAGATAAGACAAAATGCCAGTTTAAATCCATTTTCATTTAATAATGGGACCAAAGTCAGACTCAGGGCTACCTAACACCTGCCTTTTCAGCTGGATTTTCAGTGTCAAATTCTTTGTAGAGTTTCTCAGACCACATCTCATGATCTCAGGACTCAAGGCCAGTTTCCAAACATTGTGTTTTTTGGTGTTTTGATTCTGCCTTTTCCCCTAGGGAATGTTGTCATGAACATTGATTTATTTTATTGTGCTATACGTATTACCCACCATTAGACTTACTAGTTTATCGTGCTTTTGCAACATGAATGAGTATTCTTCCTTTTATAGACCACAGTAGATTCTTGACATTGACAATTCTAATTATAACCAAGCCTGTGAATTGTGTGAAATGCTGAGGTCCATGTGTTACCCCTACACTTAGCAATGGAACTTCTACCACAAAATGTATCTTGCAGTGGCTAATATTGCTGTTACTACAATTTGAGAGCCTCTTAGTGTCCAAAGTTTTAAGTTTGAATCATTTGCTGATATTTTTTTTGCACAAAATCAAAAATACCGGCATGCTACCGGCAAGACATGCCAGTTACCACGAATAAACCTTCGGTAGTGAAAAATTACCGGCATGCCGGTAGTGCGGTAGTGAAATTTTGCAACTCTAATTCCGACCTTGGAGTTGAACTCCCTTGACATTCCGCACAGGTTAGCCAGAATGGGTGTCATTTCCGTCCGGGATAGCTGTCTCCTCCCCTCTGGTTAGGGTCACGATTCCTGCCAGGAGGAGGAGTTAGTTTCCGGGGTGCGCGGGCCGACTGGCCACCGGCTCTCGCCCCTCTGCTCCCAGTCCCCGTCAGCGTCAGCCGCTGCCCAGACTGCCCACCGGCTCTCGCCCCTCTGCTCCCAGTCCCGGTCAGCGTCAGCCGCTGCCCAGACTGCCCACCGGCTCTCGCCCCTCTGCTCCCAGTCCCGGTCAGCGTCAGCCGCTGCCCAGACTGCCCACCGGCTCTCGCCCCTCTGCTCCCAGTCCCGGTCAGCGTCAGCCGCTGCCCAGACTGCCCACCGGCTCTCGCCCCTCTGCTCCCAGTCCCGGTCAGCGTCAGCCGCTGCCCAGACTGCCCACCGGCTCTCGCCCCTCTGCTCCCAGTCCCGGTCAGCGTCAGCCGCTGCCCAGACTGGCCACCGGCTCTCGCCCCTCTGCTCCCAGTCCCGGTCAGCGTCAGCCGCTGCCCAGACTGCCCACCGGCTCTCGCCCCTCTGCTCCCAGTCCCGGTCAGCGTCAGCCGCTGCCCAGACTGCCCACCGGCTCTCGCCCCTCTGCTCCCAGTCCCCGTCAGCGTCAGCCGCTGCCCAGACTGCCCACCGGCTCTCGCCCCTCTGCTCCCAGTCCCGGTCAGCGTCAGCCGCTGCCCAGACTGCCCACCGGCTCTCGCCCCTCTGCTCCCAGTCCCCGTCAGCGTCAGCCGCTGCCCAGACTGCCCACCGGCTCTCGCCCCTCTGCTCCCAGTCCCGGTCAGCGTCAGCCGCTGCCCAGACTGCCCACCGGCTCTCGCCCCTCTGCTCCCAGTCGCCGTCAGCGTCAGCCGCTGCCCAGACTGCCCACCGGCTCTCGCCCCTCTGCTCCCAGTCCCGGTCAGCGTCAGCCGCTGCCCAGACTGCCCACCGGCTCTCGCCCCTCTGCTCCCAGTCGCCGTCAGCGTCAGCCGCTGCCCAGACTGCCCACCGGCTCTCGCCCCTCTGCTCCCAGTCCCGGTCAGCGTCAGCCGCTGCCCAGACTGCCCACCGGCTCTCGCCCCTCTGCTCCCAGTCGCCGTCAGCGTCAGCCGCTGCCCAGACTGCCCACCGGCTCTCGCCCCTCTGCTCCCAGTCCCCGTCAGCGTCAGCCGCTGCCCAGACTGCCCACCGGCTCTCGCCCCTCTGCTCCCAGTCGCCGTCAGCGTCAGCCGCTGCCCAGACTGCCCACCGGCTCTCGCCCCTCTGCTCCCAGTCCCGGTCAGCGTCAGCCGCTGCCCAGACTGCCCACCGGCTCTCGCCCCTCTGCTCCCAGTCCCGGTCAGCGTCAGCCGCTGCCCAGACTGCCCACCGGCTCTCGCCCCTCTGCTCCCAGTCCCGGTCAGCGTCAGCCGCTGCCCAGACTGCCCACCGGCTCTCGCCCCTCTGCTCCCAGTCCCGGTCAGCGTCAGCCGCTGCCCAGACTGCCCACCGGCTCTCGCCCCTCTGCTCCCAGTCCCGGTCAGCGTCAGCCGCTGCCCAGACTGCCCACCGGCTCTCGCCCCTCTGCTCCCAGTCCCGGTCAGCGTCAGCCGCTGCCCAGACTGCCCACCGTTAGGCCGCTGCACGCACCTGGCGGAGTGCAACTGAAAACCCCACGGTGAGATGACGTTCACTGCTGCTATGTAGTTTGTGCTTCACTGAGGTGCGACAACAGGTGGCTTTTGCTTTTGGCAGCTTGCTGCGGGGACATATGCCCAGACAGACAGGACTTATATGTATATATATATATATATATATATATATATATATATATATATATATATATATATATATATATATATATATATATAGACGATATATATATGTATATATCTCTAATCTCAGAGACGATCTGGTTCACAGGAAAACCAAGCGGGCTGTTTATGGGGAGAAACTGCGCGGTCAGGAAAGCTGTGGGAAAGATTGTGTCATGTGTAAACGGATGTATTCTGGCAATGGTAGAGTAAAGGGCAACCCCAAAGAGTGCTTTTATGATAGGACAATAGGATGCAGATCACAAAATGTCGTCTATGGGATCTGGTGTGACGCGTGCAAAAGGGTTGTGTATGTCGGTGAGACCGGGGATAGCATCTACACACGCGTGCAGAACCACCTCTCGTCTATCCGTGTGGAGAACCCGGCGATCGACCTACCTGTGAGTAGGCATTTTAGAGCGACAGGCCACTCCTTGGACCACCTGCAAGTGGTCGGACTCGAACGAGTGTGGAGGAGGAATGTGGATTACAGGAGGTCGAGGGAGAACCGCTGGATGGGGCTGCTAGGTACCGACAGAGACGGGGGACTAAACGTGCGTTCGACCTAAAGGGCGGAAAGAGGGTGAGAGTGAATGAATCCATGAATGAATAAATGAATGGAGTATGAGATCCTCTCACCCTCTTTATGATTCGGCGCTATGGTGTCTGTGATGTCACGCATGTCTTTGTTTTGAGATTTAATTAGAGGCAATTAGTGCCTATTATAATCACGTGCGGTCCGACATGATTATTATTTTTGTCTTGCATTTGTGGCTTTTGCGGCGAAAGCGTTGGCCATATCACACTGATGAAACCTTGACAATAAAGGTGAAACGTCTGAGTTAAATGTTATTTAAATGGCCTAAAGTGATACGTTATTTATTTGATTTATGCCGAATTTAAGTTCACAATGCAAGACATAAATGATACTGGTGAACTCAGGAGATTGCTGACTCCTGGAGACCTAGAAGAACGGTTTCTGGAGGCGGCAGCTGTGAACACCGAACAAGGCATTGAAACCTGTGCCTTGTTATGTGGGGACGTCAACAGTGAACTGGTAACTGTGACCCATCTGGTTGTTCCAAAACAAACAGGCACGCACAACACGGTAGAGATGACAAGTGACGCCAGCCACGATACGTTTTTGATTGAGGGTGGGCTGAAGGTTCTCGGGTGGATCCACACGCACCCGACTCAAACCGCCTTCCTCAGCAGTGTGGATCTCCACACGCAGCTTAGCTACCAGATGCTTCTACCAGAGGCGGTAGCGGTTGTCTGTGCCCCACTCTACGGGGTGAACAAGTGGCTCCGACTGACCCCTGAAGGTATGAAGCTGGTCGAAGGTTGCACTTTCAGGGGCTTCCACGAGCACGCCTCAAAACGACGGCTATTTACCCAAGCACTCGGAATAGAGTACGTGCAAACAAAAACGACCGTGGTTGACTTGCGTCAAGTCACAGACGCAGCCACCCTGATGCCCTCTGGGCCCAACGACAGCCCGGCGGACCGGCCCAAGCCCACGCCCACCGACAAGGTGCAGCTGCCGTCAACCACCAGCCACCCGAATCGACAGGCAGACGGGCCTCTAGGTGGGCAAACCGAGCACACATCAGGTTCTGGGAACGGCGACACAGAGAAGGTTCCCACTAGCCGCTTAAGGAGACTTGCGGTAAAGGCAGAGCGATACAAATCGCATGCTTCTTTCCTGAGAACATGCATTGAAGAAAGCCTAATCCCCAACGGCTTCCAACTGAAGTGGACCTGCCACTTTGGTGAGAGCCCCAAGATAGAGGAGATCCTCCAAAACGCCTCGACAGAACTGGTCAAGATGGGAGCTGATCTGGCGACGGAGAAAGTGGCTGCCCTCCAGGTCGAGATCGATCACCTACAGGAGTTGGTGCAGAGCAAGCTGCCGGAAGACAGCAGAACAGCGCTCCGATCCGTCATGGAGAAAGATCGGACAGAAACAGCACGCAAGATGTCAACGGTCAAAGAGAAGAAGCTTCGACGTCTGCAAGATAAGAGGCCATCACGAGAAGAAGCGACAGCACACCCCAGTGTCGAAGCGGAAGAGAACGTGCCGGAGGCCCACGCCAACACACGAGGCAAGTCATCTGGGATCTTCAACTTATCGAGCAGAGACTTGACGGCTGCCGAGGAGTCTGTGCTGAAGAAGGGGCTTAATTTTGTCCCATCACGGAAGCAACCTCTGGCTCTGGTGATATCGGAGCTCAAAGAATGGGAGCGCCTGATGCGGCTGCAGGAGTACTGGGCATCGAACGTCTCATCCTCAGAGACTACTGAAGACCCAGACCTGCGGTATAAGACGTCCAAGTGGACCCCGCCACGAGGTCGGGATCCCTGCTTAGACCTGTACATTGAAGAGGTCACCAGGGACATCATCACATCCATCAGGAGGACGGGAACCACCAACATGACCAAGGAGGAAGAGGAGGCTCTGCAAACGCTGATGAAGGATGAAGAAGTGGTTATACGGCCGGCTGACAAGGGGTCAGGCATTGTCCTCATGGACAAATCTGACTACATCGCAAAGCTGGGGAAGGAGCTGACGGACACCTCCACCTACAAGCCTGTGAAGAAAGACATGACAGGTCATATAAACAGGCAGGTCAAGGACATCACCAACAGAATGTATCGGAAGGGCTACATAGGCAAGAACCAGCTGAAGTACCTGATACCGGACCGCCCGAGACCTGGTCAGGTGCAGGGGAACCCTAAAGTGCATAAGGAAGGGAACCCTCTGCGACTCATCGTGGACGGCAGGAACCATGCTACGGAGCGGCTCGCAGAGATGGCAGAGCAGGAGCTGCAACAGCACGTGGAGGGTCTAGACTCTTACGTCAGAGACACCGGGGACTTCCTGCAGAAGCTGAAGCGACTGCCACAACCAGTGAGAGGACGGGGAGGGACACAACCCCTGCTTTTTTGCATGGATGTACGGAAACTGTACCCCAGTGTACCGAGAAGGGAAGGGATGGAGGCGTGCAGGGCAGCTCTTGACGGTCGCTCGAGCAGGTCAGTTCCCACCGATGAGGTCCTGAAAATGATTGAGCTGGTGTTAGAAGGCAACAACTTCAACCTAGATGCGGAGAGGCAGTTCGTCCAGTTAGAAGGCACGGCTATCGGGTCACGTCTGGGATGCAATTACGCTTGTACATATCTGGGGGAATGGGAGAAAGAACTTCTCAAATCATCTGATAAGAAACCGCATTTGTATCTCAGATACATAGACGACATTTTTGGCATATGGGTAGACGGAGAAAACGCACTTCGAGATTTTCACGCAAAAGCAAACGCTATCCACCATCAAATCCAGGTGGATCTCCGCATGTCTCCCGTTTCCATTGATTTTTTAGACGTGACAGTGCACGTGAAAGACGGGAAACTTGAAACTGACCTTTTCACTAAGCCTACGGACTCGAAATCATATCTACGCTTTGACTCGGACCACCCTCATCACACCAAAACGGCGATCCCCTTTGGTCTAGGAATGCGGCTAAAAAGAATTTGTTCCAGGGGAGGAGACTACGCTAGGCACAAGAAAGAGCTCAGGGCTAGGTTGGTAGATAGGGGGTATCCGGGACATTTGATAGATAGAGAACTAGGCAAGCTGGAAAATCAAGATAGGGATGGGGCCAAGGGGAGAGGGAAGGAGAGCTCAGACAAGGGAAAAGATAACAGAGTCCCTCTGGTGCTAACGTACTCTAGTCATCTCCCGGATGTGCGCAAAATTCTACAGAGAAAGAGACACATATTACAGAACTCTGAAAATCTCAGGAACATATTCACCAAGGACCCTCTAGTGGCTTTTCGGCGGGGTCGAAATCTCAGAGACGATCTGGTTCACAGGAAAACCAAGCGGGCTGTTTATGGGGAGAAACTGCGCGGTCAGGAAAACTGTGGGAAAGATTGTGTCATGTGTACTGTAAACGGATGTATTCTGGCAATGGTAGAGTAAAGGGCAACCCCAAAGAGTGCTTTTATGATAGGACAATAGGATGCAGATCACAAAATGTCGTCTATGGGATCTGGTGTGACGCGTGCAAAAGGGTTGTGTATGTCGGTGAGACCGGGGATAGCATCTACACACGCGTGCAGAACCACCTCTCGTCTATCCGTGTGGAGAACCCGGCGATCGACCTACCTGTGAGTAGGCATTTTAGAGCGACAGGCCACTCCTTGGACCACCTGCAAGTGGTCGGACTCGAACGAGTGTGGAGGAGGAATGTGGATTACAGGAGGTCGAGGGAGAACCGCTGGATGGGGCTGCTAGGTACCGACAGAGACGGGGGACTAAACGTGCGTTCGACCTAAAGGGCGGAAAGAGGGTGAGAGTGAATGAATCCATGAATGAATAAATGAATGGAGTATGAGATCCTCTCACCCTCTTTATGATTCGGCGCTATGGTGTCTGTGATGTCACGCATGTCTTTGTTTTGAGATTTAATTAGAGGCAATTAGTGCCTATTATAATCACGTGCGGTCCGACATGATTATTATTTTTGTCTTGCATTTGTGGCTTTTGCGGCGAAAGCGTTGGCCATATCACACTGATGAAACCTTGACAATAAAGGTGAAACGTCTGAGTTAAATGTTATATATATATATATATATATATATATATATATATATATATATATATATATATATATATATATATATAGATTGCAATGATTAAAACCACTAAACAGTACAGGGTGAGCCATAAAGAATTACCCGTCGATAAATTCATTTTATTTCTAAACGGGTTAGCCTAGATATGCCATCTTTTGCATACATGTCGCAAATTTGTCTCCAATCCTGACAGTGTAACTCTTTTTGTATATGCTCGTCGACTGCCTCTGCTACGCTCCTGAAATGCGAGGTCGTCTTAACGCACATCCGCCGCTCCTGAACTTCAGGAATCACCACTGAGTGTTGACTGCTGAACACCCTTTGGTCTAAAGAATGTTGGACGCAATTTATCCCCGAGTTCAGCCCCACGGGCTTCCCAAACTGAAATATCCTGAAAACCCGACTCTACCGAGTCCCTGAAACACCGCAAATGACATACGGCGCAGCATTGTTATAGCATGGGTCATCGAGGAAAATAAGTGAAAAGACGGTGCTTACCTGCTGCCATTTTCTAGCTTAATATTCTAGACAGAAAGGCAGAGAAGCCTCATACCAAGGCTTGCATTGCTTAAGAAACAAAACGAAGAACGGCAATGCCTCCATCCAAAGCAGCACGTGATATGTTGCGGCGCTACAAAGAGTTTCATGAAAAGTTCAGGAACCTCGCACAGAGGTCTTCATTGTTTCGAAAAGCAGAGTAGGGTAGGACACACACATCCAAAAAGGCACCTCAGGGACCGTGACACTCGACGAGAAGGTTCAAGAGGTGATCGCCATGGACGTCCTCGCCGAGTTTCTGCGCGGCCTACGGGATCAGGAGGAAGGTAAGTTATATTAGTCGGTGAAATTTATCAGTTACCCACTAAGCCACATTATTGCTGCGAAATATAGTGTGAAAATGGCTATCTAGTTACTGGCTACCATATCTGCTGCCATATTCCAGTTAAAAACAACAACTTACCAGTTATAAGTTTTAACTATTTTTGCAGCAATATGGCAGCTAGGGCAGCACTGTATCGTTACCCACAGCCGCGAAAAATAGCATGAAAAGGATTATCTAGTCATTTCCTGCCATATTTGCTGCCATATTCTAGTTTAAAACAATAATTTACCAGGTATAACTTAATAAACTATTTTTGCAGCAATATGGCAGCTAAGGCAGCACTGTGTCGTTACCCACAGCCGCGAAAACATGGTGTGTCAAAAGTGGAAATAGCCGGTGCGCCGTCTGGCAACCCGGCAGCCCGCCGCCATAGGGAAATTCATGCTTTTTGTCGCTTTTTCGCTCCTTATGAGTCACTTGATCTAATTAGAGCTTAACTAGGAACGAGGCGGGTCACTTGGACGTATTCGGGAGCCGAATACGGTGTTTTGGAACCAATACCTGGGAAACCCTACCCGCCCAGTGCTAGTTTTTAAGAGTCTGCATGCCCAAATTAACGTTGAGCGCGGCCGTTTTTGGTCGGTTTTCCGCGACCTTGTGGCGAAATCGCCTTATTTATTCAACCAGAGTGGGCTAATTCGCTTAACTAGGAATGCGGCGTTGAAGAGGAGCTGTGGAAAAAAATATTTTTGTATTGTTAACCTTCGCCCCAGTGGGGGGGGGGGAGCATATGTTACCACCCTGTCGCGTTGTTTGCGTGTGCACCGCTTGGGGTAGCTTTTGGTACATCAATTTCGGACAATGTGTGAAATTGTTTACCCCAGGTCATGTCAGGTCAGGTCACCAGGTCAAGTTAACTGACCAAGCCTAAAAAAAGTTTGCAATCATGTCCAGCGTGCAGTGTTTGTCAGAGAGGTTTTAAACTTGGTGGATTGCATGATGTTATGGGTGCCTACAATTTGTATGTCTCGGATTTTTTATATGCGTGACCTAAGGTCACGTCAGTGGTGTGGCCTTTCCATTATAAGTCAATGGAGAAAAACGAAAATGCCTCTAGATCCGTGTGTACCCATAGGAACAGCCCAAATATTTCAGAATCACAATGATTTGGACCCAATGATTGGACAAACACCAATCGATCCCAAATGTCAGTTACCCATTACAGCCCTATTTTTTCTTCCCTCGCAACAGACTACTTGAGGATGAGACGAATCTGTATGACTTGAATGCACATGATTTAACTCTTCTAGCTTTAACAAAAATATATTTTCCAGGCCTGCCCTTCTCGCCCCTGGCGCTGGATGAACTACCAGACATCCAAGAACACGACCAGCGTCCAGACGTAGAGGTGGCGCCAGCCGGCGAGCCCGGTGGAGTGGAGGGACCCGCTCAGCAGGAGGTGGAGCCGGAGCGGGACCCGGTGCAGGCCCTTCGGGCCAACACCCGGCGGACCATCAGCCGGGCTCGGGCCGGCCAGCCCCAGAAAAAGGGCCCGCCCCTGGCGCCGCGCAACCGAACGTACTGCAACGTCGGGCGCTGCACCGGGGAGGTGCAGTATTATGGCATTCACCGGCACTTCGAGGACTGTCACAAGGACGTAAGTATGACGTTTTTTTCATACATCACCATATACAAAAATAATGCACCATGTCAAATATAATTTTCAAGACGGCTTCTTTAGCTTAATCGCTTTTCTGTTTCCAAAGCAATGCACTTCAGAAGGATTGCTGCCATCTTCAAGAATATGTTTAGTAATGCATGCACCAATGCATTCTTGTATTCGTCTTCTTAAAGATGGACTTGAAAGCAGCAATGAGAGTACTCTTTCTTTCACAGATCCAGGACATCGCGGGCGCTGCCCGGGCCCTGAGGCGGGCGCAGCATCCCCGGCGGGCTCCCAGGCGGCCAGTGTACCGGTGCCCGGAGTGCGCGGCGGAGATTCAGGACTTCCGCCGCCACTTCGCCAACCACTTCGCGAGGACGTCGGCTGAGGTAAATAATCTTATTTCTAACATAGCTGCTTTCTACCAAATCAAGTTGATCAGAAGTGGGACCAATTACTGCTTTTAAATACCTGTGAAAGAGTTATTTCTATCATGTGCTTACTTTGTTACGCATTTCTGACTCGTACAAACGTCCTGATGACTTATTTGCGATGTTCATAAATTTCGTTTTTTTCAGTTCCTGCGGGCTGACGCCAACAAGGAGGTCGTCGCTCGGCCTGCTGCACTCTAATCAGTACAATCAGTATCTCTACCTAATCTTGTGTAATTTTACAATCATGTGATATGCACTGTGATAAAGAATAAACGTTTTTTTAACATTGTCTTTCTAAAGCACGCGTCAAACCGAGACATTGAAATATGGGTACTACATAGAACGTACACAAGGTGACACAAACAAAGGTAAAGCTAATCGTCAAGACCAGATTGCTAAAGACTGGCCGTCAATATGAGCCGGCAATCGTCCCTAATCCTTGGGGTGACTCTGGGGGTGATGGCACGCTGCTACTTTTAAGGTGGCACGCTGCTACATAACGATTCCAGGTGATGGCACGCTGCTACTTAACGTTTCCGGGTGATGGCACGCTGCTACATAACGATTGTGGGTGATGGCACGCTGCTACATAACGATTCCAGGTGATGGCACGCTGCTACTTAACGTTTCCGGGTGATGGCACGCTGCTACATAACGATTGCGGGTGATGGCATGGTGCTACTTAAGGTGGCACATTGTTAACCCGCGCCCCAGTGGCGGTCTCAGCCAACTTCGCCCTAGTGGGGGGGGGGGGGGAGCATGTTTTCACCCTCCTCTAACTCAAAAACCAAGAGGGCTATAAAGACTCGGTAAAAAGCAGTCGATAGCTCTCAATGCGTACGTTTGAAAGTAATTCAGTCATTTTTCATCTTAGAGCAATATTGGGGTCACCAGAGGTCATCAAAGGTCAAAATTTGCCAATTGTCATTATGTTTTTCAGAAAAAAATGCCGTTATCTCAGGAACTATGGTAGCTAGAAAAACGCATGGAACAGCAATCGATAGCTTTTGAACTCTTCTTTTGATAAGATTATTATCCAAATTGACCTTAGGTCAACGGTTTAGCCTCCAGAGAGCAAAAACCAAAAATAGCTGTTTTTACGACAAGTGTTTTTCGACAATAACTTTCGACTACAAAAAGCCACGACATTTCTATTGCAAGAATCGTGTTCCTCTCACCGGGACGCGTCGAATGAACTATAATTTGACCTTGAAAGGTCAACTTCATCTGTAATTCTAATCAGTACAATCATTATCTTAACCTAATCTTTTGTAATTTTACAATCATGTGATATGCACTTATAGGTGGCGCCACATGCATCTCGGTAACTTATAGGTGGCGCCACCTATATCTCGTTAACCTATAAGTGGTTCCACCCATTGACATAGGTGGCGCCACCTATATCTCGGTAAGTTAACGTTTTTTTTGTAACCTTTAGGTGTCGCCACCTATTGATAAAGGTGGCGCCACCTATATCCCCGTAACTCATAGGTGGCGCCACCTATTAATATAGGTGGCGCCACCCGCAGCTCGGTGACTTACAGGTGGCGTCACCTATATCTCTGTAACCTATAAGTGGCTCCACCTAATGACATAGGTGGCGCCACCTATATCTCAGTAACTTAACGTTTTTTTGGGGGGTAGCCTTGAGGTGTCGCCACCTATTGATATAGGTGGCGCCACCTTATGTCTCCGTAACTCATAGGTGGCGTCACTTATTAATATAGGTGGCGCCACCTGCATCTCGATAACTTATAGGTGGCGCCCCCTATATCTCGTTTACCTATAAGTGGTTCCACCTATTGACATAGGTGGCGCCACCTATATCTCAGTAACTTAATGTTTTTTTTTGTAACCTTAAGGTGTCGCCACCTGTTTGTATAGGTGGCGCCACCTGTTGATATAGGTTGCGCCACCTATTGATATAGGTGGCGCCACCTTTATCTCGGTAACCTATAAGTGGCTCCACCTAATGTCATAGGTGGCGCCACCTGCATCTTGGTAACCTATAAGTGGCTCCACCTAATGTCATAGGTGGCGCCACCTATGCCTCAGTAACTTAACTTAGGTTGGGTTAGGTTAGGTTAGGTTTGGTTTATGTAGGTTTAGGTTAGGTTAGGTTAGGTTTAGGTTCAGGTTAGGTTAGGTTTAGGTTTAGGTTAGGTTAGGTTTAGGTTAGGTTAGGTTAGGTTCAGGTTAGGTTAGGTTAGGTTTAGGTTTAGGTTAGGTTAGGTTATGTTTAGGTTAGGTTAGGTTAGGTTTAGGTTAGGTTAGGTTAGGTTAGGTTTAGGTTAGGTTAGGTTAGGTTAGGTTTAGGTTTAGGTTTAGGTTAGGTTAGGTTTAGGCTAGGTTGGGTTAGGTTAGGTTTAGGTTTAGGTTAGGTTAGGTTTAGGTTAGGTTAGGTTAGGTTAGGTTACATTAGGTTAGGTTTAGGTTCAGGCAGCCAGTGCTCTCGCGTCTCGGGCGCGTAACATAAGGAGAATGCGAGCATAAAGAAAACAGGCTACATTTATTGGTTGGGAGATGACGTTGTTATAGGTATGTCAAAGATGACTAGCTATGTCAGCTCACCCTGAAACAAAGTGAAATTTTCGATGGGTAAATCTTTATGGCTCACCCTGTATTCATTAAAAACAAACACGTTTCAACACTGTCACAGGTTCTTTATGTATTTTTACTAATGCCTACCAAATATCGTGTAAAATTTCTCCCAAAACCCCCGACAAAGATCACTCCCCTCCCCGATTTTCTCTCGTCTCAAATCTCTCGCGACACAGTTATGCATCACGTGACATGCCGCTTGAGATCTTTCACCAACCTAGCTGTTACACGGATCGTGACAAGCACAACTGCATTTGACGCATCATATAGAACAACACTAATACCAAAAGCACAAAAATACTGGCGTCGCTGCGAGCGTTGCACTGTGCGCGATAGCACGGGTAGCTGAGTACCCAGCGAGCACCCGAGTAGTCCTGGATAGCCGCCATTCGATGAGTTTCCTCTGCGGCCTTCTCCGAGCCGAGAACGAGCTCTTAGAAGAGCCGTTAATTTGAACGCAAGGAGATTCCCAGAGCCACGGGAGGATATTTAGAGCGCCAGGAGATTCCCAGAGTCATCGGAGGAGGATATTTACTATTTAGAGCGCCAGGAGATTCCCAGAGTCATCGGAGGAGGATATTTACTATTTAGAGCGCCAGGAGATTCCCAGAGTCATCGGAGGAGGATATTTAGAGCGCCAGGAGATTCCCAGAGTCATCGGAGGAGGAGATTTACTATTTAGAGCGCCAGGAGATTCCCAGAGTCACAGGACACCGCCGCTGGCCACAAACAAAGGAGTGGCTCGGATAACCGTGTGCAGAGCCCGCAGCACTAGCTTGACACCAAGTCAGGAGGTGGTTGGACCGATTTTCAATAGCGACCGATGCAAGACCGATGTAGATAGTGGAACAATCGGTAGGTCCGGAATCGAAGCGCTGCAAACCCCCGAGCTTTGCAACCATACTTCCCACTGGAGTCCAACAGGTTCCAGGTTCCAGGCATTGAACTCCTGGCCTGCCGCCGACGGCGATATCGGCCGAGCTGTAGATTGTCTTCTTTCTGCCTTTTCTTTTTCGTGGTAGTCGCCATCTGGAGCCAGGCGCTCTTCTGGTTGCTGATTCCCCTTGTATCGGGGATTTGTATAGGTGACGGTGTTAAGGTTGGCATATTCCAGAGACCTCTTGGGAATTGGGATTACCGTGGCAGTCTTAGCAGATCAGATGCTACCCTGGTGCGTTTGTTACCTGCACGTTGAGCCAGTTTCAAATTGCGGAGCAGATGGACTTGGCACAACGAGCAGTGACACGATCAACATATTTTTGTTTTATTTTCTTGGTAATTTGTGTTTTACTTTTACTTTTTTGAAATATTAGATACACTTTGAACAAGCACATGCTCAATGCTGACACAAATACACTCACAAATACACACACATGAACGCTGTAATACACCTTTTTCATTCCGAGTTTTTTATACTTTTGGATTTTAACCCGGCAGTTGCTGGGGTATTTCGCCACCCACCGTTTGCTCGGGGGGGGGGGCGTTAAACGTCCCAGCCGATAACTCGAGAACCAATAGGCGCAGCGAAACGCACGAGGCGGCAAACGAAAGAACGTGACGAGACCGACGCTTCAGATGGGTGCTTTAAAGTTGAATTTTGAGGTCACAGGTCGGGTCAAGGTCAGGTCAAATACCTGAAATCGGGCTTTCAGTAGCATGGACTTCAGGACTTCGCAATGGGCGCCTCTCGCCATAAACTCTGTCAAAACGGTGCACAATCCATCATATAGATAGGGCCTACAAGAGTGTCAGCTCCATGTAGGGGTCAGTCAAGCATAGGTCAGGGTCACGGTCAGGTCAACCGGGTAGGCACATATCCCCGAAAATCAAAACTGATATTCGCAGCCTGTGACACGTGTTTTATGGGTAATTTGGGGCGTAGAACACGATAGTGACATTCATTTTATCATGTGTGTACGTGTTTGGCTCAAAAAGTTCAATTTAAGAAATGCATGTATCATTGTCGTGAAGTATTCACGAGAAATTGCCAAGATTCAGTTCAAGATTTTGGAAAATGTGGAACGATAATCAATAATCGAAGATTGCCATTTGATTGCTCATGGTATTGGCAATCTAATGGCGTTTACGGCATGTCTGCATATCTATTCTGTGATTTTATATGATTTTTTGAACATATGCCGTTTTTGGTCGAAAACTCAGAAATCATGACGTCACTAAAACCTGGATAACTCAAACATTTTCAAAACGATTTTTTTTAAACTTTGTCACAATAAACTTCAATCAATTCCCTACAGGTAGGGGAGAGTGGGGTAAGATGCCCAGGGTGGGAAAGACGCCCCACCTCCTCTAGCGGCGAAACAATGAATCGAACCTGGAAATTAATGTTCATAGCGTAAAGCGGAAGCCTGCCTTGTTAACTGCACACAAATTTGCGAAGCTCAGTTGGGAAACGGCTGGCTGGTGATTGCATGTTTTTTATTTGCTGCTTTCAAAAATATTTTGGTGTCAAAACATTGTAAATATCAAAGAAGATAGATAATTTTTGCGTCTCTTGTTATAGTCGTGATACATTAACATGCGTGTACTGTGTCCCAAACAGTTTGTTTCAGGGTGTAGTTTTATGGCTAACAAATTGTACTGATTTAATGTTACTTCGGTACCTTGGGGTAAGATGCCCCCTGTCCTGATGGGGAAAGACGCCCCCCCCCCTAAATCCGTAGGCTGTCCTTCAAGCAGCCCGTCAAATCATTTATTACATACTTGTGATGAGAGACAAAAGCCGATCTGGGACTATTCAGAGTCCAGTACGGTCGGGTGCTCCCCACATGCCGGTCTCTCGGCCCACACAGCGACTTTTGGGGCGGCATCTGACTCTGAGCCCTCACGACGGCCTCTGTGGGCCCCATTATTGGCTCCAGGGCCCCTCACGACATCCTTTGAGGGCTCCCACGTTGGCTCCACGGGCCGCGCTGGCATCTGGGGTCCCCACGATGGGCTTGAGGGCCCTCAAGCATCATGAAGACCTATAAGGGCCCCACAGTGGTCTCCGAACGCCACCACGGAGGCTTGTTTGGCCGCGCTGGACTATGATGGCCCTAACGATGACCTCTGAAGCCCCTTACGACTACTTTTGAGGGCCCTTACGATGACGTTTGATGTCTACTGCAGGCTCGAAGGGACTACTGATTCGTTCAGGCGATTCACGTGCCCATTTATGTCACTTATAGTGCAGGGGGCATCTTTCCCAACGCCAGGGAGCGTCTTTCCCACCCTGTGGGGTGAGATGCCCCCTTTCACTTCTTCAGGAAAATGCTTAATAGCAAAAAAAGTTATCATATTTCAGGCGCGAAAGTGTGATGTTTTTGGAAAAAAAAATGATGTCGGTTTCCGTTGAAACTCGAAGTTTTTGCTTTCCGATCGTCATTTTCGAATAATATATGACATAGTAATACCCTGGGCATCTTTCCCCACTCACCCTTACCCAAAATTTTGCGCGCCTGCGGCGCGCCGTTTTTGTGCTATGGCCCGGCGAAAAAAGTGGGGGCGTTTAACGCCCCCCCCCCCAGCAACTCGCGGGTTAATTATTATTTTTGATTGATTCCATATTTTTTGCCTCTTTATTAACTTTTTTCAGATTAACTTAAATTTTTCACCGGAGGGGGTGGGGGCGAAGGGCGGCTCTCAGAGGTTTGGTGCATTGCCGCCGCCGCTCCCAGACCCTTTGCTGGTCTGTGTTGCTGAGTGATATCGTAGGTAGCATAATGCATCGTCGTTTAGAGTAACTAGAGTAAGCTGTTCAAGAAGGAGATGTTTAAACTGTGTCTTTTGAATTTGGAGTTTGCTATTTAGGAAGTGGCATTTTTATAGCTTCCTCAGGTAAATGATTGCTTCGGTTTAGTTTCGGGCTAGATTGGGATGAAAAATTATTAAAAGCCAAATATTTCTGCTTTATTTAGTTGTCTGGTAGCTGTCTTGTTGGTAGTGGTCTTGTTGTCTGTTGTTGTGAACCAGTCTTGTTTTGAACCAGTTTGATTTTCAACCGGTGAACAAAGTGAACGATGCAAGTGAACAGGGCAACTCTATAAAACCAATTTTTTTAATGATCTTCATCTCGGTTTCTCGAAACTAAAACTAAAGATAATCTGCAGTTGGTATACTTCTATCCCTGAGGGGCGGTATGCATTCATGTGTCCAACCAGTCAGATGGAAATGTGCTCATTGTGCTGATTACATTTTCCAACTCTTGCAAACGTTCCATGAAATCTACTGTAATGGATGCATAGAGGTTGGTTGTTGTAAGACAATATTGTGTTGTTTTTAATCTAATTGGCTAAAAGGCCAACCAGTACGCCGGTGGTGGGTGCCGCCACGCCAGGCGGTGGCGCTATGCACGGTACGCCGGTGGTGCCGCCACGCCAGGCGGTGGCGGTGGCGCTGCTACTCCGGATGTACCGGGACTCGCGACTCGGACACCTCCTCTGCGACCGCCAGACAGGCTGAGTCCTTGGTTAAGGTAAGCTGTAAATATGCCTTGCTTAAGTGAGACTTCGGAGCATACTGAATTGGTAAACGCTGGTGATGAGTAATTGTCGCGGACGAGTTCGATAGTCCACTGCCCTGCCGTTTGTTGTTGCTGGTGTACAATGTATGTGCAGTGCAGGCCAGTTGGGGACGCCCGTCCTGCTCTTCTCAGAACGGAACTCGCAGTCCACTGCAGTGGACTGCGAGTTCCGTTGATTTGCACCCAGGCAACACCACACTGTTGACTGGTTCTCGTTCGGACGATCCGTAGTCCGTACGCCGTTTATTTGTTGCCGTGCCTTACGCTCTACCCCCCCCCCCCCCCAGCTGCTCCGCGGCCCAGCCGCCCGCGGTCCTGAGTCGGAAGTCGGAACCTCGCCGGGACCCCGGACTGCGGCGACGGTCAGCCGCACGCTGCCTTTGGTGCGCCGCGCGCTGTGGGCAAGGCTGTGGGAGAGTGCGCCGCGCGCTGTGGGCAAGCCTGTGGGAGAGTGCGCCGCGCGCTGTGGACAAGGCTGTGGGAGAGTGCGCCGCGCGCTGTGGGCAAGGCTGTGGGAGAGTGCGCCGCGCGCTGTGGGCAAGGCTGTGGGAGAGTGCGCCGCGCGCTGTGGGCAAGGCTGTGGGAGAGTGCGCCGCGCGCGGTGGGCAAGGCTGTGGGAGAGTGCGCCGCGCGCTGTGGGCAAGCCTGTGGGAGAGTGCGCCGCGCGCTGCGGCGATAGTGCGCCGTACATTGCGGCGAGGGTGCGCCGCGCGCTGCAGTGAGTGACTGAGCGTGGAGAGCTTCGCTGACGCCGCGCGCTGCGACTGGGGTGCGCCGCGCGCTGCTACTTGGGTGCGCCGCGCGCTGCGACTTGGGTGCGCCGCGCGCTGCGACTTGGGTGCGCCGCGCGCTGCTACTTGGGTGCGCCGCCCGCTGCGACTTGGGTGCGCCGCGCGCTGCAACTTGGGTGCGCCGCGCGCTGCGACTTCGATGGGCTAGTTCAAGAGTGTGCGAGAGGTGAACTTTTTGTGACTGAATGTCGCCCTTTGCCTGATTGCTGTTTCGTTACTGGTTTCTCTTTCGGTTAAAATGTTAATTTACCGTGAGTTAAGCTCTGTTTTATTTTGCCTGAAGCTGTGTTACTAAGCATAGGTTGTATTAATTTGCTTAAGATATCTGTATTTTTATTGATATCCGTTAATTCCGCGTTAAGTTTCAGACCGAGTATGTTGTTTCGATGGTTGGTTCTGCGTTAAGCTTCAGACCGAGTATGTTGTGTCGATGGTTGGTTCTGCGTTAAGTTTCAGACCGAGTATGTTGTGTCGATGGTTGGTCGGCTATGTCTGCGGGTGCGGCCCGGCGCTCGGTACGAGAAACGCGCAGTGACGCCAATACAGTGACGTGCAGTGAACTATGAGCTGTGCCACGATCGAACGGCGCGCAGACCACACTTTGTACCCGAACACCTGCGTCAGACGACAAATGTTAAAAAAACTAGGAACTTAAGAAAAGTATGTGCCCCTATTTATTAAAATATATTTATTTAATATATTAATAATATACCGTACTGTATTTGTAAACACAATGTTACTTTTCTTGTATAAATTTAGCTCAAATGTTTGAATGGACGGATTGACAGAGCCGGAGTCTACGTTAAGCAGAGCGTGTTGCGTAGACCCCGACCCCTACCGTCCGATCGTGCAATTCCGGGTAACGGGAGGATTTAGATGCCAAAGGTCCACGTGCCCTTCAAAGCCGGACACGGCCAGTCCTACTCAACTAACTTCAACTGGTTGCGGCTGCTCCCACTAACCGCTAGCCGTTTGACCCAGAGGCCAATCAAGATCATGGCCCCCAAAATTTGAACAGCTGATGGAAGTGAAGACTGATCAATCAGTAATGAACAGCTGATGAACCAGTAAGGCCAGAGCACCGAAAGTGGCACGGAACGACTCTCTGTCAATTTGATGCGTTGTGAATCTGGGCCGAGTGCTGATTGAGTCCGGGCTGAATCTGGTCTGCATCTGGTCTGAATATGGGCTCCAGAGCTGTGTGTGTGTGTGTGTGTGTGGACGCCGGCCGGGTTTCCCTGTCTGCAGGACGCCCGCCCCGCCCCGGTCAGCCCCGGCGGGCAGTGGGCAGTGGGCAGTGGGCAGTGGGCAGTGGGCAGTGGGCAGTGGGCAGTGGGCAGTGGGCAGTGCGCTGCCGCGCGCCTGGAAACTCCGGCGCGGCCGCCGCTGCTGCCAGCTCGCTGTGTTTACACTGCCGGGCCGGCACGGTGTCGGTCCCGGCGGCCGGGCGCGCCGTCCGCGGTCAGAGGTCCCGGCCGCGTCGCCTGCAGCCGTCAGTGACTGAGACCAGTGGCCAGTGGTCGGCGGTCGGCGGTCGGCGGCCCCTGTTCAGTGGGCAGTGGGCAGCGGCTGTGGTACAGTGATCACTGGTGGCCCGCTCACGTCACCAGTGCAGTAGGGACGCAGCGGCGGAGAGGCAGCAAGGCTTTTTGTTGTCCCCCTCCAGGAAGGACCGGCCTGAGGCCTCACGGGGGCTCCGTGTGGCGACAGGGAGGTTGGAGCGGCGACCCGTGCAGACAGTCTGAGGTCGAGCGGCGACCCGTGCAGACAGTCGGAGGTCGAGCGGCGACCCGTGCAGACAGTCGGAGGTCGAGCGGCGACCCGTGCAGACAGTCGGAGGTCGAGCGGCGACCCGTGCAGACAGTCGGAGCGGGTACCCGCCCAGACAGGGGGTCGGAGCGGCGGCCCGTCCGGCAGGATGCGGTTCCCGCGGCGGACGGTGCTGCTGCTGCTGCTGGCGGCCACAGCGGCGCCCAGCACCGGTGAGCGCTCCCGCAGCGCGCCGCCACACGGCTGGCGGTGTGCTCTGCCAGCCGCCACACGGCTGGTGGTGTGCTCTGCCAGCCGCCACACGGCTGGTGGTGTGCTCTGCCAGCCGCCACTCGATTCGTTATTTATTGCGTTCAAGGTTATTTCCATTGAAGTTTTTTTTTTCTGGGAACGTGGATAAGGTTTTGAAGGCGAAGTCTGAGGAAATGAGGAAAGACGCTATGTAAATATGTCAATGTGACTATTTAAAAGGTGAAACCCACGACGCTTGAATGCAAAAAGAGTCATACAGGCGATTGGCAAAGGGCGGCTGGTTTCACCCACCGTTGTCCCTATTGCCGTTATCTTTGAACGTCAGACTTTGTGCAGTAGGGTTTTTGAATTGTACATGTGTCCTTCCATGCCAAATGAATCACTGAACGTGCGATTTTACACAGGAACCCCTCAAATTTTCATGAAATTTTGACGAAGGCGGTTCATGATAGCCCAGATTCCGAATGTTGGGTAAAAATGACTCTTATTTAACGGTTTGGTTTCCATAGTGACGTCAACTTATGACGGCACATGTTGTTCAGCAATCTTTGGAGCAGGGGAGAGCGGGCACTTCCGTGCATGGGACACATTCGTTTTCAGCAGTTTATGGGAACACGAGTGACTGCCTAAGCTCAAGGTCAATTATGAAAAATGTCTTTCATTGCCGCCCCTCGTTCACTGCAGAAAACAGTACCTGCTATCTGTACTGTACCTGCTATCATGCTTGATAAAAATGCAAAGTTGTATTGTTCGTGCGCTTTCCAAACTTTTCCATAGCATCCATTTTCGTGATCCTGACTCGGAATTGTGGTTCAGCTTTTCGAAATTGGCGGCAAAGAAGCTCACTCTATTCACGGAACTGCTACAAATTTGTTTGTTGAAAAAGTGTCATTTTTCAACAAGGAATTTTGAAATATATTACGTATAAACGTTGTGGGGCAGGTTTGTGTAAGCAATGTCTAGGGGCACATTCGTGCATATTTTTTTCGTTTTTGGGATTTATGACTATCTGTAGTAGGTTTTACTTATGACGCTCACCTGACTCAGTCTCGGCTGCTTGCGACGTCGTGACAAGTAATTCACGGGACCTTGGCGAGGTCACGGAGGCGGGTCGATGGCCGGCAGTTGGCACATTGTTGTTGGCCAGCCCATTCTTTCTACAGGGTGTCCCAGAATTGGCCGAACATTTGTGGGAGAAATAGTGACCGCATAAACGAAACCGGAATGTGGGAGCGACCTCCCCTTGGACGTTATCTAACACGCGGAATTTTGGCAGCCACCATTGCCCTTTGTATCAGACCCAGAGTGGGAGCCGGAGCCGGAGTCGGAGCCGGAGTCTTGAGTGGAGCCGGAGTCGGAGTCTGAGTCGGAGTCGGAGTCGGTCAGGAGCCCGGAGTCGAAGTCGGAGTCCGAATCGGAACAGCACTACCACGACTCCGAAAGCCTGCTTTGACCACTATCTTCGACAAAATTTTGGAATTTGGGGCCCCTCATCAGAAAAATATGCCAAAACTAACGCAAAGACAGCGCAAATCGCTACAAAGCAGCCATAAATCATAACATATGCAACAAAAAAGTGAATGGAAACAAACTTTGTGGCCCTACGAAGGTATTCTGCCCTTTGAAGCGACAAAAAAGTCGTGTGTGGACGTCAGATGGTGACAACGCCCCAACAGCGGAGACGGCCAGGCACTCGTCGAAAATCAAAGTGTGAGACATTTTGAGCCACGGTGCACTCATTCAGCTTGATACGATGCCCCAAAGACGACCGTTAACACAGATTGCTGCTGCAGTAATATTCAAGCATTACAAAAACTGGTTGTCGTGAACTGAATGGCCATAAACGGGTTTGTTCTGGAAACCAAATCTGTTGGAAGCCAAAGGTTACGCCATGTTCACTGTTCAGGCATGGAGGCTCTCCACTTCAGATGTCAAAAACAGCGCAGCGGTGGTGTAGGCAGAATTTTTGGTTTTGGGAGATAATGCCTTATGGCCTGGGAACAGTTTGGATGCAAAGTTAATCAAAAATATTTATATGTAGTATCCACCGGCAAGAGGTCAACGAAAACCGTCTTACAACCAGTTTCGGGAGACCCGTAAAACGACTGAAGCCGGCATCGTCTGGCATTTAGCTGCAATTGTCGGCTCATGTTGTAGCTAGCGTGTCTATTGCATATGCCATTTCGAAGCTACCCTTATTGGCCATATCAGACGATAAAACCAAAAAAGTGCAATTATTTTCCCCTTATCTTATGCACTGATTAACAGTGTTCGGTCAATTCTGGGACACGCTGTACATTTGTTGTGCAATTCATTCTTGTCGAAAGGAATCGAGTGAAATGGCCCCCGCCAATTTCTTTTGGTAAATTTCTGGTAATGTCCCGTAATTTCTCGAACTTTGCAGGGTGCACGGAAGCGCTCCACCCCTTGCACGAAAGTGTCCCATACCTGGGGCAGTTTCGTGCAAACGTTCAGAGTTATTAAGCCGCGCCCTGATGGGGCCTGCCGAGCAACGCGGTCTGATGGTGGGGGGGGGGCATTTTGCCCCCCTCCCAAGTACTCGAGAACCACGCAACATAGCGACATATCGCTGTCGATCATTTTAAGGTGTTGTGGTTGTCCAATAAACATGCTGGAATGAAATGGAATGGAATAAGCACACTGAAAATAATTTAACCCAAGGCCGGCGAGTAAACCGGTGTTTCGCGGGTACCCTATCCGCAACCATTTATAACCACCTTCAGGGCCGGAGAAACCGGGGGGACAGGGGGGACCGTCCCCCGGACCCCGTTAATTCCATTTCCTGGGGGGACCTAATATATAACGAAAGGGGGCCCTTTTGACTTATGTTTACAAAAGTAATCAGCCATTTTGGCCTGTATTAGTGTTTTAATTCTTATATTCAAAGCATCGGGGCCCTATATCAGTGAGTAGATCTCAATGAGTCGGACTTCGGAGTCCACAGCAAGCTAGTGGGCCCTTAACCCGGCAGGCGGTGGGCCTACCAGCCACCTTCCGCGCGGTGGGGGGGGGGGCACTTTTTTGCCCCCCCCCCCGTATCTCCGAAACTACTGGACGGATCCGGAAAATTCAAACGGCGTTCGATAGCCCTGTCAAATTTGTCGAAGGAAATCAAATTTCATTGACCTCGGGGTCACCGATGACGTCACAGGTCAGGTCAAAGATAAAATGTTTTACCGTTCATGGGGCTTCTAGGGAAAGCGCTATAACACCGAGTAAAACGCATTTTATCGAAAATCAGCGATAAGGCGTCAGTTGTCTAGTACATATGTTGCTATTAGAGGTCACTGGTCATACCAGGTCAGGTCACAGGTCAGGTCACCAAAGGTCACCAAGGGTCACCACATGAGCCCAACTTTACTAAGGTTATGCGATGCATGTTTTATGGCCAGTTTTTCATTTCCAACACAATGGTGTTGGTTATAAGACCATCAGGTACGGTTTAGGTCACTTTCTGGTGGAGGTCAGGTCAAGGTCAGGTCAAAAAGGTCAAATTTCAAAGTTGATATTTTTGCATAAAATGGGTGTCGATTCGATGCAACTCGTCACGGGGAGTCTAATGGTGGTCTTTGTTTTGCGCTACGAGGTCTAGAATTGCTAAAAATTGAGTTTGAAGATTTGACGTCATCAATTTTGAACAGTTTTTTCGCTATAACTTGGCCAACAAAAGAGGTATCGATCTCAAATTTGGTATGTAGATAGAAGGCGGTAGGGGCTATCACATATATTCCGTTTTTTTCGAAATTCAAAAAACTTTATGGATTTTTTGGCTATTTTATTTAAAAAAATCTATTTTTTGATTTTTAGGGGTCAAAATCCAAAACATTTGAAAAACCGAAATAACAGTTTTGTAGCCCTTTTGATTCCACACCTTTTATGTCAAAAGCATTTTTCTGTATCTCTAAAGCTGTAGGCCTGACAGCTCTTCCCGCGAAACCTTTTTTTGGGTCGAAAATGGCAAAAATGACGTCACTCTGACGTCATTAGCGGCCAACCTATCATAGCCTTTGGAAAAATGTTTGGTCACCATGTGCGCTAGCTGCTCCCGGGAGGGTACTGAAAGTTTGGTGACGATCGGCGCAGCGGTTCTGGAGATATATCGAAAAAACTAAAGGGGGGGGGGCAAAAAATGCCCCCCCACCGCCTGGAAGGTTAATTAGGGTTTCGGAGTCGGAGGCGGAGTCGGAGTCGGAGTCGGAGTCGCCCGGAGTCGTGGCAAGCAGCCAGGAGTCGGAGTCGGTCCAGCTTCCTCGACTCCGACTCCGGAAAGCTAAATGAAGTCTAAATTCCGTGCTATCACTTTTCAGTTGTTTTTAACCAGTGTCTAGTGGCCCCACGGCAAAATTCGCTTGCAATGATCACAAATTACTTATTTTTTCACAAATCTTGTTTTTGTTCTGAAAAGCTAACATTGCATCTCACAAATTTCAATTTATGTCATAATTTAGTAGACAAACATTTTTTATTCGCGTTATAGCTTCTACTATCCAGTGTCAAGTACTTATTAACAACTGTATGTTTACTTTCTTCTTTTATCGCTCCAAAAAGTGCCTAACATAAACACAGACCGACATGATGGCGATGCCCTTGGTCATGATACGGCCACACTCGTGCTTCTCGGCGGGATTTCAAGGTGGCCGCCGGCCGCTGGTCTCTAGGGACTCAGCTGCGTCTACGTGGGAGAGATGGTGACCGTATAAACGAAACCGGGGCGAACTGCCGGTGCACGAACAGGGTGTCCGGAAAATTCTGGCTCCTCTTTTGGACGTCGTCTAACGCGCGCTGTGATTATTGGACTTTCAACCAATTACCGCAGATATGACCCCTCGTTCACCGCTCAGCTAGAGGTCGCGTAAATATGACCTTGACACCGTTTTCAGTGCTAGGTATATGGGCGAAGATGCGCCTTGTCGCTGAAAGCCCGCGTGCGGGGGCCCGGTGCGGCTTGAACGAGGCGCGAGTTGCAGCGCGATGCGGCGTTTCCCGGCGAACGGTTGAGCAGGCAAAGGTGCATTCCGGATCGGAAATTTCTTAGAAATTATTCTCACTCAGTTACGACCACGGTATGCCAAAGCTGCTGAGACTGAAGCAGCATTTCAGAGGCAATCGAAGAAAAACTGGGGTCTGATGGACACAAATGTTCCATCATCTTCGTCAAGGTCAAATAACTGACTGACAGGCTGGTCCACGAGGGGTTCTTGGACACGACAATCAAGGCGACTTGCCCTAAGGGTCATTTCGCACTTCAACAGCTCCAACAACGCCGCTGCCGTCCAAACCAACTGACAGAGGAGCTCGGCGGACCAGATCACCGTGGTGAAATGAGATTAGGCCACCTTATTATCCCAGCCTTAACCCGCTCGACTAAGGCATGCTACGCGTTTTGCAGAATAAGCTCTAGGCCACCTCTCATCCCAGCCTGGAGTCGCTGGAGACTCGCATCATGACAGCATGGGAGGACAGGAAATGTCCTGCATCGTCAAAACCCTCAGGCGTCTCCGCCCTTGCGTCGAGACCGTCGCCGGCACAGACGGTGGTTACAATGAATGAGCACTTAGCAGAAGCATGTGGCTTGGTGTTTCTGGTCATTGTTTTGTTCTATTGTTGAGTATTTATGGACCAAAGGCATTTATTTTAAAAATGTTGAAAAGCGCCAGGATTTTCCGGACACCCTGTAGACCTAGAATGGCGTGTCATATCACGCGGAATTTCGGCAGCCACCATTGCCCTTTGTATCAGACCAGGAGTCGGAGTCTGAGTCGGAGTCGGAGTCGGAGTCGGAGTCGGAGTCGGAGTCGGAGTCGGAGTCGGAGTCGGAGTCTGATTCGGAGTCGGTCAGGAGCCCGGAGTCGGAGTCGGAAGAGCACTACCACGACTCCGAAACCCTGCCCTTAATGGTTCCGTGAACTATCAGAGAGCCATGGGCCCTCATTGAGTCCATGTGGTCCAGGGCCAGTAGTGGACCTGTTGAAAAATTTGACAGAAAGGTGTTTGCTAGGCATACTTTCCTTTCACATACCTCCTATGTACAGTCTGTCTTAAAAGTACCGCGCAAAGTGACGGTGGATCCATCGAGCCTGACTGAGAAAGGGCCTGCTAAATTTGGGTCACCGAAGCAATTGACATCCTCGTCCATTCCTAGGTCAGTTGGTCGGTGACTTTCAAATTAAAGCAGGCCCTTTCTCCGTCAGGCTTGATGGATCCACCGTCACTTTGCGCGGTACTTTTAAGACAGACTGTACAGCAACACATGAATAATTCAGTGGCGGATCCTGGGTGGGGGGGGGGTCCACGGGGTCATGACCCCCCAAAAGGTCCGAGAGGGTCAGTTGACCCCCCCCCCCATCCAAAAGCCGAAGACCTAAATGCGTTATAGACGCCGTCTTACATGCTCAAAATCACCTGTCAAACACTTCTGAGCTAATACCTTTTTTTGGATCGTGTTGCGTGAAAAGGCGTATTGAAGGCCAGAATCTTACTCGTTTTTGTCTCAACCGTGCGAGCACCAGGGGATGATACAGGAAAAACCCGAGGGGATGGTCATGAATTCAATTCGTGGTGCCCCTACCTATAGGAGAGACCTGGGAGGTATGGGCCCCCTGGAGGTATGGGCCATCGCAGTTTTGAAGAAGTGTTGCGTATTTTTACACATTTGACCGCGTAAACTGGTAGCAGCTATTCCGTTATACATCCAACGTGATTTCCAAAATTTTCCTCAGTCTTCTTTGGCAATGAGCGGTGATAAAGCGTTTTTGCCGTCTTCGAGTAAAATATGGTACATACAGAAAATTCGTGATAAATTTGAACCAGGCTCGTTTTATGATGTCATACCATCGGTAATATAAAGTTTAAAGCATGCAAATTAAGACTGGATCGACAATTTGAAGCTTTCTTGCAAGTTTATGAGCTGAGATGCTACGCACATTCTGGCGTCCTAACCGGGAGGTTCGGGCCACCCACCCCCGTTGATCCTAAATCAATAAAATGGTGCTTTCATTTAATGTCCTCTTCAATAACTTTTTTTGTCGCGGAAGGTCGAAAATTTAACTACAAATTTCATTCGAACAGAAAAAATATTATTTATCTTATTTCATGGAGCATGATTGAGTTAACCAAAATACTGTTAGGATTATGCAGCTGTTTAGTGCTCGCGTGGGCGTCACTTTCGGTGTTGTTTGCGCGAGCCTGGCGCAGCGTGGTTTTCTGCGTTGTGGCGAGTCTTTGTTCTGAAATGTAACCGAGTGAGCTACAATACATTTTGTTATCTTTTGAAGAGCAGCCTGTGTGGCACTGTGTGGGAATACTGTGTGACAAGCCTGTGTGGCATCAGGAGTTTTAAGCCCAGAGTATAACAATCAGCGGTGGGATATAAAGACCTAAGAAGCCAAGTTATAAGAAGCTGAGTGCGCCAGATTTGTATCGCGGAATTTTCAAGTGCTGATCTGAAGATCAAGATGGCAATGTCATTAAAGCCACCAACCTTTGTGTATGAGGAACCGAGTCACTTTTTTGCACAATTCAAGAGGTTCTGTATAATTTCTGGACTCGCAGGTGTTGCTCAGCGTGAGTTGTTGCTCTTTGTGATTGGCGAATGTCCAAAAGCTGCTTGGATTGCGACAGAGTTGGAGTCTGCGCTGGCAGGAGTGGATCTGAAGGACACGGTCAGCAAGTCTGAAGCGCTGGTAATGAGACTTCTTCAACCCGAAGTGCTCAAGACACATGTGCTCCAAAGTCTAGAGGGGTGGAAGCTGAAACAAGGTGAGACCCCTCGAGAGTATGTCGAAAGCTTGAGAGGTCAACTAAAGCAGGCTTTGCCAGACTTGTCTAAAGATTCTATGACTAGACTTCTGATTGTTCAGGCAATCAAGGGTGCTCCGCAGGCTTGGGCTCACAAGCTAGGTGATGAGGATTTCAAATCTGTGGATCAACTTGTGCAGCACATGACTTTACTTCAAGTGAACAGCCAGCCAGTTAGCAACCAGGTGGCATCTCGGAGAGCGTCTGAGCGCAAGTGCTACAAGTGTCGGAAACCAGGACACCTAGCCAGGGACTGTCGAGGTGATACCTCAGCTCAGAGATGTGGAAAGTGTACTCTGCACGGACACAGTGAAGAGCATTGTCGTACAACATGTCACAAATGCAAGAGAACTGGGCACATTGCCAAAAACTGTGCTTCAACCAGAAGAGTAACTGTGGGCAAAACACTGTCACTGGACATTGAGCTGAATGGACGTGCTGCAAAGGGAGTTTTAGATTGTGGTAGTGAGCGCACACTGGTGTCTGAAGCCACAGCAAGAGCAGCTGGTCTCGTGAGCAAAAACTGTGGTGTCAAAGTGACAGGAGCAGGCAAGGAAGCCTTGAAAGTAAGTGGATGTGCAGACTGTGACATCTCTGTCTCAGAAACAGGAGGAGTGGTCAATCTTGAAGTGCTTGTGGTAGCATGCAGTGACCAAGTGCTGTTGGGCACTGATTTCCTCAGAGCTGCAGAGGTTAGCACGGACTTTGCAACAGGAAAAGTGTCATGTTTTGGAATTCCTGTGGATCAAGCCCCAGTCACAGTGTGTAGATGTGTGATAGAAGACATGTCTATGGAAGAAGGCTTCGTAGAAGAGGATGTGCCATATGCGAAGCCGCATGTCCAGTCAAAAGCAGAAGTGAAGCTCGATCATCTTGTTGAAGACAAAGCAGAGAAGGTGAAACAAGTACTTCAGAAGCATGATGTCTTCACGCGAGAAGGAATGGAGCTGGGTCAGGTGGATGCGGTCAAGCATGACATTGTGCTGTGTGAAGAACCGAAGAAGAAGAAGGTGTATCCTGTACCACCAGCTCTCCGTGAGGTAGTAGCAGAGCAAGTTGAAGATATGCTGAACAAAGGAGTGATCAGGGAGTGTCAGAGTCCCTACGCCAGTCCGATCCTGCTGGTCAAGAAGAAGGGGACTGATCAGTACAGATTTTGCACAGATTTCAGGGAGCTGAATCGGTGCACGATCAAGGATGCGTTCCCGTTGCCAAGGATCGAGTCACTTTTGGCTTCAATCGGTACGGAGAAGTGCTGGTTCAGCCAACTCGATCAAACCGCAGCCTATTGGCAAGTCAAGCTGGAAGAAGAGGCACAACTGAAGACCGCGTTCCTGACTGAAGAAGGACAATTCTGCTATCGAACACTCGCATTTGGTATATGCAATGGTCCTGCCACATATCAACGTTTGATGACAAAGGTTCTGAAAGATTTGCTCTACAAGTCGGTGGTGGTATACTTGGATGATGTGCTGTTGTTTACCAAGACGTTTGAAGAGCATTTGGAGTTGTTGGATGAGGTCTGCAGCAGGATAGAGAAGTTCGGGATCCGGCTGAATCCTGAAAAATGTAGCTTCGCTCAGAAAGAAGTGAAGTTTCTGGCTCACATCATATCCGAAGGCAGCATTCGACCAACAGAGAACCACGTGGAAGCCATCAGCAAGTACAAGAAGCCAGAAACGAAGACCGAAGTACTCAGATTCCTGGGAATGGTTGGATACTTTCGACATCTCATACCGCACTTCGGTACAAGAGCAGCGCCACTCACTGATCTGACAAGAGGAGAGAAGTTTGAGTGGACAGAAGCAGCAGAAGTCAGCTTCAAAGACCTGTGTGAAGCTATCGCAAGTGATCCTGTTGTTCGACCTGCTGATCCGAACCTGTCGTTTCGTTTGACAACTGACGCCTGTTCCAGAGGCTGGGGAGCGACTCTCAGCCAGGTGGCGAACGCAGAGGAGTATGTTGTGGCGTACGCCTCGGGCAAGTGGACATCTGCAGAAGAGAAGTACCCGACAACGCAGCACGAGTTGTTGGCGATCATTCGAGCTGTTCATCGTTTCCGTTACTTCCTGACGGGTACGAAGTTCACAGTGATCACTGATCATCAAGCACTGAAGTGGCTCTGGGGTCTTCAAGAGCCGAGTGGTCGTCTAGCTAGATGGATCCTGTACCTGAGCCAGTTCGACCTCCACATCGAACATCGAAGAGGCGCTGACATACCTCACGCAGACGCTCTCTCCCGTGAGGCAGTCGAAACGCCAGTACGACTCACCAAGACCGAAGATCAAGAAGGAGATCCAGCGGAAGCTGGAAAAGAAAGGGAGCAGCCAGAAGAAGCAGAAGATAGAGTTCGTCTGCAGGAGGACCGTCTTCAGGAGGGCACCAGAGAGGACATCACGCTCCAGCTGGTGATGGCCTGCCTCGAGTCTGGGGGCGAGCCACCAGATGACGCGTCGGAGGAGGTCAGGTTCTACCTGCGTGACCGTGAGTACCTCTGTGTGAAGGACTCTGTGATTCTCCGACAGACGTCAGATGTGATGAGTCCTCAGGTTCTCGTGCCTGTTGCTCTCAGAGAGGAGCTGATGAGATTAGCTCATGACATCCCACTGTCGGCTCACGTTGGGGTAGTGAGGACTCTGAAAAGGTTGACTCCTCATTTTTTCTGGTGGAACATGAAACGTGACGTGAGTGCCTACTGTCGTAGTTGTTCCGCCTGTGCGCGCGTCAAGCGTCTAAACAGGGGAAGTAAGGAAGGGGTAGGTGCGATCCCTGTGTTGGGGGAGCCTTTTGCTCAGTGGTCAGCAGACATTCTGGGTCCTCTGCCGGAGACTAAGTCTGGGAATCGCTTTGTGCTGGTGTGCTCAGACCTTTTCACAAAGTGGGTGGAAGTGTACTGTCTAAAGGACCAGAAGGCGGTAACGGTTGCTGATTGTTTTGTTGACTTGTTCTGTCGATATGGTGTGCCAAAGTCTTTGTTGACAGACCAGGGGCGCAACTTCGACAGTGAGCTGTGCCGTACGATCTGCTCGCGGTTAGGTATCAAGAAACTTCGTACGACACCGGCACATGCTGCTTGTAACGGTCAGACTGAACGTTTCAACCGTACCTTGTGTGATTCGTTGTCATTCTATGCGTCTGAAAAGCAGGATGACTGGGACCAGTGGGTACCTGTGGTGGTAGGAGCTTACCGCTCTAGTGTACATTCGTCAACCAAGTACTCACCTTTCCAGTTGGTGACAGGCTGCGAACCACGACACCCAGTAGTGTCCGAGATGTGTGATGGTTTGCCTGAGCTGAAGAGTCAGACGTATGAGCAATACGTTCGTGACATGCAGAGTAGACTTGTCAGTGTGCGTGACAACGCTGCTAAGCATGTTAGCTCGAGTCAAGAGCATAGTCGTGTTGAATCCTCTAGCGATTTCAAGGCTGGAGATATGGTGATGTTGAAGGTTAACGCAGTGAAAAAGGGTGGCACAAAGAAACTTGCAGATAGGTTTAAGGGTCCGTTCATGATTGTATCGGAGAAGCAGCCCGATTATGTTATCCGGAGCGGCCGGAAAAGTCTCTTAGTTCATGGTAGCAACCTGAAGAAGTGTATAGTGCGTGCAACGCCAGCCGTGGGACCCGCGGATGCCGATCCCGACGAGTCTCGAGATGTGCATCGTCTTCGGATTCCGTTCTCGCTGGAACCCGAACCGGTGGTGCCGTCGGTCCCTGTGCGGTGCCGTCTGAACCCGAACCTGTGGTGCCGTCTGTCCCTGTGGCGTCGAGCCGTAGTTCCGGCGTCACAGCTCCGATTACTACGCGTTCTGGTTGGCGTGTGCGGCCACCTGATAGGCTAGATCTGTAGTTCGTGAGCGCTGATTTGTGTTGGGGGAATGTTAGGATTATGCATCTGTTTAGTGCTCGCGTGGGCGTCACTTTCGGTGTTGTTTGCGCGAGCCTGGCGCAGCGTGGTTTTCTGCGTTGTGGCGAGTCTTTGTTCTGAAATGTAACCGAGTGGGCTACAATACATTTTGTTATCTTTTGAAGAGCAGCCTGTGTGGCACTGTGTGGGAATACTGTGTGACAAGCCTGTGTGGCATCAGGAGTTTTAAGCCCAGAGTATAACAATACATATGTGCCCACGTGACCCCCATGAAGTAAGCTGTTGGCCGCTTATGCGGTTCCTGGGTACTGAGAGAGATCGAGGTATTAGGTCGTTCAATAAGTAACGAACAATCGGTCATAACTTCTTTATTTCTTTATTTAACACTTTCAAACTTTCACAGATTATAGATCAGACATTTCTGAATGCAGCCTATGCCTCAAACCAGCCGCCTCCCGCCTGCACACACTTCTCCCAGCGTTCCGGCCAACGCCGGAATTCCGCCCGGAAAAACGCGTTTTCCGTCTTTTTCACCCAGTTCATGACAGCGCACATGACTTCAGCGTCGGTCTCGAAGTGTTCACCATGGAGGCCATCCTTTAGGGGACCAAAGAGGTGAAAATCTGAAGGAGCCAGGTTCGGACTGTAGGGCGGCTGGGGCATGATATTCATGCTTTCACCATGCAAGCCTCATTTTTGAACGAGCCGAGCATACCTTGAATAGCATAGCCTCACTTCTACACCAAGTCGCGGTGTGTTCAAATTGCCCCACCGTGGGGTAATTTGAACATACTGCCTTTACCTGTCATAAAAACGATAGTCTCGCCAGCACCGATGTTGTTTGACGCATAAACAAATAGGCAGAACAATTCTAAACATACCTTCACTTGAAAAATCAACACAACAGCAAAAATAACAGTTGCTAAGTATCAATAAGTGACACTTGCGCTACTGAAACAGTTTTTCTTCATCCAGGGTTGAACTGGAATTTGGTACAACGGAGAAGACGTAAAAATATGTTCAAATTACCCCACACTACCCTATCCGATTGACATCTCTAGCAGGTACGGTGCATGTTTTTGAGTAATAACGCGGGGTAGTCTGCTTACCATTTTACCCTCTATCTGGACTGGACATGGCGAGTTAATACGCATATACCACCCGCAGTGCAAGGCTTAATTCGACAGCTCCGGGTAAAATTGTTTTCAGTGCATCAGCAGGGGCATGCAATGAGAAAACGGCAAATTCATGTTGGGTTTTTGCTCGTTGGTCACATTTGTAGCCAAATTAAGTTTGACTCGGTGCCTTCAAGACAGCCAAACAATAAACTGAAGTAAGTTACTACATACAGAGTAGACATTTTGCAGAAAAGACCGTGATAAAAACTCGAGGAAAGGTTTGAAGTGAAATGTTGACACCGATTCATACGCTTGAAAGATCCACAGATCCAATGGAGTGACTAAATTATCAGATCGAACGTGCTTCAACCCGCAAAAAATAATGAATTATTGCTCACAACTGTGACCGACTAATGGGATAAGGATGAAGCTGCTAGGGGGTGATGGGGGGGGGGGGCTCCAACAATGTCTTCCAGCGGAGTATGCAGGTGAGCGATAGACACGGTGACGGCCAGAGCAGATGTTTGTGTCCTCAGGTTTTACGTTCCCTGACGCTGAGCCGGCTCCGTTGGGCTCCAGCACCCCGGCCTCCAGCACCCCGGCGGCGGCGGCCGACCCGGCGCCGGGGCTCGGGAGCGAGGACTACGACGACTACGGCCCCACGGTGGACCCGGCCCTGGAGGGTGGCATCGAGGAGCGCTTCTTCTTCGGCAAGGACGGTGGGTGGGGCTGTGCAGCTTCTGTGCTGCTCTCAGGGTCGCACAGTGCTGTCCATGCTAGTTGTCGTGACTACCGCTATCCCTGTCGCCATCCCTCTTCTGTGAGGTGCGTCCAGCCGGTGGTCCGCCTGGCGGCGTGGCCGTCTACAACCAGCGGGCTGGCTGGTGACCGACACCGACACGGAGTCTTTAACTGGCACTGTTACTGACACTGCACTGTATGAGACCGACACTGACACTGACACTGACACTGACACTGACACTGACAATGACAGCCTCTGTGCCGCCAGTGACGGTGACAGCGACAGCTTCTGTGGCAGTGACAGTGACAGCCTCTGTGCCTCTGTGGCAGTGACAGTGACAGCCTCTGTGGCAGTGACAGTGACAGCCTATGTGGCAGTGACAGTGACAGCCTCTGTGGCAGTGACAGTGACAGCCTATGTGGCAGTGACAGTGACAGCCTCTGTGGCAGTGACAGTGACAGTGACAGCCTCTGTGGCAGTGGCAGTGACAGTGACAGCCTCTGTGCCTCTGTGGCAGTGACAGCCTCTGTGACAGTGGCAGTGACAGCCTCTGTGGCAGTGACAGAGAGAGCCTCTGTGATAGTGACAGTGACAGTGACAGCCTCTGTGCCTCTGTGACAGTGACAGTGACAGCATCTGTGGCAGTGACAGTGACAGTGACAGTGACAGCCTCTGTGACAGTGGCAGTGACAGTGACAGTGACAGTGACAGTGACAGCCTCTGTGACAGTGGCAGTGACAGTGACAGCCTCTGTGGCTCTGTGGCAGTGACAGTGACAGTGACGGCCTCTGTGACAGTGACAGTGACAGCCTCTGTGGCAGTGACAGTGACAGTGACAGTGGCAGTGACAGTGACAGTGGCAGTGGCAGTGACAGTGACAGTGACAGTGACAGTGACAGTGACAGTGACAGTGACAGTGACAGCCTCTGTGGCAGTGACAGTGACAGTGACAGTGACAGTGACAGTGACAGTGACAGTGACAGTGACAGTGACAGTGACGGTGACGGTGACGGTGACGGTGACGGTGACGGTGACGGTGACGGTGACCGCCTCTGTGCCTCTGTGCCTCTGTGGCAGTGACAGTGGCAGTGACAGTGACAGAGACAGTGACAGTGACAGTGACCGCCTGTGTCGCCAGTGTCGGCCAGTATCGGACGGAAGCTGGGCGCCGCCGCCAGCAGCCTGCTCGGCACCCTGGGCGCGGCCAAGAGCCGGCCGCCGCCGCCGGTCCCGCCGCCCCGCGCAGCCGCCAGCGCCGGCTACGGCGGCGCCTACCCGCCCACTCTGGACCTGTACGACGACTCCGAGTACCCGGAGTACGGGGAGCCGCCGGCCGGGCCCCCGGCGCGAGGCTATGGCGGTTGGTCCGTACCGGACGCCGGCGGCGCGGGCAACTCGGTGGACGACTACCCGGTGAGCCGGCGGGCGGCGGCCGACAGCCGGTACAGGGACCCGCAGTTGCTTCTGTACACACTAGTATTTCAGCGTATTCTTGGCCTGTGACACCGTTGGAGGCGAATTGGGAAATGATTCTGCGCTTATTAAAAGCACCATCTGAAGGGCTTTAAACTGATGTGCTGCTCTCCTAATTCAGTGAACTTTTTATGGCTATATCAGCAAAACATTGTTTTCAGCGTTTTTTCCTGCCCCATTCCTTCTGAAACCTGGAACCGCTTATTCCATTCACTCCTGCCATCTGACGATGGTCGTGCTGATTACTAGTTCCGGCGCTAGTTACTGCTCCAGTTTTGCACCCGGCACAAACTCAGGCGGCACCGGGCCGTGGCTCGACCAGTGAGGGTCGGACCGAGCCGACTGCCTGGGGCGCGGTCAGATCGGACGCCCTGCTGGGGAAGGGGACGGGAGTGAGGGGGAGGGGAGGAGGTGGTCACGTGGTCCGTCCAAGCTCGCAGACGGACCTGTCCCGCGTCCAGCCATGTTCCGTGATCCAAAATGGCACTAGAGAACTGTGGAATGCCTGGAGGAGACGCTTCGAAAGCGAACTTCAGCAGCACTAATTTACCATATTATGTGGAGATAAATGAATATCATCTTAATGCAGAAAAAAATTGTATGCCTAAGCTGTATAAGCTGTATCTTTTTAAAAGCTCTAAATAGGATTATTTTTAGGGACTTATAGGTTTCGTATACACAGTGAATTGTGTTACATTAAGCCGTTTCGCTCTTATGGTTACTAACTGAAGAGTTATCCTTTTTTCTCACAGGGAATGACAATACAATAACAATACGAATAAAACCAGACGTTTCGCACAAAAAGTATCCGTCAGTGGCAAGAAGTAAGTAACTGGCATACATGTTTTCTTTCGACTAAATCGATGAAGTAGTTATCTTTATTTAAAAAAAAAAAATATTTTCAGCAGTTTTTTAAGCACGGAAGCTTATAAACTTTTGTGTATTTTATCGGCAACCCGGCTGGCCAGACCAAGACGGTGCCGCATATACATAGTTCTCATCGATGTTAAACCTACACTTATTTTTCTCCACTGCACTGACGAAGGCACGTTTTTGTCCGAAACATTTGGCTTTATTCGCATTGTTTTTTATATTGTCATTGTCCGTGAGAAAAAACATACTCATATGGACTAGTCTCAGTTCATGTAGAAATTGTCGCACATTCATCTACACAGATAAAATGAATGTTAACCCTCACCACACATATAAGTAGAGGTAAATAGACCGCGCCCCCTGTTTTTCACCAATAAATCGCGGCAAAGCGAAGGATTGCGACGATTCTTTGGTGCCCTGGAGTTAATCAATTTTACAACTTCCCGGAAAATTAACTAGCCCATATCATTTCTGCATCTTCTCCGAGAATTTTAAATCTCTGAACCAAATTACCTTTAACCTGTGATTATTTTTCTCAAGATCATGTCAGGCCAGAATAGCAATTGAAAGTCAGCGCACATCTTCTGTGTGTTTCCATAGTCGTTTCGTAATTAGGGACGTGACAACATGTGAAATATACTATGTTATGTTTGTCTCATTGATTGTTGTGGGTGCCAAGGTCACGTGAAACTCAGGTTAAGGTCATTTACTTGAAATGATCTCGGTTAACTTCCTTAAATTTACACCTTTTTACTGTGGTTTTTAGGAAGTGTTGGTTTGAAATTTAGTGCACCCATTTTAGCATTTGAAAACTAGGCATACTTAGGTATCAGTTATAGTGCCTATGCAATATGTTGCAAGGCTGTAAGTGCTGGTTAACATTCTATGGATAGCCGGCAGAACGCCTGATGGGTGATCTGGCGTGACCTGTCCTACCCCAAATGCTTTGATACATCATCTTTGATCAAAGCAAGTGCAAATTCGGAGTCAGAAGCAAGCCAAGTCCCAGCAAACTTAACTTGTAGAAATTCTAGCAGGACCCAATTTTCCGTGCCTTTGGGTTATTAACTTGATCTGGGAGGTCAACCAATGACCTAGGATCTCAGCATTGACCAGGACATAAAAATAATTGGCTTTCTCTCGTCAGCGATGACCAGGACCCTCAAATCATCGTATTTCTCTCGTCACGAGCAGCTCGCTCTTTTTTCTTTTTCTTTTTGCCTTTTCAGCGAAGCACTGGCTCTTTTTATCAGGGGCCGAATGGCTGAGGGTTTCTACGCCCCTCCGCTACATGTAAGTCGCTGAAAAGAAATGCCTAAATGGGTGAGGGTTAAATATCGATTGGTTTTTAAGGGCCGAAGCCCGAAGCACTTTAATTTACGTCGATAGCAGTTTTTAAGACCAACGAGCTCGAACTTCTTGAACAATGTAAGCACCACATAAAATGAATCGTGAGAGAATCGGCTCAAGATTAAGGAGATATGAGACACTTAATAAAAAAACGGCATCTGCACCTAACTTGCACTGGTTTTTAAACCTTTTTGTTGCAGACTGGTAGATTAAATTTTAGGATTGATTTCAGCTGATGCTCAAATGATGATAGAGCTTTTCATTCGTATCTCGTTCATTCATGCGACCATCCATTCATAAAAGAGGCCAGTGATAAAATTGTTCATTTTAGATAAGTGTGAAATACAAACTCAATAAAAGTTTAACCCACGAGCCGCTGGGGGGGGGGCATAAAGTTGCCCCCCCCCCCTTTACGTTTTGTGAAATATCTCCGAAACCTGATGAGCTACGAACGTGAAACTTGGCATAGCTTCAAATGAATACCTAGGCAATGTTTGAGGAAAGTTTGGTGGTTGTAGCACCTAAGATGACGTCACAGTGACGTCATAAAGTTTTGTCGTTTTCCGATATGGACCGTTTCTGATGACGCTGAGCATGAAACTCAACTGTAAATGAACTAGATAGCACCTGCTGTCATCCTAAAACATCTAACTACACTTCCATCTAGTTTCTGACCAATAATTGACCCTTTATATTCGGTCCCATATATCTGATGTATCGTGAGGAATATGAGAGTCGCAAATCTATAATTTCACTTATGACGTCACTGTGACGTCATTTCAAATGGGATCGACACCAAATTTGGACACAACCTCGGCTAGGTATTCAGGAAGGTGTGTGCAAAGTTTCGCTTCTCTATCTCTTCGCGTTGCGACGATAGCGTCGCAGAAGTAAATGGGGGGCAACTATATGCCCCCCCCCCAGCGGCCGGCGGGTGGCGCGGAGGCCCAGCGGCCGCCGGGTTAAGGATACGGCAAATTTGACAGCTTTTATAATGAATAGACAAATAACTTTAACTAATCGAAGTTGAGAGCCCCAAATACGTAACACAATTGAGGGCATTTTAGGCCATCACAATATTTGTCAACAATTGTTGGGGGGACTGGGGAGGGTGGCTGCTGGCTCATAAACTGTCCCCCCCCCCTAAAAAAACGAAACCGATCATCCGCGAAAAGAACTATTGAGCTCGAACCGAGGTGACGAATCGATTTATAGGAATGCAGGATGACGAACGATGCCACTTTTTGACTTCTTGTGTCAAATAAATTCCACCATCTGGATAGCACGTCAACATTCTATTTGACATTTTGCAACAAACGTATACTATTTGGCGCGACTAGCCTCAGAAATGTTCTGAAACTAAAACCGTTTCTTCGCAATTAACTTGGCCCACGTCATCCCAGCTTATGCACGACAAAAATAAAATGATGCTTCAGGATCACTGGCCTGAATTCCAGTGCTTAAAGTTTACTCTGGCTGAGGCACTATTCGCGACATCTCGTGACGGCCACCATTGGGTTGCATTTTTTCGGTAAGCTATAAGTTAATAAGGAAAGATTGGTGAGTGGGTTGAAAACAGCCCTTCCCCTTCTTCTGGAAACATAAGTAACCGAAAGATCTGGCGATGGTTTATCCACCCCGCAGCCGCCGCGCTGCGAGGCCTCGATTCGTTCGGTATGTGGATTCCTGAGCGGTCCTCCCCGGAGGCAAGGTGAAAGGTCATGGCCTGTATCAGAAATATATACGCTGCTGAATATGTTTTATAGCTCTTCCAAGGCCTTGGACACCGTTTTATTATATCTGATAAGCATTGCACTTTCTTGTCAATCAATACATTCACAGAAAACTTTATCATTATATCATACTGCGGCAATTGTAATTCTGCTTACGGTTGCCTCTTTATGATACGGGCCACCACTACCTCCACTGCGCTGGAGCTATGGCGTTCTACCCCTCCCCGCTACGGACCGGCCCTCGGGCTAGGTGTGTTAGTACTGAGCGCAAACGTGTAGTAGTCACGTGACTTTCATTCACGTAGCGTGAACGGAAGCTATAGGCGATACCAAGGACGGGCTCTGGGGAGGCAACCGGCACGGAAAAATAGCACGATTGTAGTTTTGGAAGAATATCTGTTGCGGTAAGAGGAATTATACAAAACATACGTCCTAGGAGCAAACATGTGTTATTCCTCCATGCTTTGCGCTACATTTCCTTTCTCCAATGGCCAGCACTTAGCAAATAATAGCACAATTCTAAATTGGTAATATATGTGTACAGTAGCAACTGCGGGTCCCTGTACCTTACCTACCTACCGGTACCCAGCCGTGAGCCGGCGGGCGGCGGCCGACAGCCGGTACCTACCGGTACCCAGCCGGCTGTGTCAGCTCCCCGGGTACCGGCAGTCCGACACAGGGGGGGGGGGGGTGTGTGTACCGGTACCGGCAGTCCGACATAGGGAGTCGGTACCGGTACCGGCAGTCCGACACAGGGGGTGTGTACCGGTACCCAGCCGGCTGTCAGCTCCCCGGGTACCGGCAGTCCGACACAGGGGGGGTCGGTACCGGTACCGGCAGTCCGACACAGGGGGTGTGTACCGGTACCCAGCCGGCTGTCAGCTCCCCGGGTACCGGCAGTCCGACACAGGGGGTCGGTACCGGTACCGGCAGTCCGACACAGGGGGTGTGTACCGGTACCGGCAGTCCGACACAGGGGGTGTGTACCGGTACCGGCAGTCCGACACAGGGGGTGTGTATCGGTACCGGCAGTCCGACACAGGGGGTCGGTACCGGTACCGGCAGTCCGACACAGGGGGGGGGTTGTACCGGTACCGGCAGTCCGACACAGGGGGTCGGTACCGGTACCGGCAGCCCGACACAGGGGGGGGGGGTGTACCGGTACCGGCAGTCCGACACAGGGGGTCGGTACCGGTACCGGCAGCCCGACACAGGGGGGGGGGGGGGGGGTACCGGTACCGGCAGTCCGACACAGGGGGTGTGTACCGGTACCGGCAGTCCGACACAGGGGGTGTGTACCGGTACCGGCAGTCCGACACAGGGTGTGTGTGTGTACCGGTACCCAGCCGGCTGTGTCAGCTCCCTGGGTACCGGGGACGGCGGTCAGCGCTGGCCAGAGGATTCTTTATGTCAATGCTCCTAGCGCGGCTCTTTATCCTACCGATATTCATACACATCGAGTTATTTCAATAAAAGAAAAGTTTTACGCAACAAAAAGTACCTAACTGAAAATTCGCAATTGCAGTCTGCAATGAATACAATATATTTACATTTTTTGCTTGGATATGCTTTCTGGTTCACTCGTGTTGGAAGTTAGAGGTCAGTGACATTGCTGTAGGTATAAGTCTGCGCCTTCTGCTTCCCCCGTCAGTGACACAGAGCTGCGCCTTTTCCCAGGACTACGGACCGGAACCACCGACCAGCCCGCGGTTTTTGCAAGGATTCCCAGTCGAGTAAGACTGCTAGGATTATCATTAATGTCTGCCTCAGTCTATATGTATAGCAATAATAGCCGTTTTCACGACGGTCATCTAGTACACATTTGGTGAACATTTGGTGCAGATTACGTGCAGATTTGGTCAAATCAGGTTCAGTGTATCTCTTAGAAGCTATCAGCTAGGGTTGCACTAATTGTTTGTATGGCTCCTTTATCATATCATCAGAGAGTATCACCGAAATAAATTCATAAAATGAAGATAATTACTGTAAAAGAGATTAGGTGCAGATTCGGTGAAATTAGGTGCACTCGCCGGATAGCCCGTCGTGAGAGCGGCTAATATATACCGTTAGTTTAACATTACGCTATTTACAGGTAGGCACAGTCCGCAATACGATCCCAAATAAATCCTAAATAGCCATTAGTCAATGACCAATTACCACGTTTCCATGACCATGTGCATCATTATCCGAATAAAAAATGGATTACCTAATCCAGTATAATTAGACACGATATGAAAATGAAATTAAGGGATTAACTGATGAAACAAAGCTAATCCACTTTGAATTATATCATGTAACAAGGGGTTGGAGAAATAAAGTACGATTTAAATTGGCTGATCCGGATCGGTGCAGATGCCCCTGGGAGCGGCATCAAGGCGATCCTGCGTTACCTGCACCGCCTACATGGGTCGGCTCCGGCGTGTACCGGCATACATGTCAACTCGTAGTCGGTATATGCTTAAAGGGCTTTACGATTCAGAACATTGGATCTGCTATCCGTATCTAACCGACCGACACCATGCCTCCTTAACCCGCGACCTGGTGGGGGGGGCTATTTTTTGCCCCCCCTCCAGACTTTTCGATATATCTCCAGAACCGCTACGCCGATCGTCACCAAACTTTCAGTACCCTCCCGGACATCAATTTTACACATGGTGACCAAAAATTTTTCCAAAGGCTATGATAGGTTGGCCGGAAATGACGTCAGAGTGACGTCATGTTCTGCCGTTTTCGACCCAAAAAAGGGTTTCGCGGGAAGAGCTGTCAGGCCTATAGCTTTGCAAATACAGAAAAATGATAAGGACATAAAAGCTGTAGAATTGACAGGGCTACAAAACTGCTATCTCGGATTTTTGAAATTTTTGGATTTTGACCACAAAAATCTAAAAATAAATTTTTTGGATATAATGATAAAAAAATCCAAAAAGTTTTTTGAATTTCGCAAAAACCGGAATATATGTGATAGTCCTTCCCGCCTTCCATCCACATACCAAATTTGAGATTGATACCTCTTTTTTTGGCGAAGTTATAGCGAAAAAACTGTTCAAAATTGATGACGTCAAATTTTCAAACTCAATTTTTAGCAATTCTAGACCCCGTAGCGCAAAACAAAGACGACCATTAGACTCCCCGTGACGAGCTGCATCGAATCAATACCCATTTTATGCAAAACTATCAACTTTAAAATTTGACCTTTTTTGGCCTGACCTTGACCTGACCTTGACCTGAACTTCACCAGAAAGTGACCTAAGCCGTACCTGATAGTCTTATAACCAACACCATTGAGTTTGAAATGAAAAATTGGCCATAAAACATGCATTACACAACCTTAGTAAAGTTGGGCTCATGTGACCTGACCTGTGACCCTTGGTGACCTGACCTGTGACGTGACTTGGTATTGTCAGTGACCTCTAATAGCAACATATCTACTAGGCAACTGACGCCCTATCGCTGATTCTCGACAAAATGCGTTTTCCTCGGTGTTATAGCGCATTCCCTAGAAGACCCGTGAACGGTGAAACATTTCATCTTTGACCTGACCTGTGACGTCATCGGTGACCCCGAGGTCAATGAAATTTGGTTTCCCTTGACAAATTTGACAGGCCTTTCGAACGCCGTTTGAATTTTGCGGATCCGTCCAGTAGTTTCGGAGATACGGGGGGGGCCAAAAAATAGCCCCCCCCCCCCCACCAGGTCGCGTTATAAACAGACCCCACCAGGGCGCGGGTTAATTTGTTTGAAGCACGGATTTTGTAGGACGATAATTGCCGTTCACTAAATGATAGCCACGTCGGAAGTCTGACAGGGCGCCTGCCGCGCCTGCCCCCAGCCGGCGGGGCCGCATTCTGTGCGCCAAGGTGCCGCGCTGGAAGAAGAAGGCCTGCAGGAAGGCGCGCCGCCAGCAGCGCCGCCGGGGCGTCACCCAGCGGCCGGCGCCGACCGCCGCGCCGACCGCCGCTCCGACCGCCGCTCCGACCGCGCCGCCCGTCACCTGCCGTGAGTCCGACCGGCACCTGCCGGCAGTGCGTCCCCAGCCACTCCGTCCGACCAGCACCTGCCGGCAGTGCGTCCCCAGCCACTCCGTCCCCAGCACCTGCCGGCAGTGCGTCCCCAGCCACTCCGTCCGACCGGCACCTGCCGGCAGTGCGTCCCCAGCCACTCCGTCCCCAGCACCTGCCGGCAGTGCGTCCCCAGCCAGTCGGTCCTGCCGGAGGTGCAACTTGCAAAATACAAATAGGAAAGTTGTTCCCTTTTTTAGACATATTTTGTTAACAGCCAACAGGCAGTGTGAGTGAGGTAGGTACTCGTATTGGTTCAGTGGCTCTTTTCGTGCTTTTATTCGCACCTAAGTAGTAGGCATGAAATATGTTAAAGCCAATTATCATAGTGATTCTACGACTCATTTTCTACTGCCGACGACAAAAGTTCTCGTTATGCCGTTGTAACGACATAAAGAGTTACATACCTATGTAATGCTACAAATGTCGACTCGTAATGCTACATATGTATGTCGACTTATGTCGACGCATGCAACATGCATAAGCCTCATCGTGGAATGCTCATTGTCATTGGTAGATGCGCGCATTATTATATTCAGGTGTATTCCCATTCTTTGGCAGCTTCCGGAAATAAGTGGTAAAAATTCCTTCTTGCTGTTCAGTGAATGTGTTTTAAGGCCCAGTCCTTTGGGCCCTTGCGGTTCTTCTTTACTGGTTTCTTCCTATCACAGCTACGTGCTGTCGCAGAGTCGCCCTTGGAATCCTGGAGGGTGGAACAGTGTGCTAGTTTCGCAGTTTTTATTGACTATTGAGTATTGATGGAATATGTGACCCTATGAACTTTTAAGAAGACATTCACATGACCTAAAATTGCTTGCCTGCTTTTCATTTACAGTTAAAAGAACAAAGCGCCATCTATAACAAGGGGTAATAAAGCTGAAATAGCAGTTTCGTAGCTTGAGCTGAGACCAGCACAAATCAGGAGCTTTTACGAGCCAACGATCACCCTAGGCAAAGATATTCCATTTCTCGTCGCAAAAAAATTGCCTTGCTGAGGAAAGTGTGCCTTGATGAAGAAATACCCAGAATGCAGCCACCTCAGCCTCAGCTTGGCGTCAGCCAATCCAATCAGCATGCTGCTTACAGCCAATGGGTTTGAACTAAGCAATATGATTGGTCAACGCCTAATAAGCTTCTGCGTCAAACATTACTTTTTCACAGAATATATTTCTTGCTTTCTTAAAATATAGAAGACAAAAAAAAACTTTTTATAACAAGGATTTATTTTATTTTCTGATCATTTTGAGCATAAAAAATCATAAATCCATCGCAAAAAAGCTAATTTCACGAATGTGGCACTTTTCCTTTAATTAGAAGTTCCCTAAATATTTGGCAAAAATTGAATACCTGCATAAGGAACGAACATGGTTATTGATTGTTTCTCAGCAGTAAAAGACAAGTATGTATTATGAGACGGATACATTTTGAGACGTAGACATTTACATTATGAGACGGAGACATTTGGTTGGACGCGCTTCGTCAGACTTTTTCAACATCCTTTTTAGAAATAGAAAGAGGTGCGCTTGTATTCCTTTATATTTCTGAAAGGGTGTTAAAAATGTCTGACGAAATGTGTCCACCCGAATGTCTTGTATCCCTTACATAATGTATGGTTATTTCTGTATCAGCCGCACGCAGACATTGGTCTGGAAGTGTGGGGCTACATAATTACCAGTTAGGCAGCCCAACTGAGAAGAATTCGTTGCAGAAACTGGCCGGAATAGCCCGGCAGCCGCGCGCCGGCACAGGCGTCCCTTCCGGGCGCCGTCGAACGCAGCAGCTGCCGAAATTCTCGACCGGCCATATCGGGGCGTCCTCATTCGGTCCGAGGGCTTCGTCCGAATGCTCTGAAACGGATCGTGGCGTGGTGGTTCGGACGTGCTGGAGCGGGGACGGTGGAATAAAGTGGAGTACTATCAGTACCGCCAAAGGCACCAGGACTGAGCGGTGCAGAAGGGGCCGAACGCCGAAAACGTACAGGGTGTCTCAGAGTTATCCCAACATTTATTTTCTGGCTTAGAGTACGATTGGGCTCGATTCAAATGATATACAGGCATCATACTTTAACAAGACATCCCTTATCTATGGATCTTGGAGGCTGTGTGCTTTTGGACACCGTTCACGACTCGAGTCAATTATTATCCAGAGTCAGGTAAGGGAAGTCCCTTTCCGTTTTTAGCCTGAGCCGCCAGAAGGCAATCGTGGTGAATCAAGTACCGTTTTTAAATTCGTAAACGGACTTTCGGCATGGTTCTTGCTGGAGAGCTTCAGCAGCTCAGCAAGCAGGTAGGAGTCAGGAAAGCGCAATTATACATCGACCGAGGCCAGAGAGAGCAAGAGATAACCTGATCGACAAGTCTGGGCGCGGACAAAAAGGAGCATGCACCATTCTTACAGCGGGTGTTTGTCATGATATGACCAACAAACGTCACCGATCCACCAAAAAAAAACTAGCTAAACGGCATTTCAGGGCTAGCTACAAAACATCATTCTACCTTTCACCACTATGTTCGACAAAATTTTGGAATTTGGGGTCTCTGGCTTAAAAAAAGAAAAATTAATGGAAAAGCAGCGCAAGTCACTGCAATTCAGTCATAAATAATAACACATACAGCAAAAAGGTAAAGTGAAACACACTTTGTGGTCTAGCGAAGGTAATCTGTTCTTTGAACCGGCCGAAAAAGGCGTGTGTGGACGTCAGACGGCGACAACGCCCCAACGGCGGAGACGGCCAGGCACCCGTTAATTAAAGTGTGAGACAAGAGGTGTGAAGTAAAGTGTAAGAAAATTTAAGTGTGAGACATTTTGATTGACGGTGTTGTGCACTCATTCAGCTTTATATTATGCCCCAAAGACGGCCGTCAACAAAGTACTTCTCCGGTAATACTCTACCATTACAATTTACATATAAAGACTGGATGACGTGAATCAAATGGCCATGATCGTTTTTTTTTTTTTGAAAATCAAATATGTTGGAAGCCAAAGGTCCCGTTATATCCTCCACTCGGTCCGTCCTCTTCTCCGTTACATCCTCCACTCGGTCCGTCCTGTTCTCCGTTACATCCTCCACTCGGTCCGTCCTCTTCTCCGTTACATCCTCCACTCGGTCCGTCCTCTTCTCCATTACATCGTCCACTCGGTCCGTCCTCTTCTCCGTTACATCCTCCACTCGGTCCGTCCTCTTCTCCATTACATCGTCCACTCGGTCCGTCCTCTTCTCCGTTACATCCTCCACTCGGTCCGTCCTCTTCTCCATTACATCCTCCACTCGGTCCGTCCTCTTCTCCATTACATCCTCCACTCGGTCCGTCCTCTTCTCCGTTACATCCTCCACTCGGTCCGTCCTGTTCTCCGTTACGTCCTCCACTCGGTCCGTCCTCTTCTCCGTTACATCCTCCACGGCGGAAAGGACACTCTGTGGCACGGTGGCCTCCTTCCGTGCACAAAGTGATGGGTTTCGCTGTTCCACCGGGTGTCCTTTGAGCTCCATCGTTCGTGATCGGTGATTCGTGACCACTCTTGTCGCACTTTCTTTGAGGATAGTGCGAGTCTCGCAGTGCTTCCTGTTACGAACGTGCAGACGAGCTCTATGTACTGCAACAAAGCAGTCCCTGAGATCTAGTGCGGCGGAACGGCCCTTTCCTCAGTCGGTTCACCTCTTTTCTACACGTAGCTGGTGGTGTTCACTGCAGGCCCGGTTTAAATCATATAAGTGCGACAGTATACTCTTTATTACGGAGCGAGCGAAGCGAGCGTAGTCTTTCCTTAGATTAACGGAAATTTCTGAGTATGAGCGGCCGGCCGGCCGTGGTCACGCTTCTGCGAGGCTTATATCTCAGCAACCACTTGACCGATTTACACGCGGCAATTTTTGTAGGGTAGCTTCATTCCTTCTACCAAGAATTGGACTATTCCCGATGCATGTGGGTGACCCCTTATGCACGTGCCACGTGCAAAACGAAGAGGTGTCCGTTTTGTAATTGTTGCAATATCTCGGTAACTACTTGGCCAATTGCGCTGAAAGTTGGTATGTAGGTAGGCACCCACTAGGCACTGCATATCCATGTGCCAGAGTTGGGGTGCTGCTGCACGTGCGCACGTGCAGGGGTCGTTTCCAGATCTCGAGAACGGCTCCACCGATTGCGCTCAAATTTGGTACACAGTTGGGGACCGGTTAGTAGGGTGCCGTGCGCAAGTCAGTTGGGACCCATTTTGCACGTGCGCACGTGCAGGGTGCCGCTTCCAGATCTCGAGAACGGCTGGGCCGATTGTGCCCAAATTTGGCACATCGCTAGAGACCGGTTAGTAGGGTGCCGTGCACAAGTCAGTTGGAGGTACCCCCTCGCAATTTCGCACGTGCAAGGCCCACCCTCTCGCTCGCTCCGTTAATCGCCCCAAAAGGCGTTATACTGGTGTGTAGAGCGTTCTCCGATTTGAACCAGTAGTTACGGAGCGAGCGAAGCGAGCGGAGTCTTTCCTTAGATTAACGGAAATTTCTGAGTATGAGCGGCCGGCCGGCCGGCCGTGGTCACGCTTTTGCGACGCTTATATCTCAGCAACCACTTGACCGATTTACACGCGGTAATTTTTGTAGGGTAGCTTCATTCCTTCTACCAAGTATTGGACTATTTCCGATGCATGTGGGTGACCCCTTATGCACGTGCCACGTGCAAAACGAAGAGGTGTCTTTTTTGTAATTGTTGCAATATCTCGGTAACTACTTGGCCGATTGCGCTGAAAGTTGGCATGTAGGTAGGCACTCACTAGGCAATGCATATCCATGTGCCAGAGTTGGGGTGCTGCTGCACGTGCGCACGTGCAGGGGTCGTTTCCAGATCTCGAGAACGGCTGGACCGATGGCGCTCAAATTTGGTACATGGTTAGGGACCATTTAGTAGGGTGCCGTGCAAAAGTCAGTTGGGACCCATTTTGCACGTGCGCACGTGCAGGATGCAGCTTCCAGATCTCGAGAACGGCAGGGCCGATTGTGCTCAAATTTGGCGCTTCGCTAGAGACCGGGTGCCGTGCACAAGTCAGCTGGAGGTACCCCCTCGAAATTTCGCACGTGCAAGGCTCACCCTCTCGCTCGCTCCGTTAGTCGCCCCATAAGGCGTTATACTGGTGTTACAGCTATACTGTACACTTCTATAGAGCCTCGCTGTACACAAAGCTCCGGCCACGCTTGTCCTACTATGCCTTCATAACATCAGGATCCCTTCCCAGTGCTTGCTCAGAAAGAGTTCCATGAGATGTAGTTATGTGATGTGTCTTTTGTTTCTTCGGGAGAGAGAGAGAGAGAGAGAGAGAGAGAGAGAGAGAGAGAGAGAGAGAGAGAGAGAGAAAGAGAGAGGGAGAGAAAGAGAGAGGGAGAGAGAGGGAGAGAGAGGGAGAGGGAGAGAGAGAGGAGTCATTCACCGGAGAGCCTCTTTGTGTTTTTACATTCAATACTGTAAAAAAACTGTCGGCGTTGTGTCGTCGGCGCTGATGGCGGCACAATGCCGAGAGTTTCTCTTGCAGGATTTGCTCCGGCGAAATTGTGATCGTTGCTGTTTACATCCCCCTTCCCTTAAACGTTCGTTTATTTTAAGTTTGCCCCTCACTGTAAACGTCTTTTTGAATACAGCACGAAAATTGCAAGCTGAATTACTGAGATAACTGGTTCGCGCACATTGATTTGACCAGATTTCACAGACGATCAATTTCATCAAATTTATTTACTATTTCACAGACTCATAGCTAGTATTTGCCAATACCTACAGCACCACAGGGACAGACGAATTCTCAGGAATTATGTCTCAGCTAATTAATAAATTGCACGGCGTTTAACATAACGTTACATCTTTTGTGTTCAAAACTTATTTTTAAAATATCATTCATATCTTCAATACAATATGCGCTAACCAGTTTTCTCAGTAATTCAGCTAGCAATTCTCGCGCTGTGTTCAAAGAGATGTTAACAGTGAGAGGCAAACTTAAAACAAACGAACTATATCCCATTCTTCCGAGCTAAAGGTCTCTCAGATGTGGATCGATCCCAGAGGGTGTCAGATCGGAGGCAGAGGGGGGGGGGGGCAGGCTGAGCCGCCTACCCCCCGTGGCGACGCTAGGGTGGTTAGGGGCCGGGGGCCATGCATGGCTTTTTATGACATCACGGACCGACCACGTGACCTTCCCCGCGCCCGTTTCACCAGCAGCATATTGAGACTAAGTTTTTAGTTTAACCATAGACCCCTCCCCCTGTGTGTGCCCTGTGCCCCGCTGACCGACTGTGCTGAGTCTCCGTTTTGACCGGCGTTGGTCGGTGACTGTGCCCCTCTGTGCCTCTGTGCCATTGTGTCGGTGACTGTGTCGGTCGGTGACTGTGTCGGTGACTGTGCCCCTCTGTGCCTCTGTGTCGGTGACTGTGCCCCTCTGTGCCTCTATGTCGGTGACTGTGTCGGTGACTGTGTCGGTGACTGTCGGTGACTGTGTCGGTGACTGTCGGTGACTGTGTCGGTGACTGTGTCGGTGACTGTGTCGGTGACTGTGTCGGTGACTGTGTCGGTGACTGTGTCCCTCTGTGGCCGGCCGCAGCGTCCGTGCCCGACGGTTCGGCCATGAAGAAGGCACAGGAGACCTGCTGCGGGCTGCAGCAGCGCGGCGACCTCTACGGCTTCAACAACTGCTGCCAGACGCTCGGCTTCTGCCCCGTCTGCCCCGTCGGTGAGTGACCCCGGACTCACACAATAGCCGTCGGTGGGGGAGCCCAGACACACACAATACCCGTCGGTGGGTGAGCCCAGACACACACAACACCCGTCGGTGGGGGAGCCCGGACACACAATAGCCGTCGGTGGGTGAGCCCGGACACACACACTAGCCGCGGGTGGGCCCAAATGGGCGCCGCTAACACCGCCCGGATTCGAGTCATTTTCTGGGTGCAGAGGAAGCGAAATGCTACAATGGGTTACCGTAAAGTGGGGCTATTTGAAACGGATTTTACAGCTTTTGGCCTCTCCCGTTAAGACGGTTCATATTTCTTATAGCATGTAAATTGGAAAAATGTAGTTCTCTGTGAGCTCTTTCATATAGGTGTATTTTGGTTCAGCTAGTAATAATGATTAAGGTTATTTTTTATGTTAAAGCCTGTCTCAAATAGCCCCATAGGGTGGGGCTATTTGAGACAGTTTTAGTTGCAAGGAAATTAAAGAAAATCGGTCACGCTAGAGATAATTTTTTAAACGCCATGCATTTGGAAATTGAATTTTGATCATTTTGGCAAAAATTGTTTTTTTTTCAAAGACTGTTATATGACCTTTATATTCAATCTTTTCCTTTTTCGTAAGACACTTCATTTCGGTAGGGTATAAAATTGCATCACTATGGCCGTTTTCACGACGGAATAGCAGGTATCTATTTAATCCCCATTTGATCCTTTGGTTCCTCAGGAATTTTAGTAGTTCTTTTTAGTAGGTTCCCCAGCTTTCGAATGAATGGTGCGTTAGTTTGCTATTTTTCTATTAAATATCACATCGATTTACTTTATCTAAGGATTTATCACTAATATCAACATAAAGCGTAAGCACAATTATAAAATTATGAAATTATTAAATACTAGTACAATAGTTAAAAAAAGATACTGAGTTGCCAGGCTACAAAGAATATATTCATTTATGGCGCACGACAGACATTTAGAAAGCAGCGCCCTGTTTTATTGCACGCTGCTAGCCGCTTCCATTGGGTTTTGCAGGCCGTCGTCATTGGTCGTTACACGTATGATGTCACGCGACTTGTGGCCTGTCACGGCTCTTTAATGATCTCCACTAAATGAATGCAACAATGGCCTTTTAAGTTGATCTCTGTGGCCATCGTCTATGGAGCGACCAATATGAAAGTTGGGTGAATTTACCGGGGTTACATGACTATGAGCAAGCAAATGTGTATCAGGAATGGATTTAGGTGGAGAATTGCGCTGGACCATGAGTGCTCGAACGCTCCCAATTCCACGCCGGTTTGGCTTTGGAGCCGAGACAGACGATGCGGGTCAAGGTCACCGCTGGGGTAATGGTGGATTGGGTGCGCCCGAGCACCCGTAACGCGGCACAATTCTCCATCTATGGATTTTCCTATTCGCTCAGCATTGTGATAGGCGTTCGTAATAGCATTTACTCTGCTCATGTACCTATCCCCGGTTATTTAAAAGAAGTTTTTGTGGGGGAATATCACGGCTTTAGGTACTCGGTGGCCCTATTCACGACTTTCAAAGAATGCTCCGATAACTAAACACCGCACAGACCTACTGCATTAGTGAATCTGACAGAATGTCTGTGGAATTACATCCCCCCTCACCACACCCCTAAAAACTCATCCAGTGTCCAAAACCACTTTTATCGACTCGCCAAAAAAAAAAACACACACACACACACACACACACACATACACACACAAAGCATGGGGCATGTCAGCTCTCAGTTCATTTATTATTGTCTTTACCATAGTTCAATTGCATTGCGCGATTTAAAGCACGTGAGTGCCTATATAATATATATGTAGAAAATAATATCTACAGCAAAACATCCAAAATTACAAAGGCTACAATGCTTAACCCTCGCACGACCAGGCCATTTCTCATAACACGAACGACCAGGGGGGGGGTTGTTACGACCCCCCCCCCCTGGCGTTTCGAAACGGAAGGTCGTAGAGCTTAGCGGAAAAAACCAACGGATTGCTCTCAACGAGATCTCGCGATTGGTGGTATATTTTTTGGTCCTAGGTCAACATTTGACCTACTTTTGACCGGTCAAAGGTCAAATTTTCGGAAAAATAGACTTTTTCAACTTTCGGCGGCGATTGCGGCAAAACGGTGGGAGATATCGACTTGAAACCTTCACTATCGTGTTCCTTGATCAATTCTCTATCGTTTGGTATGTATTTCGTTTCCCTAGCTCTAAAAATGGCGCGTTGGGAGCGCCGGAAGTCGGCAAGGTCACAGTCGGCGGCAGAAATTCGAAAAATCAAAATTTAAATTTTTGAAATCTGATTGTATTTTTAGATTTGGGAGGTCCATTTGCTCCCTACAGAAGCTAATATTGCTGCATATTCCCATTGAGGTGACAAGAATTAGCAAAATAGTGGTTCGGGCGCTTTTCAAAAATAGTACCGGACGCTGTTCCTCTTGTGACGTCATAGCTCCGTGACCTGACCTGACCCGGTCAAATTTCTTATACCATATGATAGCCAATACTTGCCCCAACATGCATGGGAAGTTTCATCACGATCCATCAACCGATGTCCGTACCACCGGCAGGAAACCTCGGGCGTTGGCACTCAGTTTGTGAAAATCCGGCCGGAGGCTGTACCTCTTATGACGTCGTAACTCCGTGACCTGACATGACCCGATCAATTTTTTTTCGGCAAAAGATGCGCAAATGTTGCCCCAGAGGGCATTGAAAATTTCAGCCCGCTACGACAAGCCGTTTAGCGTGCACTTCGAAAAAACCTCAGGGGGGGTTGATACAACCCCCCCCCCCTAGGCGTTCTAGGGTTAAAAAGTAGGTTCATCAAGGAAGCCCATTTTTACTTGCGTTGTGTTCCCAACCATGCGATTCCAACGCGGGCTATTCGCAACGTCTGTTAAGGCACGTTAACAACTGACAAGCCGCCACCGCTGCCACTTATTCATAGATGGTTGATATCGCAGCTTGGGCGTCAGCAGCGCGGCCCACAACGCGTCGGCGCCAGCGCACGCAGCTGTTGGCACTCGGCAGCCGGTGTTGCGACTTAACGGCCGGCCGGCCCCATGAAGGAGAAGCTCTTGGTGAAGCTTTGTGATCGCCTCATAGCCGCCTTGGATGTCATCTTTCTTGGCAGATCCATCCGTTCAGATGGTACGGTGCAGTCTGGATAAAGGACGAAGTCCAACGCCGCTAACCCCGCGACCGCCGGCGCCACCCCACAACGTGGCCGCAGACCGAACGGGCGTGAGGGCCGTAAGGGCCACCCCGCCATCCGGTAGGTGGCTGAGCAGCCGGGCGCAGCGGCGCCTGGGCGGCGGCCGCGCTGAGATGAAGTCCCAAACCGCCATGTCGCCATCACCGCCATCACCATTGCTGCAGCTGTTCCCAACCGCCTCAATCGCCGCCGTTTTGCCAGCAGTCGCGCCGCGGAATGGCAGAAGCTCCAGAGTAGCCTCCAGCGCCCCTCTCCGCACGTGTGCAGGTGCACTGCGGCTGCCGGGTCCGACGTCCAGGCAGAACATGATATTTCCATGCTGCTCCGACGGTGGGCTGGTCTTGTTTGGGCGTTCCTCCACTGTGACGTCGGTCACGCCTGCCCCGGCCAGGGCGCAGAGGCCGACGTGTCACCATCCGGTTGCAGTCCTCAGTCGGGTCGCAACGTGTACCTCTTCCGCAGCGTGGAGCGCGCTCCCGCTGGGCAGCGATACAGCCAAAAGTAGCATAGCATGCGGGCGGCCAGCGCTGCGCCGGACAGCGGACCCATGCCGGGGGTATGCCGGTCTCGGCCATTAGCGGGGTCGTCGGGGCCGAGGCTGTACATACAGCTGGTGACCGCGTGAGCCGCCAATCGAAGCTCACGGCTTATAAGCTCGACGCGGGCATCACACGCCGTCCCGATGGGAGCTCCACGACGCCGCCGCGAACTCCAGCGCGGCTCGCAGCGCGAAGACCAGTACGGACGGCCGGGGCAAACGGCGTGCGGGAGTCGCAGGCGACGTTCTGCGGACAGAAAGGGTTGGGCATAAGCTGGTCGGCAGGACACTCTTGAGCCGAGCCTTTGATGTAATTACAGATGATCCAGAAGCATGCACAAAAATTCATGACACACTATTCTCATTTATGTCTTTGCTACATATGATATGATATACCAGCTCATGATCAGTGACGCATTCTGGGCAATATGTTCTAAAGTGAAGTAACTGAAGTTACAGCTTAAAAGCTTAAAAAACAGCTTAAAAAACACACACACACATTCGATAGCTTATGAGAATAACATGCCTTGTGTGCTTAATGCAGGGAAATATTTTTTTTTCACTTTTTTAGAAACAGCAAAAGAGTTGTCAACAAGCCATGTCAACTATCTAAACAATTCTTATGGAAACTGCTCTAGCTAGCTTAAAGTTCCACAACGTTTCCGGAGCACCGTACCCAAACTCAGTTCATGTTACAAGAAAAAACAGTAATAATGCCTCCTAATTTTGCATGAAATATAGGTATGAGTAATTTGATTTGGAAAGCAACAAATTTCCGCACATCATTTTAGCAAAATTACTATTTTCTTCAGCCATCAGGTTACACAAAACTATAGTAAACTTTATGATCTAGTTTACAAAAAACCAAAGCCCCGATTTTAACAAATGTAGATAAAATTTAAACAATTTTAAAAAATGTATCGTGGAGAAAATGAAAAGTGTAGATTTGTAAAGCCGGGATATTTCAATTTCACGGATTAGGCACTTAAAGAAATATCTTCACCTTTCTTTGAGCCACCAGGGTCACCCAAGTTTTACACGAATGTAGTGAAGCAGACAATGTGGCAACTCAAAATTGTGATGGTTTGAGATAATTATGACGGTAAAAGAAAAAGCAACACAAGGTTCCTTACCCTCGTTTTTTCACATGGGTTCAGATGAGGCTTCAACTGTTGCCGACCTGAGGAGCTACAGGGACTTGAGCTTTCCAAAACTCAATTTCTAAGGGCACTGAGCAGTGTTTGGCTTTCACACGAATGCGATAGTGAGTTATATGAAGTTGACAAAGCAAGCAAAGCAAAGCATGATGCCCCGCGCGTCCGCCCGCGACCACGCCCCGCGTCCGACTCCCGACCGCCGCGTGACCCGAGGCGCCCGGCGGTCACGTGACCTACCGGCCGGGACTGCAAACGGCCTTCACCACCATTCTTCCATTCTTGTATGACGTCATATCCTACTGAGGTGCTGATTGGTCGGAATTAGATACCTGAAGGTAATTATCTGCCGTAGTTATTTTTGTTTCATTGTTTTGCGTGTTTTCTTATATGAAATGTAATTAAAAAAATTGTCATATTTTAATCACCATTAAAACATAACTGAATAGGTATAAAAGAAAACTCGATATATACTTTCCTTGTTTTTAAGAATTCCGGAATTAGATACCCGAGGGAGCAAAGAGGGAGCAAGTTGCCACGCTGATTTAATACCTCATAGTCGAAAGGTGGGCTACTAGAACCAAAAATTGCTGTGTTTGTAAATAAATAAGTGATTTGAGGGCAAAAAATGCCCAGATTTAAACTTCTAAAATTATTTTGAACATAAAATATTTCAGTTTGAGGGATGTTAAGGCCTCTAAGGGTAGGTACTTTTTAGGTATCAAATAAGTTCCTCTGCGAAAGTTCCGTCGTGAAAACGGCCTATATGCTAAGGCTTTCATAATATGATGTGACCCATAGCTTTCAAACTGACAGGATGATCATCAAGGACTATTTTAAAGTCATCGACAGTAAAATTTTGAAAGTAAGTTTTTGTATATAGCCCCAGTGACGTGAAACCAGATATACCGAAAGTCGGTGGGGCTATTTGAGACAGTCTCGCTACCTTATGAAGCACACTGTAATGAATCAAACAAGGCAAAAGGTTTCCCAAAACATTTGAGTGAATGGTCTGCATGATTGTTTGTTCCATTGTACATCTCCATGCGAAGAAATAACAGAAAAATGTTAAACGGTTTTGATTTTATGCCGATTTTCCTCGATCGCTGCATGCTGTATCAATTGGCCGGTTACCCTACCACATCAAGTACTTGGAGAGGCTCACCTAACCGTACGTTCATGTGTTAAGTAACATTCAATGGTGTTTTTTGGTCGATCAAGGCAGACATATGTTGATTGTCGAATGAGTCAGTGACTGATGAAGCACATTATTAGCACATATTCATCAGAATAACTAGTTTGGTCACCAGCTAAAGGGTTATTATGTTACACTACGAACATGTAAATATTGCTTGCTGCTTAAAGTACCTACCATGAACCCTCTGCACGTTTATGACCACGACCGATTCACCGGTGTTGCTCATGTCGAACGGTCGATGCACTTCAGGTAGATGGCGGTAAGTCTTCTCGGGTGCATCGCATCACCGTTATCATCAGCTATTTGGCATATCCGTTGAGGTTTGACCAGGTGGGCATCATCGGGATTCTGAGACAATGGGTTACGCAATCGGCAGTACCGTTAACAATATATGATATTTTCATGAAAAATGTGCTTAGCCTATAAGAAAAAAGGTTGTAACGATAGATACAGAGGCAAAGCTGTTAAAACTTCAACTTTTTTAACCCTCGCCCGTAAACGGCGATCTGCCACCTTCGCCCATGCAGGGGGGGGGGGTTGGTGCGACCCCCCCCTTGGCGTTTGAAAACGGAGCGTCGTAGAGCTTAGCGGAAAGGACCAACGGATTGCTCTCGCCGAGATCTCGCGATTGGTGGTATATTTTTTGGTCCTAGGTCAACATTTGACCTACTTTTGACCGGTCAAAGGTAAAATTTTCGGAAAAATAGACTTTTTTCAACTTTCCGCGGCGATTGCGGCAAAACGGTGGGAGATATCGACTTGAAACCTTCACTATCGTGTTCCTTGATCAATTCTCTATCGTTTGGTATGTATTTCGTTTCCATAGCTCTAAAAATGGCGCGTTGGGAGCGCCGGAAGTCGGCAAGGTCACAGTCGGCGGCAGAAATTCGAAAAATCAAAATTTAAATTTTTGAAATCTGATTGTATTTTTGGATTTGGAAGGTCCATTTGCTCCCTATAGAAGCTAATATTGCTGCATATTCCCATTGAGGTGACAAGAATTAGCAAAATAGTGGTTCGGGCGCTTTTCAAAAATAGTACCGAACGCTGTTCCTCTTGTGACGTCATAGCTCCGTGACCTGACCTGACCCGGTCAAGTTTCTTATACCATATGATAGCCAATACTTGCCCCAACATGCATGGGAAGTTTCATCACGATCCATCAACCGATGTCCGTACCACCGGCAGGAAACCTCGGGCGTTGGCACTCAGTTTGTGAAAATCCGGCCGGAGGCTGTTCCCTTTGTGACGTCATAACTCCGTGACCTGACATGACCCGGTCAAATTTTTTTTTATCAAAAGATGCGCAAGGTTTGCCCCATAAGGTACCCAAAATTTGGCGGCGCTGCGCGCCGCCGTTTTTGCACTATTTCCGAAAAACCTCAGGGGGGGGGTTGCACCAACCCCCCCCCTACATGGGCGAGGGTTAAGCTGCAGGTAGGGGTCCTTTTCGAGCAACTTAAATTGTGCGTCTTTCTGTATTTCATATTTTATTGCAAATTTCTTTCAGAACTTTTCGAAATTTTCAAAAAGGTTATTCAGAGCATTCATTGTTCAATTCCACATCAGCCTAAGCAAAAATGACGAAAAAACATCAAACGGTTTTCATTTTATAGCGATTTTACTATACCATTACCTTACTGTCTCAAATAGCCCCACTGTCTCAAATAGCCCCACTTTACGGTACTATTCGAATACACAAAGTTAGATATTAGACAGCTACGAAAAATGTCAACATGCTTTAGACAAGATACAAATCCCATTTGCAGACATTTCTCAACATTGCGGACCATTCCATGACACGCCCGTTTCCCCGTTACTCCGTTACCCCGCTGCCCCGTTACCCCGCTGCCCCGTTTCCCCGTTACTCCGTTACCCTGCTGCCCCGTTACCCGGCGTTACCCGGCGTTACCCGGCCGTCTCGGCAGACTCTGAGAAGCTGGCCCAGGAGGACTGCTGTCCGCTGCAGCACGACGGCGACACGCTGGGCTTTCGGCAGTGCTGCTCGCGCTACGGCACGTGTCCCGAGTGCGGGCCGGCGCCCACCAGCCAGCCAGAAGGCGAGTCGGTCGGCCGGCGTGGCGCGGCTGCTGAGAGCCGCCGGCGGCGGCAGTGGTACACCAACGGGCCTCGTGCACACTGACTCGCCATTGGTCGCGTGCTGAGCCCGTCTGTTTTGTTTTATAGCAGGCGGTTTCGACCGAGCGCCCCGCCGTCTTCCGAGCACATGACGTGGTCATCTACGCAATACGTCAAACTTAACTAAACTATAGTCACTTAACTATACTATAACTAAACTATAGCTATAGTTGCAGGTGGCAGGCGGCTATAAGTGACTGGAAGATAACATTTGGGTGGCTGCGGACTGTGCCCGCAGGACCGGTAGGCTGCGTCTACAAGGGAAAGCTGTTCCCTGTTGGCGAAACGCTCGACCGGATTGCCTCCAAGTGTATGTTTGTTTTCTGCAAGGACAACGGAGCGGGGCCAGAGGTGGTGCTGGACTACATCCCCAGCGTGGGCTGTAAGTACAGAGTAGGTAGGACTACCTCCCCAGCGTGGGCTGTAAGTACAGAGAAGGTACTACACCTTTTTGCGGTAGCCTTTGACCATTAGACAAAACATTCGTACACATTCGCCATATAGGTGGCGCTACAAATGTGCGGTTGGTCACAAAGAATCGCCATTATTGTGCAAAACTATTCGGCGGTCTTCATTTACAACTCGACATTTAGCGAATGGTTTAACATTGTGTGAAACAAATCGTCAATGGTCGAAGCTAGTCGTCACATGCCGAGCTGGCTCCCGCTATGCCCAAGTCTGTCGAACTGTCAAGTTGTCTTGCCGATCGCTCACTCCAGTGTTCAATCGGTTTTGCTGAATGGCTGAAATGGAACACATAACGTCGGAATAGTTGTGCTCAACGCCGATTGTCGAAATGGCCCCCGAAACAGTTATGGCGAATAGTTGAATACAAATGCAAAAAGGTGTAGTATAGTACAGAGTATTTACTCACTCAGTCTGAGCGCCCAGCGTTGACTGGAGCTTCAAAGTGGATGTCTGTTACAGGCCGTATGAAACAAACGGCCTGAAAACACTGGCCGTTTGCTAACCGCCTCAAATATTAGGCCATTTCGAAATGGACGAGGCAGTTTTCAAACGGCCTAGTCAATTTTCAAACGGCCTGGCGAAGTAACAACAACTTCTGAGGATGACTTGATAGATCCAGACTGGTCGATGATCGGGTCTGCGGTAGGACTCGTCTGCTTCGAACATTTTCTAACTGTGCAGGTGCTCGCCCCGGCCCTGTTCCCGACAATATTACTTTAGGTTTTAAAATTCATCCAGCGGATGACATCTGGTGAACCATGCCACAGGCAGTCCATGGGGCGACATAGGTATTGCCAACAGTCGTGTTTCAACAAATTATTGCCCTCAACATTGCTCAGCTATATTCACACTGATTAGACAGTTTTCAAACCGCGCATGCCGTTTGCAAACAGCTTGGTGTCTCGTTAGTTTTCATACGGCCTAGGCAGTTTCCAAACGGCCTGAAATTTCAGGCGGTTTGCAAACGGCCTGGAACTTCAGTCCGTTTTCAAGCGGCCTGACTTTTCAGTTCTTTTGCAAAGTGACTACTGACTGGGCCGCCCAGGCCGTTTGCAAACAGCCTGGCTCAGGCCAGGCCGTTTGCAAACAACCTGACTCGGGCCAGGCCGTTTGTAAACGGACGAGTTTTCATACGACCTGTAATATATCGATATGAACCATCTATGTCTGTTGGTGGCTAAAGTCGTGTATCTGTCTGTCTGTCTGTCAGTCGTGTATCTGTTCGTTGTATATCTGTCTGTCTGTCTGTCTGTCTGTCTGTCTGTCTGTCTGTCTGTCTGTCTGTCTGTCTGTCTGTGTGTTTGTCTGTTTGTCCGTCTGTCGGTGCTGTCTGTGCTGTGCTGTCCGTCTGTCTGTCGGTCTGTCGGTCTGTCTGTGCTGTCTGTGCTGTGCTGTCCGTCTGTCTGTCGGTCGGTCTGTGCTGTCTGTCTGTGCTGTCTGCGCTGTGCTGTGCTGTGTTGTCTGTGCTGTGCTGTCTGACGGAGCCGGCGCGCCGTTTCGGCAGGCTGTGAGCGGCCCGGCGAGGGGCAGCTGTACCCGCCCGGCCACGCGGTGCCGCAGGACGACTGCACCAACCTGGTCTGTCGGCACGGCGCCTGGACGCCGGAGCCGACCGACGCCGCCGGTGAGCCGCGCCGCCGCGCGCCGGCCCCCAGGCGGCTCAGTCCCGAGCCGCGCCGGCCCCCAGTCGGCTCAGTCCCGAGCCGCGCCGGCCCCCAGGCGGCTCAGTCCCGGCCCCCAGTCGGCTCAGTCCCGGCCCCCAGTCGGCTCAGTCCCGGCCCCCAGGCGGCTCAGTCCCGGCCCCCAGTCGGCTCAGTCCCGAGCCGCGCCGGCCCCCAGTCGGCTCAGTCCCGGCCCCCAGTCGGCTCAGTCCCGGCCCCCAGTCGGCTCAGTCCCGGCCCCCAGTCGGCTCAGTCCCGAGCCGCGCCGGCCCCCAGTCGGCTCAGTCCCGAGCCGCGCCGGCCCCCAGTCGGCTCAGTCCCGAGCCGCGCCGGCCCCCAGGCGGCTCAGTCCCGGCCCCCAGTCGGCTCAGTCCCGGCCCCCAGTCGGCTCAGTCCCGGCCCCCAGGCGGCTCAGTCCCGGCCCCCAGTCGGCTCAGTCCCGGCCCCCAGTCGGCTCAGTCCCGAGCCGCGCCGGCCCCCAGTCGGCTCAGTCCCGGCCCCCAGTCGGCTCAGTCCCGGCCCCCAGTCGGCTCAGTCCCGAGCCGCGCCGGCCCCCAGTCGGCTCAGTCCCGAGCCGCGCCGGCCCCCAGTCGGCTCAGTCCCGGGCCCCCAGTCGGCTCAGTCCCGAGCCGCGCCGGCCCCCAGTCGGCTCAGTCCCGGCCCCCAGTCGGCTCAGTCCCGGCCCCCAGTCGGCTCAGTCCCGGCCCCCAGTCGGCTCAGTCCCGAGCCGCGCCGGCCCCCAGTCGGCTCAGTCCCGAGCCGCGCCGGCCCCCAGTCGGCTCAGTCCCGGGCCCCCAGTCGGCTCAGTCCCGAGCCGCGCCGGCCCCCAGTCGGCTCAGTCCCGAGCCGCGCCGGCCCCCAGTCGGCTCAGTCCCGAGCCGCGCCGGCCCCCAGTCGGCTCAGTCCCGAGCCGCGCCGGCCCCCAGTCGGCTCAGTCCCGAGCCGCGCCGGCCCACAGTCGGCTCAGTCCCGAGCCCCCAGTCGGCTCAGTCCCGGCCCCCAGTCGGCTCAGTCCCGGCCCCCAGGCGGCTCAGTCCCGGCCCCCAGTCGGCTCAGTCCCGGCCCCCAGGCGGCTCAGTCCCGGCCCCCAGTCGGCTCAGTCCCGAGCCGCGCCGGCCCCCAGTCGGCTCAGTCCCGAGCCGCGCCGGCCCCCAGTCGGCTCAGTCCCGAGCCGCGCCGGCCCCCAGTCGGCTCAGTCCCGAGCCGCGCCGGCCCCCAGTCGGCTCAGTCCCGGGCCCCCAGTCGGCTCAGTCCCGAGCCGCGCCGGCCCCCAGTCGGCTCAGTCCCGGCCCCCAGTCGGCTCAGTCCCGGCCCCCAGGCGGCTCAGTCCCGAGCCCCCAGTCGGCTCAGTCCCGAGCCCCCAGTCGGCTCAGTCCCGAGCCGCACCCTCCCCAGTCAGCTCAGTCCCGGCCCCCAGTCGGCTCAGTCCCCAGCCCCCAGTCGGCTCAGTCCCGGCCCCCAGTCGGCTCAGTCCCGAGCCGCACCCTCCCCAGTCAGCTCAGTCCCGAGCCCCCAGTCGGCTCAGTCCCGGCCCCCAGTCGGCTCAGTCCCGGCCCCCAGTCGGCTCAGTCCCGAGCCCCCAGTCGGCTCAGTCCCAAGCCGCACCCTCCCCAGTCGGCACCCTGCACAGTGCCCGTTCAGTTCAGCACGCGTGTCGGCTTAGCGGCACGATTAAAAATGTCACAGGCGCCAGTGAAATTAGCACTGTTAAATGCTATTGGCATTCGCGAAAGAAACCCACTATTGGTGCTTTGCCTCGTTTGTCATTGATGTGTTCCTTCCTTGAATTCGTCGCCGAATTCGTATTCGAATTCTAATTCGCTTTCCTGTAGTGCTGTATTGGTCAACTTTAATTAAAGCCATGTTGAATTATTCAGAAAGCGACCACCAGTTGTGTGCCATTTGGAGAGAGTGCCGATGACGGATGGTGCCTCCCCTGCAGCAACATTCGCGCGCCCGTGTCCCGAGGGCTGGCTGGACCTGTGACAGTTGGTGTTGGTGCCCCATTTACAGCGATATTCGCCCGCCCGTGTCCGGAGGGCTGGCTGGACTTGTGACAGTTGATGTTGGTGCCCCATTTACAGCGATATTCGCGCGCCCCTGTCCGGAGGGCTGGCTGGACCTGTGACAGTTGGTGTTGGTGCCCCATTTACAGCGATATTCGCGCGCCCGTGTCCGGAGGGCTGGCTGGACCTGGGCGGCTCGTGTGTCTTCATCTGGAGGGAGCTGATGACGTTCAACAACGCCACGGCGGCGTGTCAAAAGCTGCGCGCGCGGCTGGCGCTGCCACAGAACGCCGCTCAGCTGGAGCAGCTCATCAGCGTGTTCCGGAACATGGAGGTAACGGACTGTGGTGTTCTGTTACGGACTGGTGTCCCTCTTTCGTTCCGTACCGTACGAGTGTGCCAGTGTCACCTAGCGGCAGTTCTGTTAACTGCAGGTTGTGGGGGTGGCGCTGAGGGCGAGTGACGTGTCCGTAGGCCGGCCGGCGGGGCAGTCGGTTGGCGACGGTGGTCACGGATGGTGACGGTCTGTGCCGTGCGCGTTTTGAGTTCTTCCTTTTAACCGGACTGTATATATCGCGTGGGTGGTGCAATACACTACAGTGGCGACGAGGAACTGAGATCCTTCTGCGCTAAGTGATAACAGTGATCGCCGCGATGGACTGTTTGCGTGCGCCAGCGCCATTTCTAGTGGCGCCAGGACGGCCGACCACGCCCTGGTCCCAGTGGCTTGGCGAGTTCAGGATTTTCGCCGTGGCGAGTGGTTGGGACGAGTGGACTGTTCAGCGACGAGAGGCCCTCCTATTACACTGTGTGGGACAGGAGGCGCGGCGTCTCTATTTCGCGGCGGCGAAACCGGCGCAGGGCGTGGCACCGGGAGCGCAGGAGGCGGCGATTCCGGCGCAGGAGGAAGATGGCGTCAAGGAGGAAGGACAACCGACTGCAGCAGTCGACCCGGTGGCTGCGATCTCTGCAGTGTTTCAGCGGCTGTTTCCGGAGACACGAGCGACTCATTCCGAGAGAATGCTGTTCCGGCGGTGTTACCAGCTGGACAGGTCTCCAGCGGTGTACCTCACTGAGCTGCAGGACCTGAGTTCCAGGTGCGCCTTCGGCGATCTCCAGGAGCAGCTGACCTGTGAGCAGTTCATCGAGGGCTGCAGGGACGACAGGTTGAGGGAGCGGCTGTGTCGGGAGCCAGCTCTGACTGTGTTGCGCATCCTCGAGGTGGCTGAGGAGCTGGAGGTGGCTGCTGAGCGACAGCGGCTGGTGGGTGGAGGTGGAGCTACCCGTGCATCAACCTCTTCCCCGGCTCAGCTGGAGATAGCTGCAGTGACTACTGCTCCCAGGAAGGGGGTCTCGCCGTGCTGCAACTGTGGCGGTCCCCACCGGACTGCTGATCCCTGCTGTCCAGCTCGTTGGAGAAGATGCCACAACTGCCAGCAGAAGGGCCACTACGCCAGATTCTGCAAGGAACCACCTAAGAAGACGAAGCAGACCAAGAGGAAGCCAGTAAGGACCGTTGAAGTGCTGGCCGTGACGGATGACGACCGGAAGAACCTGTGGACCGAGCTGCGGGTGGACCAGCAGCCACTGCGGATGCTGGCTGACACTGGCTCGGCCGTGAGCATCCTGCCGTTGTCCGTCTACAGGAAGCAGTTCCGCCATCTGCCCCTCCTGCCCACTGCAGTGCGCCTGGAGGCCTACGGAGGGTCATCGCTGCTAGTGCAGGGGGTGGTGCACGTGACGGTGCAGGCAGAGAACGGCAACAGCTCCCAAGTTTCACTGTATGTGGTAGACGCTGGCGTGCCCCTGCTGGGCAGGGATCTGCAGGAAAAGCTGAAGTTGTCCGTGATTCACGGGGCGACTGTGTGTGCTATCCAGGAGCAGATGCCAGAGGAGCTGCCGAGTCTCACTGGGTTCGTGCATAGGGTGAAACTGAAGACGGAGGTCAACCCAGTACAGCAGCGGCTGAGACCTCTACCGTACGCCGTGAGGGAAGAGGTGCGGGATCATCTGTTGAAGTTGCAACAGGCTGGAGTCATCGAACCAGTCGACGCATCCCCATGGATCTCCCCCATAGTGGTGTCCAGACGGCGGAACGGGAAACTGAGGCTGTGTGTGGATCTTCGAGAGGTCAACAAGGCGGTGGAAGCCAGCGGACATCCACTCCCCGACATGCAGGACATGTTGGAGCAGCTTCAGGGTGCAACCATCTTCAGCAGCCTCGATATGAAGTCAGCATACCATCAGCTGGATCTGCATCCGGATTCAAGGTCGCTGACGACGTTCATCACCCATCAGGGACTGATGAGATACAGGAGGTGTCCCTATGGGCTGAAGAGTCTGCCACAGGCGTTCCAGAAGGTAATGGAAGCCATCCTTCGTGGTCTGGAAGGAGTGCAGGTGTACCTAGATGACGTCATCATCTACGCTGCGACCTCCAACCAGCACGAGAGGCGACTGACGGCTGTGCTGAAGAGGCTCAGGGAGCACCAGATCACGCTCAACATCGAGAAGTGCAAGCTGAGGAGAGAGCAAGTGGAGTTTCTGGGGTTCATCATCTCCAAGCAGGGGGTGGCAGTGAACCCAGACCGCATCAAGGCTCTCCGAGAACTGCGAGCACCTGCTAGCCTGAAGGACCTGCAGGCCATGCTTGGCCTGTTCGGCTTCTACAGCCGATTCGTGCCGGCGTACAGCACGCTGGTGGAGCCACTGCGGTGCCTGCTGAGGAAGGGGGCGCCACCCTTCCAGTGGACTGGCGAACTTCAGGCGGTGATGGACGACGTCCGGCAGCGGATCCTGGGCAGCAGAGCGCTGGCCATGTACGACCCAACGCTGCCGACCCGAGTCACCACAGACGCCAGTGACGTGGGATTGGGGGCCGTGCTCTCCCAAACTCACCCTGAGGGAGAGAGAGTGGTGAGTTTTGCGTCATGCAGTCTCACCCCGGCTCAAAGAAGATACAATGTCACGGAGAGAGAGGCCCTGGCATGTGTGTGGGCCGTGGAAAAGTGGCGGAAGTATCTCTGGGGTAGGCCGTTTTGCCTACGAGTCGATCACGCGGCTCTCCAAACGCTGATGACGTCACCGGGGGTGGGCTGAGCCGGCCTACGGGTGGCACGGTGGGCGTCACGTCTCATGGCATACGACTTCACCGTGGAGCATGTCAGAGGCGGTGACAACCCAGCTGATGGCCTCTCACGACTGCCAGGCGCAGAGGAAGGCGAACTGGATGATGATGTCGTGGCGGTGGCGGCAGTGACTGCCCAGCTCGGAGCAGTGCGGCGGGACGAGCTGCTGGAGGCGACACAGACTGACCCAGTGCTGTGCCAGCTGGTGCAGCAGATCCCACGGCGGTGGCCGCGACGGCGTCGCGACTGCCCGGCAGAGCTGCAGCCCTTCTACAACTGCCGAGAGGAGCTCAGCCTAGTGGGAGACCTGGTCGTCCGCGGTCAGCGGGTGATCGTGCCGGCGGCGCTGCGGACGAGGATGGTGTCCTTGGCCCACGAAGGACATCAAGGGATCGTCCGAACTAAGCAGCGGGCTCGTGACATCTACTGGTGGCCCAAGATGGACACGGACATAGAAGAGGCGGTGAGAAACTGCGACGTGTGTGCTGACGTGGACAAGTCGGCTCGGACTCGCAGTGCGCCGCTACACCCTGTGCCGCTGCCAGGAGCGGCATGGGAGAAGGTGGGCGTGGATTTTATCGGTCCAATGGAAGCGCGCCGCCAGCACCGATACGCGGTAGTGCTGGTAGACTACTTTTCCAAATGGATAGAAGTCGGCTTCTGCACAGAACCCAGCACGGAGGCGGTGGTGCAGTTTCTGGAGACGCTAGCATCTCGAGAAGGTTACCCGAAGGAGCTGGTGTCCGACAACGGGACACACTTCACCTCAGCAGCGTTCGCAGACTACCTGAGGAGTGTCGGCACACGCCACATCCGGGTCACGCCGTACCACCCTGCCGGGTCAGGTGCGGTGGAGCGTGCGAATCGCACTGTGAAAAGTGCTCTCCAGGCGGCGGACCGGAGCGGCGAAGATCGAGCGTGTTATCTGCAGAAGTTTCTGCAGACGTACAGGAGCACGCCTCACGCCACGACGGGGCTGAGTCCAGCCGAGCTTCTGCACGGACGGAAGCTGAGGACACGTCTGCACGCGGCGGCTCTTCCCACGGAAGAACCGCAAGATCGTGAGCTGCGAGACAGAGTGCAGAAGAGGCAGAAGAAGCAGAAGAGGTACGCTGACGAGCGGCGTGCAGCTGAGACACCACGGTTCCAGGTCGGCGACTGGGTCCGGTGCCGGCTGGTGCCGCGTCCCAAGAAGGGACGGCCACGGTACTCCGAGCCGAGACGGGTGGAGTCTCGCCTGGGACCAGTCAGCTACAGGCTAGATGACGGCTCCCGGATCCACGCAGAGCGGCTGACGACAGCTCGGGCGCCGCAGCAGTCTCAGGCTGAGCTGCACGTGGGTCAGAGCGGTCAGCCGGGGGCTGGTCAGCGGAGTGCGGTGTCTCCGACGTCTGTGCCTCGCCGCGGGGAGCGGCTGGAGGCTGACGACTGGCGGCACGTGGAGGACGGCGTGCCACTGGAGGACGGACAGGCTGTGTCACTGGGGGTCGGCCGGCGGCACACCGAGGCCAGCCGGGGTCCCGCGGAGGACGGCGTGGCTGTGTCACCGGAAGACGCAGAGGACGCTCGGGAGCGGGAGGCGTCACCACCTCCGGCGACGGAGCGGCAGGCAGAGCAACAAGACGCTGGCATACTGCTGTCGCCGCGCGAGGCAGCGAGCGGTGCCGGGCTGGTGGCGGTCGAACCTGCTCTCCAGCCGGGCGCGAGAGTGAACTCAGGGACGCAGCCGGTGAGGAGGTCCCAGCGTACGAGACGTGCGCCAAATAGACTGTAACTTTTTCCAGGGGGGAAGAATGTGGTGTTCTGTTACGGACTGGTGTCCCTCTTTCGTTCCGTACCGTACGAGTGTGCCAGTGTCACCTAGCGGCAGTTCTGTTAACTGCAGGTTGTGGGGGTGGCGCTGAGGGCGAGTGACGTGTCCGTAGGCCGGCCGGCGGGGCAGTCGGTTGGCGACGGTGGTCACGGATGGTGACGGTCTGTGCCGTGCGCGTTTTGAGTTCTTCCTTTTAACCGGACTGTATATATCGCGTGGGTGGTGCAATACACTACACGGACGCACCGAGACGCTGCGGGGACAGTAAGGTAACGGACGCACCGAGACGCCGCCGGGGACAGTAAGGTAACGGGCGCACCGAGACGCCGCCGGGGACATGGAGGTAACGGGCGCACCGAGACGCCGCCGGGGACAGTAAGGTAACGGACGCACCGAGACGCCGCCGGGGACATGGAGGTAACGGGTGCACCGAGACGCCGCCGGGGACAGTAAGGTAACGGACGCACCGAGACACCGCCGGGGACAGTAAGGTAACGGGCGCACCGAGACGCCGCCGGGGACAGGGAGGTAACGGGCGCACCGAGACGCCGCCGGGGACAGGGAGGTAACGGGCGCACCGAGACGCCGCCGGGGACAGGGAGGTAACGGGCGCACCGAGACGCCGCCGGGGACATGGAGGTAACGGGCGCACCGAGACGCCGCCGGGGACAGTAAGGTAACGGACGCACCGAGACACCGCCGGGGACAGTAAGGTAACGGGCGCACCGAGACGCCGCCGGGGACAGGGAGGTAACGGGCGCACCGAGACGCCGCCGGGGACAGGGAGGTAACGGGCGCACCGAGACGCCGCCGGGGACAGGGGGTAACGGGCTGCACCGCCGGGCCCGCACAGCGCCCAACGGAGACACTGAACGGTGATTACTCTTGACACGGACTCTGCCGTGAGCCGTGGGTCAACTTTCCCCGGTCTGTACAGGGTTGCGACCAAATCTGGCGTGCCCAGTGTGGTAAATGCCGCCTCTCCTCCTCCCCCGTTCCCTTGGGCCCAGTGTTGTATCTGTCCCTCCCCCCCCCCCTCCTGCAGGGGCGCGACTCGACGCGCGAGCTGGGCGGCTGGGTGAACGCCCGCTTCAGCGGCCGCCAGTGGCAGACGCTGCAGGGCGACACGCTGACGTTCGCGCCCTGGGAGGAGGGCCACCCGGACGACCTGCGGCGCACCAACTGCGCTGGCCTCACCGTCACGCGCCAATCGCAGGGCTGGAAGGACTATATGTGCGACAACCGGGCCAACATGCTCTACCCCATCTGCCAGGTGAGCGCGGCGCCGACCGGCGCCGGTCAGCGCTCAGCGCTCAGTGCGGGGGACGGGGTCAGCGCTCAGCGCGGGGGAGGGGGGTCAGCGCTCAGCGCGGGGGACGGGGGTCAGCGCTCAGCGCGGGGGACGGTGGCCCGGCGCGGGAAATGAAGGGCGTAGATATTGTGCAGGCTATCCCGTATTGGAAGACTTAACCGGCATCGTTCACGAATACGAAAGCACATACTCGTATTCTTGCTTCGGAAATGTTTGTGTGAAAGATGTCATCATTATAGAGATTTCATCCTTCCTCAATCATATCTAGCTTATCTGCCGGTTTATTGTCATGCTTGCTATAACTGTACAGTGAACGATATAAGATGACGTGTGTGTGTGTGTGTGTGTGTGTGTGTGTGTGTCGGTGTGTGTGTGTGTGTGTGTGTGAGTGTGTGTGTGTGTGTGTGTGAGAGAGAGAGAGAGAGAGAGAGAGAGAGAGAGAGAGGAAGAGAGAGAGAGGGAGAGAGAGAGAGAGAGAGAAAGAGACAGAGACAGAGACAGAGAGAGAGAGAGAGAGAGGAAGAGAGAGAGGAGGAGGAGGAGGAGGAGGAGGAGAGAGAGAGAGAGAGAGAGAGAGAGAGAGAGAGAGAGAGAGAGAGAGAGAGAGTCTGAGAGTCTGAGAGGGCTGGCTGGCGTCACTGCCGCACTGTCGGCCGGCACGGCGCCGCGCCCCGCAGGTGGACAAGCCCGGCTGCGGCGATCTGAGCACCGGCTGCGGCCCGTTCGAAGGCGACATGATGTTCGCACCCAGCTCGGAGGTGTCCATCTTCTCCAGCGACTGCGAGAGATTCATGTGCAACGAGCACAGCTACGTGGTGCGCGAGGTCAGCCCGCAATGTGAGTATCGGCATCTGCCGTCACGGGTGACAGCGGTCGCGCTGAGCTGAGGCGACACTGGGCTACTGATCGGGGCACGCACTGACTACGTAACATCTTCTTCAAGAATTTTCAGGGTAATTTCGGAATTATTCAGTGTTACTTGTAGAAGCAGGTGGCTGGGGTCCCGATCTTGAGTCATTCGCCCAAAATTGCCCATTTTTTCAAATGGTGGTGGCCCTTCAAAGTTTGATCCGTCTGCCTTCTACCGCAGAGAATCGAATAGTCGAATGATTCATCCTATAAGGTTTATCATTACTTAGCTAGATATTTCTTGAGACACGATGCCAGATAAGCTCACAAGCCGCCAGACAAGCGCCCCTACACAGTAGTCGAGCTCGTCCGTGTGTGGGCCGTGGGGATAGACCAGCCGCCAATATGACGACTTGTTTACACTCTGACACCCTATGACATCCCTCCAGCTCTTCTGACACCGTCTGACTTCCTATGACACACTCTGACACCACCAAACACCCCTCGGAAACACTCTGACAGACACCCCTCTGATACCTACTTACACCGTCTGACAGTCCCTGACACCGTCTGACACCCTCTGACACCCTCTGACACCTTCCGACACCCTCCGACACCTTCTGACACCATCCAACAGTCTGACACCGTCTGACACCTTCTTGCACCGTCTGACATCGTCTGACCACACCCCTCTGACACTCTCTGACACCCCTTTGACACCCTCTGACACCCTTTGACACCCCTCTAACACCCCTCTGACACCCTCTCACACCCCTCTGACACGCCTTTGACACCGTCTGACACCGGTCGGCAGGCTGCTACCACCACGAGTGGAACAGCCGGGCGTTCGGCCGCGACCGTGGCTGGTACACGGGTCTGTTCCCGGCCGGCGGCTTCCAGCCGTTCGAGGGTCTGCTCTGCGAGTGTACCGCCGGCCGGGCCAGCTGCACCCAGTTCTTCTGAGCCGGCCGGCGCCCGCTCCACGGCGGTCTGCTCTGCCGCCCGCCCGCCCGCCCGGAGGAGCGATAGCCAGCGGCCGACCGGCTGCACGGCGCATCCAGCTGCACTTTGGACTCACTGACACACTGACACACTGACACACTGACACACTGACTCACTGACGTGTGACGAGCTGACACACTGACACACTGACTCACTGACACACTGACTCACTGACTCACTCACACACTTACTCACTGACACACTGACTCGACTCACTGACTCACTGACTCACTGACTCACTGACTCACTGACTCACTGACGTGTGACGAGCTGCTGTTAGAGAGCTCGCTGGTGATAACTTTGGCATACGACACAAAATGAGAGAAAATGATATCTGTAACAACCGTAATCGCTATGATCGTGTATAGGACCGAGCCAGATCTGCATCTAACTATATGGTGGCGGCGTGGTGGCGCCCCTTTGTTTGTGGAATTTAGTCTGGTTGTGCCGCTATATGCCAGCCACTGATACAATACATTTTAGAAACGGGAGCCATGCTTTCAGTCATGCCGTTAGAGATTCGGGGAAATCGTGCTGATTTCGCCGTAGGCACCTTTACATCCACACGAACGTCCGGTGCGCCACATAACAGATAGTGGCATCCAGATCGTGGCCTTCGTTTGCACTAAATGAAACGTATTTCTATTTTGTATTTGCCTTGAGGAGCACTCCACAGCAGCAGTGGCTTTTATGGTTCCGAGTCAACAGCGTGAGCGATGCAGTACATTCTTATGTCAGCCTATGAATCATACACACACAAAAACACTCTGCCACGCGTCCTCACACTCACGTACGTCCACGCTTGCAGACATGTCAGTCAGTATATACAATCACGGGCAGGGAGGCGCTTTAGCGCCCGTCGGAAGCGCCGACCGTCGAAAACAGTCACGTCAGCGTGGTCAAATTTCCGCCTACCGAAATGACTTTGGCGGAAAAGCAGCCTGACCAATAAGGAAACAATGACCTAACTAATACAAGTGGTCAAATCATTTTATCGATAGGTCACGCCATAGACCTCTGCATACAGGGAATGGACACAGAAAATCTGGCCATGACCACAACGGCCCTAAAAGTAAACGCTTATAACTCGGGAGCCAGTTTACCTACGACATTTTTTCACCGCCGCATTCATTGAAATTGATGGTCACCATCCACCGAACCGATGCGGTGTGATGGGGGAGCACTTGCACGTGGCGCATGAGAGATGTTTATGGAAATGGCGTGACAGTGTCTCTGGAGCGGCTGGGCGGAATGACTTCAGATTTGGCACACAGCTAGGTATATCACACTTGCCAATAATACATGTCCCAACTTTGAGGTGCTGATGCACGTCGCACGTGCACAACCCCTTTTTTTATCTAAAAAACTACTCGTCCGATTTCATTCAAATTTTGTATACAGGCAGCACCTTAACAACCATTGCTGGTTCACACCTCAAACAAGGGGTGCGGCCGCACGTGCGCACGTGCACACCCCTCGTTCATATCTTGAAAACTAGCTGCCCGATTTGGCTGAAACCGTGTATCTGCCTTTCTAAGAGCTAAGCTAAACGTTCCTGATACTCGTCGCTATCTTGAAGTGCCGTTGCACGTGCGCACGCGCCACGCGCGCGCCCCTAATTCGTAGCTCGGAGACTAGCGGTTCCGTTTTGCTGAGATTTTGTATGCAGCAATGTAGGTACTCCATAACCACTAGCGACGAATACATTTGGGCATCTTAGAAATTTGTTTTCCAACGGTACTAAACCTCTGCATTACCTATCAGGTGCGGCTGCATGTGCGCACGTGCAGACCCCTTGCTTATATCTGGGAAAGTACTGATTGTGTCTGTCAATACGCCTATCACGCAACCCAATCAAGAAAAAGCAGCGATATTAGCTCTCGAGTATTTGACAGGTGATTTTGAGTATGCGTGGCGGCGTTTATAACTCATTTATGTCTTCGGCTTTTGGGGGTAAAATCACCCCTCACTGTTTTTTTTGGGGGGGGCATGACCCGACTGTCGACTGTGCCTCCTCGGGATCCGCCACTGAGTTTCCCGTGACATGCCGGGGGAGGGGTGTTTTGGACAACCCCTGCGGTTTCTCTCTTATATCTCAAAATTGGCCGCGCGGAGTGCAGCCATTTTTGGAACACTTGTTCATGAACTTTTTTCTGCACATGTTGCGAAAATTTCAGACCCACTCAAGGTCAGGTCACCAGGTACGTCAATTGACCTCACCTCAGGAAAAAAAATAGAATGCTCGCCATAGCTACACTTACAGGGTGTCCCAAAAATAATGTCACACCCTTCCAGCGTCAATTGCATGAAAATAACAAACATGAGAAGTGCGCTTTTCTTACATACTATGTATCCCACATTCTCCCTGATACGGGCAAGCATACGGTCCGGGACATCAGACATCAACATGCCCAGCTTCTGTGGACTGATCTTGGACCAGACAGTTCGAACGTTCCTGGTCAGCGTGCCTTCAGATTATGCTGGTGCCATTTTGTTCACCTCTTACCGGACGATCGCCCTAAAATGTTCTCTCGACGACAGGTTAGGATTATTTGCCGGTCATTTGTCCTTCTCCCAGAATGCTGGGAAGTTCGATCTGGACCAGTCCTGCGTCGTTCTAGCTCGATGAGTCGGGGCGCCGACCCATTGAAAGATGACCCTGGACATGTTCAGCAGAATTTCTCGGCTGGAGACGTGGCTTGGTGAGCTTCAGCTTTAGAGACAACCTCCGGTATCGATGGATTGTCGACTTGGAGACTGGATGACTGTTGGTAACAGCTTCCTTGCCAGTGTCCTTGTGGATAAGCCCGTCTTTATCTCCGCACTTCGCAATGACGATCTGCGCTATACCCGGCTGGCGGAAGTCTTCTTGCCGCGACCTAGCTTGTTCTCAGGCGTCTATCCGCTTTTGCCGCGTGTCAACCAGCGCCAAATCATGCAGCAACTCGTGCCCAGTGCCTAGCGACTTGGCCGTAGGTCATGCCGCCGGCAATCCGCATGCCGACTGCCCCGCTGCGGGACGATTTGCTCTGCAGTTTTGCCATCTCGGACACCTGGTCCGCACGCGCTGGGTACTGCCCCGGAAATGACCTCCGTACACCCCTTGACCGGTCAGGGTCACAAAAATTCGAAGGTCACGTGACTAGAATGCAGCTAAGATGGTCTGGGAGCTAGTACCGGGGAAATTATATTGACATTGCGCTACAGAAGGCAAAATAAAGGTTGTGGGAGGGTGTGACATTAATTTTGGGACATCCTGTACTGAACGATCGCCTTGAAACATTCAGTGAATAATAAAGGTAGCAGTGTGTATAAAATGTTTATCTCAGAATTTTGGAACCGGTGACCTAAAGTAAGGCCAATTTTGCGCCCTCTCTATTATAAGCCAGTGGGAGGAAATTGAAAGGCGCCTCTTTTAGACGAACGTCATTCAAAAAATCGTTACAGGTAAAAAGGCACACTGAATCGGGAAATTGCGCCAGTGACTCCCTCCCGCCCTTATGCTCCTGAGGTCATCTTAGGTCATTAAAGGTCCCAGCTGGTTTTTTATATTACATTTTGATAGAGACATGCTAGAGTGACGAAAACAGCTTGGGTGTGTTCACGTCGACGATACGGAGTGACTGATATGCAACATTACGTTTTCTATCAAGGTAATGACCTTGACTTTAAGGTTTAACTTTAAAAATGACCCTTAAAGGCCAAACTATAGTTTATTCGAAGCGTCTCGACAAGAGAAACACGATGCTGGCAAACGAAATGGCGTACCTTTCTTTAGCTAAAAGTTGTAACGTAAAACAAATAGAAAAACGCCTGTTTTTTAGTGTCTTTGGTCAAATCTGATGACAATTTACAAGCTACCGATGTCGGTGGCGCTGCAGCTTTATTGTTCTATTGGCTCCCGAATTACGAGTATGCGCCGGTTTGTCAAACCTTTGGCCTAACCCAAAATAATCGACATACCGTCGTCATGATTTCTAGCGCTCCCTCGAGCGCCGCTTAGCTCGTGTCGCTAAGTGGCCCAGAAGCCGAGTCAGAGAGGGATGTTCAAATGCACCACCCCTGCCACCCCTGCCGAACACCGGCCCGGTGCGAGTTATGCTGTGCCGCAATGACCGTACCTGCAATACTGGCCGCTAGATGGCAGTAGTAAGACGCCTGCAGTGATACTGTGCCGCAATGACCGTACCTTCACTACTGGCCGCTAGATGGCAGTAGTAAGACGCCTGCGGTGATACTGTGCCGCAATGACCGTACCTTCACTACTGGCCGCTAGATGGCAGTAGTAAGACGCCTGCAGTGATACTGTGCCGCAATGACCGTACCTTCACTACTGGCCGCTAGATGGCAGAAGTAAGACGCCTGCAGTGATACTGTGCCGCAATGATTGCACCTTCACTACTGGCCGCTAGATGGCAGATGTAAAACGTCTGCGGTGATGCTGTCTGTGCCGCAATTATCTTGCCTACTGTTAACGCCAGACCCCTTGAGACCCTAATTTTTCGCGATTACTTTTAAATGCGTGAAGGAATTTCAACCAAGCTCAGGACATGGCCGTTTCAAGACAGGCCGAAACTTTTACAATTTAGATATTTTATCGCCATTTCAATATTTCAGGCACTTGTCATTGACTCGTAATGTTAAATTTCGAGCAAGATTTTCATCCGGTGTGTAGAGGCTATCACCAGTCAGTCTGTGATACGTTATGACGTCACAGCTAAGCCCCGCCTCTGTGGTCTTGGCCTGCGGCGGTTTCGGGCCGGCGCGCGGTCACTCTCGCTGTGGCGGGGAGCGGGGACGGGCGACGGTCGAGCGGTGCCGAAAGTCGGCGGAGTTGTGCGTAGCGTCTTGGCTGACAGTGCCCAGAGAGCGACATGATGACTAAGGAGTCATAAATGCTCAATGCGCATTGCTTCTACAATGCTGATATGTTCGCTGATATATATTTTTTTATAAGCTGCATATGACGGGCAGATGGCATATAACTGACATAAGGTTAGGAAATATTCACCTGTATTTAAAGCCTATGGCGTTGCAGATAATGCGATAATGGGATGTCGGATGTCACCAAGTAGCTGCCGATTTGTACATCGCTATGCAACCATCGAACAACGCAATAATAAGTTAATTGCCTGAGCTTCACATCATACGGCTCGCTCGTATTTCAAACAGATACCCTACATCGAAAATCGTATTTGTTAGGAATCGTTAACGTTTGTTCGAAGCACGACTGAGTAGTAGGTTGAGGAGTGATGGTCCTCTTGGTCCTATATACAAGAGTCAACAAGAGCCTAACATTTACTTGACCGTCTGCTGCAACTGACTCATAGCACTGAAGCGTCAGCGAAATTCATAGTCCTTCACAGATGGCAACACACACCAAACAACAGCACACAAATCAGCAGCAAGTCTCAGCAGCAAGTTCTATGTAAGTAACCAAATTCATTGTCTCGCCCATCAGGCACCTTTCGGCCTTCCCTTTGCTTTGCAACCCACCGGACGCCACATGAGCCGGTTTAAAGGGACCCTCCCACCTTCAAAAAGTTAATGAATTGGCATGAAGGTGATGTCGCTCGGTTCAGAATGAGCAAAAATGAATATCTACCAAATTTCATCGAAAAATATTCACCGGTTTTCAAGATATTAGACTTTTACTTTTGTTTACTTTTTGGGATCTCCGCTATTCCTAGCGACTTTATTTGAAAGTGCGGCATTTGTTGCGCGCAAAGCAGCATATACCACCGCGTGCTGCCAAACGTTTTAGTAAAAGATTTAAAAATCGTTAGATCTCCGCTGACGTCACAAATTCTAAGGGGGCATACCAATGCATTAGCCCCTTAGAATCCGAAAACTGCAAGTTTGAAATTCCATATCTCCGAATTAAAGCATTTTTCGATGTTGTGAATGCCCAAACCGGTATTTTCAGGCCATGGCCACCAATTTGGCTATCTCAACTCAAAACTAATGTTAAGGTGGGAGGGTCCCTTTAACGTAGTCTTTTGCCTTTGTCTTAGTTCTTGGGCCGGAATTAAATAGCCGGCATTAACGTAACGTAAACGGAAGACCTGGCCAATTGCCAGCTAGTAACTTTCCCCCTCCCCCGGCTATAGCCACTTGGCTTGCTGGGAGGACAAAAAAAGGGTGTCGTTTGTACAGAGGTCGCTGATGGGCACGGGTCAATGCCGCAGTCGTGGGCGGAGCCTAATGTCATATGACGTAGAAAGCCTCTATCCAGGATGGAAAAACAGTTAACATTACGAGTCAATGACAAGTGCCTGAAATATTGAAATGGCGATAAAATATCTAAATTGTAAAAGTTTCGGCCTGTCTTGAAACGGCCATGTCCTGAGCTTGGTTGAAATTCCTCCACGCATTTAAAAATAATCGCGAAAAATTAGGGTCTCAAGGGGTCTGGCGTTAACAGTAGTTAACTTACCTGGTTGGGCTCCCGTCGTCAGCTGGTGCTGTGGAGGCCGTACCGGCGGGCGTCTGCGGGCACCACCCCGGCGCCGACAAACACAAATCTGTGACATCAACCTAGGCTCTGCCCAACCGAACATCAAGTAGCGCCTTTTTTAACCCACGCCGGGGCTGGGGAAATGTTCGGACACCCCATTGCGGTCTTTTGCGGATATCTAAAAAACGGTGGCCGTATTTGGCACACCTGTCAATGCATCTTTTCCGCACATGTCATGAACATTTCAGACCCAGGTCGCTAAAGGTCCAGTCACTACGTCACTTCAAGAAACCTCACCTCAGTAAAAACTTGAATATTCGTCATTAGTTACACCGACTGAATGATTGCCTTGAAATTTTCAGCGGCTGGCACGAGTAGCAGTATGTACGTACCTACCTATAAAATGTTTATCTCGGAGTTTTGATATCGGTGACTGACGGTCAGGTCAATTTTGCGCCCTCTCCTTTTTGAGTAAATAGGAGAAAATCGAGAGGCGGTTCTTTTCGACGAACGTCATTCCAAACACTCAAACATCGGTAAAATAGACAGATAAATCGAAAAATTGCAACCATGACCCCTCCATTTCCCTGGGGTCATCTTAGGTCATCAAAGGCCCCCAGCAGTTTTTGACAATAACTTTTTCATGATTGGAGACATGCTAGAGGAATGAAAAGTAAACACAAAGTTGCGTTGTGTTTGAAAAGTTGTGAAAAAGTTGTGAAAAGTTGCGTTCTTTCACATATACACACAACCCTGCCGAATACATCCACTAACCGTTGCGTCCCATCACTTCTAGCGGGAAAAAACGGTGCCACCACCACCGCACCCAGTTTTCACGTACATGATAACGAGGTGTAAAAAAAAAAATCGAATGCCCGCCAGCGCCTGATTAGTGGGCCGGGGGGGGGGGTGTTCGCGGACGAAGATCGGGAGCGACTGCGGCCGGGCGCAGGGGTCCTGGACCGATCCAGCACCCGGCGGCCGGCGCCCCTGGTCGCTGATTGGCGGAGCCGAATGACCTGCGGCGGGTCAGACCACCGCCCGACGAGCCGCGCCGTTCCGATCACCAAGCAGCTGGTTGATTTCGATCGATGGAAAAATCGCCTAATAAGGTCTTATCAGGCATGCATTTTCCATTCCTCTCGACATCTGTGAATGAATAAACATCATCAAATTTCTCCTCAAGAAATCACGAGACAGACAGTTGGGTGCTGATTGATTGGGAGTGTATTTTATATACAACCAATACAAATTGCGTTCTTTCACATATACACACAACCCTGCCGAATACATCCACTAACCGTTGCGTCCCATCACTTCTAGCGGGAAAAAACGGTGCCACCACCATAATACATCAACCCCACCGTTTTTCCTTGCTACACAGCATTGATAACAAAAGACAGGCGAAAACGGTGATCCCACCACCACCAAACCTTTACCTCGTCGTTCTCGCCAAGACAAGCCGGGCTCCTGACTACCGTTTTACGGGAAGCCTCGCGAATAAGATGCTTTTACGAGGCTATTACGAGACATCAAGCACCGAAACCGTCCCCCGAAAATACCTGCGCACCGCACGGGAACGCCAGCGCCCCGCCTCGGCCAACTGCAGCTCCGACATCCCCTGCAATGCGCCATGTGATGCCCCACCTATGCGCAAACAGTGACCAGATATGCCAGATGAGCTCATGCCATGCAGCAGAGCAGTCCTCTTCAGCACTTTTGAGAGCCTTGCTGTAGAGATAGCTGAACCCCTGGCATCCACGAACAGCTGACTATCACCCTGAGGTCTGACCTGTATAAAATCACCGACAGCTCTCACTGGGCAAAAATCCGTATCAGGTCGGGCATTAAACGTCAAAACGTGAGGACCTGGAGACGTCTTCGAAGACGGAATTCTAATAACTAGTCGCTGCTTTGAGACTGTGACGTCACATAGCCGAATTGTGTGTTGAGGAGCTATCCCCTTAACTAATTCACCAGGCCGTAAGAGACCAAAAAATCCCAAGAGAAAAATGGCCCGGAAGGCTAGCCGGTCTACTCTCGGAAGGCCCGCTACATAAAGTTTACTGCACAGCGCTTGAACCTCTTGTATCGAGAGGGCCCTACGTTGATCAGCGGACACTTTAAACCTACCGGCTCCTCTGAGCAATTGCTTGATCCGAAAGTCAGCCGTCGGATCCGCCATTCCCCTGATTTTGTGTCCATACGCTATAGCAGATGCATGAGACATCATCGTAGACGGGCCACAGCCTTCTTGGAACAGGGAAGCCAAATAGTCGGCCACGGCATTGACCGATATGGGAAACGAAAGCACTCCCCCGCGAAGATGTCCCCGAGCTATCCGGTCCCAGACGGTCGCGTAGAATTTCCTCGTGCCCGGTGCCAAGCCTGCATCTATGAGGGCCGCTACCGCAACAGGTCGCTGAAGACGCCCCATGACCAATCCGTGGGAGCCCGATCGGCTTGCGGCATGAGCTCCCGGAACCGCTGTAACAGCCCGCGGGATAGAGCATCAGCACATGCATTACATTTTGACGGGATGTGGGACGCCACTACGTGAATGTTCCCAAGCATACACACAATGAAAAGCCTCCTGACCCATGCCATTAGAAGGGGATCCCTGCACGACTGAGAATTAATCGCGCAAACCACGGATAAATTGTCTGATGCTATTTTTACATATTTGCCCCGGAGTCTGTCTGCCCATACGTGACAAGCAATAACAACTGGAACTAACTCTTTGACGGCGATTGAGCTTCCCACAAGTGCGGAAGGCCACTGACCGCATAACCAGCTGGATCCGAACAGGGCCCCAAAGCCAAACCCCCCGGACGCATCAGTGTAAATACAATGTAGACGCGACAAATCTGGATATCGCTCAGCCATCATCGTTTTACCATTAAAATGGGACAGGAATAAAAGCCAAGCCTCCATGTCCTTCCGTGTTTGATCTGTAGTGGTAATCCGACGCCACGGTTCGATCGTACCACGTGTTGTGTCGATCAGCCTTCTCAGAAATGGGCGGCCAATGGGCACCGCCAAACATGCAAAATTCAGCTTGCCGATGAGTGACTGCACTGCTCGCAGAGTCAAGAACTCTTCTCGAAGCGATGACTGCAGCGCTAATTTGAACGCTTCAGTTTTGTTTTCTGGCAACAAAATTTGCTTATTCACTGAGTCTAGCTCGAGCCCCAGGAACTCAATTTTTGTGCACGGTTTAACAGTTTTACTGACTTTCAGGGGCACCCGGACCAGCTCGCATAGCCTAGTAAAGCTGCCCAACGCAATCTTGCACAATGTTTCAGTCTGTTCAATGAACAAAAAATCATCCAGGACATTGACTATAGAGGTGCACCCAAATCTACGTTTCGCTATCCACACTATGGCATCACTGATTGCCTGGAAAATCTTGCTACTAGAGGAGCAGCCCATTGGCAGGGCACAGTCAAAATACAGTTTTTCTCGCCAACGAAAACCGAGGAACTTCCTATCTGAAATTCGGACAGGTACAATACGGTACGCACACTGAATGTCCGTTTTAGCCAAGAAAGCGGGTCTCGAGAGGGCCAGTATCTCCCCAATCGCGTCCTCAATGCACCCGTATTCGACTCTCACCGCCTCAGGGGGAATGGAATCGTTGACCGATCCGCCCCTTGGATATGACAGGTGGTGGATGACGCGAAATTCGCCCGGGGTTGATTTGGGAATCAAGCCAATCGGGGCGATTGTGTGCGTGGGGAACGGAGAGATGTCAACTGGGCCGATAATGCGCCCTCGCGCTTTCTCGTCATGGATATACCTATCTATGGCGTCCGGAGAGGACTGACAGGAGGGCAGGTTTTCTCCGCCGTCTCCCGCGCAAGGCGCGGTACATTCCAGCGAAAATCCCTTAGAAAATCCTCCAATAATGTAATTGGCCTTTACCGAATCATAGCCCGCAAGAAGGTGCTCAAGCATTTTTGCATCTACCACTGGGAATGCAGCCTTACCCTGTTCCCCTTGCACCACCACTGGAAAAGCCGAGTGGATATCGACTTCCCCGTTTTCTTTAATTATCCCAGACGTGTCACTGCGAAGGACGGCAGGGCCCCCAATTGTGACAAGCGCTCTCACACTCTCGTCCCGTGGAACAACAGGGTCCACGGGCTCGCAGACAGAACTCCCGCTCTCGCCCGGGGGGACAACAGGGCCCCTCGAAATGTGATTTGCTTTTGCCGCGCTACTGCAGGGAACAACAGGGTCCCTACGATAGCCTTGTGTTTCATAGTTTTTGGTCGTGGGGACAACAGGGCCCCACGAACCGCCACCGGATGCTGAGGTACCGCCAGGGACCCTCGGGCTCTTAGCGATGCGACTGGAACTCTGGATCGTGTGACTTTTCCCATGGTAAGATGTGTCCTCGATGCGCCGCTTAGTGGATCGGGGCGCCGCCGCTAGGCGCCAGTGCCCGTCCTGGCCCGTCGCGACATACCACGGCACTGTGGGGACCGTCGCAGATAGTGCAGGCGTGCCTGAATCTGCAGGATGTCCACTTACAGCCCCTGCGGTGGTTGAAGTCGATGCACCTTGAAGGGCTGGGTCCCGGCATGCTGCTTGGTACCCTGCGGGGGAGCCCTCCCTGTTGACCTTTTTGAAACGTGGCTACCCCGCTTGCGACCGCACCCATCCATAGCATCTGGGGTGGATGATCCCATGGATATTCCGATGGGGAGACCTCTCTTGCCTTGCGGAATGATTCATCGTAATTTTTCCAGGCCATACCAAGTCCGGATCGAGACAAATCCATTACTATGGACATGTACCTCAAAAGGGCCTTGGCTTCCTCAGGATACTCTGCGATGTACACATTAGCGTACCTAAGGAACGCCTTGACCCATCCACTGACAGACAGGCTGTCCGTCTGTGGAGCGGGACCTAGGGCAATCCTCCCCCCTTCCGCTATCAGATACTGCCTTTCCTCGCCTCCTGACGGTCTTTCTTCCGGTAGCAGCAGCAATTTCAGGTCGACGTACTTGTGGCTGATGATTCTCTGGCGGATTGAGTTGCCTATGCCCGCTGTCCCAGAGGGTGCACCATCAAAAGCGAGAGGTGTTATGGGGTGATGGGTGGCTGGCCCATTGCCCACATATTGATGATCTGGCCCCGCCTCCCATGGAAGAGGGGAATTTTCCATTTCCGCAGACCTACCTCGTAGTCCCTCGGTGGCGGCGCCGACCGCCTCCCGAACGGCGACATTGATCAGTGCCGATATTTCCTCCCTCGACACCGTCCCGCTGTCTGCCCCTTGAGCCGTTCCCGCCGAAGAAGAGGCCGAAGGCGAGCTTGCTGTTGCAGCAACCCGGCTGGCTCTTAATGCCGATCTCGTCCTTCCGCCCGACGCGGTTGGACGTCGCCCTCTCCCTCTCGGCATCTCGAAGAAAAAAAGAGAACAGGGACAGATCATGGTGAAAATGGCATACACGTGACAATTCAATTGATTAAATTCATGACAATTGAGACACAATTCCCTGAGCTCATTTTATATTTTTCACCATTTCTAACATCGCCATTTCCCCTCGGGCGCACAGGTGGATCCCATCTCGTCCCAACATCCCCTGGGGATATTCAACGTTGAGCATAGTCACTGGCGGCCGCCGGAATCGCGTGGCCCAGATGCGGTTCACCGCCCGGCGCCGCTCCTCGTACCGTGCGGGAGATACGTCGCAGGGACGGGTGGTTGCCCTCGGTAGGATTGGGAGGACCCATACTTTTTCGATCCCGATGGCCGCAAGCCCCAGACCCAGCGTGATTAAGTCGTTGGAGAGTTCAGGCACGTCGAGATCCTTATACGCCAAGTCATTACCCCCCAAAACCAGAATCACAGACTTTGGGTTATATGCCTTGGCAAGGCCGAGTAGCTCCCTCTGGTGCCGAAGACTTGACAGCCGAGCCCCCGGGATCCCGGCCGCCGAAATTGGCGGCGGCTGCGACGGGCTTGTCCGTTGATATTCCCGTAGCCGCCGGCTCAGCCGTCTGGCGTGGCTCGAGCCCAAGATGAGCATACTCATCTGACGAGTCCAACGATAAATGCAGATGAGAGACCAGATAAATGTCCCGCCCTTCTTAGGGGCACCTTGGTGGACGGGGCGTTATCTAACATTAGATGGCGCAAGTATACCTGATCCAAGTCCCCTTCTGAACCTTTCTTAATCGTCCCCTTAAGTAAGCGCACAAATAACCTCAACTGTAAGTGAAGCATAATACCGAAGTCTCCATACTGTCCGGTCCCAAGGATAGTATTAACCAGAAGACCTATTAAACCCCAGTGGTTAAATGATTACTTCCCATGATCTAATTGACAGACACCTCCTCGCTTTGTTAATTTTTATTTTTTATAGCTGTTTATCCAATCTCCATTCAATATTTAATATTTATTATGCCAATATTTATTTTTATTGTTCAATAACTTATGATATGTTTACTTCAATTTTATCTTAATTTTATTTAATATGATTTATTAATATTTGTTTTATTTCATTTTTTATTTCTATTCTTTTTCCATATAGTAGCGTTGTTACTTATTGTTACTTTACCATAAATCCGGACAAGCCCAGCGCAGCAATCCGGATAACCGGGCCAGCTACGCGCATAAATCCGGGCAATCCGGGCAAGACAAGCGCAGCAATCCGGATAACCGGGCCAGCCGAGCGCATGAATCCGAGAAATCCGGGCTAACCAACCGCCGAAATCAGAGTTACTTCTCTTTTTGTTCATCTAATTTTAATCTAATTTAACTTTATTTTATTTACATACATTACTCCTAATTTACATTGTTACCTATTGTTACTTTACCTCGTTGCTTGTAATGTGTTGCTTGTTACTTTGTAGCATTGTGACTTATTTATGCATTTGTTAATTATTATTAATATTGTTTATTCATAAAGTTATCTTTCATTTGTATTTTATTGCAAATATTTTATGTTATATTATTTCCTCTTTAACCAACTTATATTATATTTTATTTTAATTTAGATATTAAAAAATGCCCCTGGTAACCAAAACCCATAATACATTAGCGGCCGATATCCCTGCATGTTGAGGCGGGATGCCTGCTAGGCATATAAGCTACGTACCAAATAATTCACCTCACCGCCACATAGTTACCACCCATGCCCCCATTTCAGGCGCAGCAGTCAGCCGACAAATGTCATTGTGCAACCATACTCCATATGTGCAGGCAAAATATCAACAGATAAACTGACCTCGTTGATGCTGATGGCGCGACCAGAAACCAGGCGTCCGGACGTGAACTGTTCGCGGACGAAGATCGGGAGCGACTGCGGCCGGGCGCAGGGGTCCTGGACCGATCCAGCACCCGGCGGCCGGCGCCCCTGGTCGCTGATTGGCGGAGCCGAATGACCTGCGGCGGGTCAGACCACCGCCCGACGAGCCGCGCCGTTCCGATCACCAAGCAGCTGGTTGATTTCGATCGATGGAAAAATCGCCTAATAAGGTCTTATCAGGCATGCATTGTATGATTGGAGACATGCTAGAGGAATGAAAAGTAAACACATTCGATGTGTTCAGGTCGACAATACGGATCTACTGATATGCAAAATGACCTTTTCCGATCAGGTCACTACCTTGACCCAAGGTCAAATTTTCAAAATACCTTGTAAGTCCAAACTCCAAAGTACCTACCTACAGGGTTGGGCAGATAAATTGGGACAAAATACATATTTGCATTCAGAACGCCGTAGCTTAGAAATTTGTAAACGTAGGCATTTCAAATTTGGATCACACATTGTCACACCAATTTTACACATTTATCACCAAATATGATCGCTGTGGTCCACCTGCATCAGTCCTTATCGGTGCCTGGACTGGCCGCACGCGCGGCGAGATCTCCCGTCTGAAATGGCTCGTAATTGTAGCCAACTGGCACTACTGAGGCTCACCACAGTCACATGGGGACGTTCGTTAGACTCGGCCGCAAAAACGCCCCAGCAACCAGAACTTGTGTGGGCTGAGGTTTAATAAGGGAGGGGGCATTTAGCCTTGGGTACAGTTTGCGGGATCCTCCGTTTCAGGAGATTTTGTATTTAATTTACTGTATGCCGGGGAGCTGACTCCTCGAAGAGCATCACTCCATGCAGGATGATGCCTTCTTCCATCTTGTTGATTCGAACTGCCGGAATAATGGTTAGGTACGCTGTAAGGGCGAACCCCCTCCCGATTCCGTAAAATAAGGGGGCCCCACGTGGCCGTCAGAGGTCACCGAGTGGAATGCCATCACCGAGGTCTGCTGCATGCTTTTTGGAACTAAGATCACGTCTTCTGGGCTGGTTGCGATGTTTCATGGTGTTTGCGGTTGTTCATATGTTCGGTTATGGGGATACCATCGTCGAAAAAGACCTGCACGTGCTTGCTCGCTTCTCCAAGCCCTTCAAGAGGAAACAATCTTTTTAACGTCACAGCTGCTTCAACATCTATGTTAACAGGTCGATATGCATCAATGCATAAGAGTACATGTTTGAGGTGCTGGTATATCGCTTTCTCATAGCGCGGCTACCTTCGTTGTAAGCTCGCGCCACTGTTTTCGCGAGGATCCTCTGATTTAACTGAATTTTGCCTTTTAGCCCCCCTGGAAAACCGGGGGAGCGGCCGGTGTCAATGCAATAAGTATGTAAGGATGAGTCAACATCTTCTCTTCCTCCAACGTTTACGTCTGTTCGATACACACTACTTTCAGCCATTTGATGGAGCATAATTAGAGTATTGGCATGCATGTGGGCGCGGACTAAGTTGATGGTGACTTGCTTAAGCCCATGTTCTGTGATCAACCGATTCAAAATTACAACGCAACCTGCATAACATAGAAAAGTATTCATTAGCCTATATGTAGGGGAGAGAGGTCATATTGCGCCACCTTAAGGATATCGGCCTATTGCGGCCAAAGTTGACCAGCTGTCATGCTTGATGATATCTCAAATTCTACCTCAGTTATTTTGGCATCAAATTACAACTCTTAATTTGTATCACACCCATAAAAACTAACAAGAGAGAAGTTTTCCGACACACCTGCAAAGGGCGCATTTACGGACTACCCCATCAAAAAGCGCCCATGCCTCTCATGTAAAAGCGCCCTATTAAAAACAACGGTTTGCCACCTAACTATGTAGCCTATTTGAACGTGTCAGCCCATTAACCATTTATGCTGTGAAGGCTAAGGTAATGGTAAGGTGAGTGCTCTAATAATCAAAGTGTTCAATGAAATGTGTCCCAACCACCAGATACTGTTTCTCTGAGTTGAAGAATAGGGCGCAAATAGGGTGGGCGCAATTACGAATGGAACACATTTTTCATGAGCTTCAAATATGGCGAGGACAGCGAAGCCACGGTGGTTATAAACTTTCAAAACTACCATTAAACGAGCAATTAACAATGATTATTAGTTGAATCACTATCTCTAAGATAAACCATGACACTAGCAAAGGTCGAAATAGACTGTTTCGCGTAAGAAAATAGAGGAAATCACAAAAAAATGGTCTGCGAGAAAGCTGAGACATCTCACCTGCCCCCGTGGACCGGAATAAGAGCGAGTTATTGGTGGTGAAGTAAATGCACACATTCGAGCATTCATTCGAATCGAATTTTGGACAGGAGGAAGGTGTGGCGCATTTAAGAACATGGCGCAATATGACCTCTCTCCCCTACGTTCAAAAATTATCTTAATCACTCAAAAAATGGTCGTTTTAGAGGAAGTTGAAATTTGTCCCAATTTATCTGCCAAACCCTGAGTGTCAGAAGTGATTAAAAAAAAAAACATTGTTCGTAAAAGCAGCTATTTTCAATTATTGCCTCTGCCGGCTAAACCGTTGACCTGTCACCTGAGGTCAAATCTGAGCACTGTCTTTAGAAAAAGCGTTGAAAGGGCTATCGAATGCGTTTCTCTGCGGCGCTGCTGCAGCTCTATTGGTTCTTGAGTTATGCGCCGGAGTTTCGAAATGTGTTGACACACATAGGCAAGATTTTTCTTTTGATGTTCTCTGATGACCAGACCTATGACCTTGACCAGAGTCTGGTCACCAGACTTAACCCTCGCCCGCACATGGGGGGGGTGGTTGCCACCCCCCCCCCCCCAGGTAGTCTTTCTGCTCTGCACTCAACATTTTTAGAGCTAGAAGGCTGATTTTTCGTATAGCTGCTCCTCTATCCTTTCTTGATGTCCACTGAAAATTTCAAGTTTCTGTGATTTTTGGTTTCGGAGATATGACCTTGTTTTTCAGGTCATGTCATGACCCAAATGGCCAATTCTCAACATCTTGCGTTTGCCATGGGCCTTATGAGCTTTTGACACCCTGATTTCGGCCTTTTTTGCCAGTCTTACCTCCTACCTATCATGGAACATGTTGTTTGACGATGTACAGGGGTCAAGGTCAGGGTCAAGGTCAACCTAGGTCACCTAAGATAATTGCGTTTTAGGCAAGCTGAATTTACTTTTTTCTGAAGTTTTTTGACTGCATTTTTGGTAAAAGCTTCTCAGATCATGATTTCATGTAATATGGACCCAAAAACAATCGGTGCACACATCAGTATACACACAGACACACACAGACATACAAACACATATAATTGACCTTGACCTAACTTGACCTGAAATGACCTCAGCAGCAAAATTCTGGTCGGGTAGTGTGACAAAGAGGTTCTAGCTGGCTTGGCACCAGAAAACAGCATCGTCATCGGTATTTGATAAGCAGCACACTTGATATCCAACGGTGACCCAAAACAGCAACATTTTTTAGTTTGACCTGACCTGGAAGGTCAATGACTGACCTGAGAAGGTAAAACTGGGTATCATTGGATTCGTCTCTTCCCAAAGAATCTTTTTGGTCTTTACTGCTAAGCTCTATCTCCAACAGGAACGAAATGGCGCGGGGGGGGGGTGGCAACCACCCCCCCCATGTGCGTTCTAGGATGGGAAAATGGCATGTGCGGGCGAGGGTTAAAAAATGACTGCTTTCGTCTTGATTTTCGAAGGTCTTTCGAATGCCGCTTGCCACGTGTCACTACGTGGCCCAGGAGCCGAGTAAGAAGGAGAGGGGTGTTCAGACCAGTTCAGACACCCACCGGCCCGGAGCGGTTGGCACCGAGGACCGCGGCCTGGCGCGGGTTAAAGGGACCCTCCCACCTTAACATTAGATTTGAGTTGAGATTGCCAAAATGGGGTCCCTGGCTCACAATTACCGGTTTCGGCACTCACAACATCGAGAAATGCCTTAAATCGGAAATATTGAATTTCAAAATTGCAGCATTTTGATTCAGAGGGGCTAATGCATAGGAATACCCCTCTGAATGTGTGACGTCATCGCAGATATCTAACGATTTTTAAATGTTTGACTAAAACGTTTTGTAGCACGCGATGGCCCAGTAAACATGCCGACGTCGGCCCGGCGTCGGGCCGAGGCTCGGCCCGACGTCGGCCCAACGTCGGTTCAACCTCGGCCCGACATCGGCTGGACGTCGGATATGCCCGCATGTTCCGACGTCCAGCCGAAGTCCAGCCGACGTCGAGCCGACGTCGGGCCGAGATCGTTTGCCGAGGTTGACGAGATCGTTTGTCGTTGGACCGACGGGGCCGACGTCGGCATGTTTATTGGGACAACGCGCCAAAAATATCAACCGGCGGCGGGATTCGAGCCCCCCAGTCGCCGACGTCGGCATATTTACTGGGACAACACGCCAAAAGCATCAGCCGGCGATGGGATTCGAACCACATGTCATTCGAACGCGAGGTTAGTGCGCTAACCACTACACCACGCAGCCAGTTAATGAATCTGGTTTGTTTTGTTGGGTTATGCCCTTTCGGTCTGACAAGACCATTTCAGAGCCGGAAGGATCATAGGATGGAGACATTGGTCTTCTTGGCGAGCACCCTGGGTCCAGTTCATATAGAGTCGCTGGTCCCATTGCTGTTACGTGACACTTATGGAAAGGGCGAACCCACAATGGATTCATACAGCCACTCTTACACACCTGCACCAACGTTTCCCAAAGTGTCCCTTTGATAAGTGGCACTTTGGCAAAGTGACACTTGCCGACTGGCCTTTCTATGTATATGAACTGGGCCCGGCCCTGGTGAGTTGCCGGGGCTGAGCCTGACCAAAGGATAGGCCGAGCAGCCCCCAAGCACTCACCGCACCCGGCTACGGGCGAGCTCGGCTTACGGGCAATCCCAACTGGGATAAAGTTTCCCGACCAGTCCGGATCAGGGGGTGCAGCTTGGAGGAAGATTTGAGTTTCCTGAGGATATTTTGAATACAGAAGCTCTTTATGAAACATGAAACATGTATTATATATTATTTTCACGGTCAAAACAGCGGCCGATGTCGGTCCGACCGCCGACGTCGCCCCGACGTCGGCCCGACGTCGACTGGACCTCAGCAATTGATCTCGGTCCGACGTCGGCCCGACGTCGGCTGGACCTCGGCTGGACGTCGGAACATGCGGGCATATCCGACATCCAGCCGACGTCGTGCCGAGGTTGGACCGATGTCGGGCCGAAGTCGGCATGCCGATGCCGAGTTGCCGACGTCACCCCGACGTCGGCCGACGTCGGGCCGACGTCGGCATGTTTACTGGGTGGTATATGCTGCTTTGCGCGCAACAAATGCCGCACTTTCAAATAAAGTCGCTAGGAACAGCGGAGATCCCAAAAAGTAAACAAAAGTAAAAGCCTAATATCTTGAAAACCGGTGAATATTTTTCGATGAAATTTGGTAGATATTCGTTTTTGCTCTTTCTGAACCGAGCGACATCACTTTCATGCCAATTCATTAACTTTTTTGAAGGTGGGAGGGTCCCTTTAAGAAGAGAGGTTAATGCGTGACTATTTCCGCTGCGTATTTGGAATTTCCGACCTTGACGAGCGTCTGTGGTAGAAAACCACCACTTTGGTAGGGGAAACTACTGCTGTCTGCTACCATTTGCACTGCATGTGTCGCTATCGCTGCGACATCTATGTATATACATGTAAACCACGACATCTGTGTGCGCTGATTCTAGTAAGCGATTAGCTAGGGCACCAGGGTGGATCCAGACTTTCGGTTTGAGGCAGGGCCGGGGTGCGGAGCCGGAGCCGGAGCCGCCGGAGCCGGCATATTTTGCCCGGAGCCGGAGCCGAAGCTGTGAAACAATATAGTTCGGAGCCGGAGCCAGAGCCGGAGCTGTCAAAAAGAGGAAACAAATATTGACCTAGTTCGGTCGGTTTGTCAAACCGAACTGCCTTAAACTTACAGTTCCAGGCAGTAAGAAATACGGTATTCAAAATATGAAAATAGCCTTAAGTTATGCAAATGCAGAAGCAACGTGCACCAATCCCATCTTCTTTTTTCTGCCACCCATAGGTATTTAAAATGTACTGAGTATTGGAGCCGGAGCCGCCGGACCATTTTACTCGGAGCCGGAGCCGGAGCCGGAGCCGCCATGGCATTTCACCCGGAGCCGGAGCCGGAGTCGGAACCGTCTGAAATGTCCACGACTCCGCATCCCTGGTTAAGGGTGGGCGGCGTATTTGGAAATTCCGACCTCGACGAGCATTTGTGGTAGAAAATCGCCACTTTGGTAGGGGAAACTACTGCTGTCTGCTACCATTTGCACTGCATGTGTCGCTATAGCTGCGACATCTATGCATATACATATAAACCGCGACATCTGTGTGCGCTGATTCTAGTTAGCGATTAGCTAGGGCACCAGGGTGGATCCCATGTGGATCCAGACTTTCAGTTTGAGGCAGGGCCGGGGTGTGAAGCCGGAGCCAGCATATTTTGCCCGGAGCCGGAGCCGAAGCCATGAAACAATATAGCCCGGAGCCGGAGCCGGAGTTGTAAAAAAAGGACGACTCCGGCTCCTTTTTTGAATAGGAAAAAAAATTATTGTCTTATTGACCTAGTTCGGATTGTCAAACCGAACTGCATTGAACTTGCAGTTCCAGGCAGTAGAACGTGCGGCATTCAAAATATGAAAATAGCCTTGTTATGCAAATGCAGAAGCAACATGCACCAATCCCATCTTCTATTTTCTGCTACCCGTATTTAATATGTACCTACCAGGGATGCGGAGCCGGAGCCGGAGTCGGAGCCGGAGCCGCCGGAGCCGGCATATTTTGTCCGGAGCCGGAGCCGGAGCCGGAGCCGTGAAACAATATAGCCCGGAGCCGGAGCCGGAGCCGGAGCCGCCAAAAAAGGGGGCGACTCCGGCTCCTTTTTATTTTTTGAAGAGGAAAAAAAATAATTGACCTAGTTCGGTTTGACAGTACAAGGCAGTAAAACATATGGTACTTAAGTCATGGGCCATCAAGTGAATGAAAAAATCCGAATATCCCCAGTATCCCACAGTACGCAAACAACTTCCTGTTTGCTCTCCCCCCCCCCCCCCCACGTCTACTGCATCCCCAGAACATGAGGACCAGTCATCAGGTGACGGCCATTGTTTTCAAACCAGTGCAGTGGACTGCGACTCCCAGCACCGTCCCATCCCACACCCCCCCCCCCCACCCCTCACCCCCCAATGCAGCCGAGACGGGTGTCAGCTTACGATGGTTCACTGAACTCCGATTCGCGGCGACTGCGTTTCCAATGCCATCGCTTCCTAGCCCTTTGTTCTGCCAGTTCTCTCCGAGGTGCGTTTGCGCGGGGACGCGGTGAGCCGGTCATGGCAAAGAGTAACGAGTATAACCAATCCAATTTTTCTTCCACCCGTATTTAATTGATTGCGTAGGGGATGTACTGAGTCGGAGCCGGAGCCGCCGGAGCCGGAGCCGCCGGAGCCGGACCATTTTACTCGGAGCCGGAGCCGGAGCCGGAGCCGCCATAACATTTCACCCGGAGCCGGAGCCGGAGCCGATTTTTTTCTCCGGAGCCGGAGCCGGAGCCGGAGCCGTCTGAAATTTCCACGGCTCCGCATCCCTGGTACCTACTGTATTGGAGTATTGGAGTCGGAGCCGCCGGAGCCAGACCATTTTACTCAGAGCCGTGGGAGCCGTCATGACATTTCACCCGGAGCGGCGGAGCCGGAGTCGGAGCCGTCTGAAATTTCCACGGCTCCGCATCCCTGGTTAAGGGTGGGGGAACTCATGGCCAGCACGATCCCCTGCAGTCCAGTTGCTGAGCGGGGGGGGGGAGGGAGAAAGGTCCAATATGATGCCCCACGCCTATTGACTATATGTAGGTATATTTGCGTATGTATTGCTACGTATTGGTTTGGTTTGGTAATGTTAAAGCTAAAAGTTATTCAATAAGTTAAAAAAAAAAAAAAACACCGACGGCGGAGCGCTGCCGTTTTTAAGATCCACCCTGGTGCCCTCGGTAATTGCTAACTAGAATCAGCACACACAGATGTCGCGGTTTATATGTATCAGTTCAGTAGGTATATGCTTTACGCATAGATGGCGCAGCTATAGCGACACTTGCAGTGCAAATAGTAGCAGACAGCAGTAGTTTCCCCTACCAAAGTGGTGGTTTTCTACCACAGATGCTCGTCAAGGTCGGAATTTCCAAATACGCGGGTGGGCGTGGAGTAACTCATGGCCGGCCCGATCCCTGGCAGTCCGGTTGCTGAGCGGGGGAAGGGGGAGAAAGGTCCAATATGATGCCACACATATTGCCTATAGGCATATATAGTATATATTGGTTTGTATTGGTATTGGTAAAGTTAAAGCTAAAGGTTATTAAATAAGTTAAAAGACACCGACACGGAGCGCTGCCGTTTTTAAGATATCCGCAAAAAACAAATCGTCAACTTGATGAATCGATAAAAATCACTAACATCTCAGGAGGCACACTGCTGAGTGCTGATACCATTCAATACATACGTATATACCTATGGGCAATAGGCATGTCTTTTGGGTCATTATATTGGACCTTCCTCCCCCCCCCGGGCCCCCGCTCAGCAACTTTGACTGCCGGGGATCGGGCCGGCCAAGAGTCCGCCCACCCTCAAACTGAAAGTCTGGATCCACCCTGCTGCCCTAGCTAATCGCTAACTACAGAAATGTAGAATCACCCAAGAATCACCGGCCACCGCACACACACGTCGCGATTTAATATGCATAGATGTCGCAGCTATAGCGACACATGTAGTGCAAATGGTAGCAGACAGCAGTAGTTTCCCCTACCAAAGGGGTGGTTTTCTACCACAGATGCTCGTCGAGGTCGGAATTTCCAAATACGCATTTCCGCTGGATCAAAGCCGATTGAAGGGAAACTGCAAGGTGGTTTTATGCAGGGTCCGGCAAAAGTTTTGTCCTCTATTTACCTAGGGCAACACTTATCCGGTTTCTCATCGTTCCCCAGTAAACATGCCGACGTCGGCCCGACGTCGGCCGACGTCGGGGTGACGTCGGCAACTCGGCATCAGCATGCCGACGTCGGCCCGACGTCGGTCCAACCTCGGCACGACGTCGGCTGGATGTCGGATATGCCCGCATGTTCCGACGTCCAGCCGAGGTCCAGCCGACGTCGGGCCGACGTCGGACCGAGATCAATTGCTGAGGTCCAGCCGACGTCGGGCTGACGTCGGGGCGACGTCGGACCGACATCGGCCGCTGTTTTGACCGTTAACCCTATTAGTGGCAGGGGGGGGGTTGTTTTTATCCACCCCTCAGGTTTTTCGGGAATATCTCCGAAACTGCTGAAGCTACGATGCTGAAATTTTCGGACTTTTCCTAAAACTAAACTGGGCACATTCCCTGAAAATTTCAAGTTCATACCTTTACCAGAGGCGGCTCCAGAGCACTTGGAATTGGGGGGTCCTATTCGTGAAGCGAGTCATTTGGGGCGAAGATCACGATGCTGATGTATTATAACTGTATACACCAGTTTTACGAACATTGAATGAAAGGTATCATGTGATAACATATACAAAGTTATTGTGCATCCTCTTTTGACACGTTTTTGCTATAATAGGCGGATCCAGGCGTTCAAAAAGGGGGGTTATGTTTTACCTCCCAACATAGGTGCCCTGACACCGCCTATGCATGACCAATACAATTGTAGTCGTTTTCTCATAAGAAAATTGTAACATAACAAGACCATTGCCACCCTTTTTAGAAACAGTACCAACAAAAACCTTATTTACTATACTTTTTGTGTACCCCCAATCTCAATGATCTGTATCCGCCTATGATTTTTGAAAATGCATATTTTTAGGATCCATGTGAATTCCTGGTTCATTCTCTGTCGATCGGCAAAAGTTGCGTTAAGATTGGTTCAGAAACCTGGCCGTGATAAACAGTCTAAAATGTATCTGCAATTTGCCCGTTTTTACCCCCCTCTACCCCCCTATTGACATTTTTTAATTTTTATTTTTTAGAAATGTAGATCACGTTGAGCGAAATCGAATGCCGTTTGAATTTTGAAAATCGGCCCGTTAGATCTCGAGATATCAAGGGGGGGTCGTAAACAGCCCCCCCTGCCACTAATATGGGGTAGCCAGGAGCCTGCCACTAATAGGGTTAAAATAATATAAAATACATGTTTCATGTTTCATAAAGAGCTTCTGTATTCAAAATATCCTCAGGAAACTCAAATCTTCCTCCACGCCGCAACCCCCTGATCCGGACTGGACGGGAAACATTATCCCATTTGGGATTGCCCGTAAGCCGAGCTCGCCCGTAGCCGGGTGCGGTGAGTGCTTGGGGGCTGCTCGGCCTATCCTTTGGTCAGGCTCAGCCCCGGCAACTCACCAGGGCCGGGCCCAGTTCATATAGAAAGGCCAGTCGGCAAGTGTCACTTTGCCAAAGTGCCACTTATCAAAGGGACACTTTGGGAAACGTTGGTGCAGGTGTGTAAGAGTGGCTATATGAATCCATTGTGGGGTCGCCCTTTCCAATAAGTGTCACGTAACAGCAATGGGACCAGGGACTCTATATGAACTGGACCCAGGCTCGCAAAGAAGACCAATGTCTCCATCCTATGATCCTTCCGGCTCTGAAATGGTCTTGTCAGACCGAAAGGGCATAACCCAACAAAACAAACCAAACTCGTTAGCTGGCTGCGTGGTGTAGTGGTTAGCGCACTAACCTCGCATTCGAATGACACGGGGTTCGAATCCCGTCGCCGGCTGATGCTTTTGGCGTGTTGTCCCAGTAAACATGCTGACGTCGGCGACTGGGGGGCTCGAATCCCGCCGCCGGTTGATATTTTTGGCGCGTTGTCCCAATAAACATGCCGACGTCGGCCCCGTCGGTCCAACGACAAACGATCTCGTCAACCTCGGCAAACGATCTCGGCCCGACGTCGGCTCGACGTCGGCTGGACTTCGGCTGGACGTCGGAACATGCGGGCATATCCGACGTCCAGCCGATGTCGGGCCGAGGTTGAACCGACGCTGGGCCGACGTCGGGCCGAGCCTCGGCCCGACGTCGGGCCGACGTCGGCATGTTTACTGGGTCTACCCCTAAGGGATAAATATTTTGGAAAAAAAGATTTTGGGAAATATTGCACGGTCCAATAGCCTCCAGCGGATCAGTTCTGAGTCGACGCATGGCCTCGACGGTCGATGGAAGGTCAACATGCAATTTCATGGAGGACGGCGCGCCAGCTTATTGCTCTACCAAGGTCCAGGTGGTTGTGTCAATCGAGCCTGCCGGAGTTTTGAAGAAATAACCGGCTACCATCCGGACCCTAATCCTGAGCGAGGATCTTTGGGCTACCTTCCAGCAAGACATAGACAAATGGAATTCGGCGGCCAACCTCGGCGCCTTGCAGTTACAGCCAAACGGGCATAGTTGAAAATCAAGCTGTCTGTGCAGTGTGCTGCATAAGCTGGTTGCCAGCACGCCAAAAAATGTTCATGCGTAAATCCCTGTTCAATAAATAACAAAAAAGTTATTCGGCCTTAGCTAAGTTCTAGCTAAGTTCGCTAAGTTCGGCCTTAGCGTCGATGGAAATGGTGAAAATAATTCTGAGAAATTAGTCGGCTGTGAGAAACAGCACGGATGAAAGGGGGCCAAAAGATATGTTGGCCCCCCTTTCAGAGCCAAGGGGGGCATGGCCCCTATGTCCCCCCCCCCCTGGATCCGCTCTTGACTGCAACGGGCTCCGTCTTCCAGATCTTTACCTCCGCCTACTTGGCAGCATTTTAGTCACTATCGTTACATCACCTATCAAAGATGGCTGCGCCCATATTCGTTGCTTCGTTACTCTATATAGGGCCTTGCTTCGTTACAGAGTCGAGTTTGATGGAGGTTTTACAGCCGCTTGTTCTGTATTATTTTGCTCGATTGTGTTAAATGAAGGCATCTAAGATTTTGTGACATTGTATATTAATAGGAGAAAAATGTTGTCGGCGCTACGTTTTTACAAGACAAATCCCCTGAGGAGGATAAGTACTTATGTGCTGTGAGTCCTGTCCCTTTTGAACATTTTCTTCTAAGGATTGCCATTTTTAGAGAGGTTTCTACTTCATTGTGCTAATATCAATTTTCTGACAGTAAGGCTGGTTGTGAATGTGAAATCTGCTGAGTTTTCAGTCAAATCTCTTTTGCACCCTGGGCTCAAAATTGAATAAAAACCAAACCATATTGATATTGTCACTAACCATTACCCATTTATCAACCTAGAAAATTTGTCATACAATCATTACATGGTTTAAAAAATCAGGTACAATGCAAGCGGAAGTAAAAGACCTAATCTAACCTCACCTAACCTTACTAACCTACAACCTTTGGGTACTCTCTTAGCAGACGTCACCCGAGCTGCCATATCTATGTCTCACGTGGGCAACAATTGTCTTTTCACAGTTAAATATATAACAAAACATAATCAAACCTGACCTAACCTTACCTACAACCTACAACCTACAACCTAACCTACCAACCTACAACCTAACCTACAAACCTACAACCTAACCTACCAACCTACCTAACTGGATATGGCAGCTCGGGTGACGTCTGCTAAGAGAATACCCAACCTTTGAACCTACCAACCTACCAACCTACAACCAACCAACCTACAACCTACCAACCTACAACCTACCAACCTTCAACCGGTATCAGTAACCCTGGCGTCACCGGTAGCGTTTTCATTCAAGGTCAAGGTTTCCTGTATTAGGCCGCAGTGCCAGGCCGAAGCATGCTGTGACGTCACTGGGTAAGAGAGGATAACGTAAAGAATGACTCAGGCAGACTCAAACCGACTCAGGCAGACTCAAACTGACTCGACTGACTCAAACCGATTCAGATTGACTCAGACTGACTCAAACTAACTCAGACTGACTCAACCGACTCAAATCGATTGACTCAAATCGATTCCGATTGACTCAGGCAGACTCAGACCGACTTAGAAAGACTCAGAAGTCAGATCGACTCAAACTGACCCAGAACGACTCAACCGACTCAAATTGTTCTGATCGACTCAGACCGACTCAGAACGACTCAGACAGACTCAGACACACTCAAACCGACTCAGGCAGGCACAAACCGACTCAGGTAGACTCAGAACAACTCAAACTGACTCAGACCGACTCAGCCGACTCAAATCGATTCTGATCGACTCAGACCTCAGACAAACTCAGAACGACTCAGACAGCCTCAGACAGACTCAAACTGACTCAGGCATACTCAAACTGACTCGACCGACTCAAACCGATTCAGGTCTGATAATTCAGGTCAAACCGATGGGTCTGTGTGAGTCGGTCTGAATCGGTTTCAGTCAGTTGACTTTGAGTCGGCTTGAATCTGCCTGAGTCTGTCTGAGTCGACTGGAATCGATCTGAGTCGGTTGATTTGGTCTGAGTCAGTTTGAGTCGTTCTGAGTCTAGCTGAGTCAGTCTGAGTCGATCTGAATCGGTTTGAGTCGGCCGAGTCAGTTTGAGTCTGCCTGAGTCTGTTAGAGTCGTTCCAAGTCTATCTGAGTCGATCGGAATCGATTTGAGTCGGTTGAGTTGATCTGAGTCAGTTTGATCTGAATCGGTTTGAGTCGGTCGAGTCAGTTTGAGTCTACCTGAGTCGTTCTGAGTCTGTCTGAGTCGATCGGAATCGATTTGAGTCGGTTGAGTCGGTCTGAGTCAGTCTGAGTCGATCTGAATCGGTCTGGGTCTGCCTGAGTCTCTCTGAGTCGATCGGAATCGAATTGAGTCGATCGGAATCGATTTGAGTCGGATGAGTCGGTCTGAGTTAGTTTGAGTCGATCTGAGTCGATCTGAATCGGTTTGAGTCGGTCGAGTGAGCTTGAGTCTGCCTGAGTCGGTTCGAGTCTGCCTGAGTCGTTCTGAGTCTGTCCGAGTCGATCAGAATATTTAAGTCGATGAGTCAGTTTGAGTCGTCCTGAGTCGGTCTGAGTCTATCTGAGTCTCAGTCGATACTGATAGCGTAGTACGTTATCTTCTCTTCCAGTGACGTCACAGCATGCTTCGGCCTGGCACGGCGGCCTAATACAGGAAACCTTAACCTTGAACGAAAACATAACCGGTGACGCCAGGGTTACCGATACCCCTTCAGCCTACCAACCTTCAACCTACCAACCTTCAACTTACCAACCTTCAACCTACCAACCTTCAACCTACCAACCTACAACCTACAACCTGCCCTACAGGCTACAACCTAACCTACAACCTAAATCTACTTATATAGGTACCATGTACCATGTAACCTAACCTAATCTTAATGAGTGGTTGGGTGTAAGTTATAAATTTTTTGTGTAAAAAGTATCAAGTATCCAAGGGCGGCGCCACCGTGGGGGCAGTGGGGGCACACTGCCCCCACTGGCAGGAGGCCGTGGGGGCAAGACTATGTTTTTGCCCCCACAAAATTTGGCTGATGTTGAAATGGAAACAGAAGACCGGTGCAACATTCATGGTAGGCGGTTATAATAGCATGCCTGTTTTTGACGGTCCCCGTATCAAGTATATCAGCAGAACGTTCGTTCTCGGACCGTCTGTCGCATATCTCCTACTCCCACTCATTCTCCTACTCATTTTCATTCACCAGGATGCTGCCCTCGAGCTTGACCTCGAGGAGGTTGAGAGGCAGGTTGTCAAAATCGGCCAGAGAAGAGATCACCCTCTTTTAGGAACCCTTAGACTGAGACTGAGCTCACATAGGTATGACAAAATGTGATAGATATGTGTGTCCGAGTTATCTGGAAATGTATTGGATCGCCCTAATGGAGCTTATTCTGGCATATCAATCGTGTGCGACAGAATCGCACATATAGGTACGCACTACGGGAAAAAGAGAACTAGGTACTGATTATCGTTTTGAGAAATACACCATTTTACATCTCAACGAACAACATAACTTATTCACAGGTTTGTATCTCGCAATCTAATTTTATAGTTTTATTTGCTCGCGACCTTAGCCCGCCCGGGCCCGGGGGTAATCCCAACCATCGCAGCCCGGGGGTACCCCCCCCCTGTCTAACTCCGTAAATAAGGCAGCTACGGAAACAAAAATGGTACCAAATGAAAGGTATCTACGCGAAGATTCTAAAGCAGCTAAAATTTTTGACCTCAGGTCAGTTTTCAAGGTTAAAAGTCAAGGTCAAAGGCAAAAACCGGCACTTTTGTGGTGGTCTCAAAGTGCGTGTTCCAGGGGACGGCATGGTGCATAAGACCGGCTAAAATGGATTTTAAACGAAAGAAGAGAGTCTGAGGATTCCGATGATGTGCATAACATTCAAATTCAAGGTCATGGTCATGATCAAAATTGACCACAAACTTTGCACTTTTTCTTATATCTTGTATACTAAATTCCGAGATGTTTTGAAATGTTTTGAAGCTCAGCGGGCCCCTATTTGTGCTTTAGCTTACCATACAATGCTGCTACAAGGTCAAAGTCACAAGAGAGTATCCTTGCTAGACTAGGCTATTTCACTTATTTAAATCAGGAATACCTAATAATTAGACATGTTTTGCCATCCTATCCTGAGGCTCCAAATTAATGCTTAGAGCAAAATGAATGCCATAATCGTGATCAGCGGCTACTAAATCATCACAAACGACCTTTTATGTGTCAAAGGTCATTCGAGGTCACATGAGGTCAACATAAAACTTGACCTTTTCCAAACAATATACATGTCATTCGACATGTCTCGACGAGACGAATACGAAAGTACCGCCGCCGTAGCTCTAGGACCATTTTTGTTGAAGTTATTTGCGAAAAAAAAAACTAAAGCCCCAGCTCTTAAGGTCGTTGACCTGACCTCTGACCTCAGGTCACCAAAGTTACTTAAGTATTTTTTCCTAGGTCAAATGCTACACAACCGTGCTCGTAATTTGTCTTATCTCTAAAACTCTATTTTTGGCAGCTGGTGGAAGTTCACGCCTGTGACACCGAAGTTTGCCGTGCAGGAGTTTTGAAAAATCGGCCCTGAGATGTTATCAAGAAGGCTAGGTCCTTTTTTCTATCAGCATTTCTAACAGCAAGTTTCCTCTTTCTATCCCTAAGCGTTCATGAGGTATCGCAAATATTCGCCTAAGGGGAGGCGAAAAACGCCCCCCGCCCCCTTCCGGGCCCTCGAGGGTTAGTGGTTAAGCTCAATACGTATGCATGACACCTGAAACCAAAATAATTTTGAATGGCAGAATCTAGGGGCAAGGAAGGTGCTCATGGATTTTCCAGATCGAGGTATCAGACAACAGTCTGGTCACCTCAAGCTTGCCCCCACTGGCGAAAATTCGTGGCGCCGCCACTGCAAGTATCTATGTGTGATCTCACTTTTCTACTTAAGAAGGATGTGTTTTTCTTTTCATGATTTTGTTTTGTGAATTTCTTCAGTTTTAAAAGAGTGGAAAAGACGGAAATGACCGAGTTTTGTCCAAAAAGAAATCTGTCATCTTGGCCTTGCCATTCTTAACCCTCACCCGCACATGGGGGTTGCCACCCCCCCCCCCAGGCCCGAGGTAGTTTTTCTGCTCTGCACTCAACATTTTTTAAGCTAAAAGCCTGATTTTTCGTATAGCTGCTCCTCTATCCTTTCTTGATGTCCACTGAAAGTTTCAAGTTTCTGTGATTTTTGGTTTCGGAGGTATGACCTTGTTTTTTCAGGTCATGTCATGACCCAAACGACCAATACTCAACATCTTGCGTTGGCTATGGGTCTTGTGAGCTTTTGGCACCTTATATTTCGGTATGTTTTTGCTAGTCTTACCTCCCACCTATCATGGAACACGTTATTCGACGATGTGCAGATGTCAGGGTCAAGGTCAACCTAGGTCATCTAAAAACATTAGTTTAGGCTTGCTGAATTTACTTATCAGTTTTCGTGAAGTTTTTGGACTGCATTTTTGGTAAAAGCTTCTCAGATCATGATCTCATGTAATAGGGGCACACAAATCAATTGGTGCACACATCAGTATGCAGTGCACGCAGACACACACAGACATACAAACACATATCATTGACCTTGGCCTAGCTTGACCTGAAATGACCACATCCGGTAAAAACCTAGTCAGATAGTGTGACAAAGAGCTGTTCTAGCTGGCTTGGCACCACAAAGGGCAGCGCCATCGGTATATGATGGGCACCGCACGTGATATTCCGACGGTGGCCCCAAACAGCAACATTTTTTAGTTTGACCTGACCTGGAAGGTCAATGATGGACCTAATGAGGTAAAATTGGGTACCATTGGATTCGTCTCTTCCCAAAGAATCAGTTGGTCTTTACCGCGAAGCTATATCTCTAACGGGAACGAAATGGCGCAGGGGGATGGTACCCCCCCCCCATGTGCGTTCTAGGATGGGAAAATGGCATGTGCGGGCGAGGGTTAATATGAAATACCTAATTGATATCATTGGAGTGATAAATGCTGAATGGAGCTTGATTTTCACCAGAAGTGAGTCAATCTAGTCTATGCATGCAGCTAGCAAACAATATTCCAAAAAAGAAGTGCTATGGGTGATGACTTCACATTCCAGTTCACCTACCAAGGTTTGAGGTACTACAGGCAGGGGCGCCAAGCCTGACCATGAGGTGGAGGTGATATTGTTGTCTATGACCGGGGAGCATTCTGCTCTGTGAGCAAGTTGCTTGCCTATAGATTCAGCCATCCGGGCTCAATTTCCGTGCAATGCACGCGGCACTGCCGCTGCCTGGCTGCCTTACAGAGTGAGAGTCCCAGTTAGCACTGGGTCCATTGGATGTGGTGGCGAATCCGCATTGCATTGCTTGTATATGACCAAAATGGTATTGTGATTGATGGTGTCAAATTTATATCATTGGGTACTGGATGAAGACATAGTGCAATAGTATATCATGATCTAATAAAGTACAGATAACAGTAATGAAGCTTGTTTAACCTTCCAGGCGGTGGGGGGGGGGCATTTTTTTGCCCCCCCCCCCCCCTTTACTTTTTTCGATATATCTCGAGAACTGCTGCGCCGATCGTCACCAAACTTTCAGTACCCTCCCGGGAGCAGCTAGCGCACATGGTGACCAAAAATTTTTCCAAAGGCTATGATAGGTTGGCCGCTAATGACGTAAGAGTGACGTCATTTTTGCCATTTTCGACCCAAAAAAAGGTTTCGCGGGAAGAGCTGTCAGGCCTACAGCTTTAGAGATACAGAAAAATGTTTTTGACATAAAAGGTGTGGAATCAAAAGGGCTACAAAACTGCTATTTCGGTTTTTCGAATTTTTTGGATTTTGACCCCCAAAAATCAAAAAATAGATTTTTTGAATATAATAGCCAAAAAATCCAAAAAGTTTTTTGAATTTCGAAAAAACCGGAATATATGTGATAGTCCCTACCGCCTTCTATCTACATACCAAATTTGAGATCGATACCTCGTTTTTTGGCCAAGTTATAGCGAAAAAACTGTTCAAAATTGATGACGTCAAATTTTCAAACTCAATTTTTAGCAATTCTAGACCTCGTAGCGCAAAACAAAGACCACCATTAGACTCCCCGTGACGAGCTGCATCGAATCAATACCCATTTTATGCAAAAATATCAACTTTGAAATTTGACCTTTTTTGACCTGACCTTGACCTGACCTCCACCAGAAAGTGACCTAAACCGTACCTGATGGTCTTATAACCAACACCATTGAGTTGGAAATGAAAAACTGGCCATAAAACATGCATCACATAACCTTAGTAAAGTTGGGCTCATGTTGTGACCCTTGGTGACCTTTGGTGACCTGACCTGGTATGACCAGTGACCTCTAATAGCAACATATGTACTAGACAACTGACGCCTTATCGCTGATTTTCGACAAAATGCGTTTTTCTCGGTGTTACAGCGCTTTCCCTAGAAGCCCCGTGAACGGTGAAACATTTTATCTTTGACCTGACCTGTGACGTCATCGGTGACCCCGAGGTCAATGAAATTTGGTTTCCCTTGACAAATTTGACAGGGCTATCGAACGCCGTTTGAATTTTCCGGATCCGTCCAGTAGTTTCGGAGATACGGGGGGGGGGGGCAAAAAAGTGCCCCCCCCCCCCCACCGCGTGGAAGGTGGCTGGTAGGCCCACCGCCTGCCGGGTTAACCCCGCGCCGGGCCAGGGGGTTGTTTGACTTTGAACACCCCCCCCCCCTGCGTTTTTTCGCAGATATCTCAAAAACGTCCGTGCCGCCGTTTTTGGCACACCTGTTCGTGCATCTTTTCCGCACATGTTGTGAAAATTTCAGACCCAGGTCGCCTTAGGTCAGTTCACCAGGTCACGCCAAGTGACCTCATCTCATAAAAAATAAGAATGCTCGCCATAGCTACACCGATTGATCGATTGCCTTGAAACTTTCAGCGATGGATAAGAGTAACATTATCTATAAAATGTTTATCTCGGAATTTTGATATCGGTGACCTAAGGTCAGGTCAATTTTGCGGCCTCTTCATTATAAGTCAATGGCAGAAAATTGAAAAGCGTCTGTTTTGCACGAACGCTATTCTAAACACTCTCAAACATCGAGATGTAGGTAAAATTGACACACTGAACCGGAAAATGGTAACTGTGACCCCTCGTTATGTCCCCGAGGTCATCTCAGGTCACAAACAGAATCTAACAGTTTTTCGCTAATAACTTCTGATAGAGGCGTGCTAAAGCGCTGAAAACGCCTTAGATGTGTTCGGCTCGACGTTGCGGATCGACTGATTTGCAACATGACCTTTTCCGGTCAGGTCATGACCTTGACCTGAGGTCAAATTCTCAAGTTGACCTTTCAAGGTCAAATTATAGTTCATTCGACGCGTCTCGACGAGAGGAACACGATGCTGGTAAAAGTAATGTCATGGCTCTTTTGAGTCCAGAGTTATTGCCGAAAAACGCTTTTCGTAAAAACGGCTATTTTTGGAGTTTTTGCCCTCTGGAGGCTAAACCGTTGACCTGAGGTCAAATCTGAGGACAGTACTCAGAAGGGTCTGTAAAAGGGCTATCGAATGCGCTTTTCCGCGGCGCTGTAGCTCTATCGGCTCCCGAGATAGCCGTCGGCAGTTTCCAAAATGTTGAAATAGTCAACATTTTACCTTTGGTGACCTCTGGTGACCTGACCTTTGACCTGACCCAAAAATATGACCGAAGTGTTTTCGTCCGCTTACCGCGTGTCGCTACGTGGCCCAGAAGCCGAGTTAGAGGGGGGTGTTCAGACACCCCCCCCCCCCGGCCCGGCACGGAATCTCGGAGCACCGGCCCGGCGCGGGTTAACTTGTGACAAGCCTAGGGTGTATGCTTACTGACATGTTTACTTTAAACTAACAAATGTTATGTATTTTAGCTTTCCTGAGATTCCTGAGGACACACCAGAGACAAACTGCCTTCTGAGAACCGGTCAGCCGCCAAAGTACTCGGAACTCACGCCTCTCAAGTGTCACGATGCTGTCCTCAAGCTGGCCTACCAGTTTGAGTACGATATGGCCTGCTACGGGGATGATCTTGAAGGTACGGCAATTGTCCATCTGGCTCGTTTTATCACAGGATAATAAAGCATGTCTGACTATTTCTCAGTACGCACATACTTCACAGGTCCCTCTGCAGAATATGAGTTGTCCCTCATGAGCTCTATAGTCAGTAGTCAGTGTCCTGTAGTTTGGACATCTGTATGTATCCTGGCTAAATGAGTTGAGCTGCGGTATTCCTCCCACTCCTTCAATGGGTATGGCTGAGTACTGACGGCCCGCAGCCGGTGCACACGGAGCCCTTCGTTCCGTGTTGGCCACCCGGCAGCGGTGGGCCTGGGACAGGTCCGTCCACAGGGGGCTGTGGGACGGGTCCGTCCACAGGGGGCTGTGGGTCCGTCCACAGGGCGCTGTGGGTCCGTCCACAGGGGGCTGTGGGACGGGTCCGTCCACAGGGAGCTGTGGGTCCGTCCACAGGGGGCTGTGGGACGGGTCCGTCCACAGGGAGCTGTGGGTCCGTCCACAGGGGGCTGTGGGACGGGTCCGTCCACAGGGGGCTGTGGGTCCGTCCACAGGGGGCTGTGGGACGGGTCCGTCCACAGGGGGCTGTGGGTCCGTGCCGGCTGCTGGCCCGGACAGTGTGACAGTGGTACCGCCCCCCCCCCCCCCCGCCGCTGCCCGCTGCAGACACGGGCCGGCTGCTGGCGCGCGCCGAGCCGCTCACCTGCGATGAGGTGGTGGGGCCGATCGAGCGGCGCGAGGTGCCCTTCAGCTACGTGTGGTCCACCGTCAAGAACCTGTACACGGTGGACCGGCAGCTGGTGCCGGCGCGCCTCTTCCAGCAGATCCACGCCGCCGCCGCCAAGGCGCACGTCAGCAAGTACAACAACCCGTCCATCTACGCCGCCTGCCAGGTGACCGGGGGAGGGGGACCAGGCACTGGGGGAGGGGGGGGGGCGAACCGGGAAACGGCGGAATTACATAGGGTGGCAATCGATGAGTTGGACAAGAGTCATAACTAGATAATGACAAGTTCGCATAAAGCGAGTCTTTTCAATGAAATGGAAAAAAAAATTATCTGCATGAACGGCCGACCCGTTCCGGCCTGTAACGCTTTTGGGAGGCTTATATCTCAGCAACCGCTAGACCGATTGACCTGCGGTCTTTTTGTTGGGTAGGAGCTACCTACCCAACAGAAGACCCCCTCTACGCCGTAATTAACTACTCTTGATTTATGTAGGTGATTGTCGTGGTATGTGCTAAGTCATGGGGTTTAAAGCTGCTCCACTTGCTTAAGAAGTTAGAAAAGCTCAATATTCGGCTGACCCCACTGCTCGTCGTGGCCAGTGCAGCCCGAACTCTGAAGGGGTGTCCAGCTGGTTACCTTTACAATAACTGGGCAATTACTGGGCCGATTGCGCCGAATCTTGTCATACCATTAGGCGCCTCTGGGCAATGCATTTCCATGCATCACAGTTGGAATGCAACAACTGCACGTGTGCACGTGCAGGGGTCGTTTCCGGATCTGGACAATGGCTGGGCCGATTAGGTTAAAATTTGGTACACCGCTGGGGATCCGGGTAGTAGTTACTGGTTTTTCAAGCCCGTCTGATCGCTCTAAGTGCACGAGTCGAGCCATTGGGGCACGAGTCGAGCCATTGGGGCACGAGTCGAGCCATTGGGGCACGAGTCGAGCCATTGCAATGAATAGAGTCGAAAGTAAAATAAAAATTAAGATAAATGTTTCCGCAGGCCAGTTTTAAAGGTATGGATGCTTCACGTGGGCTTTACATTTAGAGCGCTTTAAACGATTAGACAGGCTTAAAAAATCTGACTATTGTAGCACTTTTAGCACTTGCTCGCTGATACTCGGAAATGTACGTTGTTCTTCGAAGACCGCTTCGCTCACTCTTGATAGATAATTGTCGTTGTTCAGTGAGACTATGAGTAGGTGCTGTGCCCGTGTCTGAAGTCGGCTGTCGCTGATCAGTAGGTGCTGTGCCCGTGTCTGAAGTCGGCTGTCGCTGATCCCCCGCTGGGAAGGGCCTCTGTCGACCTCGGTGGTCGCTCGATGCCTCCTTCCATTGGTGCCTCCCAGGCGCTGCTATCTGACGTGTTGGTATGGGCCGCGCGGGCCGCGCTCAGGCCGTGGGCGGAGCCGCCTCAGAGCCAGTGGGGGGGGGGGGGGGAGAGGGGGCTCAGCGCTTACGGGTCGGTGGGCTGCGCTGACGGGTCGGTGGGCTGCGCTCTGGCCGCCAGGAGCTGCTCTCGGACCGACACCTGCTCTCAGAGGAGCAGACGCGCGTCGTCGAAAAGTACGCCCGCGACGGCCGGCTGAACGGCCTGGAGCTGCGCGGCGCCGACCTGCGCAAGTTCAAACTGCACTCGAGTAAACTGCGCCGAGAGCAGGCCGACTTTATCGGTGAGGCCGGGCGGAGGGCGGCTGCTCGGGACGGCCCAACGGGCGCATGGCACCGGTGGGGGTCACGGAGCGAGTCCGGTGTGGGCCACTGATCGAGTCTGGTTTGGGTCACTGAGCGAGTCCGGTGTGAGTCACTGAGCGAGTCCGGTGTGAGTCACTGAGCGAGTTTGGTTTGAGTCACTGATCGAGTTCGGTGTGAGTCACTGAGCGAGTCCGGTGTGAGTCACTGAGCGAGTCCGGTGTGAGTCACGGAGCGAGTCTGGTGTGGGTCACTGATCGAGTTTGGTTTGAGTCACTGAGTGAGTCTAGTTTGAGTTACTGAGCGAGTCCGGTGTAATTCACGAGTGAGTCTAGAGTATTTTATTGAATGAATCTGCATTAATTTGTTGAGTGAGTCTGGAGTAGTTTACTGAGGGAGTCTGGTGTTAATGGACGGAATGAGTCTGCAGTAATTTGTTGAGTGAGTCTGGAGTAGTTTACTGAGAGAGTCTGGTGTTAATGGACCGAATGAGTGCAGTAATTTGCTCAGTGAGTTTGGTGTGATTTACTGAGGGACTTTGGTGTACTTTTCTGAGCGAGTTTTCAGGTAGTTCAATGAGCGAATTTGGTCTTATTTACGGAGCGAGTCTGGTGTGATTTAGTGGACGATTTTGTGTGGATGAGCTGTATGCTGGCGGAACGTGTATGGAATCATGCTGTCAATGTCTATGTAGCCATCACCGTAGCTATATGTAGCCGGTGATGGTCTTCCTGTCACAGCACACCTTTCCCCTGTCTGAGGGGCAGCTCTGAGATGTCTGAGGGACAGCTCTGAGATGTCTGAGGGACAGCTCTGAGATGTCTGAGGGACAGCTCTGAGATGTCTGAGGGACAGCTCTGAGATGTCTGAGGGACAGCTCTGAGATGTCTGAGGGACAGCTCTGAGATGTCTGAGGGACAGCTCTGAGATGTCTGAGGGACAGCTCTGAGATGTCTGAGGGACAGCTCTGAGATGTCTGAGGGACAGCTCTGAGATGTCTGAGGGACAGCTCTGAGATGTCTGAGGGACAGCTCTGAGATGTCTGAGGGACAGCTCTGAGATGTCTGAGGGACAGCTCTGAGACGCCCTGCGTCACAGTTGGACTCTGTAACTCGTTTAGATATTGCTGTAATGTACCAGCTGATGGGAGCGGTCCGGCCGCCCGGTGTCGGCGCGGGCTGCTGCGTTGTGCCGAGTCGGCGCCCGCCGGCCGGTGGCGGCGCTGACCGGCCCTGACGGGCGCTGACCCTCCGGCAGGTCGTGTGCGCGCCTCGGACGAGGTGTTCCGCCACCGGGTGGTCGAGTACGACCTGGTCAGGGGCATCCCCGACCACATTCTGCAGCGGATGGCGCACAACCCGTGAGTGGACGCCGCCGCCACAGACTGACAGACTGACAGACTGACACACCGCAGACTGACAGACTGACACACCGCAGACTGACAGACTGACACACCGCAGACTGACAGTTCACAGACTGACAGACTGACAGTTCACAGACTGACACACTGACACCGCAGACTGACACACCGCAGACTGACAGACTGACAGTCCACAGACTGACACACCGCAGACTGACACACCGCAGACTGACACTGGACAGACATTACAGACTGACAAGGCAGATTGACACTATAGAGTGACATCCATCAACCTTACTGACTGGTGTCTCTGAGGGTGGGTGGTGCCAGGTCGATTCTCGCCACAAATGCCCCGTTGTTGCGTTTTCACAGCCTCTGACGTGTTGGTGTGTGTGTGGGGGGGGGGGGGCTGGGTGAACCTCTGTCTGTTCGGCTCCTGATCGAAGTAGAGCTTCGCGGGAAAAACGGACCTGTTGCCGGTAGCCAGAGTAAGCCTACGATACGACATGGTGATGTCCCAGGCCATCGTGTGACCCTCCCGGTCAGTGATGGAAATGTAGTAAAGTCCGCCACCGGCCGCTGAGTGCTGACTGCTGACCGCCGCCGTCGGGCAGCTCGGAGCCGCGCGCCGGCCCGTGGACGGTCACTCTGGAGCCGGAGGTGTACACCGCCTTCCTGGAGCACTGTCCCAGCGGCGCGCACCGGCTCAACGTGTGGCTGGCGCACGAGATGCGCTGCTCCAACTTCAACCGCGACCTCAGCAACAGCACCTGCTCGGAGGAGATCCGCTGGGCCAAGTGAGTCGCTCCGAGGAGAGCCGCTGTGTGCGAGCTATCCAGGGAGAGCCGCCGGGCCAGGGGAGTTACTGAGCGGAGTTCCGCCGGGCCAGGGGAGTTACTGAGCGGTGACCCGCCGGGCCAGGGGAGTTACTGAGCGGAGTTCCGCCGGGCCAGGGGAGTTACTGAACGGTGACCCGCCGGGCCAGTAAGTGGCTCTGGTCGGACCAGGGTTTCGGGCCGCTAGTTAGCACCTTATGTGTCAGTGACGCTGTCCAGATGGGGTCACTGTCGGCCGGTGATCCGCCTCGTTATAACTGGAATGTGCCAGGGTCGATTAATAAAGGCCGCCGTCCACTGTGCGGAACGCGTGCGGTCCGTACGGAATTTAACACAGAACCCTATGGGCGCATCCGGTCCGTACGGAAATCGTTTGCGCTCCGTCCGGACCGCATCCGAACGGCAATCAGCTGTTGATTTTCCGTCAGCTCTCCGCATGCGTTTCGGATGCGGTTGCTACGGAGACGGAAGAGTGATGTCCGACGCGTTGAACTTTTCTGCGGAAAACGCATCCGGAACGTCCGGAACAGACGTGGTTTGGGGCCGTATCGGAGGCAAACATTTTGAATTGTACGAAGAATTGGAACTCGATCATCATGAAGTAAGTAAAAATTATCTCCTTAGAATGGCAAGAGTATTCGCTGCTGGTTACTTGCAATATTTTATTTGGTAATAAGTGATAGGAAACATTTATTAGCTCTCCGCATCCGGACCGCATCCGGACCGCATCCGGACCGGATGCGGCCAGCGTGCGGCGACATTCCGGACGGACTCCGGACGGAATTCCGTCGCAGTGGACGGCGGCCTTAACTCTCCTGCTATTGTGGCGTTCTTTACACAAACAAAACTGCTGAAACCCTGCCAAACCATTTCTTTCTCCGCAGGTTTTAGTCTACGGTATATACATACTCTTTTTTGTTTAGCTTTTATCGCTGAAATTGAAAATAAAAATGTTTTGTGTTTGCGCGATGAAAGTACTGCCTTTCGCTTTGTACTGCTGCGTCGTGGCAGGTGGTGTCTCTCCAGAGCGTGTGATGCGCGCTTCGGCTACAAGACGCACGGTGTAGTACAATGTGGTACAGTGTGGTACAGAGTTCTGTACACCCCCCCCCCTCCCCCTCTGTCCAGGGACGACATAGCGCGCCTGCTCGGCTACAGGACGCACAGTGTTATGTGTGTACTGTACACACCCTCCCCCCCTCTGTCCAGGGACGACATAGCGCGCCTGCTCGGCTACAGGACGCACAGTGTTATGTGTGCACTGTACACCCCCTCCCCCCTCTGTCCAGGGACGACATAGCGCGCCTGCTCGGCTACAAGACGCACAGTGTTATGTGTGCACTGTACACCCCCTCCCCCCTCTGTCCAGGGACGACATAGCGCGCCTGCTCGGCTACAGGACGCACAGTGTTATGTGTGTACTGTACACACCCTCCCCCCCTCTGTCCAGGGACGACATAGCGCGCCTGCTCGGCTACAGGACGCACAGTGTTATGTGTGCACTGTACACCCCCTCCCCCCTCTGTCCAGGGACGACATAGCGCGCCTGCTCGGCTACAGGACGCACAGTGTTATGTGTGTACTGTACACACCCTCCCCCCCTCTGTCCAGGGACGACATAGCGCGCCTGCTCGGCTACAAGACGCACAGTGTTATGTGTGTACTGTACACCCCCTCCCCCTCTGTCCAGGGACGACATAGCGCGCCTGCTCGGCTACAAGACGCACATGCATAAGACGATGGAGGTCAAGATGGCCGGCCGCGTCTCGGCCGTGGAAAACATGATAGCCAGTCTGCTGGCCGCCGGTGGGTCCCAGATAGCCAGTCTGCTGGCCGCCGGTGGGTCCCAGATAGCCAGTCTGCTGGCCGCCGGTGGGTCCCAGATAGCCAGTCTGCTGGCCGCCGGTGGGTCCCAGATAGCCAGCCGGTGGGTCCCAGATAGCCAGTCTGCTGGCCGCCGGTGGGTCCCAGATAGCCAGCCGGTGGGTCCCAGATAGCCAGTCTGCTGGCCGCCGGTGGGTCCCAGATAGCCAGCCTGCTGGCCGCCGGTGGGTCCCAGATAGACAGTCTGCTGGCCGCCGGTGGGTCCCAGATAGACAGATAGACGTCTCGGCCGTGGAGAACATGATAGCCAGTCTGCTGGCCGCCGGTGGGTGCCAGATAGACAGATAGACGTCTCGGCCGTGGAGAACATGATAGCCAGTCTGCTGGCCGCCGGTGGGTCCCAGATAGCCAGATAGACGTCTCGGCCGTGGAGAACATGATAGCCAGTCTGCTGGCCGCCGGTGGGTCCCAGATAGCCAGTCTGCTGGCCGCCGGTGGGTCCCAGATAGCCAGCCGGTGGGTCCCAGATAGCCAGTCTGCTGGCCGCCGGTGGGTCCCAGATAGCCAGTCTGCTGGCCGCCGGTAGGTCCCAGATAGACAGATAGACGTCTCGGCCGTGGAGAACATGATAGCCAGTCTGCTGGCCGCCGGTGGGTCCCAGATAGCCAGTCTGCTGGCCGCCGGTGGGTCCCAGATAGACAGCCGGTGATAGCCAGCCGGTGGGTCCCAGATAGACAGCCGGTGATAGACAGAGGGTGGGTCCCAGATAGATAGCCGGTGGGTCCCAGATAGACAGCCGGTGATAGACGGCCGGTGGGTCCCAGATAGACAGCCGGTGGGTCCCAGATACCCAGCCGGTGGGTCCCAGATAGACAGCCGGTGGGTCCCAGATAGCCAGCCGGTGATAGACGGCCGGTGGGTCCCGGATAGACAGCCGGTGGGTCCCAGATAGACAGCCGGTGGGTCCCAGATAGACAGCCGGTGGGTCCCAGATAGCCAGCCGGTGGGTCCCGGATAGACAGCCGGTGATAGACAGCCGGTGGGTCCCAGATAGACAGCCGGTGGGTCCCAGATAGACAGCCGGTGGGTCCCAGATAGACAGCCGGTGGGTCCCGGATAGACAGCCGGTGATAGACAGCCGGTGGGTCCCGGATAGACAGCCGGTGGGTCCCAGATAGACAGCCGGTGGGTCCCAGATAGCCAGCCGGTGGGTCCCGGATAGACAGCCGGTGATAGACAGCCGGTGGGTCCCAGATAGACAGCCGGTGGGTCCCAGATAGACAGCCGGTGGGTCCCAGATAGACAGCCGGTGGGTCCCGGATAGACAGCCGGTGATAGACAGCCGGTGGGTCCCAGATAGACAGCCGGTGGGTCCCAGATAGACAGCCGGTGGGTCCCAGATAGACAGCCGGTGGGTCCCGGATAGACAGCCGGTGATAGACAGCCGGTGGGTCCCAGATAGACAGCCGGTGATAGACAGCCGGTGGGTCCCAGATAGACAGCCGGTGGGTCCCGGATAGACAGCCGGTGGGTCCCAGATAGACAGCCGGTGGGTCCCAGATAGACAGCCGGTGGGTCCCAGATAGACAGCCGGTGATAGACAGCCGGTGGGTCCCAGATAGACAGCCGGTGGGTCCCAGATAGACAGCCGGTGGGTCCCAGATAGACAGCCGGTGGGTCCCAGATAGACAGCCGGTGGGTCCCGGATAGACAGCCGGTGATAGACAGCCGGTGGGTCCCAGATAGACAGCCGGTGGGTCCCAGATAGACAGCCGGTGGGTCCCGGATAGACAGCCGGTGGGTCCCGGATAGACAGCCGGTGATAGACAGCCGGTGGGTCCCAGATAGACAGCCGGTGGGTCCCGGATAGACAGCCGGTGATAGACAGCCGGTGGGTCCCAGATAGACAGCCGGTGGGTCCCGGATAGACAGCCGGTGGGTCCCGGATAGACAGCCGGTGGGTCCCGGATAGACAGCCGGTGGGTCCCAGATAGACAGCCGGTGGGTCCCGGATAGACAGCCGGTGGGTCCCAGATAGCCAGCCGGTGGGTCCCGGATAGACAGCCGGTGATAGACAGCCGGTGGGTCCCAGATAGACAGCCGGTGGGTCCCAGATAGACAGCCGGTGGGTCCCAGATAGCCAGCCGGTGATAGACAGCCGGTGGGTCCCGGATAGACAGCCGGTGGGTCCCAGATAGACAGGGGGTGGGTCCCAGATAGACAGCCGGTGGGTCCCAGATAGCCAGCTGGTGGGTCCCAGATAGACAGGGGGTGGGTCCCGGATAGACAGCCGGTGATAGACAGCCGGTGGGTCCCAGATAGACAGCTGGTGGGTCCCAGATAGACAGGGGGTGGGTCCCAGATAGACAGCCGGTGGGTCCCAGATAGACAGCCGGTGGGTCCCAGATAGACAGCCGGTGGGTCCCAGATAGCCAGCCGGTGCTAGACAGCCGGTGGGTCCCAGATAGACAGCCGGTGGGTCCCAGATAGACAGCCGGTGGGTCCCGGATAGACAGCCGGTGGGTCCCAGATAGACAGCCGGTGGGTCCCAGATAGACAGCCGGTGGGTCCCAGATAGACAGCCATTGGGTCCCAGATAGCCAGCCGGTGATAGACGGCCGGTGGGTCCCAGATAGACAGCCGGTGGGTCCCGGATAGACAGCCGGTGGGTCCCAGATAGACAGCCGGTGGGTCCCAGATAGACAGCCGGTGGGTCCCAGATAGACAGCCGGTGGGTCCCGGATAGACAGCCGGTGATAGACAGCCGGTGGGTCCCAGATAGACAGCCGGTGGGTCCCAGATAGACAGCCGGTGGGTCCCGGATAGACAGCCGGTGATAGACAGCCGGTGGGTCCCAGATAGACAGCCGGTGGGTCCCAGATAGACAGCCGGTGGGTCCCAGATAGACAGCCGGTGGGTCCCGGATAGACAGCCGGTGGGTCCCAGATAGACAGCCGGTGATAGACAGCCGGTGGGTCCCAGATAGACAGCCGGTGGGTCCCGGATAGACAGCCGGTGATAGACAGCCGGTGGGTCCCAGATAGACAGCCGGTGGGTCCCAGATAGACAGCCGGTGGGTCCCAGATAGACAGCCGGTGGGTCCCAGATAGACAGCCGGTGGGTCCCAGATAGACAGCCGGTGATAGACAGGTGGTGGGTATAGCCGGTGTGAGGGTATGGCTGGTGGGTGGTAGCCGGTGAGTGTTGCCGGTGGGTGCTACCGGTGGGTGGTAGCCGGTGGGTGGTAGCCGGTGGGTGCTACCGGTGGGTGCTACCGGTGGGTGGTAGCCGGTGGGTGCGCCCACCCATAGCGGAGGTCAGAGCCGGACGCTGTATGCCACCCCTCGGTGATGGCTTCATGCAGCAGTCGCTAGCAAAGAAGTTTGGGATTAATTCATAGTTTTACACGTTTTAGGCCTCTTACACCTTTCTTAGTTACGTTAAGTACAGCAAACTGAGTGTAAAGTACGAAGTTATGCAGTTGCTATTTCAAATGAAACAGCTTACAGCGCAATTATCACTATATGAAGTGTTTCGTGACATTGCGTCGGCCTGCCGTGTCTCCGCTGGCGACTGCGCCCGCCCGCCCCGCCATGTTAGCCGCCCCCGCCCCCGCCCGCCGGCAGCGCGGCCCGTCCAGGACAGAGAGCTGGAGGAGCTGAACGCGTTCGCCCGCTCCAACGGCGAGCAGCAGCCGCTCGAGATCTGCGACGTACCCTACTGGCGGCGACGGCACAAACTGAGCACCTTCAGGTGAGCGGACGGGAGGTACTGCTCACGGTCAGGTGAACGGGCGGGAGGTACTGCCGAGTCGGCCTGGCGCCCTCTGGCCTCCGGCCGGGTGACGGGGCCGGGGCCGGGGTCGGGCCGGCGGTAGCACTCAGCGCCCAGTGGCTGATCAGCCGTCTCACATCCACGTCCACCGACCGGCCACACACTGAGCTCGGCCACAGTCATAGTGAGACGGTATGGTTGTTTGGTTTGTCACTGCGCAGTTCAGTTTGTGCGTACCACTGATGTACCGGTACTCGCCCGCGCTGTCTCAGTGCCCCCCCCCCCTCCCGCCGCCGTCTGACGTGCCCCCCCGCCGCCGCCGCCGCCCGTCCCGTGTCGCCGCAGCGCCGAGGAGTCGGACGCGGCCGGACAGTTCAGTCTGGTCGGGGCGCTGCGCTTCCTGACGGAGCTGTCCAGCCAACTGTTCGGAGTCGAATTCCGAGTGGAGCAGGGAGACGGTGAGAGGGAACGCAGGGGAGGCAGGGGTACCGGGTGTACTCTGCGTGTGTCTGTATGTGAGGGGGAGGGGAGGGGTACCGGTTGTACTCGGCGTGTGTCTGTATGTGAGGGGGAGGGGTACCGGGTGTACTCGGTGTGTGTCTGTATGTGAGGGGGAGGGGAGGGGTACCGGGTGTACTCGGCGTGTGTCTGTATGTGAGGGGGAGGGGTACCGGGTGTACTCGGTGTGTGTCTGTATGTGAGGGGGAGGGGAGGGGTACCGGGTGTACTCGGCGTGTGTCTGTATATGAGGGGGAGGGGAGGGGTACCAGGTGTACTCTGCGTGTGTCTGTATGTGAGGGGGAGGGGGAGGGGTACCGGGTGTACTCGGCGTGTGTCTGTATGTGAGGGGGAGGGGAGGGGTACCGGGTGTACTCGGCGTGTGTCTGTATGTGAGGGGGAGGGGAGGGGTACTGGGTGTACTCGGCGTGTGTCTGTATGTGAGGGGGAGGCAGGGGTACCGGGTGTACTCGGTGTGTGTCTGTATGTGAGGGGGAGGGGTACCGGGTGTACTCGGCGTGTGTCTGTATGTGAGGGGGAGGGGAGGGGTACTGGGTGTACTCGGCGTGTGTCTGTATGTGAGGGGGAGGGGTACCGGGTGTACTCGGTGTGTGTCTGTATGTGAGGGGGAGGGGAGGGGTACTGGGTGTACTCGGCGTGTGTCTGTATGTGAGGGGGAGGGGTACCGGGTGTACTCGGCGTGTGTCTGTATGTGAGGGGGAGGGGAGGGGTACCGGGTGTGCTCGGCGTGTGTCTGTATGTGAGGGGGAGGGGAGGGGTACTGGGTGTACTCGGCGTGTGTCTGTATGTGAGGGGGAGGGGAGGGGTACCGGTTGTACTCGGCGTGTGTCTGTATGTGAGGGGGAGGGGTACCGGGTGTACTCGGCGTGTGTCTGTATGTGAGGGGGAGGGGAGGGGTACCGGTTGTACTCGGCGTGTGTCTGTATGTGAGGGGGAGGGGTACCGGGTGTACTCGGTGTGTGTCTGTATGTGAGGGGGAGGGGAGGGGTACCGGGTGTACTCTGCGTGTGTCTATGTGAGGGGGAGGGGAGGGGTACCGGGTGTACTCGGCGTGTGTCTGTATGTGAGGGGGAGGGGTACCGGTTGTACTCGGCGTGTGTCTGTATGTGAGGGGGAGGGGTACCGGGTGTACAGTCACCAGCACTTGCTACCCATCACCCCCGGACGGCGGGGGAGCAAGCTACCACCGCCCTTGCGAGACTAGCGCCGCCATGCGCCAAGAAGTGGAAACACCACGTGACTGAGGCCACGTGAGGGCAGGGTCACGTGATGGAGGGGCGGAGCATAGTAGCTTTTGCGCCCGACACTAACTGAAATGCGGCGCTGTGATTGGGCGCTTTAGCATGAATGAAGCCCCGGCGCCAGAATCAGCCGTTCGCCTTATATGGAAGGTAAGCCTGTGCGTTTCGTTGGTTTGAGAGCCACGGCACCATACGAATTGTGAGCCCCTTTGAACGGGTCACCGCCCGAGGCACTGAGGCGACGGCTGTGCCGGGCAAAGCCTAGCCTGGTGGGAGAGGTGGGCCAGGGAAAGTGCGATCGAGCAGCCACACTGAGACGTGGATTGGTATTATCTAACCGCGACAAACGATGTCAGCAGCCTCTTCTCGTTGACACGAAAAGTTTGACAGACAACGTGGGCAGTGCCCAATCAAAAGCTACTAAACGATTCAGTTAAGAAGTTGGCGAGATAACCAGACCCAATAAAAAGTTTGTAATTCGATTTTGATTGACAAATGACATACAAGCCCGCTGTGATGGACCAAAAAAGGAGCTGAACAGTTCATACAACTTCTAAAAAGCTCAACGGTAAAAATTTAAAAGTCAAATGTTAAAATTCAGCCTGCATGTTTAAACTCGGGTCCGGCGCTGACAGGAAGCTTATATTGCCAAGCTTGCAATTCCACTACGTTGTAATATAACCAAGAGTTATGTGAGAGCAACAACTGAAAACCTCGAGCCCCGTTGGGGGGGAGGGGGGCGCGAAACAGCCCCCTCTCCTTTTCAGTCGATATCTCCTAAAGGATAGCATAGGTCGCCACCAAACTTTCAAGACCCCTCCGGGCATCATTTTACACCTTGTGAACAAATTTTTCCAGAGCTCTTATGAAAGGTTAGTCACAAATGACGTCAGAGTGACGTCATGTTCTGTCATTTTCGACCCAATAAAAGGTTTAGCGGGAAAAGCTGTCACGCTTACAGTTTTGAAGATAACAAAAATAGGTATTCAAGATAAAAAAGATGTAAAATAAACAGCACTACAAAACTGCCAACTCTGAATTCTAAACAAAAATTGATTTTGACCATCAAAACTATAGAAGTATAACACCCCGAAAATACCAACAACATTCAAAATTAAAGCTGGAATACCTATATGTTATAGAACTATCTGCTCTAGATATGCCAAACTTAAACGTTGGTCAAGGTCAGTCGGGGTCGGGGTCGGGGCTGTGACGGCGCGCGAATCGTGTCCCTCAGTCTGACCGAGGTGTGATTTCGGAAAGGTCAAGTTTTTGAATTTGCTTTAATGTGTGTTTTTATGCTAATATAGTTATACATACAACTTAAACTCGACAGCTCCATTTTTAGCAAAGTTATGGCAAAAAAAAAAAACACTACTCAAAATGTATAACGTAAAATTTTCAAACTCAATTTTTAGCCGTCACAGAACACACAGAGCAAGCCAAAGACCACCATTGGATTTCCCGTGATGAGCTGCATCGAATAGATACCCCTTTTATACAAATTATCAACTCTGAAATTTAACCCTTTTTGACCTGACCTTGACCTGACCTCCACCAGAACGTAATCTAAACCGGCCCCAATGGCCGTCTAGCCCACACCATTGAATTTTAAATGTAAAATTGACCATAAAACATGTATCACGCGACCCTAGCAATTAGCATAGTTGGGTTCATATTGTGACCCTTGGTGACCTGACCTCTTTGACCTGACCTGGCATCAGTGACCTCTTTTTGCAACATATGTATTGGGCAACCACGCTCCATCGATATTTTTCGATAACATGCCTTTTATTTGATGTGTTAACTGACTGTAACGCATTCCTTAGACTAAATCGGTGAAAAATGCAACCTTTGACCTGACTTGTGACGTCATGGGTTGCACCTAGGCCAACGAAACCTGGTAACAAGGTTCGATAGCCCCTGGTGGGGCTATCGAACGTTCTTCGAATTTTCAAAATCGGTCGGTAACTTTCCGAAATCTCAGGTGGAGGACGAAACGGCTGCACCACCCCATCAGGTGGTAGGGTCCGCCAATAGCCCAACGGGGCGCAAATTGTTTACTCATTCATACAGTGTCATCTATATTGAGAACACCTTTCTCACGCCATGACATGGTCCTCTCGTAATAGATCGAGATGAGGAGAGTGTTTTCACGCCTCCTTACGAGTATGCACGGCTCTAATGTCATTGAGCTATCAACTGTCAGCGGTTTTCGGACAATGAAGGAAGGGCAGGAAGGCTTTTGGTCGGTTTTAGGTAAGATCTTGGGTCAGATCATTTCAGTGGCGGATCCAGAGGGAGGGCATGGGGGCCATTCTCCCCCCCGGGATTTCCGGGGGCCCATCACGGAGTTTTTTTTTTAATTCATCACGGAGGTCACCGACGGGAGCTTTAACCCAGAGGTCTCCTAAGGGGGCACCATCCAGAAGGTCTATCGGAATAGGGTACCGTTTTCGGGGTCTCCCGGAGGCCCATTTCTGTCCCTCGCCTCGTTTTTTTTTTTAGTTTAGTCGAGTTTTTTAGTTTTTAGTTTAATATTGTCCATCTATTTACATCCCGAGGTCCGCGGGGGCACCATCTCGAGTTCTCAGGGGGCACTATCCCGAGTTCTCCGCAGGCACCATCCCAAGGTCGGAGAGGGCACCATCTCGAGGGTCCGGGGCACCATCCCAAGGTCTCCGGTAGCACCATCGCGAGGTCTGAGGGCACCATCTCGAAGTCTCAGGGGTACCATCCCGAGGTCTCAGGGGCCGTTTGATCCGCGCCGTCCTGGGGGGGGGGGGCGCTTTTACGCCCCCTAGGTTTTTCGCGAATATCTCAAAAACGGCGACGCGTAGCGCCGCTGTTTTAGATGCACCCGTTCCGACATCTTTTTCGCACATGCTATGAAAATTTCAGATCCCGGTCATTCAAGGTCAGGTCACCATGTAACGTCAAGTGACCTTACCTCAGAAAAAGTTAGAAAGCTCGCTGTAGCTACACCGACTGAGCGATCACTTTGAAACTTTCAGTACTTGCTCAGGGCAACAGTATGTATAAAATGGATATCTAGGATTTTTTATCTGAGTTGTGACCTAAGGTCAGGTCAATTTTGCGACTGCTCCATATAAGTCAATGGGAGAAAATTGAAATGAGCCTCTTTTGGCCGAATGTCGTTCTACACCCTCTCAAACATCGGTTCATATGTAAACATGACACTCCGAATTGGAAAATTGCACCTGTGCCCCCTTTGTGTGCCGCTGAGGTCATCTCAGGTCATGAAAGGTCTTCAGCAGTTTTTATTTTACTATAACTTTTGATTTGAAAGAGACGTGCTAGAGCGATGAAAACACTAAACTAAATACTAAACCGTTGATCTGAGGTCAAATTTGAGGTCAATTAGAGCGGTGCCCTCCGAGGGCTAAACCATTGATCTGAGGTTAAATTTGAGGACATGTTGGCGAAAGAGCGTTAAAAGAGCTATCGAATGCGCTTTTCCACGCGCTGTAGCTCTATTGGTTCCAGAGTAAGCCGTCGGATGTTTAAAATCGTTTAAATCGACAAAATTTGACCTTTGATGAGCTCGTGACCTGACCTTTGCCCTGACCTTAAAATGGCCGAGTGTTTTCCGTCTTATTTTTGACGCTCTTTCGATTGCCGCTTACCGCGTGTCGCTACGTGGCCCAGGAGCCGAGTTAGACGGAGGGGCGTGAAACGCCCCCCCCCCCCTCAGCACTCGACGGAAAGTTCGTGCCACCAACACGGCGCGGGTGAATTGTTATGTTAGCTAGCTCCTGTTGTAAGCTGTGGAGTCGTAGACCTGATCTTGAAGGAACTGGGCCTAACATTTTTCATAGCAAACGTAAAAAAATGTTTAATAGGTGTTGCAAAAATATAATCTCTTTTATGAAATATTTGCGAAATCCTCAACATCATCCCCTTAGTGCCGAGCTCCCAACGACGACCATAAAAACGTCCCCATCCCGTCAGCGTGGATTTATCATAATGATGCTAAGATTTAATTTCCAATCCGAAGCTGAAATGATGGAAAGCAAATTTACAATTTACATACGAAACAAGAGCTGACACAACTAAATATTTTCTCTCTCGCTCCCTCTCACTGATTTACCCATTACCCTCTCTCTCATTTTACCCTTCCTGGTTTTCCTTTTCTGTCTCTCTTTTCTCTCCTCCCGTCCTTATCCCTTCCCTCCAGTCTTTCTTCTCTCTCTCTCCTCTCTCTCTCTCTCTCTCTCTCTCTCTCTCTCTCTCTCTCTCTCTCGCTCTTTGCTCACAATATTCTCGACTGCCACAGCGTTGTAGAACTTGTTTCCAGACAGATCCAGGCTCTCCCCACTCCGCAAGCCCCAGCCCACACGGCTCAACCGCCCAAACACCCTCCGGCGGATGACCTCTGACCTCGGCGACCTGATCCCAGCCGACCGGACCGATCGCGTCCCTCTCCACGCCTCCGCCCCGCTTCCCCCACTACAACTGCGTAGTAATTGTAGCGTGTGCAAAGGTCACGTGACATTATTTACTCCTGCGGTTTGTTCGGCTGACAAGAGATGGCACTAGTGGTCTGTGGATCAGAGGCGGGGCTAGGTTCTGCGACTTCTTGGGGCAACTTTAGGGCAGAAAAGACGTTTTTTTGGCTCCTCATCCCAAAATGCTTCGAACATACAAAAACAAGTTAGATATTCGAAAATCGGAGGACCAAACCGATCGTTTGACGTATCTTGCGCGACTGAGAATTGATCGGTCTTCAAACTACTGAGCAAAAACGAGGTGATTAGTAGCAAGTGCTGGTGACTGTACTCGGCGTGTGTCTGTATGTGAGGGGGAGGGGTACCGGGTGTACTCGGCGTGTGTCTGTATGTGAGGGGGAGGGGAGGGGTACCGGTTGTACTCGGCGTGTGTCTGTATGTGAGGGGGAGGGGTACCGGTTGTACTCGGCGTGTGTCTGTATGTGAGGGGGAGGGGAGGGGTACTGGGTGTACTCGGCGTGTGTCTGTATGTGAGGGGGAGGGGTACCGGGTGTACTCGGCGTGTGTCTGTATGTGAGGGGGAGGGGAGGGGTACCGGTTGTACTCGGCGTGTGTCTGTATGTGAGGGGGAGGGGTACCGGGTGTACTCGGCGTGTGTCTGTATGTGAGGGGGAGGGGAGGGGTACCGGTTGTACTCGGCGTGTGTCTGTATGTGAGGGGGAGGGGTACTGGGTGTACTCGGCGTGTGTCTGTATGTGAGGGGGAGGGGAGGGGTACCGGGTGTACTCGGCGTGTGTATGTATGTGAGGGGGAGGGGAGGGGTACTGGGTCCGGGTGTACTCGGCGTGTGTCTGTATGTGAGGGGGAGGGGAGGGGTACTGGGTGTGCTCGGCGTGTGTCTGTATGTGAGGGGGAGGGGAGGGGTACTGGGTGTGCTCGGCGTGTGTCTGTATGTGAGGGGGAGGGGTACCGGGTGTACTCGGCGTGTGTCTGTATGTGAGGGGAGGGGAGGAGTACCGGGTGTACTCGGCGTGTGTCTGTATGTGAGGGGGAGGGGGAGGGGTACCGGGTGTACTCGGCGTGTGTCTGTATGTGAGGGGGAGGGGAGGGGTACCGGGTGTGCTCGGCGTGTGTCTGTATGTGAGGGGGAGGGGAGGGGTACTGGGTGTACTCGGCGTGTGTTTGTATGTGAGGGGAGGGGTACCGGGTGTGCTCGGCGTGTGTCTGTATGTGCTCGCCCACTGATATTGGAGCGGGGGCCGGTATTGGAGCCCGGTGTGTTGATGAGGGCCTGGAGTCGTGCCGTGCCCGCTCCCCAGCGGTTCCCGACCCAGTCCTCTGGGACGGTCCTCCGGCCGGCGGTGGTATTTAGGTACCGCGTGTCTGACAGTACCCCTCACTGTGCCACAGAGGCGGAGCGGTGGCACCCGGATGTGATCCGACTCTCGGTCTGGGAGGACGGCCGGCGTCTCTCCGAGCTGCTGGTGGACCCCTACGCCAGGTGGGCCACCGGGGGAAATGGCGCGCAGTCGGGGAGGGCAACCAACGGTTCTGCGACACCTGAGCGAGCGTCATTTCAGCGAACGACATTTGAGCGAAACATTTTCAGCGATTATCAATTTAAGCGATTAACTTTTCCAGCGATTGTCAAGTCGGCGAATTCAATCACAGCGATTATCAGCTTTAGCGAGGACCAGAATCAGCGAAACCAGATTGAGCGAATATATCGTGGTCAATGGGAAACCAGTTGAGCGAATACAGTTACAGCGAAACCGAACGCGACGAAATTCAATCACTTGCTACTTTTCGGAAATTCTTGCCCTTGGAATACCCGTTTGTTATGTGTCACGGCTAAAACAAGGGTTCTGTATGACAGAATGTGGGACAAGGTTACTCCAAATTTGCAGCCAGTATCTTGCACCACCAGACTTGTGACAGCTCAAGAAAAAAGTGAGCTCGCTCAGCTCAATTCCGTCTTATCCGCTCCCGCTCAGCTGCCGCTCAGTTTAACGCAACTCAGCTCAGCTCACGTTCCGCTCAAACCGGCTACGCTCCGCTCACGCTCAGCTCAGCTCAGCTCAGTTTCCGCTCAGCTCAGCTCAGCTCAGTTTCCGCCCAGCTCAGCTCAGTTTCCGCTCAGCTCAGTTCAGTTTCCGCTCAGCTCAGTTTCCGCTCAGCTCAGCTCAGCTCAGTTTCCGCCCAGCTCAGCTCAGTTTCCGCTCAGCTCAGTTCAGTTTCCGCTCAGCTCAGTTTCCGCTCAGCTCAGCTCAGCTCAGTTTCCGCTCAGCTCAGCTCAGCTCAGTTTCCGCTCAGCTCAGCTCAGTTTCCGCTCAGCTCAGCTCAGCTCAACTCAGTTCCCGTTCAGCTCAGCTCAGTTTCCGCTCAACTCAGCTCAGCTCAGTTTCCGCTCAGTTAAATTCACGCTCAGGTCGTTCAGTCGTTCTTTTAAACCCTCCCCTGGCAGGGGGTTGATGCAAACCCCCCTAAGGTTTTTCGAAGATAGCGTAAAAACGGCGGCGCGCAGCGCCGCCAAATTTGGCACAGCCTAAGGGGGCAACCTTTTTACATATGACCTGAAAATTTCAGGTCCGGGTGACCTTGGATCAGGTCACCAGGTCAAAAAACCGGTATAAGGTCATGGTCAAATTTCAATTTTCTTTTTGCACCTGTCCAACTCACAGTTTTTGAATGATTTCCTTGAAACTCTCAGGATGTGCTAAGTTCACCGAGTTGTATAACATATATTTCGGGTTTTTTGATGTCACTGACCTGAGGTCAGTTAGAGGTCATTACGTCGTAATGTTAAGCCTATGGGAAAACACTAAATTCGGAAAATACTGGAGATATCCGCTTCGTTCTATCACTTTTGTGCTTTGAAACCACGGTACTTTACAGCAGGTCACTTGGTGCTTCTTTATTTGGTGTACTTATCCATGGGTCGGGTAAAATGAGGTCAACTGAGGTCAAATGACGTTTTTGCCAATAACTTGGCACATAATGAAGCTAGAGCTTAAAAATGGTATCATTGTGTTCCTGGTGATTAGCCGAATCGAATGATATGCGATATGATGCAATTTGGTGAACTTGAACTTAATTAAATAATTAAGGTTTACTTAAAAATTAAGAAAAACTTAAAGTACACTAAAGCAAGCAAAAAAGCATATCATTCAACGCGCCTTGACGTGCTGAAATCACTGGTGCTTTTCTTTTTTCTCTATCTTAATTAGATCAAAAGTTATAAGCGAAAAACGTTTGACCTGTTTTTAGCGAAATTTTTACATTTATACCCCCACCCCCCAAAAAAAAACCCTAAATATTGACCTTGAGCAACCAAATTTGCACAGGTGCGAGAACTCCAGGGGGCCCACCTACCTACCAAATTTGGTGTTTCTAGGTGCCATAGGAGCGAATCGCGAGGGGGGTCGCATCAACCCCCCCCCCCCCTGACAGGCCGTGTTATGAAAAATGCCAGTGCCTGGGGTGGGGCAGTCCACTTTCAATAGGATATGGTTGCTTAGCCCACATTCAACCAACGAAGAGGAACTTTATCTGCTAATTCCTAATTGTAAATATTTTATGTAGAGGCAAGAACCCTTATTGATAAATTAATTTAAATAACTGCTTAAATAACAATGTGAAGAATGCTGAATTGTACATTGCGGAGCAGAGTGTCAAGGCGAAGCATCAAAGCCTGACAGTAGGTATTCATCTTGCAGTCAGACTTGAAACTTTAGACTGGCTGTATTAGCCTGTAAATTGGCCAAGATCCTGGTCTTCCAATTTCCATGCAATATAGATGAAAGAAATTAAGCTTGGTTAGTGATTACTATTGATTTCTTTAGAGTTTTGGCATTTTTAAGTGCGATCACGAAGGCTCACTCCATTAGCTAATTGCTCACTCCATAGCTAGCTCATAGCTGAAGCATCAAAGCCTGAGTTAATTTCCAAGCATGAACTGAAAAGAATTATAACTGGATCAGCTCAGCTCAGCTAAATCAGCTCAGCTCAATCAGCTCAGCTCAGCTCGCTCAGCTCAGCTCAGCTCAGCTCAGCTCAATCAGCTCAGCTCAGCTCAGCTCAAGCTCATTCAGCTCTGCTCAGCTCAAGCTCATTCAGCTCAGCTCAGACAGCAGCTCAGCTCAATGCATTACTGAGCCGGCTCAGCTCATAGCTCAACAATTTGGCAAAATGTTGAGCCGGCTCATGAGCTGAGCTGATTTTTGAGCCGGCTCAACTGAGCTGATCACAAGTCTATGCACCACTGATTTTGAAGTCTTAGCACATCAGTCGATGAGACACCTTTTTCCTGGGATTCAAATAAGGGCATGCTTTTTCATTTTGGGCAAGCATTTTGGAGAAGGGTTTGTGATTTGGGGCTTAGAATGTCATGCATTCAGGACGAAAAGTAAAAAAAGCAAAAAAGTAAAAAAAAAAAACAATTGTGTTGCAGTTTTAGGAGCCGGTGATTGGGCTGGATTTTTGGGTTACTTTTTCGTTCCGATTCTTGTATTTCATAGTGTTTGGCTTTTGAATATTTTAGTTCTTTCAGATAAATATTACTTGCCTTATAACTTTTGTAAAAACGTTTCATTTTTTTATAAGCCGACGTTCAGAGTCCTAAAAATACATCAGCACTACAATCATTGTAAACAAACAAATGGAGCACACCATTTGGCTTTGTTCCAAGGCCATTTTTTAGTTTATCTGGTGGTTTTCTTGCTCTTGTACGTCGTTTTGTTGGATGTTTTGAATCCCTTAAGATTGACTTATATCATATTTAAGGCGCATGTTGACTGAAAACAATCTGAAGTAGCCAGGAGGCTGACAGAGGTCCTGACTCCTGAACAATATCAATATCAAGTTGAACAAGTTATGAAATTTTGGTTGATTAACGCAAGCTGATCGGGCTCATATATCAGCAAGAAAAAGTAAAAATTAAAACAGTTTATTGGCCAAAAACAAGCTATAATATTGCAGACCTTGGAGCAATACTGAAGAGCACGCTGAGCAGGATCATGCCAGAAAATGTTGACTGATGAGCGTGTTATAACGTGAGCTCTTTATTCACAACCAAAGCCGCATTGCGTTAAACTTCCTAGAGCGCCAAACACCGATCGCTACTACCACAACCGCGCTCCGCGCGGGCCGGCGGCCGACTGCTCTCGAACCCCGCGTCTGCGCGCCGGCGCCGCCAATGGCGTCGCCAGGCCCCCGGGCAGGGGGGAGCAACTGGCGTCGCCAGGCCCCGGGGCAGGGGGGGAGCAGCTCGCGACACCACACCCTGCCGCCCTTAAAACGGAACACATTCACTTTAACCTGCCGCCCTTAAAACGGAACACATTTTAAACCGGAACGTGGAAACAAACACATTACGCGTCGGAACGTGGAAACAAACACATTACGCGTCGGAACGTGGAAACAAACACATTACGCGTCGGAACGTGGAAACAAACACATTTTAAACCTCGGCGATCAGTCGCCTCGGGCACCTCCGGCGCCGAGCGGAACGGCGTTGCGAGGGGCCCTCAGTGTCCCCGCCGCCCCTGCCGCCGCCGTCACCGCCACCGCCGGTGTGACTGTAGCCGCTGAGGTCACCGGTATCACCGCCGCCGCCGAGGTCACCGGCACTACCGCCGCTGCTGACGGCATCACCGCCGCCGCTGAGGTCACCGGCACTACCGCCGCCGCCGGGGTCACCAGCACGGCCGTAGCCACCGGGGTCACCGGCATCCCCGCCGCCGCCGAGATCACCGGCACGGCCGAGGCCGACTGCTCCCCGGTCACAGGCCTGACCGGCGACGCCGGCGCGGCTGCCGTCACCGAGGCCATTGGCGCGATCGTCTCCGACAGGGCGCCCGGCGCTGCCGCCGGCGCCACCAGCCCGGTCACCGCCGGTCGTCGCTCTGACGTCACCGCCGGTCGTCGCTCTGACGTCACCGCCGGTCGTCGCTCTGACGTCACCGCCGGTCGTCGCTCTGACGTCACCGCCGGTCGTCGCTCTGACGTCACCACTGGTCGCCGCTCGGACACTACCGCCGGTGGCCGCTCTGACGTCACCGCCGGCGCTGTTCCCTGGGTCCGCCGCCGCCGCCAACAGCTGGTCAACGTGGCGCGACCAGATCACGTGTCCCACGTCCACTTCATACGACACGGGACCGGGGCGGGCGACCACCGTGCCGCGGACCCACTTCTGACGACCGTCATACGAGCGGGCCCACACTGTAGCTCCCACGGCGAATTCCCTGCTCCGTCCGCCGGCCGTCTCACGCTGCCGGTCCCGAGCCGCCTGCAGAGCTGTCTCGGCGCTCGGAACCATGAGGTTCATACGAGTGCGGAGGTTCCGCCCGAACAGCATCTCAGCGGGAGTCCGTGCGGTCGCGGCGTGGGGCGTCACTCTGTACGCCATCAGAACTCGGGCGAGCGCCAGTTCCATGCCTCCGCTGTCGTCTGCTGCCAGAGTCGCCTTCAGTGAGTTTTTTAGCGAGCCGACCGCTCGCTCCGCCATCCCATTAGACGATGGGTGATGGGGCGCCACTCTGACATGTCGGATCCCGTTAGAGCTGGCGAACTGGGCGAATTCCTGGCTCGTGAACTGTGGGCCATTGTCCGTTACCAGCACCAGTGGTAGTCCGAGACGAGCAAAAACCGTCCTCATCACCGCTACGGTCCGCTCGGACGTGGTCGTCTTCATTGGGATCATTTCAGCCCACTTGGAGAAACTATCCACCATCACCAGGAACCAGGTGCCCTTCAGAGGTCCGGCAAAATCGGCATGCACCCGCTGCCACGGGCCGTCCGTCGGCTCCCACGGGTGCCGTGTCGCCTGCGGCGGCTCAGCTCGCTTTGAGACGCACGCCTGACACCCGCGAGCCAGCGCCTCCAGCTCAGCATCGAGTCCCGGCCACCACACAAAGCGCCTCGCCAGCTGCTTCATGCGAGTGCAGCCGAAGTGACCCTCATGCAGCTCCCGCTTGACGGTGTCGCGCAGGCTGCTCGGGATGACGACTCGGCCGCCCCAGAGCAGACAGTCGGCCTCAGTCGTCAGCTCCTCTCGGCGATTCTTGAAGGGAGCCAGGTCCGGGTCCACCACCGCCGGCCAGCCCGATCGCACCGCCGCCTGAGCGCGGGCGAGCGCCGGGTCTCGGCGCGTGGCCACTGCTATCTGCTGCGCGGTCAGACACGGCCCCTGCTCGGCGATGAACATTACGCCGCCTCCGCCGTACGCCGCCTCCTCTTCTGCCGACAGCCGGTTCTCCGCCTCGTCCGGCACCGACAGACGGGACATCGTGTCCGCCAGCCTCATGTCCTCCGTCCGGCGCAGCTCGATCTTGTACTGATACGCCGCGAGCTGCAGCGCATACCTTTGCATGCGAGCCGCCGCCAGAGATGGCAGCTCACGGTCCGGGTTTAGGATCCTGGAGAGCGTCCTGTTGTCGACCACCAGGGTGAACGGCCGACCAAACAGGAACTGGTGGAACCGCCGCACTCCGAACGAGACGGCTGCGGCTTCCCTCTCCACTTGGGCGTACTTCCTCTCCGTCGGAGTGAGCGTTCGGGAGGCGTACTGTACCGGCCTCTCGAGCCCCTCGGGCGTCACTTGCATCAGAGCCGCTCCGACTCCTGTCGCACTGGCGTCCGTGACGAGCCGCAGCGGCAGCACGGGGTCGTACCGCATCAGGACCGGCGCCGTGGACAGCATGTCCTTCACACGGCGCACTGCCGCGGCGCACTCCGCCGTCCATGCCCATTTGACGCCCGTCTTCAGTAGCGCGTAGAGCGGCGCTAGCACGGTAGACAGGTTGGGCAGCAGCCGCTGATAATAGCTGACTGACCCGATCAGAGATCGCAGCTCCTGCACGTTCCGAGGGTCAGGTGCTGCTGTGACGGCCGCCGTCTTCTCTTGCACCGGGCGCAGACCCGCCTCAGACAGTCGCCAACCGAGATACACCACTTCTCGGACTCCGAACTGGCACTTCTCTTTCTTGAGGCGGACGCCGTTGTCCTTCAGCCGCTCCAGCACCCGGTCCAGCCTGTCCATCAGCTCACGGTCACTGTCGGCGCCGATCAGCACGTCGTCCAGGTAACAGACGACTCCTGGAAGACCATCCAGCACCTGGTCCATGATCGCCTGGAACTGCGCTCCACAGGTGCTGATCCCGTACGGGAGACGGTTCATCCGCATCGCACCACGGTGTGTGGTCACGGTGGTCATCTCTCGGCTCTCTTCGTCCAGCTCACACTGGAGATAGGCGTTCCTGCAGTCCAGCTTGCAGAACTTTTTCCCTCGTATGCTGGCGAATAGCTCCTCCGGCGTGCGCATCGGATACTTCAGAGGCTGCAGCTGCGGGTTCACCGTGATCCGATAGTCCGCGCACAGCCGCACGCCGTCCTTCTTGGGGATGGGTACGAGCGGCGTACCCCATCCGGAGAAGTGTCCAGGAGGCACCTTCTCGGCGATCCCTTGATCCAGCCACTTGTCGAGCTCCCGCTCGATATCTTGCTGTAGCGCAAACGGCACCGGTCTGGCGCGTCGATAGACCGGTTTGGCGCCTTCCTTCAGTCTGAGCGCCACCTTCACCGGGATTCTGCCCAGTTCTTCTTTGAACACCTCACGGTGTTTGTCCATCACCTCCTTCAGCGTCGGCTGAGTCGCCACCGGGCACACGTTCAGCGTCTCCAGACCCGACGCCGTCCTCAGCGCCTTGATCCACTCTCGTCCCATGAGAGGTCGGTGAGAGCCCATGTCGGACACGACGAGTCGCAGCCGTGTCGCTCGGCCGTCCGTCTCCACGTTGACGTCGGCCTCGCCTCGCAGACGGATTTGCTGGCCGGTGAATGACGTGAGGTGCAGCTCACTCGGCCGCAGCGTCAGACCGGGGATGTGAGTCTCCGCGCTGATTATAGTCACCGGTGAGCCAGTGTCGATCAGCATGGTGAACTCCTGGCCGTTCACCCTGACCGTCGCCCACTCAGCTGCGGCTGGCTGCACGGCGCTGACTTGCCAGTCAGCCTGGTCGCCGTCCTGAACCAGCTTCACGCCAGTTCGCTGTTTGCCGCAGTCACGCTGCAGATGCCCACGCTCTCCGCACCGATAGCAGCGCGGCGCGCCGGCCCGCCATGGCCGCGCGCCGGCCTGCCGCGGCTGCCCGCTGTCCTGCCGTGGCTGCCCGCTGTCCTGCCGCGGCTGCGCACCGTCCTGCCGGGGCCGCGCGCCGGCCTGCCGCGACTGCGCGCTGGGACAGTGGCGCCGCCAGTGGCCCCGGCCGCCACAGCGGAAGCACGTGCCTGGCCCCGGGGGCTCGGTCGGCCTGACCCTCTCCGTCCGCTGCGGGCGTCGCACCAGGTGAACTGCCTCCCCGTCCGTCTCGGCCGGCGCCGGCGCCCCTGACAGCCGCGTCGTCAGATCCATCACGTCCCTGTGCGCCCGTGCCGTCCGCCGGACGTCCTCCAGAGAGAGGTCGTCACCCTTTAGCGCCGCCTCCCGGACCAGCTTCCTCTGTAGCTCACCTCGGCTGCCCAGGACGCATCGGTCTCTCAACTCACGGTCCACCTGCGCCGGCTCGTAGCCGCAGCGCAGGATTTGCGTCCGTAGTCTGCCCAGGAACTCCTCCAGACTCTCTTCCTGCTCCATTTTCATCCCTTGAAACTTTCCTCTTTCCGCCACCACATTATTCTTCGGCACCAGATACCGTGTTAGCTTCCTTTTCAGGCGAGCAAACTCGTCTTCTCCCTGTCTCTCGGCGTCCTCCTCAGGCAGTGAATCGCTGACATCGGCGAGGTCCGGGCCCACCAGGTGCAACAGGACTGCACACCGTCTCGCAGGCCCTTGAATGTCAACAGCGATCATATACCGCTCCAATGCCCGGAGCCACTTTTCAAAGTCCGTGCCTGGACGGTACGGCACCGCAGACACTATCTGCATCCCCGTTGGATCCATCGTGCCGCCGCCCTCTCACCAGCACGTCGTTTCTCCGGTCGGCTCGCCGCCGCTCCACCGTCGGCCCGCAGCCGCTCCACCGTCGGCCCGCGGCCGCTCCACCGTCGGCCCGCAGCCGCTCCACCGGCGGCCCGCAGCCGCTCCACCGGTCGGCCCGCAGCCGGGCGTCACCGCTCACACCGGCCGGTCACCGCTCACACCGGCCGGTCACCGCACACGCCGGTCGGTCACCGCACACGCCGACCGGTCACCGCTCACCGCGCCGCCCTGCGCCTGTACTTGGCGCTGCAGCTGCGGTTTCCCGCGCTTTTCTCGACGGGGGCGTCACGTGGTAGTGACGTCACACGCACGTCACCGCGCGCGCATGCGCACTCGCCCCACACCGCCCGGCCGCGCGCCAGCTTCCCGCCGAAATTACCCGCTTCGGGGACCAGGCGCCTCAAACCGCATTGAGGCCCTCTCCGCCGCACCGATCGGCCAATCACACGCGCTACCACAGCTGCGCGTCACCCCCGGCCGACCAATCAGCGTGCAGGACGCCGACGCATGCGCCACGCACACCACACTGCCGAGGCATCATGGCCGCCACGAATTTCGGCGATCACATGGGAAACCCTGCCAGGACAACGGCCGCCGCGCGACAGGCACACTACCAGCAGCAGCGCGAAAATAAAAATACTAAGCAATACTAAGCACTAAGCATTCGTACTAAGCAACGTTTGCGCCCTCACCGTCCGTGGCCTGTCCGCCCTCGCTGACCACCGCGCACTGATCACTGGCCCGTTTCGCCATCACTCGCAATCACAGCTCCAAGGCTTCACCTTGATCTCATCCTTGTCGCCAGGATGTTATAACGTGAGCTCTTTATTCACAACCAAAGCCGCATTGCGTTAAACTTCCTAGAGCGCCAAACACCGATCGCTACTACCACAACCGCGCTCCGCGCGGGCCGGCGGCCGACTGCTCTCGAACCCCGCGTCTGCGCGCCGGCGCCGCCAATGGCGTCGCCAGGCCCCCGGGCAGGGGGGAGCAACTGGCGTCGCCAGGCCCCGGGGCAGGGGGGGAGCAGCTCGCGACACCACAGAGCGCATATTGACGTATTGGTATGAATATTGAATGATAACTTACAGCAGCAAGATAAATTAGTGCTAACTATGAAGTTAAAATCTAGAATGAATGGACTTGGGCAGTTTTACTATGCTTAGATGCTATGCAGATTGTAATGTGCATCAGGTACTCAGTGTCTGGCAAATGAAACATGCGATCATTTCATTGCTACTGGAGGAGAAATCTTGGATCACTAAATCCACTTTATGTTGATTTTGATGTTAATCATCATCACTGTATTTCTTGAAAAAAGGATTGTAGTAAAATTGTCAATGTGACAATCCATGCAACAATGTGAAATGTGTTCATAGTCATTCGTGATAGTGATTATTGGTCCAATATACAATGGCAAAGCTCTCAGTCTCAGCGTTTCTTTCTGTGGATGGCCAGCAGTGGCTCAGAGCTTAGAAGTATTAGTTTTCTTCACAGGGCTGGGATAAAAAGTACTGAGGGTAATCTTCCACCAAGGAACTCTACTTTGACATGGTATGAGATGTAGGCACAAGTAGGTAGGTGCTCAGTTCCTATAGTCAGTAGTCGTGTATGTTTAGTCGGGTTAGCTTAGATTAGATTGTTAGTTTTTTAATTTACCAAATGTCCATAAAAATGTGACCTGAGCAATGAGCATACCTGACTAACCTGACAGCTGACCTAACCTCAATCATCACACATATTTGCAGTCTACCCAAGACCTGCATGGCAGTAGCACCCAGTTATAGGTAGGTACTCACCCTAACTCAATCTTACCTGCTAACCTTCAACTTGCCAAAAGTTAGCTCACATTGCCAAGCTGCATCCAGGGAAACAGTCAACTGAGGAACTGGCTGTGGCTGGTGTGAGTCTGTGCATTTAAAGTGTTTCTTCTCTGAAGCTGCTCTGCACTGCTGTATGTCATGTTAGATGCTCAGAAAATGTGGGAAATGATTACTAAGCTACTTTAGTGCTTTGTTAATGCTCGAGACGTGAACAAGTACAGTTCCTGCAAGGTACAGCTATGAGTTAGGTGCTAGGTGAGTATGTTATGTGAATGTGCTGTTCCCTGTTTGACCGTAAGTATACAAACAAGCACAGGGTCACAGTTATATTCAATCTCCACATAAACATACAACAAAAACGGCCATATAGCAACTCCGAACACACCACAGATAACTTAAGCCTTTGCAGGCACAAAAATGTTTTAATTAACAGGACAGGTATACAATATATCCTCTGTCCTTGGGGGATCTTGCTGCCAAGTTGAGATACGATGACTAAACTTCAGGATTGATCAACCTTTTCTTAGCCACTGCTTATATACGAGAAAGACCAAATGCTTGTTTGTTTTGATTTACAGGACATGTATACAATATATCCTCTGTCCTTGGGGGATCTTGCTGCCAAGTTGAGGTACGATGACTGAACTTCAGGATTGATCAACCTTTTCTTAGCCACTGCTTATAAACGAGAAAGACCAAATGCTTGTTTGTAAACTGTGTTGAAAATTTAATGATCCACCTTCAATTCCAGTTCTGACATGAAGGCACAAATGAAATAGTTACCTCTCCTTTTGGAATACACAAAGCAAAATATTTAATAAATTTTAGTGGATGGACAAGAGCAATTAGCATAGCTTTCCCTCATTAAATTCTGGCACTGGTGATCAAGGCCCTCTGATGATGAATTACACTGACGCTTTTTCGCTTCATATTTTGTAACAAACGCGCTAAAACTGCAATATAACAGCACTAAATGCTTCTTGACAAAATGCAATAGTAGTAGAAATTTAGCCCTAATGGCATTCGTTCTTGGTGGAAACGTAATTACAAAATATTTTGTAGTAACTATTAAATTCCGGCCCAAAACAGTGCACGGTTTAAAAAAGAATCATTCCAATTACGGTCCATTCTTGCGGTCCTGAAATCGCCACTATTTCCGGCCTCTCCAACGCAACTCGTTGTCCAGACGTAAATATGCATGTTTCGCTGAACTGGCAGTCGCTCAAATTGTATTCGACGAAATAGATGTCGCTGAAACATAGCTTTCGCTAAAATTGATAATCGCTATATTTGATAATCGCTGAATTTGATTATCGCTGAATTGCCAATCGCTGAAAATGGTTCGCTCAAATGACACTCGCTAAAGTCGCTCGCACCGGCAACCAACCACCGCCCGGCGCTCCCCTCTTCACAGCTCCGAAATGCTGCGCTGTGACCCACTGTGACCCACTGTGACCCGCTCTGACCCACTGTGACCCGTTCTGACCCACTGTGACCCGCTCTGAGCCGCCCTGTGACCCACTGTGACCCGCTCTGAGCCGCTCTGGATTTTAGGACTAAAGTACGTATCGCTAAAGTACGTAGGACAAAAGTACGTATGCAAATGTTCGTACGCAAATATACGTAGGCGATAAAGTTCGTATGCCAAAAGTACGTACGCAAATGTTCGTACGCAAAAGTACGTATGCAAAAGTACGTAGTGCATAAAGTACGTATGTCAAAAGTACGTACGCAAATGTTCGTACGCAAAAGTACGTATGAAAAAGTACGTAGTGCATAAAGTACGCATGCCAAAAGTACGTACGCAAATGTTCGTACGCAAAAATACGTATGCAAAAGTACGGAGTTTAAAATGTACGTATGACAAAAGTACGTACGCAAATGTTCGTACGCAAAAGTTCGTATGCAAAAGTACGTAGTGTTTAAAGTACCTATGCCAAAAGTACGTACGCAAATGTTCGTACGCAAAAGTACGTATACAAAAGTACGTAGTGTATAAAGTACGTATGCCAAAAGTACGTACGCAAATGTTCGTACGCAAAAGTTCGTATGCAAAAGTACGTAGTGTGAAAAGTACGTATGCCAAAAGTACGTACGGTTCTTATGCCAAAGTACATAGTGTATAAAGTACGTAAGCTAGAAGTAGGGTATAGTAGTGTAAGTTGAGCCACTTTTTCTTTATTGCTGCTCTGTTGCCATACTACAGGGAACTCATGATAAATTCATATACCAAATAATATAGCTTTGTCCATTTCGCCCATTTACCCATCGAAAAATTTTGTTATGCCTTGTAACAAATGCTCATTAAATAAAGAATAAGAAAGTTATTACACATTGATCAACTTAACCCAAAGGTGGGGTACGTACTTAATACCCTACGTACATTTGCTATACCTACTTTTGTCCGTGACGTACTTTTGTCCACACGTAGGGTAGACCGGGGCAAGTCGCCCCGCCGAGGTAAAACGCCTCACCGATGTTTCTCGGAACCAACAGGGTTCTGGGGAAGGATCCTCTTTTCTGTTAACCCGGCCGGGCCCGGGAGGTAATTCCAACCACCGGAGCCCGGGGAGGGGCGTTTTTCGCCCCCCCCTGTCTAACTCCGTAAATAAGGGAAGCTACGCAAACAAAAGATATACCAAACAAAAGGTCCTTACAAGACGATTCTAAAGCACCCAAAATTTTTGACCTCAGGTCAATTTTCAAGGTCAGAGGTCAAGGTCAAAGGCAAAAACCGGCACATGTGTAGTGATCTCAAAGTGAGCGTTCTAGAGGACGGCAGGATGCATAAAACCGGCAAAATTGGGTGTCAAACGAAAGAAGAGAATCATCTGAGAATTCCGAAAATGTGCTCAACATCAAAGGTCAAGGTCATGCTCAAAATTTACCTCAAACTTTGCACTTTTTCGTACCTACATCTTGCGTGTCAACTTCCAAGATGTTTTGAAATGTTTTGAGGCTTATCAGGTCCCTATTTGTGGTTCATCTTACGATACAAGGCTGCTCAAAGGTCAAGGTCACAGAAGAGAGTCCTTGCTAGAGGCTATTTAACTGATTCAAGTAAGTAATAATAAATAAGACAATTTTGCCATCCGGAGGCTCTAAATAAAGGCTTAGAGGAAAATAGATGCCAGATTCGTGATCAGCGGGTGGGAATCCATCATAAACGACTTTTGGTGTGTCAAGGTCGACCAAAGGTCATTCGAGGTCACATGAGGTCAACATAAAACTTGTCCTTTTCCAAACAAAATATATATATATCATTCGACGCGGCTTGACAAGGCAAATGCGATGGTACCACTGCCGTAACTCTAGGACCATTTTTGTCGAAGTTATTTGCGAAAAAACTAAAACCACAGCTCGGGGTCGTTGACCTGACCTCTGACCTCAGGTCACTAAAACTATTTTTGTATTTTTCTCTAGGTCAAACGCTACACAACCGTGCTCGTAATTTGTCTTTATCTCTAAAACTCTATTTTTAGCAGCTATTTGAAGTTCGCGTCTGTGAAACCGAAGTTTGCCGTGCAGGGGTCTAGAAAAATCGACTTTGTAACGTCATCAATGGGGCTAGGTCCAAATTTTTTACTTCAGAAGATGTCAAATTGATGGGAGAAACGGTACTGAAAGTTTCGCTTTCCTATCCCTATAAACGTTCGGGAGCTATCGCAAATATTCGCCAGGGGGGGGGGGGTGGCAAAAAACGCCCCCCGGGCCCGCGAGGGTTAATCTAGTGTATGGGGCTTCTTGCCTCAGGCCGTGGGGCGTTTTGCCCTGGGGTTGGGGCAAAATGCCCCATTTGCAGTTGCTTCACAAAGCACTTCCTAGCTGGGAGTCCGATCATAAGTGAATGAATTTGAGAGGTGGAATTTAACGTAAAATGTCCAAAGAACACATTGAGCACAAATTTGGCCTTCCAGGTGGTGTGAGATAAAAGCAGGTACCTATGTAGCAAAATAAATTATCTGGGGCGTCTTGCCCAAGGCTACCCTACTTTATACTCTACGTACATTTGCTATGCGTAGGCTTTTGTACGTGACGTACTTTTTTTGTCCATACGTACTTTATACCCTACGTACTTCTGCGATCCGTACTTTTGTCCGTGACGTACTTTTGTCCATACGTACCTTTTACCCAACGTACATTAGCTATACGTACTTTTGTCCGTGACGTACTTTTGTCCATACGTACTTTATACCCTACGTACTTCTGCGATACGTACTTTTGTCCCTGACGTACTTTTGTCCATACGTAGTTTATATAGTACGTACTTCTGCGATACGTACTTTTGTCCCTGACGTACTTTTGTCCATACGTACTTTATACTGTACGTACTTCTGCGATACGTACTTTTGTCCTTGACGTACTTTTGTCCATACGTACTTTATATTGTACGTACTTCTGCGATACGTACTTTTGTCCCTGACGTGCTTTTGTCCATACGTACTTTATACTGTACGTACTTCTGCGATACGTACTTTAATCCTACGTACTTTTGCTTACGTACTTTTGTCCTACGTACTTTAGCGATACGTACTTTTGTCCGTAACCCGCCGCTCTGACCCACTGTGACCCGCTCTGACCCGCCCTGTAACCCACTGTAACCCGCTCTGACCCACTGTGACCCACTGTGACCCGCTCTGACCCACTGTGACCCACTGTGACCCGCTCTGACCCACTGTGACCCGCCATCTGCCGCCGCCGCAGGGAGGGCAAGTCGTTCCCGCTGGGCGCCGGCTGGACGTTCACCGGACGGCACCGCAGCGCCATCTGCGACACCACGCCCATCTCCTACCTCAACTTCAACTTCCCGCCGCCAGGTGGCAGTGGCCTCAGCTTCCGAGACGTCCAGACGCTCTTTGAGAAGGTCAGTGACTCCGTGTGGAGGGAGGGCGGGGGGGAGCTCGGCCCCGGCTCACTGCCGGAGCTGTCAACTGCCATAGGCCATTCTTATAAAGAAAAAGGACGGAGGGACGGAAGGAAAAAAGAACTCAATGAATTAAACGATTCCGTCCTTATTGGTTATCATAAAGATTCCGTCCCTCTACCCCTCCCCCTTCGTTGTTTTGCTAGGATGCGTTTTTCGTCTAAATGATCAAGAGCTTTAGTAAATGAAACGGGAATTATTTCCTGCAATATTTTCTTACAAATTTCGTCACAAAGAATGCAACAAGACTAACAAAATATTGTGTGATCGCTATATAGGTATAATAAAATGAGAACCTGCAATTATTTGGGATCATATTTGAATTTTTATGGGACCGGGGGCTGTTGTCTGCTACGATACATAGCCTTGGCGGCCTTGGCTACGATGAAGGATAATATAGATAGGCGAAGTATGTAATATGTTGTAGTCTTTCCTGCTAGGCTGAAACCCACCAAAGATTGTTTTTGCGTATAAATGTGGTAATGCCTATGTCTTACTCAGTGATAGGGTGTCTAATAAGCGGTAAGGGAACAACGCAGACACCCTGAGTTAGCGTGGCGGCTCGGGACAGGCGGTAGAGATAAAAGGGGAGGGGATACTGATAAGGCATCTTATCGTTCTAGGGGACGACGCGGCGCGCGGCGAACGCGCGCGGCGGCTCGGGATGAAAGGGAGGGAGAGAGGGAAGGAGTAGGTAGAGAGAGAGAGAGACGGGGGGCGCAGGTGTTGTTTTGACGAACTGCCACGCTAAAGAGGGGGGAGGTGGAGCGGGGGAAGAAATGGCCTGTGGATCTTCTCTGTGTGGGGACAGCGAGGACAGTCCAGCGAGAGCGCTTGAGCGTGGCGGAGTGTATACGAATTTCTCTGCGTGCAAACAAGAACTTGAAGTGCTAACGAGAAGTTGTAGTGCCACGTGACTCAGACCTCCAACCGTGATACCAGTCGAGGCGCCAGAGGACACAGGACACAGGCCAGGTGAGGGTGGAGCTACTGGGAGGCAGTTGCAAACAGTAAACACCTACCACTTAGGTATGTACTGGATATTGCATCTCAAGGTGTCCAATCCTGCCTGTTAATGTGTATGCCCGATAAACAACGATAGCTGCAGAACGATAAGGTGGCGGTCTATAGGTACTTGGTCTGCATGTCAAATTGACTAATTTTCGTGTGAAATAACTCCCGACCAATGTCGTACAGCTCACATATCGATTAGCATGCAGCCTGAAACACATTTCGCACAAGTTGCTCTCGCAACCAGCTAAATATCGTATCAATGCCGTAAAAAAGCGCTGCTGAAGAGCAGCGCTATTTCTGGTGCGTTATTTTTCACGAACAACGCAAAGTCTTACGTCACCAGAGGCGTCTTTGTCTCTTTATGATACGGAAACGCGTCCTTTTGGGTGGGGGTAGCGTCAATCTGGCTTCGTTCTTTTAACTGGTTCCGTCTTTCGTCTTCGTCCTTTTATGATAACCAAATTCCGTCTAATCTCAGAAATGACGGAGCGTCCCTCCGTTCTTTTCTTTATAAGAATGGCCACATACCGAGCCCTTCGTAATGAAGTACACCTACTGACACCAGCCTTCATGGCACACCGGCCAATGGCTACTGTATAACACTGCACACCAGCCTTCATGGCACACCGGCCAATGCTACTGTATAACACTGCCTTCATGGCACACCGGCCAATGGCTACTGCATAACACTGCCTTCATGGCACACCGGCCAATGGCTACTGTATAACACTGCACACCGGAGGCGTCATTTCCGAGACCCAGGCCGCCCTGAGTAGTCTTTTGTAATGAACGAACAGTGTTTCATGGACACAACAATCGAATGTTTCAGTGTATATTTTTATCGATGACACCTAAAAATAGCTCGCTTCAAAGTTCAGTGCAATGAGTAAAGCATCCCCCCCCCCTCGGTCGACCGGCCCTGGGCGCGGCCCTGCGTCTGCCTGGTTCCCGGCCGCCGGCTGCCCCGGTCGGGTGGGTCTGCTGACAGGCTGAACACAGGGAGCAGCCCTGGACAGTGGACACGGCCGGCGGGCTACCCTACCCGAGCTCCGGCGGCAGAGAGTGAATACGACACGGGCCGCCCGAATACGGCACGGGCCGGGTCCGGCGGCCGGCGCGGCGCGGCCGGGCAGAGTGGCGGAGGTGCTGGGCAGAGTGGCGGAGGTGCCGGGCAGAGGGGCGGAGGTGCCGGGCAGAGTGGCGGAGGTGCCGGGCAGAGGGGTCGTCGTCTGACACCCCAGAAAGGTGGCGTTGTTGTGCTGGCACGCCGGGAGGGGGAGAGGAGGGGAGGGACACACAGCCACGGCAGGAGAGGGGAGGGGGGACACACAGCCACTCTCGGCAGGGGAGGGAGGGGGAGGGGATGGTTACAAGTACAGCTGGCGGCAGGGCCGGTGCCTGTTGTCATATTCTCATTCAAACGTGCTGGTGCCCCAACTATGCTGCAAGCTTACTTTGAGGAAGCGGTGCCATTTCAGAGTTTATTCGATGTTCGTCCGAAGCAGCCAAGCCAGCCATTTGTCCAGATGTCCGCAAACTACGCAATAATGTGCACTCAACACTCAGTTATTTAAATTGCCTTTAAGGTACTTTTATCAGCCCAAAAGTGTTCAGCGTATCGAGAGCTGAGCTTTCTATTCGCCTATCTATGTTATACGGGATTACCTCATAAAATGCTGAGGTGTAATAAGTGATTGTCCAATGCTATCCAATGCCGGCTGCCTAAATTCTGAATTGAACATTGGACAAAGTCGGAATTCCGGAAGGTCAAGTTCCGATTGACAGCGGTACTTTGTACTTAGTAAATGGAGAAAGTAAGAAAATGGATTTGCTCAAGAAACTATCGCTCGGGCAATTATCAGTTAAGTTTCATTATTAGCTGTTTTGAAGTAACTCACATTATGCACTCACGGTTATAGTATAGTACGTAAACATTTCACTGTCATATTACGCACCACTCTCCGCTCCCAGACGCCCATACGGTATGTTCCAAACCACTCAGCGTGTGCTCTCACGGCCACCGCCTGCCGAAGCATGTAGTGGATGGGTCATCAACGCATGATTACCTCCGACGCCAGGATGGTAACATACCATTTCCCGCTTATGAGAGATCACTTCTCCATCATTGTGGTTTGGGACACACGGCACCCCCACGTGGGGAGTCGCGTTAATACCTGTCGGATGGCTCCTGTAGAAGTGAGGTCCTACTTGTAGACCGCTCAATCCAAACCTCATCCTGAAGACCAGAGGAGCTGAATGTGAGTTTTAGGTATAGTGTGCACCTTGAACATAAATGCGGTGTGTGAACACACCACAGAATAGTATCATTCGTTAGTATGTCTTGATGTCCTACCAAAAACGGACATGAGATCCGAAGTAATTATATTCCAAGTACAGTTAAGCAATAAGGGGGTCCAGTTTTGCCCCTGCACTACAGAGCCATCTGTTATCAACGGTTAGGACTAACGCTTCGCTAGCCCACAGTACTTCACTCAGAAATGATAATTACCTCAATATAAAGTTCTTCTTTTTCCGATGTTACCTGGTATTAAACTCCACACTTATGTGGTGCTCGAATGAACTCTTCCACTGGATTTTTCCTGAATAACTCGCTTGAATAGAAGCGGATCATTTACACCGGCACCTCCAAAGATTTTGAATTGGGGGGAGACCGGAGAGGCCCGGGGGGGGGGGGGGGCTAAATCATTGTTGGTGTTAATCAAACCTTGCCTTTCTGCAGTCGTTACTCGCTTTACTTTGAAATATCATTTGGCGTGCAATGGTGCGAGGAACGCGATGGTGAAAGTTTTTATCCTAGGTGGGTAGGTATAAGGGGCAGCTTAAAGGGACTATCCCACCTTTAACCCGGCAGTTGCTGGGGTATTTCGCCACCCACCGTTTGCTGGGGGGGGGGGGGGCGTTAAACGCCCCCAGCCGATAACTCGAGAACCAATAGGCGCAGCGAAACGCACGAGGCGGCAAACGAAAGAGCGCGACGAGACGCTTCAGATGAGTACTTTAAAGTTGAATTTTGAGGTCACAGGTCGGGTCAAGGTCAGGTCAAACACCTGAAATCGGGCTTTCAGTAGCATGGACTTCAGGACTTCGCAATGGGCACCTCTCGTCATAAACTCTGTCCAAACGGTGCACAATCCATCATATAAGGCCTACAAGAGTGTCAGCTCCATGTAGGGGTCAGTCAAGCATAGGTCAGGGTCAAGGTCAGGTCAACCGGGTAGGCACATATCCCCGAAAATCAAAACTGATATTCGCAGCCTGTGACACATGTTTTATAGGTAATTTGGGGCGTAGAACACGATGGTGACATTCATTTTATCATATGTGTACGTGTTTGGCTCAAAAAGTTCAATTTAAGAAATGCATGTATCATGGTCGTGAAGTAGTCACGAAAAATTGCCACGATTCAGTTCAAGATTATGGAAAATGCGGAACGATAAGCAATAATCGAAAATAGCCATTTGATTGATCATGGTATTGGCAGTCTAATGGCGTTTACGGCATGTCTGTATGTCTATTCTGTGATTTTATATGATTTTTTGAACATATGCCGTTTTTGGTCGAAAACTCAGAAATCATGACGTCACTAAAACCTCGATATCTCAAAAATTTTCCGACCGATTTTTTTTAAACTTTGTCACAACAAACTTCAATCAATTCCCTACAGGTACCCAAAATTTGGCGCGCCTGCGGCGCGCCGTTTTTATGCTATGGCCCGGCGAAAAAAGTGGGGGCGTTTAACGCCCCCCCCCCCAGCAACTCGCGAGTTAACATGGGGTTCGAGTTGAGATAGCCAAGTTTGCGGCGAGGTTCAGAAACCACTATCTATCTAGGTTGCAACCCCCGCGGCCTCTTGGTGTTGAAGAAATTCAAGGCCCTATCTTCAACATGGAGCGACCGTTAGTGTGACGTCACCTCGTTTAGTCATCCTGATTTAAATGGGTTTGTTCGTTGAAAAATCGCTTAAAACTTGGTCTGAACTCTGTTGTGGTGCCTACAGAGTAAAAAGAATCAGCTTTATGACAGTAATGTGGCCTGGGGAAGGAGGTAATTTTGGGCTGTGACGTCACATAGTTGAAAGTTTGTGTTCGGAATATGGGAAGCCTAAGATGTTTAATGAAAAATAAATGCCAGAACCGTGTTCCTGGTCATCCAATCTATAAAGTCGGGCACAATTTAAGTGGTTTAACAACATTTTAGAAGGTGGGATAGTCCCTTTAAGGGCCTTAATCCTAGGTGTAAAAACGTATTTAGGTACGTATTTAAAATCTTATTAAACAAACGATTAATAAATTTAAAAGAAAATGTCTCGACAATTTTTGACAATATGATTTGACAATTTGATTTGATTTGGCTGTCTTGACAAACGACACGTCTTTCAAGACAGCCTCAGATTCAGATTCACATTCAGAATCACATTCAGAATCACATTCGGACCCCAATAGATTTTCATAAGTACTGGCTAATTTGTAGTTTTTGACGTTGATTACGAAGGTGAAGTCTGTTTTTCGCCACATAGTACACTTTGGCCCCTAGGGGCATTTCAAGTTTTTGGGGTACCTAACTGTACCCCCTCCTGGGACCCCTTGACTACGCCACTGTTTAGTGTTTCATATGCGTCATGTCAGGTATTTTGGGCTTGCCCCCCCCCCCCAACTTGAAAATCGCTCCTGGGCCCCTGTTTCGGTAAGATCAAAACAAAACAAAACACAAAATTTATCCACAATAGTTAGTCAATAGTCACGTGATTGCTAAGGAGTGTCACAGATTCGTCAGATTTGTGACCGTTACTCAAAACATGCGATATACCTGTTAGTTCCAGCTGCCTCTAGGGCCGAGCAGAGTCTCCTGGTAGTTCCAGCTGCCTCTAGGGCCGAGCAGAGTCTCCTGGTAGTTCCAGCTGCCTCTAGGGCCGAGCAGAGTCTCCTGTTAGTTCCAGCTGCCTCTAGGGCCGAGCAGAGTCTCCTGTTAGTTCCAGCTGCCTCTAGGGCCGAGCAGAGTCTCCTGTTAGTTCCAGCTGCCTCTAGGGCCGAGCAGAGTCTCCTGTTAGTTCCAGCTGCCTCTAGGGCCGAGCAGAGTCTCCTGTTAGTTCCAGCTGCCTCTAGGGCCGAGCAGAGTACCTGTTAGTTCCAGCTGCCTCTAGGGCCGAGCAGAGTCTCCTGTTAGTTCCAGCTGCCTCTAGGGCCGAGCAGAGTCTCCTGTTAGTTCCAGCTGCCTCTAGGGCCGAGCAGAGTCTCCTGTTAGTTCCAGCTGCCTCTAGGGCCGAGCAGAGTCTCCTGTTAGTTCCAGCTGCCTCTAGGGCCGAGCAGAGTCTCCTGTTAGTTCCAGCTGCCTCTAGGGCCGAGCAGAGTCTCCTGTTAGTTCCAGCTGCCTCTAGGGCCGAGCAGAGTCTCTTGTTAGTTCCAGCTGCCTCTAGGGCCGAGCAGAGTCTCCTGGTAGTTCCAGCTGCCTCTAGGGCCGAGCAGAGTCTCCTGTTAGTTCCAGCTGCCTCTAGGGCCGAGCAGAGTCTCCTGTTAGTTCCAGCTGCCTCTAGGGCCGAGCAGAGTCTCCTGGTAGTTCCAGCTGCCTCTAGGGCCGAGCAGAGTACCTGGTAGTTCCAGCTGCCTCTAGGGCCGAGCAGAGTCTCCTGTTAGTTCCAGCTGCCTCTAGGGCCGAGCAGAGTCTCCTGTTAGTTCCAGCTGCCTCTAGGGCCGAGCAGAGTCTCCTGTTAGTTCCAGCTGCCTCTAGGGCCGAGCAGAGTACCTGGTAGTTCCAGCTGCCTCTAGGGCCGAGCAGAGTCTCCTGTTAGTTCCAGCTGCCTCTAGGGCCGAGCAGAGTCTCCTGGTAGTTCCAGCTGCCTCTAGGGCCGAGCAGAGTCTCCTGTTAGTTCCAGCTGCCTCTAGGGCCGAGCAGAGTCTCCTGTTAGTTCCAGCTGCCTCTAGGGCCGAGCAGAGTCTCCTGGTAGTTCCAGCTGCCTCTAGGGCCGAGCAGAGTACCTGGTAGTTCCAGCTGCCTCTAGGGCCGAGCAGAGTCTCCTGTTAGTTCCAGCTGCCTCTAGGGCCGAGCAGAGTCTCCTGTTAGTTCCAGCTGCCTCTAGGGCCGAGCAGAGTCTCCTGTTAGTTCCAGCTGCCTCTAGGGCCGAGCAGAGTCTCCTGGTAGTTCCAGCTGCCTCTAGGGCCGAGCAGAGTCTCCTGTTAGTTCCAGCTGCCTCTAGGGCCGAGCAGAGTCTCCTGGTAGTTCCAGCTGCCTCTAGGGCCGAGCAGAGTCTCCTGTTAGTTCCAGCTGCCTCTAGGGCCGAGCAGAGTCTCCTGTTAGTTCCAGCTGCCTCTAGGGCCGAGCAGAGTCTCCTGGTAGTTCCAGCTGCCTCTAGGGCCGAGCAGAGTCTCCTGTTAGTTCCAGCTGCCTCTAGGGCCGAGCAGAGTACCTGTTAGTTCCAGCTGCCTCTAGGGCCGAGCAGAGTCTCCTGTTAGTTCCAGCTGCCTCTAGGGCCGAGCAGAGTCTCCTGTTAGTTCCAGCTGCCTCTAGGGCCGAGCAGAGTCTCCTGTTAGTTCCAGCTGCCTCTAGGGCCGAGCAGAGTCTCCTGTTAGTTCCAGCTGCCTCTAGGGCCGAGCAGAGTCTCCTGTTAGTTCCAGCTGCCTCTAGGGCCGAGCAGAGTCTCCTGATCTTCACCAGTCGGCAGGCACTAGCGAAAAAAGTTGAAAATGTTCCAATAGGTACCTTCTCGGCTCGCCTTGCTAAAACCAACATGCACACATGCAAAGTTTCTCTGTGAAAATGAGTTGATAGGCAGGGCGTGAAATTCGCTGGCGATTCGGGGCGGGACAGGGTGACAAAGAACGTTTGCCAGCGAGTAGCCCTCCCCTCCCTTCCCCCAGCTACAGGTATATAGCATTGTGCTAGCGGGGATGCAAAATTGAAAAGGACGTGTATGTTATAGGAATGGTCAGAGGTTGAAGGGCAGAAGGTATGAAAGTGTGCAATGTCATCATCATAAGGGATATTGATAATATAGTTATCTATGAAAAAGCTAGCACGGAATCCCTCCTTAGAGGTCAGTGGAGTTATTTGGGAGCCGGCGCGCCACGCCCTCGTGAGATGTGTGGCACTTGAACGGCACTTGAACCTGTCGCACACATTTGACCAGGGTTGGGAAGCACCCAAACAGCCCCGAAGTTTTCGCGTCACGCTTTGACCGAAAAATTTGGTGTCAGCATACACAGTTGGGCCGCATGATGACGCTGTGATATGTAGTTCGGCCGCAGCCTGACGCTGCTCTGTGTTCCCAGTTGGGCCGCAGTATGATGCCGCTGCTCTGTGTCCCCAGTTGGGCCGCAGTATGATGACGCTGCTCTGTGTTCCCAGTTGGGCCGCAGTATGATGACGCTGCTCTGTGTTCCCAGTTGGGCCGCAGTATGATGACGCTGCTCTGTGTTCCCAGTTGGGCCGCAGTATGATGACGCTGCTCTGTGTTCCCAGTTCGGCCGCAGTATGATGACGCTGCTCTGTGTTCCCAGTTGGGCCGCAGTCTGACGTCGTGCTCTGTGTTCCCAGTTCGGCCGCAGTATGATGACGCTGCTCTGTGTTCCCAGTTCGGTCGCAGTATGATGACGCTGCTCTGTGTTCCCAGTTGGGCCGCAGTATGATGACGCTGCTCTGTGTTCCCAGTTCGGCCGCAGTATGATGACGCTGCTCTGTGTTCCCAGTTCGGCCGCAGTATGATGACGCTGCTCTGTGTTCCCAGTTCGGCCGCAGTATGATGACGCTGCTCTGCACGGTCCGGTACGCGGACGTCAGTGCCCCAAACAACATGGAATGGGACGCAGTGGACATCGTGCCCAACGTCTTCAGAAACTGGTGCGTCACTCAATCAGTCAGTCAACGGGGGCCGACAGTCAGTCAGTCACTGTGTCAGTCGCTGTGTCAGTCAGTCAGTCAGACAGTCAGTCAGTCAGTCAGTCAGTCAGTCAGTCAGTCAGTCAGTCAGTCAGTCACTTGGTGAGCAGCGGGTCACGTTTGCAGTTCTATTTGGGGGGGGGGGGGGTGCGTATCGGCCGGTACCGAGGCCGTCTGACCGGTGCCCCCTGCGCTGTGACCGCCGACCACTGACCGGTACCCCCTGCGCTGTGACCGCCGACCACTGACCGGTACCCCCTGCGCTGTGACCGCCGACTACTGACCGGTACCCCCTGCGCTGTGACCGCCGACCACTGACCGGTACCCCCTGCGCTGTGACCGCCGACCACTGACCGGTACCCCCTGCGCTGTGACCGCCGACCACTGACCGGTACCCCCTGCGCTGTGACCGCCGACCACTGACCGGTACCCCCTGCGCTGTGACCGCCGACCACTGACCGGTGCCCCCTGCGCTGTGACCGCCGACTACTGACCGCTGCCCCCTGCGCTGTGACCGCCGACTACTGACCGGTGCCCCCTGCGCTGTGACCGCCGACCACTGACCGCTGCCCCCTGCGCTGTGACCGCCGACTACTGACCGCTGCCCCCTGCGCTGTGACCGCCGACTACTGACCGGTGCCCCGGCCCGACCCCTGCGCTGTGACCGCCGACTACTGACCGGTGCCCCCTCCCTCTGCGCTGTCATCTCCGAACAGGTGGGCCCTATTACTGATTTGGGTGTCTCATACCGTTCGCTCCCCAGATATGTTGTCCAGTATTGGCTGTTAATGGCCGTCTGCACCCAAATCGTGTTATCGTTCATATCATGATCGATAACAAGACGCCAAACTCGCCAACGGAGCAGAATGTACAGCCCACCGCTAAAGTAATGTGTGGTTTTACCAATCTCAACGGATGGCTTTGACCGACGATTTTTAAATGCGGACTGATTGAAAAGAAGACGTCAATAGATAAAGCTGTAGCTGCAAGGGTGAAGATACATGTAAGCTACATTTAAAGTCTCGTTGCAGTCTGGCTAATCGTTCCTAGGCTTCAGAAGCAGAACATACCCATGACTGAAACCACACATTACTTCTGCTGTGGACTGTACATGCGGTTATATAGGTATTTCCAGCTTATTACGGCGTTAGATCATGTACGAGGCAAATCATGAATACGCCGCCGAAGTCACGCCTAGGATTGTTTAATCGCAGTACCACAGCCTGCCGTGCCGGGCTATCTGCTGTTTTGCACTTGTCTGACCGGCCCGCCGGCGCCGCAGTGTGCGTTATGAGCCATGCCAGGTCGTCTTTCCGAGCGTCCGCACGCTCTGCTGCACGTTCTCTGCCGCACGTTCCCTTACCCAAGTCCTCTCCTCTCCTCTCCTCTCCTCTCCTCTCCTCTCCTCTCCTCTCCTCTCCTCTCCTCTCCTCTCCTCTCCTCTCCTCCTCTCTCTCTCTCTCCTCTCCTCTCCTCTCCTCTCCTCTCCTCTCCTCTCTCTCTCTCTCTCTCTCTCTCTCTCTCTCCTCTCCTCTCCTCTCCTCTCTCTCTCTCTCTCTCTCTCTCTCCTCTCCTCTCCTCTCCTCTCCTCTCCTCTCCTCTCCTCTCCTCTCCTCTCTCTCCTCTCCTCTCCTCTCCTCTCCTCTCCTCTCCTCTCCTCTCCTCTCCTCTCCTCTCCTCTCCTCTCCTCTCCTCTCCTCTCCGGCTGTCTCATGGTCCTTCCCTTGTTTGTGGCGGTTTGTCGGCGGTGTAGCTTTTATCACCGCAATGGCCGTCCAGGTCGTAAGCAAATAGCACCACTGTGTCCACAGATTCCCCAAGCAAATAGCACCACTGTGTCCACATATTCCCCTCATGTCCCGAGGGCTGTTCACGGGCCAGCTCCGCCCACTGCGTCCCTACGTCAGCCTTCCGTCACCGCACACAGCGACCGCTGTGGCCGGTCGGGGGGACTGGCCACAGGAAACCGTCCGCCGCACGCAGCCGTGACTTCAGAGCCGCCTACCCATCCCCTACCACCACGCCTGCTGGACGTACCGCACACACCGCACGCAGCAGTGTGCGGTGCCCGTGAACACCCCTCAGCTTTCGTGTTTGACGAGCGTTAGTCACCGAGTTTGCCGCGCTGCGTTTCTGCTGGGCGATACGCGTTGGCCGTTGAACTTGGCATGACTGGCAGGCGCCGCTATTGCGCCCCTTATATCGATACCATACCGAGACCGCGCTGATGGGGATATGCACCGACCAGTTGGCGGCATGTTGACCCTGTTAACGTCATCTAGACCGCCTTGCCGACGCCGGGTCGAAACCAACAGAAATGTGACGCCCACACCACGTGGTCAAAGTAACCGGACCCGGTCATTCCAGCCGGTGGTCCAACCTAAATACACTAACCGTAGCGTTCACTGTCTTGCTGGGGGAGAGCCGGCGCCGGCCGAGACGAGACGAGACGAGTCGGCCGTTGGGGGTCACGTCATTGAGGCTCGAGTGGGCGGAGCCTATTGACGTCCCATTTGGCAACCGAATCTGGTCTGATGACCTGGATACGCTTTTCCGACCATGTATACATGTTTCTAAGGTAGTTTTGGAGCTGATATCGAATTTAGCAACACTAAGAACAGTCACGAAGTAGTTTTAATGCCTTCTTAACATGCTACGACGCCCTCATCGGTAGTTTACCCATCCCTCCCGGGAGCCCTCCCCGTGTATAGTCGACTACAGAATGATGTTCCACTCCTCAGAAGCTATCAGTTGGCCTGAACGCTAAGTTGTGCCGTTTATCACGCAATTAAGCGTGTCAATTGTGAGCATTGGGACAAAGCTATAATTTGTGAACTCAGCCCGTGTGATGCGGCACAGCCTACCACTCCAGGCAAATATTTGCCTGTGATAAGTGGAACATCATTCTGTAGTTGACTATACTGTGCGCGCCTTATCTCGCCCCGGCCGCGGCCCGGTCCCCTCCCCGTCCCTGGACCCGGGCCGTCAACCGCGCGCCACGACTCGGGTCTCCTCCCACTCCTCCCTCTGCCCCTCCCTCCCTCCTCGTGCTGGCCTTCCTCCGCTCACTCTATTCGAGCCCCAAATCGAGCTACTACTGACCGGTGCCCCGGCCCGACCCCCTGCGCTGTGACCGCCGACTACTGACCGCTGCCCCCTGCGCTGTGACCGCCGACCACTGACCGGTGCCCCCTGCGCTGTGACCGCCGACTACTGACCGGTGCCCTCTGCGCTGTGACCGCCGACCACTGACCGGTGCCCCCTGCCCTCTCTGACCGCCGACCACTGACCGGTGCCCCCTGCCCTCTCTGACCGCCGACCACTGACCGGTGCCCCCTGCCCTCTCTGACCGCCGACCACTGACCGGTGCCCCCTGCCCTCTCTGACCGCCGACCACTGACCGGTGCCCTCTCTGACCGCCGACCACTGACCGGTGCCCTCTCTGACCGCCGACCACTGACCGCTGCCCCCTGCCCTCTCTGACCGCCGACTACTGACCGGTGCCCCCTGCCCTCTGCGCTGCGCCAGGCTGCGGGAGCCGGAGACGGTGCGGCGTCTGTCGGCCGCCGCCGGTGCCGGCCCACTCAGCGAGGCCACCTGCCGTCAGCTGATCGCCGCCGGCGACCACCTGCAGGGACACGACCTGTGCCGGCAGCTGTACATGGCGCAGCTCGACCTGAAGCTGCACCTCGGGTACCGTGCCGCTATGTACCACTGCACCGCGGGTACCGTGCCGCTATAATGGGCCACTGTACCGCGGGTACCGTGCCGCTATAATGGGCCACTGTACCGCGGGTACCGTGCCGCCGAATAGGATTATCCGTCACGTATAGGATTATCAGTGCTGACTGTAGCTTGGCGTGCTTACTTGTGCCGCTGACTGTACTGGGAGCTGCACTGTAGTGTGCTGCGCTGGCCGTATTACTGTCCTGTGCTATAGTGTACTGCACTCAGCTGTATTGTTCTGTCCGGGATACTGAACTGTACTGTTCTGAACGGCTGTCCACTGTTCTGTCCTGGGTACTGTGCTCTACTGTACTGTTCTGATCAGGGTACCGTGCTGTGCTGTACTGTTCTGATCAGGGTACCGTGCTGTGCTGTACTGTTCTGATCAGGGTACTGTGCTGTGCTGTACTGTTCTGATCAGAGTACTGTGCTGCGCTGTACTGTTCTGATCAGGGTACTGTGCTGTGCTGTACTGTTCTGATCAGGGTACGGTGCTCTGCTGTACTGTTCTGATCAGGGTACTGTGCTCTGCTGTACTGTTCTGATCAGGGTGTTGTGCTGTACTGTTCTGATCAGGGTACGGTGCTGTACTGTTCTGATCAGGGTACTGTACGGTGCTGTACTGTTCTGATCAGGGTACTGTGCTGTGCTGTACTGTTCTGATCAGGGTACTGTGCTCTGCTGTACTGTTCTGATCAGGGTACTGTGCTGTGCTGTACTGATCAGGGTACCGTGCTGTGCTGTACTGTTCTGATCAGGGTACTGTGCTGTGCTGTACTGTTCTGATCAGGGTACCGTGCTGTGCTGTACTGTTCTGATCAGGGTACCGTGCTGTGCTGTACTGTTCTGATCAGGGTACTGTGCTGTGCTGTACTGTTCGGATCAGGGTACTGTGCTGCGCTGTACTGTTCTGATCAGGGTACTGTGCTGTGCTGTACCGTTCTGATTAGGGTACGGTGCTCTGCTGTACTGTTCTGATCAGGGTACTGTGCTCTGCTGTACTGTTCTGATCAGGGTGTTGTGCTGTACTGTTCTGATCAGGGTGTTGTGCTGTACTGTTCTGATCAGGGTACTGTGCTGTGCTGTACTGTTCTGATCAGGGTACTGTGCTCTGCTGTACTGTTCTGATCAGGGTATGGTGCTGCGCTGTACTGTTCTGATCAGGGTACTGTGCTCTGCTGTACTGTTCTGATCAGGGTACTGTGCTGTGCTGTACTGTTCTGATCAGGGTACTGTACGGTGCTGTATTGTTCTGATCAGGGTACTGTGCTGTGCTGTACTGTTCTGATCAGGGTACTGTGCTCTGCTGTACTGTTCTGATCAGGGTGTTGTGCTGTACTGTTCTGATCAGGGTACGGTGCTGTACTGTTCTGATCAGGGTACTGGTGCTGTACTGTTCTGATCAGGGTACTGTGCTTAGCTGTACTGTTCTGATCAGGGTACTGTGCTGTGCTGTACTGTTCTGATCAGGGTACTGTGCTCTGTGTGTGTGTGTGTCTGTGTGTCTGTCTGTGTCTGTGACTGTGTGTCTGTCTGTGACTGTGTGTCTGTGTCTGTGACTATGTCTGTGTCTGTATCTGTGACTGTGTGTCTGTGACTGTGACTGTGTGTCTGTGTGTCTGTGTCTGTGACTGTGTGTCTGTGTCTGTGACTGTGTGTCTGTGACTGTGTCTGTGTCTGTGTGTCTGTGTCTGTGTCTGTGTGTCTGTGTCTGTGACTGGGTGTCTGTGACTGTGTGTCTGTGACTGTGTGTCTGTGTCTGTGTGTCTGTGTGTCTGTGACTGTGTGTCTGTGTCTGTGACTGTGACTGTGACTGTGATTACTGTCCTCCAGGAAGGACGGCTTCTGGCTGAACCTGCAGCAGGAGCTCTACAGCCAGTTCCTGCCGTTCCAGCTGAACAGCAAGGACGCGCACACCATGAGTTTCGTACAGGTGAGAGCGGTACACCGCGGCCGGCCAGCGGGTGTACCGACAGGCCGGTACAGCACAGTGTACCCAGCAGAATATGTACCGACAGGCCGATACAGCACAGTGTACCCAGCAGATGTACCGACAGGCCGGTACAGCACAGTGTACCCAGCAGATGTACCGACAGGCCGGTACAGCACAGTGTACCCAGCAGATGTACCGACAGGCCGGCACCAATACAGTGTATTACAATGGACGGTGGACACTGTGACAGTGGTATAGCACCTTAGTGGATCAAATGAGCCTGTAAGACTTTACAACGGCGAGTCCCACAGCCAAACACACAGAGCGGCAGCGCACACGGAATGGACCACTGTCAGGGACGAGGCGCCGGGGCCGCACACGGAATGGACCACTGTCAGGGACGAGGCGCCGGGGCCGCACACGGAACGGACCACAGTCAGGGACGAGGCGCCTGGGCCGCACACGGAATGGACCACAGTCAGGGACGCACACGGAATGGACCACAGTCTGGGACGAGGCGCCGGGGCCGCACACGGAATGGACCACTGTCAGGGACGAGGCGCCGGGGCCGCACACGGAATGGATCACAGTCAGGGACGCACACGGAATGGACCAGTCAGGGACGAGGCGCCGGGGCCGCACACGGAATGGACACAGTCAGGGACGCACACGGAATGGACCACAGTCAGGGACGAGGCGCCGGGGCCGCACACGGAATGGACCAGTCAGGGACGAGGCGCCGGGGCCGCACACGGAATGGACACAGTCAGGGACGCACACGGAATGGACCACAGTCAGGGACGAGGCGCCGGGGCCGCACACGGAATGGATCACAGTCAGGGACGCACACGGAATGGACCACAGTCAGGGGGATGAGGCGCCGGGGCCGCACACGGAATGGACCACGGTCAGGGACGCCGGGACCCCGCCTGGTGTACGACACCCAGCGATATCTGAACAATCCCTGGCCGGGAAGTGACTGTACTCCGGGTCAGCTCCTTCATTACCGGTCTTGGCACCATACTGATGGGTCATGTGATGTGCAGACAGACATACACCCGTGACCGGGCGGGGTTGGCCGGCCGGCCGGCTCCCGTCTGTCTGTGGCCCCTCCCCTCCCCTCCCCTCAGAGAGGGGACACCACGGATCGGGTGGTCAGTGTCGGTCTGACCCCCCTCCCCCCCCCCCCCCGGGTATCCGACCGCGCGGGTCGGGTGGCCAGTGTCGGGTGCTGGCCGGCGAGCCGGCGGCGGCGAGGGCTCGGCAGGCCGGCCGGGGAGCGCCGCCGCCGCCTGTGGGGGCGGGGGGGGGGGGGGCGGAGCATTACGTCCAGGGCCTCGTTTCATAAAGCGAGTCCGTAACTTACGTCGGTTTTTGGTCTTAAATTGCAAGTGCATCTGAAGAGATAAAGTTATTTCCCCCTTTCCTTTCTGTTCTTGCTTACAAGATAAATAAATTCAACAATTCAAACTATCGTCATCGCTTCACATGCACTTGCAATTCAAGACCAAAAACCGACGTAAGTTACGGACTCGCTTTATGAAACGAGGCCCTGCAACCACCAGTACCGCACCAGCAGCACACCACCTTTGTCGACAGACCTGAGGAGTAGAGACCTTCCCCGCCCCCTCCCCACGCCCCCACTACTACATTACCCTCACTGCAGGCCCGCTGTTCCTCCTTTCGTTGGCCCGCCGGTCGGCCTTTGTCGTTTCAGTGCGGGCTCACTGCTCTGACCGACTGACAGAGGGCACGGGAGGAGTGGGGACCGGGCTGCAACCCCAGCTGCCGGACCTGGGCCTCTCCTACCGCCGACCGCCGACCGCCGCGAGCACCTGCTAGTGATACTGTGTCCGTGTCCGTGTCTTCGACTGTCTGCCTGTCTCTGTCTGTCTGTCTGTCTGTCTCTGTCTGTCTGTGTCTGCCTGTCTCCGTCTGTCTGTCTCTGTGTCTGTGTCCGACAGTCGCTGGCGCCGTGTGTCTGTGTCTCTGTCTGTCTGTGTCTGTGTCTGTGTCTCTGTCTGTCTGTCTGAGTCTCGACGCCGTGTCTGACCTGTGCCTGTGTCTGTGTCCGACAGTCGCTGGCGCAGGACCTCGGCGGCGGCGTGTACAGCGCACTCTGGGCCCGGATGATTGCCGCCGACGTGTCGGCCGCCTTCAGCGAGTGCGCCGGCGACACGGAGCAGCTGCGCGCCGTCGGAAAAAGGTGGGAGCCGCGCCGCCCGGCGCCCACCCGGGGGGGGGGGGGGCAGCACACGCGCACCAGGCCGGTGTCCGATGTGCTGGTATGGTGGTCACTGTTCACTGTTCAGGTCTGGTGGACTGTGTCTGAGCGGCGCGTGACGCTCTGCCCGGGCCGTGTCTGACGCCGTGTCTGACACTGTCTAGGCTGTGTCTGACGCTGTCTGACGCTCTGTCTGTCGCTGTCTGGGCTGTGTCTGCCGCTGTCTGGTCTGTGTCTGGGTCCGCTGTGTCTGGGTCCGCTGTGTCTGCCGCTCTGTCTGCCGCTCTGTCTGACACTGTCTGACACTGTCTGACACTGTCTGCCGCTCTGTCTGACACTGTCTGCCGCGGCGGCAGGTTCCGGGACACGTACCTGTCGGCCGGCGGCGCCGTCCACCCGTCCGAGGTGTTTCGCCGGTTCCGCGGCCGAGACCCCACCTGTGACGCCTTCATCCGGCTGCACGGCCTGCACCGACTGGGCCGGCAGCAGCAGCACGGCTGAGCGGCCCGGCCCGGCCCGGCCCGGCCCCGTGCCGCTGTACCAGACCGCAGGACTGCAGCACCGCGGCCCAGTGTTGTTGTATTGTGTTGTTATCGGAGGCGGCTGTCAGTCTGTGCCGCCGCCGCCGGCCGGCCGGCCGCTGTGGACCGGTCCGCCCGCGCAGTACACACTGTACACAGTACGCAGTGTCCCGGCGCGGCGCGGCGCCGCTGGGAGCGTCCCCGTCCCCGGGCGTCTGCCGGCGCCGGCGCGGCCGGTGTCCGGTGGCTGAGCAGTGAGCAGGGGGGCCCGGTGAGCCGCTGCCGGCGCCGGCGCGGCCGGTGTCCGGTGGCTGAGCAGTGAGCAGGGGGCCGGGTGAGCGGCTGGCGGTGTCACGCCGCCGGCTCCGACTGCAGCGCCGCCGCCCCCGCCCCCGCCGCTGTCGGCCCGGCTGTTGGCCAGCCGCCGTAGTGTTGTGATGACTAGGAGCTGTGCAAACGGGAGCCGAGCTGCTGAATGGCCGAGTGCGATCGTCCCAATACATGATAGGTCCGGTATGGCCCAGTAGTGTGGGTTGGAGAGCAGGTGTGCCGGGGTCGCTGAGCCAGCGCACCCGTCACCCGTATATCGCCCAACGAGGTGTTTATTGCTGGCAACATCAGCGGCCTGCCTGTGCCGGGGTGATGTTGGGATTAGGAAGCTGCAGTGGTGGCGCTGAACTGCAGGGCGCCTGCCCGGCGGCCTGGTCCCGGAGGACGGCCCAGCGGCCAGCACTGACGGACGGTACGGGCCGGTACGGTACGGTACGGTACGGTACGGTACGGTACGGACCGGTACGGTAGTACGGACCGGTACGGTAGTACGGTACGGGACGGTACGGTACGGACCGGTACGGTACGGACGGACGGACGGACACAGCGGGAACGTCATCGTGGAGAAACCAGCGAACCGCTGAGCTGCACGGCTCAGAAACGGACGCTCCCCAGTCCACTAATTAGAATGCGTTCCGGGCGTGCGGAGCGTCCATGTAGTTCATCTCGCGCTGGCGCAGTTGTACGCTGCCCTTATGGCGGGGTGTGTCGTTTTTCCGACAAAGGAGAGGCGCTACCCGGAAATGCTTCTATTTAACCAAGCCAAAACAAACTTAACCTAACCTGTCCTAACCTATAACCTACAACCTACAACCTAATACCGTAAACCTATAACGGGCCAAACAAACCGTTCAGAGTGATTGATTGACTGCAAACACCGGCGGCCCGTTCATTACTCACCAGGCGGGCATCCTACCTTACCGACTTGGCCACTCAGCCGGAGCGAGCCGACCGGAGCGCCAGTTATGACCCAGTATGGGGTTCTTTCTCCTTTGTTGGAAAAAACGAAATGCGCGCGCGGGCGGCCGGAGCAGGGGGAGGGGGGCTGGGAGGCGGCCGGAGCCGGGGGCGCTGGACGGCCGGAGCCGGGGGGGGGGGGCTGGGAGGCCGGAGCCGGGGACGCTGGACGGCCGGAGCCGGGGGGGGGGGGGGCGCTGGGCGGCCGGAGCCGGGGAGGGGGGGGGGGCTGGGCGGCGGCCGGAGCCGGGGGGGGGGGGCTGGGCGGCGCCCCCGCTGCGTCAAAGGCAGACAGACCGGTGACCGACCCCTCAGACGCTGTAACTAGCGGCCGCCGCGGCCCGGCCGAATTGGACTACCAAATGACCAAAATCCACCTCCAACCACACAACTACAGTAATGGCCCATGCCCCTATTGCTTTCCGAACGTCAATTTGTCACTTTCGGGATTAGAAGTTTAAGACTTGAACGAGTCACCGAGTGCAGTGCTTCGTGTTGGTCCGCGGCTCCGCTAGCGCCCGATGACAGAGAGAGAAAGAGAGGGAGAGAGAGGGGGAGGAAGGGAGAATTTATTGGAGCATTTGGAGCATCCATATTCACACTTGTCGAAACATCACGATTGGCGTAGAAGCGCTATGGCGCTTAAAACGAGACGCCGCTCAAAACAAATAGAAAGCAGACATAACAGTACTAATCGAACACTACTAATCACTACTGATCTTAATCAAAATGTCAATATTTATTTGACGACTCCGGCTCCGCCTCCGGGCTATATCGTTTCAAGGCTCCGGCTCCGGGCAAAATATGCCGGCTCCGGCTCCAGCTCCGGCTCCGGCTCCAGCTCCGGCTCCGGCTCCGCACCCCTGCTGGGCACAGAGCTGTGTTAACAACTCATGCATCGTTGTCAGGTGGGCAAATGGAAATCATTTCACATTGAGCAGAAGACAATATAGGATGGGCAATATGCCATATACGGGTCATGTAGATTGTAGAGTGACTTGGTTATGTTCACACTGGACACATGCACGTCCAGCGCTGAGCGAACCGGCACCGGAAACCCAGCCCCCGCCGGGAGGACGGGGGGGGGGTGCTGGCCCGTCTGGGAGATGGAATGCTCACTGCTCACTACTCACAGCGTAGGCCCGGCTCGCCTAACGGTCACCGCTCGGGAATCGTTCCCTGTCGACACGCCCACTGTCGGAGACGGCGGGGCGAGCAGCTGATTGATGAGGTGTTACCTGAGTCCGAGTATTTGCGCAGCTACCTACCCAGTCCGTCCATTATAATGCCTTCGATGGTCGGCTGGTTAGCTCAGCGGCGGGGGCCGTCCCCTCGGCCGCCCCGACCGGCGGGGGACCTCCCGCGGCGGCGCTCGGTCACCCACGCGTTGATGGCGTCAGAGGCCTGCCAGGCGGGCCCCGACCCGCGGCGCGCCGGGCGGCCTGGCTCGGTCTCCCGTGGGCGCAATTCCCGAAAAGCTTCGGCTCCCACGATATCTTCAAGGTCAGCTGGCTCTTTGATTGAGACTGCAATGTCTCCCTCTGTCTTCTTCACGCGCACACAGCCGTTGGTCGTGTAGGCGGCCCACAGAGACTTGCGTTTCCGGAGCTGACTAGCCAAGAAGAGTAGATGCTGGTTTTAGCTGTCAGGCACTCTGAAACAAAGATGCGGCTAACTACGGGTCAGCACCGGATGGCCACCCACCTTCACAGCCTTCAGCTCCTTTCGCTTGTCGAATAGTTTTTTGTCGAGCGTTTGTTGTGCCGAATTTGGCGATGATGGGCCGTACCTTGCCTGGCTTTGGACGTCCAAGGCGGTGGGACCGGTCCAGGCTGTCGGCCGACGGATGGAGACCGGCGCACACTGGGCCGGGGGCCCGGAAAAGTGCTAGAAATTATATGTGATTGAGTTGTTGATCTCATTGACAAACAAACATGCTAAAAACGAAGTGGGGCTGCTTAACCCTCGCCGTACCTATTGTCGAACCCCCCACCCCCTCGGCCGGCCGAGGGGGGAGGGTTGGTCGACCCCTTTTCGCCGTTCCGCCCCTAATGGAGCTAGAGCCTCGCGGAAAAACAAGCGTGTGCGCTGTTTCAAGACGGAACGATTGATACCCGATTTTAAGGTCCCAGGTCAACCGGTAACCTCTGAGGTGAAGTCAAAAAGCCCAAGGTAGGGTTTGGTTTTTGGTAAATAATTTCGCAAAAAATGGCCGCAGAGCAGCGATTTTGGCACCATCGTGTTCGCCTGGCTCAGGCGCGTCGAATGGTATATTTTTTGTCCGGGTGAGGTCAACTTAAGGTGTTGACCTCGAGTCAAGGTCAGGTCAGAGCCCATCAGGCCACGAACTTAATCGAAGGAAGTCGTATCGCATATCATTCGATTCGGGAGGTCTTTCCGAGTCCATTGGTGGCTTTCCCGAGTCGCTGGCTCAATTTGATCATGTGTTATTGACGAGAAACTCCTATGACACGTCACGGAATGTCAAAAATGCAAAAGTAAAGCATCGGATCTTGCAAGGAGTGCATGAACTCACGATTCCGTGTGCTTGAGATAGTTTGAGATCATTCCATGCGCAAAAACAACAGTTTCCTTATTTGCCCTACAAAGTACCTAATCGTGTCGCGGGGCTCCATCCAGGAGCTTGGTTGCCATGGAAACGACGCTTTGAATAAAGTCCTTCATCGCCGTAAAGTTTTCTTTTGTGATGCCCTAAACGCAAAATTCAAAATCTCGTGGAGGTGTGGCCCTAAAAATGCGGCCCTAAAGTTGTGGGGCTAAATTAAAACAGCTCGAGCGATGATGGTCTAAACTTCTAAAACGGGTATGTATGAGTTGACAACCAAATCAGTCGGGCGCACTGTGGTATCTCCGATTCATTTATGGAGACGTTTCTATTATTGGAAACGTTTCCAATTTTGACTACTCTTCTGTTCCAAAAATGGAAACGCTCGTTCCATAAATAGAAATGCTAACATCTCCGCACATATTTTCTTGCCAAGGGTGGCTGGATGTGATGTATAACAACTGTTTCGTGTAAAACAAGCTCAGATACACCAAAAGCACTTGTCTTCTTGAATGGAAAGCTGTCGTATGCATTCAAATTCACGTCTTTTAAATGCTCCTGAATCGTATCTATTTATGGAGACTTAGTTTCCAAAAATGGAAACGCCGATGTTCCAAAAATAGAAACGCTGAAGTTCAAATGTGTGCAAACTTAGCTTAAATGTGTTTTTAAAATTCACATGCAACTTAAAATTTGATGTTTTGGGACTGGTTTAGCATCTCGGCTCTCGGCAGTTATCTTGGACGTCGGGTTCGAAAATAATAAATTACGCGCCGCAACTTGAGCACATTCAAAAGTCAACTAAAACTAAGATTTCCCAGAAACTACTGGACAGATGTGGTCCAAAGTGGGCAATACATAAAGCGTAGATATCATTTCAATATATAAAATTAATATCAATGTTACACATGAGCTAGAATGAATAAATTCATCGTCAGAATACAACGGTATTTGGTGTGACGACGGTGCAGACCTTATTTCCATCCTGCTTTTTACGTATTTGCACGGAGATTTACGTTGATCCGAGCCTACGATCATATTCAGCACATTTGAAATATCATAAATTGCCCACTTAAGTCTCCAAATAGGGCTTTGCAACAACTTTCATGCGATTTAATCAAAGATTGACGACCACCAGGCTGCTGGTACACCGGTAAACGCAGCGTGAAAATGAATGAAAAACTGAAGGTCCCGGTGATGTGGTTGTTCCAATCAATGGGTCAGTCTTTCAGTAGTCTGTTAAAAATGTTATTTTTTGTTCAAAGCATTCATAAATGTTATTATTTTCGATTAGAAAAACGTGTGAATTTTTTATCACGTCAACATGTTATAAGCATCGCCTCGTTCGTCAACTTTCGGTTTTCTGATCGGAAAGTCGGAGAACAGGAACATAAACTAGAATGCTGGCTATCGATTGGTGGCATCCTGCGCATGCCAAATTGCACCAATCAATGCCCAGTTTGCTTTAAAGGTAGCGATACACACAGCGTTTCCATTTATGGAACAGACCGTTTCTATTTTTGGAAACGGCGTATCCATTTTTGGAACATTGTTCCAAAAATGGAAACGTTTCCATAAATGGATCGGAAATACCACAGTGTGCCCGACTGAAATAAGCCCGTTTTCCTTTGGACGACAACCACCGAAACACTTTTTTTCCAGCCCTGCCAGTGAAACGTGGTGAGCAGTGGCGCGGGAACCGGGAGAGCTAGCGGGGGCTGAGCCACCCCCCCCCCCCAACTTTTCGGCTGGGGGGCTCGTAATGTAGGTATTTGAGCCCCCCCCCCCCCCCCAGCTGGAGGAATCTCGGAAATCTACCAACATAATTTCATAGATTCATACATAGGCGCGGAAACCGGGGGAGGGGGCAGTGGGGGAAGCTTGCCCCCACAACTCTGCGGCCACAACTCTGCACAAAGAAAGAAAGCATGTAAGTGAAAAAAAAAAATCCACCTCTCTCACTGGCTCGGCAACTCATTTGGCAGATTAAAACCTTTATTCCAGGTTGCCAAAACGGCAGGGTAGCCTGGGGCAAGACGCCCCAGATAATTTATTTTGCTACATAACTTTTGTCCAACATCACCTGGAAGGCCAAATTTGTGCTCAATGCGTTCTTTGGACATTTTACTTTAAATTACACCCCTCAAATGCATTCACCTATGATCGGACTCCCAACTAGGAAGTGATTTGTGAAGCAACTGCAAATAGGGCGTTTTGCCCCAACCCCAGGGCAAAACGCCCCACGGCCTGGGGCAAGAAGCCCCATGCTCTAGATTAAAGATTAAACATGCTAGTTGACTAAATCTTATATGAGAGGTCCGTTAGACCTTGGGAGGCACGGCACCGAAGTTAGCACCTTCCATCCTATTAGGTGTTCAGCTACGACACTATTGTATGAACAGTTTTTTCACCTGCCTCAGAAGGCCAAATAAAAAATTATTGCAATGCAAATGTTAACAAAATACTTCCTTTGCCATCCAGTTGCTGAGAAAAGTACATATAAATGCATAGAAACATGCCGTTCGCCAGCTACCGAACATTAGGAAGTGGGTAGTCCGAACAACACATGAGGTAAAACGCCCCATGGGGCTTTTTGCCCCGCGACTTACTGGGGCGTTTTACCCCATCACGTAGTTCGGTCAGAGAACAACGCCTTGCACTCCAGGAAGACATAATTTAACACGAACCAACCCGGCATTATAAGCGTTAGACAATAGTCGTTCAAAATACATAAAAGTCGTTAACCTTATGTGGACGATAAAAGAACGCCATGATGCATAATCTGACAACAAAACATAAAAATCACTCCAAAAACACATTTTTGGCTATATCTCCCTAAAGCGTCATCACAATTTCTTTCCAGTCTGCTCATATAATGATCGTATAGTGCACGTTTTATAGAAGAGAGGATGTTTCCCCAGAAGCTTGCCAGTTCCGAGAAACATCGGTGAGGCGTTTTACCTCGGCGGGGCGACTTGCCCCGGTCTACCCTACGTAGTTTCTTCACTCAACTGAGACGGAATACCTCACTTTTTTGCAAATATTTTCTCTTTTTGTTGAAAAGGCCAAGGTCTGAAAAATAAGTGGCCTAAAACCGGTAAGAAAACTAGATTTGGGGGTACCCTTGGTTGATCTCTATTATGGTTCAGCCCCCCAGTCTGGAAGAAGTTCCCGCGCCACTGGTGGTGAGAACGTACAAAGGCAAAGGCAAAGCGAGGGAGAGAAAACACAAGCGGGCTTTCATTTCGTCGGTACCACGTGCCTGGCGAGTGGCCATTTTCCGCAAATATCTCGAAAACGGCACGGCCGCCATTTTCGGCACCGCCCTGATCGGGCATCTTTGCTGCACAAGTTGTCTGTTGCCGCCACATGGCACCAGCGAGTGGTCAGTGGGCCATGTAAGTGCCTGTTGGTGCCTGCTGGGCGTGACCGGTCCGCCGCGCCGCTGCGGCCCGGTGCGCCGCGCCGCGCCGGTCGGCCGAGCGGGCTCCGACGCCGCGGCGCCCCCCCCCCCCCCTGGCTGAGCGGCCGGACTGGTGGACGGCCCGGGCCCGCCCCGGGTCCGGGTGACCGTTTGTTTGCTGAACGCCCGGCGCCCCAGCGAGCTGTGCGTGCCCACCGCTCGGGCGTGTTTGCTCTGCGGGTGGAGCGCCGAACGCCCGGCCATTTTTAGCCCTTTCTGTGTGCTGTGCCCGTCTTGTACACGCGTCTGGTTTCATTTCTTAAGCTCATATACCAACCCGGTGTAAACAGCCCCGGCTGACCCATCCTCGGAGACAATGCCATCTGCGTGGCCGCCCTCTCCTGGCTGGCGGCCACCGCCACCGGTGGATCAGACGCCCGGCCACGCCGGATCCGCGGCTCCTCTGTGGGGTGCCACCACCGCGCCGGGCGGCCTGTCCGATCGGGACGGGCCATGGCCGGCCGGTCCACCGGGACTGTGTCGGCCGCGGCGGCCGACCGTCTGTCGGTGCCACTATACATACAGCCCAATGTCTACACTAGTGATGTCAATTACGGAAAACCAGAATACCGATACCAAACCAAATACCAACCAAAACCGTGGAGAAATACCGAAACCAAACCAACTTGGGAACATAGGAAAATACCAACTTTTTACCGATTTCTTAGCCTCTTTAAACATTAGCGAGGGTTCATGATACCAACAAAATACCAAACTCATTAGGATTGAAATACCAAATACCGAGTTGGTATCGGTTTGGTATCGGTATACCAAAAAGTTGGTATCCGATTGACATCTCTAGTCTACACGCTACCCCCTAGTCCTACCTTATCATCCCCTGGCTCTGACTGTAGTGGTCTTTTCAGGCCAAACACTGCTCCTAACCAACCAACCAAAGCAATCAGACAAACAAACAAACAAACCCACAGACTTCACTTCACCTTCGTCTTCGACGGGCAGATTGCGCTGCTCAGCCGCCCCACACTGCACTGGTGCGCGCTGCTGCTGCCGTCTACCAAGTACCAAATACAGTGAACGGATGAAACAACGCGTGTGCAACTCGGAGTGCGAGTGAACTGCAACTCGGTGCGTGTGTAACTCGAGTGCGAGTGACCAGTTCGACCCTACCATACACTAAGAACACATCAAGTGAATGCAATGTACACTCACCTACTAAGTGATGTTCGCCCCCCGACGGCCAGGCGTTTGACTGGAGCGGTAGACTGCGCCGTCTCACACTCAGGTTCAGCGGCACAGTATATCCCTCTGGCCGGAACGGTAGACTGCGCCGCATCACACCCAGGTTCAGCGGCACAGTATATCTCACTGGCCTCACGCTCGCCAGAGACGCGTTTGACCGGCTTCAGGGACGCGCCGCGCTGGTCGCCATACCGCTCACATATTATATGTGTGGCTAAGGTGCCTGCACCGCGAATCGCTGGTCTATTTGTGTGGATTCGAGTATGATGCTGGTTGCGGTCGTAGTTAGCGCAATGAGATCAGCAATTCATAATATTGTTCTCCCTGCGTTTCTGGCCACACCTAACATTTTTTTTGCGTCTGTAACAAAAACCGCAGCGCACAGCGACGCGAAACTCGGTATAACTTGTGATACATTAATATCGCATTATGTGTGAAATTGTTGACCCCAGGTCACATCGTGAAGTCAGGTCAGCAGGTCAAGTTGAGTGACCATGCCTCTAATCAACTTTGTGATTCTGTGCTTCCCACAGTTACCTTCGTCCTTGAATTTTGAAACCCGCGTAATGGCATGAAGGAATCAGTACCAACAATTTGCATGTCTCGGAATTTTAATATCGGTGACCTAGTTCAGGTCGTTTTGCGACTTCCCGTTTATAAGTCAATGGGAGAAAATTGCAATGTTCTTTTTTAAGCGACAGCACTTTCAATCATTGGGATACAGACAAATATGATACACTGCATCAGTAAGTTGCATGCGTAGACCCTTTTATGCAGCTGAGGTCATCTCACGTCATGAAACGTCGTAAAGATAAAAACATGCCAGAACGCTCAAAACACCGTGTGCGCGTTCAGATCAGCGATACTAATCGACCGCGACATGCAATATGACCTTTTCCATGACCTTCATCTGAGGTCAAATTGTTCAGCTGACCTTTTCAGGTCAGCTTAACCCTCGCCGGCCGAGGGGGGGGGCGGGTGCCGCCCCCCCCCCCCATAGGTTTTTTTCGCGATACCTCCGAACACGCTGGCGATAGAGAGCTGAAACTTGGCATACCTGACCTTTGATCCAAGCCGCATCTTTTGACACCAACCGCATTTTTGGGTCAGGTCAGGTCACTGACCTATGACGTCATAAGTGAACCTCTGCACGGTCTTCAGTTGTCGCAACTTCGCAACGCCCTCACTGCCAGAGGAGATGTCACAGGGAAATGAAACTTGCAGGATCTAGTATCCATTATGAGTCTCACAACTTGTATATCTCGGATTTTTCCTAAAGGTCATATGAGGTCAGGTCATTTTCGTGACCTCACCATTATAAGTCAATGGGGAAAAATGAAAACTGCTATTCTGGCGCCGGGAACGATCTCAAACTATCTCAAGCACACAGAATCGTGATTTGATGCACTCCTTGCAAGGTTAGATGCGTCACTTTTGCAATGTTGACCTTGCGTGACGTCATTTATGACGTCATCAAGGTCATATTAGTTTTTCGTCAATAACTCTTGATCAAATTGAGCTAGCGAGTCGAGAAAGCCACCAATGGACTCAGGAAGACCTGCCGAATCGAATGATATGCGACATGACCTCTTTCGACCAACTTCGTGACCTGGGGGTGCTGACCTGACCTTGACCTGAGGTCAACACCCCAATTTGACCTGACCCGGACAAAAAGTATATCATTCGACGCGCCTGAGCGAGGCGAACACGATGCTGCCAAAATCGCGGCTCTGCGGTCGTTTTTTGCGAAGTTATTCACCAAAAACTGAACCGTGCCCTGGGGCACTTGACCTGACCTCAGAGGTCACCGGTTGACCTAGGACCTTAAAATCGGGTACCAATCGCTGCGTCTCGTAACGGCGCACACGCTCGTTTTTTCCGCGACGCGCTAGCTCCACCAGGGGCGAAACGGCGAGGGGGGGGGGTCGTACCCGCCCCCCCCCCCCCTCGGCCGGCGCGTATGTAGAAAACCAATAGGTCCGGCGAGGGTTAAAGTAAGCTTGACGCGTCTCGACGAGAGAAACGCGATGCCGGTCAAATCAACGTAATAAAAGCTTAGTGTCACAAGTTATTACAGAACAAATGTCCACCAAACGTCAAATTTTGAGTTTTTGCCAACTGGAAGGTATTGTTGATCCTAGGTCAAATTTAGAAAATAATTGCATTCTTTTTTTAAGCTAACGAATACGCTTTACCGCGGCACTACCTCTATTGGTTCACGATTTATGCGCCAATTTCTGATAAGTTGTCAAAATCGAGAACCAAAATTAGCGATATATTACCTACTTTTGGTGAGCTCCAGTGACCTTAGCGATGACCTGATGGAAAAATGATCTTTACGTTTCTGTAAGACCTTACCGCGATTTATCTATTGCTTTTTACTGTGTTTGTTGTTTACGCGATTTATCTATTGCTTTTTACTGTGTCAAAGTTTGCTGAGAATTCCACCTGTCAATTGCTCGGGATTCGCTGACCACCGCGCCGGCGCCACGCAACCACTCAAAAGTTTTCTCAAAGGCGCCAGTGAATGACCTCGCGACCTACGTTCTCCCCTGCCCCGTGGACAAAAGCTGCGTAGCTGACTCCTCACTTCAAACCGGTCACATACTGACCCCGCCCGAGGCTTGGCCAAGTGACCAAAGCGCAGATGGGCGGTGCGGTGCCATGGGGTCGTCACCTATCAAAACTACATTTTAACTTCGATAGCCCCACGCTGAAACTGCGGATCCGTGGCGCCGTGGTTTGACGTCGGGCTGGTCATCAAAGGGTTGCGAGTTCGTGTCGCGCCGGGCTCATTACTTTTCTACAGAAAAGGAGATCTGTGCCATTGTAATTTGACAACTTATCGGTGAATAGTTTTCTGTAGGTCGTTGCGTGTCCAACCTTTTCACGCGTTTCACTAATTTTCATTGTCTACTATAGAAAAGCTTATTGCAGCGACTTACTAAGATTCCAGCTATTTATCAGCGTGCATAGAGAAGTCATCATAGTTAAATGTTAAATGCTGTCATCAAGGGGTGCCGGCAAAACCTCTGCACGTTGCACCAATGACACGGGCCATTCGGGCTTTAAACTGCAATCTTAAACTGTAGAAGATATCCAGGAAGATATCTGCTCTATCATCTCATAACCGTCAGCTTGGCCCTGGGCCTCAGATCTGGTGCCGCCTTGTGTTTACGGTGCAGAGTCCTTTACCACCAGTCGGTCAGTCGGTCACGTGACCGACCTAGCCAGAGGCCTGGCCCACTGACGCAGAATGCGGGCCACGTGCCGACTGATCGTTTCCCGACTAGTGATACACCTCTGCGGCTTCCGACAGACCTATCTACTTTCAAAACACGATCTGCGCCAACTCCGTGGCGTAGCGGAGGATATTGGACTGCGGATTGGCAGGTAGAGTGTTCGGGGCACGCTGGGGTCATCGATTTTGTAAGGACGTTGCCTTTTTGTGCCTTGCCTAGAGAAGTAGTAAATCAATCCTTGTCTGCCTCAGAACAAAAACATCCGCATCCCCCTCACGATTCCCTATCCGGATGGCGGTCATCCCAAACACACGACCGGTTCAGGTGAGGCTTCTCAATCGATCATAACTACTTTTTTCCCGAGATGACCGTTTGAACGGCAGGGCGGGCTGCCCCAGGCCCTGTGTCACGGCTTGACGCTATACCTGACGCCAATGGCAGACGATACCAGTAGCGTCAGGTAGCGTCAAGTCGTGAAACAGGGCCCTATTCGGACATTTCAGTCTCTCACTGCACGGGCACACTATCGCTACTCCGGCGCCTTACTGGTGCATTTTTCTGGGACGCTCTTGGCCGCTGCGGCATACCGTCACTGGCTTGCACAACCTACGCACAGTTCTACGCCCTACCATATCAATCCAAAGTTTGGCAACAGATTTTCAGGCCGAAATGGCCTGCGTTCTTTAAAGGTTCACTTTCCTGAAATTAATTTTTTGCTAGGAATTTACGACTTCTTATGCTCAAAATGGACGGAAAATAAAATATAACCTTTTATAAAAATAAATATTTTCTATATTTTAATATAGGAAGAACTATATTCTAGGTGAAATGTTGTTTGACGCGGAAGCTTATTACGCGTTGATCAATCATATGCGTATTTCAAACCTACGCATGCTGCAGTGGCTGTATAAGCAGCATGCTGATTGGCTACGACGATGTGGCTGCATTCCTCAGAAAGGCACGCATTCCTCTACAAGGCACTCTTTACGGAACGGGAAATGGAATATCTTAGTCTAGGCTGATCGTTGGGCCGTAAAAGCTCGTGATTTGTGCCCCTCATGATGCTCTTCCAGTTCGAAACCCCATTTTAAAAGTGAACTATTTCCTTTAACCCGCGACCCGTCGGGGGGCCCCTGTGGTTTTTCGCAGGTAACTCAGAAACAGTTGCGAATTTCGACTTGAATCTTTTAGTACCTCTCCGGACGTCAATTTTACACCGCTCCTGAAAATCTTAGATCCCAGCTCATCTCAGGTCACGAGCTATGGAGGTCAAAGTGAGGTCACGTTCGGCGATGTTTCGTCGGAAAAGTTGTTCAATGAAAGAAATCGCAGAAAATCAGGGTTTCAACTTAGCGACTCAAAATTCTAAACATTCCTAGATCCAGGGATTTTGTAACTCAAAGTTAATATTTGTGATATTTTCAAAATTTGGATAAAAAAAACGGCATATATGTCAGAGAGCCCCTTACGGGCCTTACACATGCCAAAAATTAACAAAATATCTCTAAGACTGCCAGAGATATAGACATTTGAATGACTGAAAAAGTAGCGACTGCTCTTATGACGTCACAATATTTTCGGTATTTGTGCTTGAAATCAGCTAGGAGTAATATTTATGATACTTATCAACTTCTTCCTGACTGAATATGATCCTTTGCGTGAGTAAAGTCACCTTTACGTAAATACATTTTTTGATGTAAACTGGTGCATTTTGACCTTCTTTGACCTTCCTGTGACGTCATAGGTCCAAGAAAAATGGTCAAGGTTTCTCTGGTTGTGTATATATATATATATATATATATATATATATATATATATATATATATATATATATATATATATATATATATATATATATATGACTCGAATAGACTCGAATATTCACAATTTAATTTGTCTTTCCTTACGATTCACCAAAGTGTTTTCTGATTAGTCGAGGCTGACCTCTGTTGTGACGTCATGGGTCATCATCCACTCAGGTAACCATCCACATGCCCCTACATCATATCCAGACTCATTTTGGAACATTTAATTTCATTTTTATGACCGACTTTTCGTCATTGTAAATTGGACTGATTTAACCTTTTCTGACCTCCCTGTGACGTTACAGATCGATTATCAAGTTCATTGATATTCTATCATGTGCATCTTGATGAGCTCTTTTGAATACCGTTTGAATTTTCCGATCCGGCTATTGGTTCCGGAGATACGACGGGGACCTTTGCCCCCCCCCCCCCAAACAGGACGTGGAACATGCCAGACCTCAACGGGGCGCGGGTTAAAAGAAACATTTTTAAATTGGCTGTAGCAATGACCTCTTTTAGCTCAGGAAGCACATGCTGTACCAAAATGTGTAACTAGCTAAAATCCGCGACCAGAGACCAGTTTTACCAACAGCAAAGTAGCCGCCTGCCGGAATTTTTTGGCTAAAGACCGCTTCACATACGGAGCATAAACGCGATGCATGCACACGTAAGCGGATAGGGCTCTACCCTTTACGCTCCGTATGTGAGCGGTCTTAAAGGAAAAAATCCGACAGGCGGCTATTTTTCTGCTGATAAAACTGGCCTCTGTTTTATGGCTAGCCAGCCTATGATTCTAAATTATCTTGCACGCCTCATAACATAAGACTACAGATGCTTGGATTAATTTATATGTAAATTGTCACGGTAGACTCTCTTGGTGTCCACTGCAACAAGCTCTAAGTGTTGGTGCCAGAGGTTTTTGGTGTAAGAGGCGTTCACTGCATGCGCGCCCGCGCTACCTGAGCCGTCACTTTCCGCCAGCGCGGCCGCCCGCCGGTGACGTCACAGCCCCTCAGGCTAGGTCAGGTCAGCTTACAGCCCACTGCCCACTGCGCAGTCAGTGCCCAGAGACAGCGCGTGCGCGGCGCAGTTGACTGAACCATGTCTTATCACCTCACAGATATCGATAAAGGTAGGCTTGTCGCTTTAAAAGAGGAAGGCCTTACAAACAAGGAGTGCGCGGATCGTTTGGGGAGGAGTAAAAAGTCGATCGCGAAATGGTGGAACCGGTACCAAGAAGAAGGAGATGCCGGCCTGGCAAAGAAAAAGACCACTGGTCGCAGAAGGTCCACGACCCGGGCCGAGGACACCGCTATTGTGGCGGTAAGTTCAACCTTCGTGATGGAGCATGCTTCTTCGGCGACCTGCTTGTTAGGTGGAAAAGAAGTGAATTCAAAATTAACACGTCAAGCTTTTTTATTTATTTGCGTAGATCAGTTGGTGACTTACCCAGGGAAATAAGCTAAAATTAGAGCGCTCTATTCAATGATCTTGCGCCATGTTGAAGAGATAACCCTAAAAGTATGATTTTTTATCAGTATCGGCCCTTACCCCGCGCATGACTGGGTGGGTCTCTACAGAGCCCCCTCTCGTTTTTCGGCAATATCTTCTAAACAATTTAAAGTATCAACACGAAACTTGCGGTACCCTCAGCAGCATCAATTTGACACCTTGTGTTGAAACTTTAACTGTCTAACTACCATAGCTTGACCGGAAATGACGTCAGATTGACGTCATGTCGGCCGATTTCGATGCAAAATATTGAATTTCGGCAAACGCTCTCAAGAGCTCAGTTTTAAGGCAACATCCAATTCCTTTGCATGAGTGGACTGCACTTGCAAGTACCTGTCAAATTGCTATCTCGAATTTTCAAAATGTTCAAAATTTTGAAAAAAATGTATTGACATCACAAAAAAATGATTTTTTTAATGTTCTTCATTTTTCGCAGAAATTGGAATATATGAGATAAAAAACACACTGATAAACTATTCTAGTAAGTTGTAGCCAAATATTTTCAAAAATAGCCATGTTATTTGCATTATTGTCAAAATTTCACAATCATATATTTTCAAAATCATTTTTCAGTACGTTTTTGACATCGTATAGCAATATAAGTGGCACCATCGTGTTTCGGAGCTTAACCCGCATCTGATGGGTGGCTTTATTGTTAAAAATTTCATTTTCAAATTTGGCTTTTTCTTACCTGAAAGTGACCTGACCTCCGGTAAATTCAGCTGGAAATGACCTCAAATGACACAGACTACGTTGTTTTAGAAATCTTCGAGTAAAATGGACCATAAAATGTGTCACGTGACCGATACATGATATACAAATTTCCGTGACCTAGGATGACCTGGCCTTGACCTGAAAAATTCGAAGTGAAAGTTCGGTATCCTCAGGGTATCTAAGGCATATAGCAAGGAGTGCGTAAACCAAAAATGAGCCTGATCGACTTGTCAGCCGGCGGTCAGAGCCTAAGTTGTGAACAAGCAAAAATGCTGATAATTTTTACCTTTACCTGACCTGTGACGTCATTGGTGACCTCGAGTTCAATGAAAATGGGTTCCGCATGGGAGTTTTCCAGGGCTATCAGACACCGTTTGAATTTTGACGATCGGCCTAGTAGTTTCGAAGATAGGATGGGGGTGGGGGCTCTGGATAGCCCCCCATCCCCAGTCACTAACGCTACGGAAAATATCCCATGCATGCGCGGGTTACGCAGAAAGGCAACACATCTCTGACCGGTGAATGGTATCAAGAGAAAGATAATTCAACCAGTATTATTTTATTTTACAGTTACAGTTATACCAGTAAAACGCCTTTTGGGCGAAGAACGAGCGAGCGAGATAGTGAGCCCTGCACGTGCGCAAGGGCGAGAGGGTACTTCCAACGGGCTTGTGCAAAACACCCTTCTAACCGGTCGCTAGCGGTGTGCCAAATTTGAACGCAATCGGCCCAGCCGTTCCTGAGATCTGGAAGCGGCATTCTGCACGTGCGCAGGTGCAAGCGGGGTCCAAACTGCAACTTTTGCACGGCACCCTACTAACTGGTCCCCAACCGTGTACCAAATTTGAGCGCAATCGGCCCAGCCGTTCTCGAGATCTGGGAGCGCCCCCTGCACGTACGCACGTGCTGTAGCACCCCAACCTTAACACATGCAGATGTATTATCTGATGGAGACCTAACTGTGTACCGAGTTTCAATTCAATCGGCCCAACCGTTGTGCCGTTATTGAGGTTGCAATTTTGGGGGTTCTTAAAAAATGTCCAACTTTACCACGCGCCACGTGCGGTGGTTGGCAAGAACGCATGGTGGCCATCACACCACAAAACTTTAACGTCCAAGTGACATTCAGTAAAGAAGACCGCTTGTCAATCGGATGTCCCGTTCCTAAGATATTAGCTTTTGAAGAGCGTCCCCACGGCCGGCCGGCCGGCCGGCCGCTCATACTCAGGATTTTCCCTTAATTCAGTATGAACTCGCTCGCTCGCTGCGCTCGCTCGCTCGTAATTACAGTCATATTTTAGTATGTTCTACAGGGAGTTGAACATTATTTCAGGACCAATCTTTTTCTTGTTCATTTGTTCATCGATCATGACATTTCCAGGGTGGACCAATTAGTTTTCAGACGGTCCAAGTGGTTTTCGTGAGAAGGTTACCAAAAAGGCGTCATTTTTTATATCCTTTATACGGGACCCTATGACAGGCAGTTTTGTTACAGGATCATAGAATAGACTACTCCAATTTTAGCCTTTTTCCCTGGTAAGTCACCAACTGAGATTCATAATATTGACTACATAGTCTTACCTGGGATTGTTAGGATTTCCGTAGCTTCCAAAAGATGCTGTTATCGAGAATCAAACGACACCATCGGCCAAGGACTCGTACCATATAATAAGAAAGGAAAAAGTGATTGATTAACCCTCGCCCGTATAGGGGGGGGGGGGGTCGAACGGACCCCCCCATGGTTTTTCGCGAATAACTCGCGTAAAAAGCGGCCGATCGCGACGAAACTTTCAGTACCCTCTCGTTAATCAATTTTACACCTACCCTGAAAATTTCATGACCCTGACCCCAATGACCTTTGACCTGTGACCTACTTTTCCAGACCATGTTTGGCCGGAATCGCGATTCGGCGTATGTCGGCTCGCATTAGCCGCGCGTTTGCAGTCTTTTCGTGGTTTCAAGCGTTCAAACATGTGATATGATGTTGCCCCCATGCATTAGGGTGGGTGTCAAGGTCACCTGAAGGTCAGGTCAGGTCATTGACCTTTGGTGACCTCGGTTCACTTTTTCGAGTTTTACATGTTTCTAGGCCAGTTTTTGGTGCTGAATTCGAATTTAGCAACCATATGAACATTTACGAAGTAGTTTTGGTGCCTTCGTAACATGTTACGAAGTTGTCAGAGGCGGTTGACACCTACTAGGAATGCCCGGCAGGACCCCTACTGGTTGACCTGACCTGACCTGACCCGACCTGGACTAAATGCATAAAGACATCATCTGTGATCAAAACTAACATGATATTCGTGATCAGCGCCCCGAAAAACCCCCATAGCAGCCACACTTTACGACGTTCTAACAGGTCCCGATTTTCCCGACTTTTGGGTCATTGACCAGACCTGGAGGGTCAACCAATGACCTAGGACCTTAAAATTAGGTATCATCGGCTTCCTCTCGTCACGGGCAACACGCTCGTTTTTTCCGCGAAGCTCTAGCTCGATCAGGGGCGAAACGGCAAGGGGGGGGGTCCAACGGACCCCCCCCCCCTTATACGTTCGCGGCTGGAAAAACACCAATACGGGCGAGGGTTAACCCGCGCCCTGGTGTGGGTCTGAGCCACCTTCGCCCTGGTGGGGGGGGGGGCCAAAATGACCCCCCCCCCGTCTAACTCGAAAACGAAGAGGGCTAGGAAGACGCGGAAAAAAGCAAACGAAAGCCCATAACAAGTACGTTCGAAAGTATTTCAGTCATTTTTTCGCTAAGGTCAATATTGAGGTCGCTAGAGGTCATCATAGGTCAAATTTCAGTGTTTTCGGTGTTGCCGGACATATTCCGCTGTAGCTCGGAAACTAGAAGAGCTAGAGAGCCGCGGAAAAAAGCAATCGATAGCTCTTTTCAAGCTCTTTCGCCAAGGTTCGTCAGATTTGACCTCAGCTCAACGGTTTGGCCTACAGAGGTCATGCAAGGTCAACTTGGCAAATTTCGTTGAAAATGTTTTTAACTATAGCATGCATTCACGAGAAAATAGAGAAACGATTCATGCACCATCGTGCTTGGCTCGTCGAGACGCGTCGAATGATATATAGTTTGACCTCGAAAGGTCATTTTGAAAATTTGACCTCAGGTCAAGGTCATGACCTTACCGAAATAGGTCATGCTGCATATCATTCGATCCGCATTGACGAGACAAACACGATAAACGTCGAACGGAGTCTCTATCTCTATTCAATAACAAGTAAGTGCAGAAAAACCGCTGGTGACCTCTGGTGACCAGGGAGATGACCTGGCGTGACCTCAGCGAGGTCACAAGCAAATGGTTTCACATGGGCTGTGATTTGCTGACCCAAGACACATCAATAACGAAATATAGGAACAATCACGCCCGATTTAGCTGAAAAACAACTACTTTTCGATTCTCCCATTGACTTATAATGGGGAGCAGCGATGACCTGACCTGACCTTAGGTCACATTTATAAAAAAATCCGAGATAGCCATTTTGTAGAGCTGGGTGACATCTTCAAGTACTGTAAATTTTACATCGATCGGATAAAAGCTGTGCCTTTGAGAGAGCTTTGAACTTTTTTAGAGGTGGTGTCAGTTTTGGTGACCTTGTGACCTGACCTGACCTGACCCGAACCCCCCAAAAAAGGACATGATGTAAAAATGTTGAATAAACAGCTATACAAAGTTTCAGGGCGCTAACTCAAGTGGTTTCTGAGTTATCGCTGAAAAACCACAGGGGGGGGCCAAAATGGCCCCCCCCCCACCAGGGCGAAGGTTAAGATGCGAAACAAATAATTTGACAACAATTTGCCAATAGAATATTCAGGTTCACAGCTTCATAGCGTCTCGATTGTATTCAGGTGCTCTTTTGGTGTGGCGTTTAGCTGTGTAAATTTAGGTAAATAAAATCATACAGTGAAAATATTTGCTGTAAAAGAGGTTTATTGTTTTTGGTCAAGTTTGGTGCATTCACCTGATAACTCGTTATGAAAACAGCTATTAATAGTTGTTACTATTGTAATATATGCCTTTCATAACAGCAATTCCTATTTTTTTTTATGTTTCAATATCTCTCCCATTGACTTATTAAGCAAAATAGAAATTCATAATATAGATAGTTAACAAGCCTCTCAAAAGTTCAGGTGTCTCATAACGAAAATCTTGCATCCGTGCAGAGGTTCACTAATAACGCCATATGCCAGTGCCCTGACCATGCAAACTGCATTTTCAGGTAACGGAGGAGCAGCCATTCCTCCCCCTCGAACAGGTGGGGATCGCGGTGGCCGCCGCCTCCGACCAGCCAGATAGAGTGATACCGCCGCACACCGTTCGCCGCCGCCTTCAAGAGCGAGGAATCTACACCAGGGTGGCAGCAGTAAAGGTGGATCTGACCGCAGCGCACAAGGAGCGGCGGCTGGTCTACGCGCGCCGTATGGTCGACAACGGCTCTGACTACTGGAGGAGAGTCAAGTTCTCCGATGAGAAGACCTTCTCCTCTGATGCTAGCGGCCGCGTTAATGTCAGACGGTGAGTATAACGGGTAAAGAAACGATTGCGATTACGGGTAGAAAAACTATTGTTTTCACTTCCATGCGAGTCGGGAGCATCAACAGAGAGCAGATGAACAATCGCCACTGCTCTGTGGCCACTAGATATGTCAATCGGATACCAACTTTTAGGTATACCGATACCAAACCGATACCAACTTGGTATTTGATATTTCAAGGCGAATGCATTCGGTATATTGTTGGTATTATGAATCCTCACTAATGTAAAGGAGGCTGAGAATTTGGTAAACAGTTGGTATTTTCCTCATATTTCCATGTCAGTTCGGACGGTATCGGTATTTTTCCAGGGGTATACATAATTGGTATTTGGTTTGGTATCGGTATCACGATTTTCCGTAATTGACATCACTAGTGGCAACACATATGCGACAGATAGGCATATTTGCAACAGAAAGACCCAATGACATGAAAAAGGACCTTCTGTTCCCTTCCTTAACCCTCGCCGGCACAGGCCATTTTGCGTCCTTCGACGGCACAAGGGGGGGGGGTTGGTACGACCCCCCCCTCGCGTTTGGCCCCTGATCGAGCTAGAGCTTCGCGGAAAAAAACGAGCGTGTTGCCCGTCACGAGACGAAGCCGATGATACCCAATTTTAAGGTCCTAGATCATCGGGTGACCTTCCAGGTCAGGTCAATGACCCGAAAACCGGGAAAATCGGGACCTGTTAGAAAGTCGTAAAGCGTGGCTGCTATGTGGTTTTCCGGGGTGCTGATCACGAATATCGTGTTAGTTTTGATCATAGATGATGTCTTTAAGCATTTAGACCAGGTCGGGTCAGGTCAGGTCAGGTCAACCGGTAGGGGTTGTGACGGGTATTCGTAATACGTGTCAACCGCCTCTGACAGCTTCGTAACATGTTACGAAGGCACCGAAACTACTTCGTAAATGTTCAAATGGATGCTAAATTCGAATTCAGCTCCAAAAACTAGCCTAGAAACATGTAAAACTGGAAAAAGTGAACCGAGGTTACCCGAGGTCACCAAAGGTCAATGACCTGACCTGACCTTCAGGTGACCTTGACACCCACCCTAATGCATGGGAGCAACATCAAATCACATGTTTGAACGTTTGAAACCACGAAAAGCTTGCAAACGCGCGGCTAATGCGAGCCGACATACGCCGAATCGCGATTTCGGCCAAACATGGTCTCAGAAAAGAGGTCACATGTCAAAGGTCATTTGGGTCAGGGTCATGAAATTTTCAGGGTAGGTGTAAAATTGATCAATGCGAGGGTACTGAAAGTTTCATGGCGATCGACCGCTTTTTACGTGAGTTATTCGCGAAAAAGCTTGGGGGGTTGCATCAACCCCCCCCCCCCTGTGCCGGCGAGGGTTAAAGCCCGCGACCCATTGGGGGGGGGCAAAAGGCCCCCTGTGTTTTTTGCAGATAACTCAGAAAGGGCTGCAAATTTCGACTTGAAACTTTCAGTACCTTCCCGGACATCAATTTTACACAACTCCTAAAAAAAAATAGGTCCTAGCTCACCTCAGGTCACGAGCTATAGAGGTCACACTGAAGTTATGTTCCGCGATTTTTCGTCGCAAAAGTTGTTCACGGAAAAAATCGCATACATTAGAGTTTCAACTAAGCGACTCAAAAAATTGGACCGTAGGTATAAAAACGCATGGCAAACAAAATAGCTATTTCGAAATTTCCAAAATATAAAAATCTCCAGACGTAGGGATTTCCTAACTCAAAATTTAGATTTACTGGGATATTTTTCAAATTTTTGGAAATTTTCAAAAAACCGGAACATAGGTATGTCAGAGAACCCCTTACGGGCCTTACACATGCCGAACACTAACAAAATATCTCTAAAACTGCAAGAGATATAGCCATTTGAATGTCAGAAAAGTAGCGACTGCTCTTATGACGTTACAATATTTTCGGTATTTGTGCTTGAAATCAGTCAGGAGTAATATTTATGATACTTATCAACCTCTTTCTGACTGAATATGATCCTTTACGTGAGTTAAGTCACTTTTACGAAAACAATTGCTTTTCGTCGTAAACCGGTACAATTTGACCTTATTTGCCTTTCTGTGAGGTCATAGGTCCAAGAAAGATGGTCATGTAGGTTTTGTGGCTTCATATACATGACATGTCTTCATAAAGGCTCGAATATTCACAATATAACCCTCGTCCGTATAGGGAGGGTCGAACGGACCCCCCTCGGTTTTCGCGAAAAACTCGCGTAAAAAGCAGCCGATCGCGTCAAAACTTTCAGTGCCTTCGCGTTAATCAATTTTACACCTACCCTGAAAATTTCATGGCCCTGACCAAAAGGACTTTTGACCTGTGACCTACTTTTCGAGACTATGTTTGGCCAGAATCGCGATTCGGCGTATGTCGGCTCGCATTAGCAGCGCGTTTGCAGTCTTTTCGTGGTTTCAAGCGCTTAAATATGTGATATGATGTTGCCCCCCATGCATTAGGGTGGGTGTCAAGGTCACCTGAAGGTCAGGTCAGGTCATTGACCTTTGGTGACCTCGGTTCTATTTTTCGAGTTTTACATGTTTCTAGGCCAGTTTTTCTAGCTGAATTCGAATTAAGCAGCCATATGAACATTTATGAAGTAGTTTTGGTGCCTTCGTAACATGTTACGAAGCTATCAGAGGCAGTTGACACCTACTGCGAATACCCACCAGGACCCCTGCTGGTTGACCTGACCTGACGTGACCTGACCTGGCCTAAATGAATGAAGACATCATCTGTCATCAAAACTAGCATGATATTCGTGATCCGCACCCCGGAAAACCCCTTAGCGGCCACAATTTACGACGTTCTAACAGGTCCCGATTTTTCCGACTTTTGGGTCATTGACCAGACCTGGAGGGTCAACCAATGACCTAGGACATTAAACTTGGGAAGCATCGGCTTCCTCTTGTCACGGACAACACGCTCATTTTTTTCCGCGAAGCTCTAGCTCAATCAGGGGGGAAACGGTAAGGGAAGCGGGGTCCAACGGACCCCGCCTTATACGTTCGCGGCTGGAAAAGCACCAATACGGGCGAGGGTTAACATGCCTTTCCTTACGATTCACGCAAGTGTTTTGAGATTGGTCGAGGCTGACCTCTGTTGTGACGTCACAGGTCATCATCCACTCAGGTGACTATCCACATGCCAGATCTATCGCATACATCATATCCAGACTCATTTTAGAAACTTAGATTTCATTTTTATGGCTGATTTCCCGCCATTGTAAATTGGACGGATTTGACCTTGTTTGACCTACCTGTGACGTCACAGGTCAAAAATCAAGGTCATCGATATCCTATCTTGTGCATCCCGATGAGCTGTCTCGAATGCCGTTTAGATTTTTCCGATCCGTCTATTGGTTCCGGAGTTACGACGGGGGCGCCCTTTGCCCCCCCCCCCCAACAGGACGTGGAACCTACCAGACCTCAACGGGGCGCGGGCTAACACAGAAGCTCAATGCTTCGTAATTCATGCTCGCCCTCCTACCCCAATTTTGTATATACCGACCCTCTCATCGGATCAGTTTTAACCCTCGCCCTGGCAGGGGGGGGGGGGGGTCGATGCGACCTACCCTTAGGTTTTTTAAAGATAGCATACAAACGGCGGCGTGCAGCGCCGCCAAATTTGGCACAGCCTATGGGAAAACCTTTTTACATATGACCCAGAAATTTCAGCTTTGGGTGACCTTGCATCAGGTCACCAGGTCAGGAAAACCGGTGCAAGGCCATGTTCAAATGTAATCTCTATGCACCTGTCTAACTCACAGTTTTGGACAGATTTCCTTCAAACTTTCATTATGTGCTAAGTTCACTGAGTTGTATAACATATAGTTCGTTTTTTCATGTCACTGACCTGAGGTCAGTTTGAGGTCATTACTTCGTAATGTTAAGCCTAATGGGAAAATATTCACATAACTCCAACTCGGAAAATACTAGAGATATCCGCTTCGTTCTATCACTTTTGTGCTTTGATGCCACAGTTCCTAACATCATGTCACTTGGTTTTTCTTTGTTTGGTGTATAGTCTCTTTTGAAAGTATCGTGACTCTGAGGGAAGGCGCCACCTGTCCCAGCCGCGGTCGAGCGGCAAAGTTTGAGAGCCGCTGGTAGCACTGACCGAAGTCTGACACGCGGAGGCAGCCAGCGCGGCGGGGCGAGGGGAGTGTTTGCGGAGGGATAGGGGTGGGGGAGGGGAGTTGGCAGTCACCGTCCGGTAACTTGTGATGGCAGTAAGCATGTGGTCAACGGAAGCCACCCTACCCTACTCGCACAGGATTTGTTGAGATTTGTTTCATTGCAAAGTTAACAGTTTGACTGCCACAGGTTTTTGGTTAAATCCGGAAACCCGTGCCCGGATACGAAAAAAAAATCATCAGTTGCACCCGCTAACAGAATGCATCCGTGGTTGCAGATGCACCCGCGAGCGTATTCAATTCGCAAAAATTATCTCTCTAGCCAATATTCGCTCTTTAGCCAAGTAGTCCTATATTTGAAGTTCTCTCTTTTAACCCGCGCCCTGCGGGGGGAGCTTGAGCACCCCGTGTTTTTTCGCAAATATCTCAAAAACGGAGGCGTGGAGCGCCACAGTTTTTGGCACATCTTATTATGCATCATTTCTACACATGTTGTAAAAAAATCAGACCAAGTTCATTCAAGGTCAGGTCACCAGGTCACTTGAAGTGACCTCACCTCATAAAAAGTTTCACTGTCTGCCATAGCTACACCGAGTGACTGATCGCATTGAAACTTTCAGCGATTGCTAAGAGCAATAGCATGTATCAAATAAGAAATATCTCAGAATTTTGATATCGATGACCTAAGGTCAGGCCAATTTTGCGACCTCCCCATTATAAGTCAATGGGAGAACACTGAAATGCACCGCTTTTGGACGAAAACCATTATAAACACTCCCAAGCACTGAATTACAAGTTGCTTAGACACACTGAACATAAAAATGATGTCCGTGCGCTGTTTATGCGCCTGAGATCATCTCAGGTCACGAATGGTAGGTATCCAGCAGTTTTTTCCTCGCAAATAACTTTTGATAAAGGCATACTAGAGCGATGAAAACGCCGTGGATGTGTTCAGCTCGACGATACGGCTCGACTGATATGCAACATGACCATTTTCGGTCAGGCCATGATCTTGGCCTGAGGTCAAATTTTCAAGTTGACCTTTTAAAGTCAAGTTATAGTTCATTCGATGCGTCTTGACGAGAGGAACACGATGCCGGTAAAAGTAGCCTCGTGCAAGCCTTGGGTCAAAAGGTATTGCAGAAAGACTGTTTTCGAAAAAGTCTGCTATTTTGGCAGTTTTTGCCCCCTGCAGGCAAAACCGTTAACGTTAGGTCAAATCTGAGAAAAAAATACTCAGACAGGGCGTTGATAGGGCTATCGAATGCGCTTTTCCGGGGCGCTGTAGCTCTATTGGTTCCCGAGTTATGCGTTGGTTTCTTGAAAATTGTCGACATTCAACCTGAAAATCGGCGAAATTTTGCCTTCAATAACCTCTGGTGACCTGGACATTTGACCTGACCAAAAAATGACTGAAGAGATTTTATTATTTTTAACGCTCTTTCGAACGCTGCCTTTCGCGTGTCGCTACGTGGCCCAGGAGCCGATTTAGAAAGGGGGATGTTCAAACATCCCCCCCCCCCCAGCAGGGCGCGGAAATCCAGGACCCCCAATGGGGCGCGGGCTAATGAGCCGATTATTGAACGGCAAAAAAAAAAACGTTCAGCCGTCTTCTTTTAAGCCCTATTTGATGTCAGGCTGCCACCCCTCCCCTTCCACCGGCCCCACATCATGACTTGTTTACGTCGTTCAGGTCTCTTTACAGTAGGGTTATGGTGGAACTTTGCTCCGCTGTGATTTTACGCGTCACGCAAACATGAGTGATTGGCCCCCACTAAGGCAGACCAATGAGCGCCCGGCTGGTGAACCTAAACGGCGCCGGTATCCGCCCGGGGCGGTGGACGGGGTCAAGGCGAGCGATACCAGCATGACCTCTGGCCGGCCTCCACCTGTTTCGACCCAGATTTCGGCCACTGATGCCTGCGTCATGTAGCAGTGTTCCTCCTACCGCCGGCGTAAAATCGTGCTACAGCGTACTATTTATGATACAGGCCATGACCTCACTGCTGGGGTCCTCAAGCTGAATGGAATAATTCGCCGAGCCGCCGCAGCCCATGACGCGATACTTTCAAGAGAGACTATACTTATCCACGGGTCAGGTCGAATGAGGTCAACTGAGGTCAAATGACGTTTGTGCCAATAGCTTAAATAAAGATAAAGCTTTCAAAATGGTATCATTCTGTTCCTTTTGAACAGTCGAGTCGAATGATATGCAACATTAAACATTTCGACCATTCTTAAGACATAAGTTGTAATAAAGTTGTGCTGAACTTTTTAAATACACTTAAGTAAGCAAAAAAGTATATCATTCGACGCGCCTTGTCGTGCTGAGCACGGCGGTGTTTTTAATTTTTTGGCTGACTTAATGAGTAAAAAGTAATAAGCAAAAGATTATGGAGCCGTCACGGCGAATTTTTTACATTTTGATCCCCCCCAAAAAAACCTTTAATATTGACCTAGAGTCACCAAATTTGCACAGGGGCAGGGGCGAGAATTCCGGGGAGCCCACCTACCTACCAAATTTTTCTAGGTGCCATATCAGGGGGGGGGGGGTCGCATCGACCACCCCCTGCCAGGCCGCGTTATGAAAAATGCCATGCCTGGGCGAGGGTTAACCCGCGCCGGGCCGGGGGTGTTTGAACACCCCCCTGCGGTTTTCACAGATATCTCAAAAAGTTTTTGGCACATCTGTTCGGGCATCTTTTCCGCACATGTTGTGAAAATTTCAGACCCAGATCACCTTAGGTCAGGTCACCAAGTCACGCCAAGTGACCTCACCTAAGAAAAAATAAGAATGCTCGTCATAGCTACACCGATTGATCGATTGCCTTGAAACTTCCAGCGATTGATAAGAGCAACATTATCTATAAAATTTATATCTCGGAATTTTGATATCGGTGACCTAAGGTCAGGTCAATTTTGCGACCTCTCCATTATAAGTCAATGGGAGAAAATTGAAAAGCGTCTGTTTTGCACGAACGCTATGCTAGACACTATCAAACATCGAGATGTAGGTAAAACTTACACACTGAACCGGAAAATGGCAACTGTGACCCCTCGTTATGTCCCCGAGGTCATCTCAGGTCACAAACAGAATCTAACAGTTTTTCGCTAATAACTTCTGATAGAGGCGTGCTAGAGCGCTGAAAACACCTTAGATGTGTTCGGCTCGACGTTGCGGATCGACTGATATGCAACATGACCTTTTCCCGTCAGGTCATGACCTTGACCTGAGGTCAAATTTTCAAGTTAACTTTTCAAGGTCAAATTATAGTTCATTCAACGCGTCTCGACGAGAGGAGCACGATGCTGGCAAAAGTAATGTCATGGCTCTTTTGAATCAAAAGTTATTGCCGAAAAAAAAACGCTTTTCGTAAAAACGTTTTTTTTTGCCCTCTGGAGGCTAAACCGTTGACCAGAGGTCAAATCTGAGAACATTAATCAGAAAGGTCTTTAAAAGAGCTATCGAATGCGCTTTTCCGCGGCGCTGTAGCTCTATCGGTTCCCGAGATAGCCGTTGGCAGTTTCCAAAATGTTGAACTAGTCAACATTTTACCTTTGGTGACCTCGGGTGACCTGACTGACCTTTGACCTGACCCAAAAAATGACCGAGTGTTTTCGTCCTTATTTTGGACGTTCTTTCGATTTCCGCTTACCGCGTGTCGCTACGTGGCCCAGGAGCCGAGTTAGAAGGGGGGGGGGTTCAGACACCCCCCGGCCCGGCGCGGAATCTCAGAGCACCGGCCCGGCGCGGGTTAAGCAGCCTTGTAACAAAAGCCACTTGATTTTGTAGCTTAGGGATGTGAGATGTAGGCTTCAATGGGATGCCGGCTTATCGATAGGGACTATAGCAAGATTTGCGTGGGGCTCACGAGGTCCACGAGCCTCTCCTATTTTTCGGCCAAGGGACTCGTTATGCATTTGAGACCCTCCCCCAGCTCGACACATCTAAATCTATAGCATCACCCAGGTCTACATGCTTACTCTTCTCGGAATGAAAACGATCATAAAACCGGTGATGCCGATGGACTTTTTCCGTAGACCCGGACCGGTGCCATACGGTGTGGATATGATGTGCCGCTTAACAATAAGCCAAGTGACACAGTCTACCCGTACCAGGTGGCTGCACTGTCAGTGCTTGGGTATAGATAACCGGTGGATAAAGAGTCCCTAGCGATGAAGCTGTTACCGACCGTGCAAAAAAGTTTTCGTTGTCTTTGTGCTTGTCATAACCACTCATCGTTTGTGTGCATAAACGTACTTGTCATCGTGCTCCTGTGCATATATGTATGCATGTATGTATGTATGTATGTATGTATGTATGTATGTATGTATGTATGCATGTATGGGTGGGTGGGTGGGTGGGTGTGGGCCGTGGGGTGGGGTGTGTGTGGGGGGGGGGGTGCGTGTGCGTGTGTGTATGTGTTTTACAAAACAGATTTAGGAACATTTGTTAAGGAAATCCTGCCTAACTAGTTCTTTCTCTTTATTTGTTTGGACAAACAAAAACATGTTATACATGAGTGTAAAACATCTCATGATGCAACACTGTCGAAAACGGAAATACTTTTTCATTACTCAGAGTGCTCTTAGGTCATCTGATAGCAAAACCGGCTATCCGGACCCATAAATGTTCTTTTTTATTTAGACGTATTTCTGGAAATTAAGTTTATAGTCATTTGACATTGTCATAATAGCAATGCTTACATGCATTTTTACAGTAAGATTATTTGATAAGTAATATTTTCCCTCTTATCTCTTTTCTGTAATATGTAATATATAATATCTCTTATCTCCCATCTTAAAAGTGCTAAAAGCTTGTAACAAAAAGGTGTTTCAGTCAGTATTTTTCTTTTTAGACGACGTGGAGAACGCTACCGAGAGCGGTATGTGACACGAGAAAGACGATCGGGTCATATCACCCTGAACATCTGGGGGTGGATCGACGGACGAGGAAACGGCGGGATTTGCAGAATTGAAGGTCGCAACACGTCTGCACGATACTGCGAGACGCTCGAGAACGTAAGACAACTATTGGCTAATTATTGAGGGACCTCTATGCCTGTATTTTCCCGATTATGGTGTATACTTGATTTATATACTTATGCCCAGACATCCCATGTAGAGGCTCGGTATAATCTGAATATTGCACTTAGTGGCTGCACAATTACGCCACATATTAAAAACTCATGACATGGGTAACGTTTGGTAAAACGCTGACCACTGGGCGCACTGGTAAAATAACACGGATAACAATGTCATTTCGATTTCACCTGTGTGTGCTGTGCAATTGTATGCTGTGCAGCCTCGCCATTAAAATCGCTCGATTTGCTGCGCTGGAGATCACGTTTTAGCCTCATTCAATGCACCATTGGCGAAAGCAAATCAAAGTCATCGGTGAATTTCAACCGTGCTCTATGTTCATTTATCTATGAATTTATTTAACCAATGTATTGGCACCAGGTGTTCCTGCCCGCCTTGGAGGAGCTACGTCCGGAGGAGCTGCCGCCTCACCTCCTCCTACAGGACAACGCCCCCGCACACACGGGCCTCGCCACAAGAGCGTGGTTCCAGGCGCACCCGCAGGTATTTGAAGCTGCTTGCTAACGGGCATCAAACATGCGGTATTGATGAAAACCCATTAACAACAAACACTTATCTCGGTTAAAGGAAAGCTAATTTAGACAGCTTTACGCTTCGCAAACGACAGCTTTCGGTCTTATTTTTTGTCATGCAACAGTTCAGGTAGCAATAACAATGAACAGTTTAAATATCGCATTCAATACAACATGTTTTTTTACGATGGCTTTCCAACCCTTAAGCGCAGTGCGTTCTCTGAATGGATACAACTGAATAAAGCATATGCTTTTTTGGTATTGCCGAATAATACAATTGATAATGTCAAAGTGTTCACTGGCCATCACCGATTAGATGAGGGGTAGGAGTTAGTTACACCACTTATTGCTTAGGTTACGGTAAAGGCAAGGTTACGGATCGTCCGTGTCTAAATGCATCGATGTTGGTTTGCATTTTCAGATCGAGACCCTGCCGCATCCACCAAAAAGCCCCGATCTAAATCCGATCGAGAACGTGTGGGGTCTTATGGTGGAGGAGATGGCAGAAGAGCTCCGGCACTCAGCGCGGCGCCTGAACGCAGATGAGCTCTGGCACTGCATCCAGAGGAAGTTCGAAGCCCTTCGCCGTCGTCCGGGCTACTTCACCCGCCTGGCGGACTCGATGACGCGAAGGCTCCGGGAGGTGATCGACGCCGAGGGAAGCTGGACACGGTACTAGGTAAAATGGAATACAACTCAACTCTTACAAATAAACATACATCATGTAAACCATATGGGCCCTGGTTAGGACCTCGTTTCTACGAGCTTCTGTAAATTGGCAATTTTCTTGTGAAAGGTGCATAGTAGTTCTCGATTTGCCTATCAAAACACTGCAGCCCAACGGTGCCTTTTACGCACAAAGAAGCGAAAGGGTGGTCCTCAAGGTGCTCGAAGTAGATAAGTGTTGTAAAGCCAGCAGTTCTGGTTATTGCATCATTCCAAAGTATAAGGGAGCTCCCTCACTGTTTTTGAATTCACAATGTCCACAAAAGGACTAGGTCAAAACTATTAGGCAATGCTCCTTCGTACTATTTGTTTAAATAGCGTTGTCTAGTGGTCTAAATTTAAAACGTTACTTAACAAAGACACCTGTGCTCCACAGCTCATCGTCACAGCTCACCAGGCTCGGGACGAAGCGGCGGACCAAGAGGAGGCAAACGTCGAGGGGACGTGCACGGACCTTCACCATTGGATCCCGACCGTATGTGTGTGTGTGTGTGTGTGGTGTGCCTTCCCGGAGCCTTCGCGTTATCGAGTCCGCCAGGCGGGTGAAGTAGCCCGGACGACGGCAAAGAGCTTCGAACTTTCTCTGGATGCAGTGCCAGAGCTCATCTGCGTTCAGGCGCCGTGCTGAGTGCCGGAGCTCTTCTGCCATCTCCTCCACCATAAGGCCCCACACGTTCTCGATCGGATTTAGATCGGGCCTTTTTGGTGGATGCGGCAGGGTCTCGATCTGAAAATGCAAACCAACATCGATGCATTTAGACACGGACGATCCGTAATCTTGCCTTTACCGTAACCTAAACAATATGTGGTGTGTGTGTGTGTGTGTGTAGGGGTAGGTGTGTGTGTGTGTAAATAGCTCAGTGGCGCTGCTTTGGCAAAATACATGATATTTTGAAGTGCAAAATACATGATATTTGAAGTGTGCCTGGGATTGTTTTCAGTTTACCCACCCTGTGATTGATATGTTCTGTATTGTTCTATGAGCAACATAAAACGTGAGGCATGAAGTGCAATCATTGCGTTAGCTACCGATATACTGAATAAATACCACACAACCGCCATCAATTGTTTTCGCCCTTTCGAGGAAGAAAAACAGAGCTTAATGAGCCAAATGGGGGGTAATTTTTGACCTTTGCACAGGTTGTGCAAGCCAGTGACGGTATGCCGCAGCGGCCAAGAGCGTCCCAGAAAAATGCACCAGTAAGGCGCCGGAGTAGCGATAGTGTGCCCGTGCAGTGAGAGACTGAAATGTCCGAATAGGGCCCTGTTTCACGACTTGACGCAACCTGACGCTACTGGTATCGTCTGCCATTGGCGTCAGGTATAGCGTCAAGCCGTGACACAGGGCCTGGGGCAGCCCGCCCTGCCGTTCAAACGGTCATCTCGGGAAAAAAGTAGTTATGATCGATTGAGAAGCCTCACCTGAACCGGTCGTGTGTTTGGGATGACCGCCGTCCGGATAGGGAATCGTGAGGGGGATGCGGATGTTTTTGTTCTGAGGCAGACAAGGATTGATTTACTACTTCTCTAGGCAAGGCACAAAAAGGCAACGTCCTTACAAAATCGATGACCCCAGCGTGCCCCGAACACTCTACCTGCCAATCCGCAGTCCAATATCCTCCGCTACGCCACGGAGTTGGCGCAGATCGTGTTTTGAAAGTAGATAGGTCTGTCGGAAGCCGCAGAGGTGTATCACTAGTCGGGAAACGATCAGTCGGCACGTGGCCCGCATTCTGCGTCAGTGGGCCAGGCCTCTGGCTAGGTCGGTCACGTGACCGACTGACCGACTGGTGGTAAAGGACTCTGCACCGTAAACACAAGGCGGCACCAGATCTGAGGCCCAGGGCCAAGCTGACGGTTATGAGATGATAGAGCAGATATCTTCCTGGATATCTTCTACAGTTTAAGATTGCAGTTTAAAGCCCGAATGGCCCGTGTCATTGGTGCAACGTGCAGAGGTTTTGCCGGCACCCCTTGATGACAGCATTTAACATTTATGATGACTTCTCTATGCACGCTCATAAATAGCTGGAATCTTAGTAAGTCGCTGCAATAAGCTTTTCTATAGTAGACAATGAAAATTAGTGAAACGCGTGAAAAGGTTGGACACGCAACGACCTACAGAAAACTATTCACCGATAAGTTGTCAAATTACAATGGCACAGATCTCCTTTTCTGTAGAAAAGTAATGAGCCCGGCGCGACACGAACTCGCAACCCTTTGATGACCAGCCCGACGTCAAACCACGGCGCCACGGATCCGCAGTTTCAGCGTGGGGCTATCGAAGTTAAAATGTAGTTTTGATAGGTGACGACCCCATGGCACCGCACCGCCCATCTGCGCTTTGGTCACTTGGCCAAGCCTCGGGCGGGGTCAGTATGTGACCGGTTTGAAGTGAGGAGTCAGCTACGCAGCTTTTGTCCACGGGGCAGGGGAGAACGTAGGTCGCGAGGTCATTCACTGGCGCCTTTGAGAAAACTTTTGAGTGGTTGCGTGGCGCCGGCGCGGTGGTCAGCGAATCCCGAGCAATTGACAGGTGGAATTCTCAGCAAACTTTGACACAGTAAAAAGCAATAGATAAATCGCGTAAACAACAAACACAGTAAAAAGCAATAGATAAATCGCGGTAAGGTCTTACAGAAACGTAAAGATCATTTTTCCATCAGGTCATCGCTAAGGTCACTGGAGCTCACCAAAAGTAGGTAATATATCGCGAATTTTGGTTCTCGATTTTGACAACTTATCAGAAATTGGCGCATAAATCGTGAACCAATAGAGGTAGTGCCGCGGTAAAGCATATTCGTTAGCTTTAAAAAAATGCAATTATTTTCTAAATTTGACCTAGGATCAACAATACCTTCCAGTTGGCAAAAACTCAAAATTTGACGTTTGGTGGATATTTGTTCTGTAATAACTTGTGACGCTAAGCTTTTATTACGTTGATTTGACCGGCATCGCGTTTCTCTCGTCGAGACGCGTCAAGCTTACTTTAAGCTGACCTGAAAAGGTCAGCTGAACAATTTGACCTCAGATGAAGGTCATGGAAAAGGTCATATTGCATGTCGCGGTCGATTAGTATCGCTGATCTGAACGCGCACACGGTGTTTTGAGCGTTCTGGCATGTTTTTATCTTTACGACGTTTCATGACGTGAGATGACCTCAGCTGCATAAAAGGGTCTACGCATGCAACTTACTGATGCAGTGTATCATATTTGTCTGTATCCCAATGATTGAAAGTGCTGTCGCTTAAAAAAGAACATTGCAATTTTCTCCCATTGACTTATAAACGGGAAGTCGCAAAACGACCTGAACTAGGTCACCGATATTAAAATTCCGAGACATGCAAATTGTTGGTACTGATTCCTTCATGCCATTACGCGGGTTTCAAAATTCAAGGACGAAGGTAACTGTGGGAAGCACAGAATCACAAAGTTGATTAGAGGCATGGTCACTCAACTTGACCTGCTGACCTGACTTCACGATGTGACCTGGGGTCAACAATTTCACACATAATGCGATATTAATGTATCACAAGTTATACCGAGTTTCGCGTCGCTGTGCGCTGCGGTTTTTGTTACAGACGCAAAAAAAATGTTAGGTGTGGCCAGAAACGCAGGGAGAACAATATTATGAATTGCTGATCTCATTGCGCTAACTACGACCGCAACCAGCATCATACTCGAATCCACACAAATAGACCAGCGATTCGCGGTGCAGGCACCTTAGCCACACATATAATATGTGAGCGGTATGGCGACCAGCGCGGCGCGTCCCTGAAGCCGGTCAAACGCGTCTCTGGCGAGCGTGAGGCCAGTGAGATATACTGTGCCGCTGAACCTGGGTGTGATGCGGCGCAGTCTACCGTTCCGGCCAGAGGGATATACTGTGCCGCTGAACCTGAGTGTGAGACGGCGCAGTCTACCGCTCCAGTCAAACGCCTGGCCGTCGGGGGGCGAACATCACTTAGTAGGTGAGTGTACCTGAGCAGCTGGTGAAATTCGGACCCGCCAGAGACCGGTAACGGCGGTAAGCCAGAGTGGCGTCACAAGAAAGAGGGGACGGAGAGATTTCCGCTTCATGAGCGGCACCGGCGCATTAGATAAAATCGGACGCCATTTAATTGCGTCCCAGAAAAGCTATTTCTGGCACCTAAAAGCTGACTCGCCCCAAAATTGGTCCTCAGCACCTATTTGGTGGATACCAGCACCAATCATGGAAAATGACCTTAATTAGCTGTTTCTGGCACCTATTCATCGGTACGCCTTACTCTTTTTTTCTGAATCTGGCACCTAAATGCTGAGCGTAGCACCAATCTAGTAGAAAAATGAACTACTGGCTGGTAGAATCATGTTGTTCTGGTACAATGACCCCTGGAGTCTAGCCTAAAGGTTGCCAGTGCAGCTACACTCTAAGACAGCCCCGTAGTGATCTCAGCATTGTATATGACGTTTAAGTAAGCAAATAATATTGATTTGCTTGAAAAAACAATGTCATTTAAATATTTAAAAGTATTTATTTGTAATGCTTAAAGGGAAACATTTTTGTGAGTAATTGTCTCGATTTTGACCATTAAAACGGGTATTGTATTTTTGGCGTCATCAAATAGTTCCAAAAAAGAAATGTAATGTTTTCATTTGGTGGCGAAATCAATATTAAGGTAAAACGGAACATTTAAACGGAAGATTGACATTTCGGCAAATTTACACTTCAACTAATCAACATTTCGACTAATTGACATTTCGACTAATCGACATTTCGGCAAATTTACATATTGGCTGATGCATTTCGGCAAAAAGGCATGTCGGCAAATGGCATTTCGACTTAAAGCATTTCGACTTTTTGACAAGTCGGCAAAAAGCACATCGGAATTTGTCCGGACACCGGATGGGTGCACGGCGCACGGTGTATTTCCAGTGTCCACTGACCAGGCTCCGGGTCCCCCTCCCCACTGTCCAGTGAGGAGTATTAGCCGCTCGCCGGCGGGGGTCTCATGGTTGCCAGCCACTCGTTGTCGCCCGGTTCGTGTATACTAGCCATAGGAGTACTATAGGAGTACTAGCCGCTCGCCGGCGGGGGGGGGGGGCATGGTTGTCAGCCACTCGTCGCCCGGTTCGTGTAGGGGAGAGTGCCCAATCTGCGCCCGGTCTCCTAATTGCGCCCTCGTCATTTTTTGTGAACCCAATAGGTCAATTGGTGTTTAGAAAACAATTTATTAATAACAATCATCAAACCAATATTTTTCGACCTACCGCTACCAGCGTAAGGCTGTAAGCCACGTACTTGGAGTGGTTTTGTTGTTGTTGTTGTTGATTGGGGCTTTAGGGCGCGCCGACTGCTAAGGTCATTTTGCGCCCATAACGTCGTACTAATAAAACAAGTGTGCCACAAGAAAGAATCTTCTAGATACTAAGACTAGAGAGCAAGACTCGATATAAAATAGCAAGGTAAGATAAGACAGCGCAAAGGTGTCGTCCTAGACAACTGACTAGATGAAAGGACTAGAGAGGGCTAGTTGGATTGGGGTCAGGTCGAGTAAATCACTTGGAAGTTGATCGAGCGGATAAAAGAAAAGATGTTGCCGGATAAAACCCAGGGTGACTCGTCACCCAGTAAGCGACGGATAGTGGTACCCGGAGCGATGCGCCCGAGGTAGCGTGTCCGGTTCGGTTCAGCGAGAGGACAAGATAAAAGCACGTGAGAGACAGTGAGAGGCACGGTACACCTGCGACAGGTGGGCTGCTCTTCTCCGCGGAGGAGATGACCATGCGTGGCATACGTATGGCCGATGCGCAGCCTACATAAGACGACTTCGTTATGTCTGTTACTTTGCATGGATGACGACCAAGGCTCGAGAGTTGGCTTGATATCTCTCAGCTTACTGCTCGCGCGCGAGTCCCACTCTGCCTGCCACTGCGAGAGCATGGAAGATCGTACGACGGGATAGTAATCCCGGGCAGGCAGAGGAAATCGCCGAGTGTAGGGCGCTGCGGCAGCGCGTCTCGCGGCGGCGTCAGCAAGCTCGTTGCCTTGGATTCCAAAATGTAGTGTTTTCTTATCCTGAGCCTGCTTACTTATTGAACTGTTACTCTCCAGGACCCTGCAAACGACTCGCTCCCATGCCCGGCATCCGACCTTCTAAATCCACTATTTGCCGCATTCAAACAATCAGTGCAATTCGATTGGGACATCAACGCCCACTATCATCTCCACCCAATTAAGCCCCGTCTCAAATCATGGCCCTCATCCAATCAGAATACGAGACTAAAAGAAGTGATTCTCGCGAGACTTCGGATCGGCCACACGAAACTAACACACAGCTATATTTTTGAGCAAACTCCGCCTCCTCTATGTCATCGATGTAATATTAGATAATACTTATGTAATATAAGATATACAACAATCAAGCATTTCCTTCTACATTGCCCTCTATACGACGTTGAAAGACAACAGATGAAAAGATATGCCACTACTAATCGACTTCCAATGACGCTCCCTACTCTTCTTGGTGATTCGAATCCAGATCTACTTGACCTTCTGTTCGTTTTCCTACACAAAACGAAACTTGAACGATCCTGGGGCCCAACCCCACCATACGGCTCTTTCACCGGCCGCCAGCTCCCGCAGGCACTCCGATGTGGCTACCTAAGAGTAGCCGTCGACCCATGGGTCCCCGCACCCCGGCCATGCCCCCAATGCTGGGAGTTCGGCCACTCCAAGCGAGCGTTCCGCCGGCGCCACCCCCGCTGCGGCCGGTGCAGCGCGGACCACGACACGGGCGGGTGCGAGCGCGAGCCGACTTGCATCTCTTGCGGCGGCCCTCACCCAGCCTGGGACCGCCACTGCCCCGTACAGAAAGACGCCAGATCCTGGCACCGGGACCAAGTGCGCGCCCAACAGGCGGAGCATCTGGCCCACTCTGGGCACCCGAGCCGCGCCGAGACACAAATGAACCTCACCCCGGCCCCGCTCACCTCCATCCAGGCTCCACCCACTCGAAACGACGACTCAGCAGATGACAACGATGACAACGAGCAATCGCCGCGAGAGTCCAACAGATCGCGGCACTCCATGGGCTCTCAGGAAAGTCTCCTTAAACAATAAACAACCCCCGCGCCGCGACCCCAGTATCGGATGATGATAATGGTTCGGTTTGGGCGGTTACAAAGTCACGACACGCTTCCAACTTAATTCAAGTATTGTCATCTTGCAATTTCAGCCCTGCCAAGCTAGCGAGCTGTGCCAGCCTAAAAGAACAATTCCAACTTAATCCAGTGTCACCATATCCCTTTGTTCCAACCTAATTCAGTCGTCGGCAACCTAATAAAAACTACCATCTTAACAAGCCTTGCCTGCTTGATATTGACCAATCAGGCAGGGTGTCAACTAAATTCAAAACTTGCCAACTTAAAAAGGCATACCATGATACCAGACAATATTGAATATCACCGCCAGCCAAATCATTAAGACTGCCAGCCTTGTATCAACCTATCAGGGCGGGGCTAAAACTCAAAGCACTTTTTGCCAGCATCGATTCAATCTGCTCCAGAGCCTCCTCGCAATCACACCGGAGCCCCGAGTTAATGGTTAAGCTTGCGTTGGCCAGCGTATACCTACATACACCGACATAGACCAACGGAGCTGACGACCTAGCCTGCTGCAGATCAGCAGAATCAAAAGAAGAACACGCGCAGACAACGGGGTATGTAACTATGTGGCCTTCTGCCTTTGTGTGTAAAAACATGTCTTATAAATATGCGCTGTCCAACTTGCTTTTTGCATATATGTGCTAAACCATTGTGTTTGACAGGAATGGCTGACAACAATGAAAGTGCGTCACACCCGAGGGCCGGCCAGCCATGACTGAAGCGGTTCCGGGAGCAGCAGCAGCGGGCTCACGGGGTGGCCGAGCCACGGCTGGCCGGGCCTGAGATAAGCCGTCCGGCGCCAGGGCCGAGCCGGCCGCCATCTCCGCCGCCGCTGCCAGCCTCCGCCTACGGGAGGGAGGTGGTGCCCCTTCCTCCGCTGCAGCCGGCTCCTTCCCAGGCCAGAAGGCAGCGCCGGGCGGCCCCAAAGGCACGCCAGGCCGGCGCCTCAGCTGCGCTGCCCCCGCCGAGGACTGCCAGCCCTGCCATCAGCCCTTCGAGGAGGACAGCAGCGGCCTATCTGGCCATCGTCAGGCAGCGGTATCGGCGGGAGCAGCAGGCGGCAAGGCGGCAGCTGCAGTCGCAGGCCAACAGGCCCTGCCTGGAGCCTAAGCAGCAGGAGCAGCCGCCTCCACAGCAGCTGCCGCCGCCTCAGCAGCCGGAGCCGGGGCGGAGCGGGATGCTTCGGCTGGCACGCAGTCCGGGCCCGAGCCCGCCCGTGAGGGCAGCGGCAGCCTCGCTGGCTCGGGCCAGGGCAGGAATTTTACGGGATAAAAAGTCAGTTAGGAGGCGGCTGGTGATGTGTTCACCGGAAAAGGAGCAAAAGAAGAAGGAGAAAGAGAAGAAACGAAAGAAACAGGAGAAAAGGGAGAAACGCAGGGCAGAGAAAATGGACCGAAGGAGGGCAAAAAAGCCCTGCATAGACGAAGACATTGTGCCGTCGTCGTCGCCAGAGTCGACGTCGTAGTCGTCGTCGGAGCCACCAAAGCTGAAGCTGCCAGGCCTGGAAACGGCGGCAGCACCGGAGCTGGAGCCGTCAGCAGCCCTGGAGACGGAGGCAGCCTCAGAGCCAGCGGCAGCACCGGAGCTGGAGCCGTCAGCAGCCCTTGAGACGGAGGCAGCCTCAGAGCCAGCGGCAGCACCGGAGCTGGAGCCGTCAGCAGCCCTGGAGACGGAGGCATCCTCAAAGCCAGCGGCAGCACCGGAGCTGGAGCCGTCAGCAGCACCGGAGCTGGAGCCGTCAGCAGCCCTGGAGCCAGCGGCAGCACCGGAGCTGGAGCCGTCAGCAGTCCTGGAGACGGAGGCAGCCTCGGAGCCAGCGGCAGCACCGGAGCTGGAGCCGTCAGCAGCCCTGGAGACGGAGGCAGCCTCAGAGCCAGCGGCAGCACCGGAGCTGGAGCCGTCAGCAGCCCTGGAGACGGAGGCAGCCTCAGAGCCAGCGGCAGCACCGGAGCTGGACCGGAGCTGGCGCCGTCCGGCGCCAGGGCCGAGCCGGCCGCCATCAGGGAGCAGGAGCAGCCGCCTCCACAGCAGCTGCCGCCGCCTCAGCAGCCGGAGCCGGGGCGGAGCGGGATACTTCGGCTGGCACGCAGTCCGGGCCCGAGCCCGCCGGTCAGGGCAGCGGCAGCCTCGCTGGCTCGGGCCAGGTACGGACTTACATGAGAAATGAAGCCAGTTAGGAGGCGGCTGGTGATGTCGAGCTCACCGAAAAAGGAGCAAGAAGATAAGAAGAAAGAGAAGTAACGAAAGGAAAAGGAGAAAAGGAGGAACAAGCACAGGACAAAGAAAACGGAGCGCAGGAGGGCAAAGGAGCACTGCGCAGACGTGGACATGGTGCCGTCACCGTCGCCAGAGACGCCTACAGCACCGGAGCTGGAGCTGCCCCCTGAGGCGTGCCACTGCGGCAATTTTGCGACCCTCCCGATAGGTTACGATACCACCAGCGGGCGTTTTTTAGCGTTCTTAGAACCACCGGCTGCGTGCGCCTGTCTTTATCAAGGCAGGTGACGCACCGGTGGTGCTGGAACTCCTGCGTAGGTGGTACCGTAATAGGTAGGCAGGTGCTGGTTGTTCTTTTGACTTTTCCTTTCTCCCTTACCTCTCTTCGAGGGTACTCTACCCTCCCCCAAACCCTCCCTCTTTCTTTTTCGCACTTTGTTGTTGTCGGGAGCTTCCTCGGTAACCGGTATACCGGCCCGACCGCTCACTTAATAGCTGTCCGTTTGTCTACACTGTAAACCAAATCTACAAGTTGGCTCCTTGTTACAAGTTTGGTTCCAATTCGCATAGGCGTCACCTTGTCGATTCACCAACCCCAGGCTTGTTGGCCAACAAACTAACAGTTTGTCTACAAGTTTGGTTCCAATTCGCATAGGCGTCACCTTGTGGATGCCTTGTCGATTCACCAACCCCAGGCTTGTTGGCCAGCAAACTAACAGTTTGTTTACAAGTTTGGTTCCAATTCGCATAGGCGTCACCTTGTTGAGTACTAGTCTGGGCCTTGTGGACCTACTAACTTCTGGATAGGCATAGTCGTTTCCTTGTCGGTTCACCAACCCCTGGTTTGTTGATGAACTAGCCTTTGACTGGGCATTGCTAGCTTACAAATTGTCAACAAGTAAGTGCACTAACGCTCTGTTCGAACTTGTTCTTCCTTACAATCGCTTTGTTTACGTTGATAACCTTAACAACTTACGATTCGCGTTCGTTTTCAATTGCCACGATACTGATTCAGGAAATATTTTCTATACGGACAGGTTATTTTTTGGCTGGAAGTGGTGCACAAAACCATGACTGGCATCAGTTATTGCTCAAAGGCTTGTGCTGACAAGAAACGAAATACTGATGGGTTATATAATCAATGAATGCATATTGCATACACCACATCCATTTGGAAGTTTCTGGAATCATAAGTATTTATTACGGTCACGTAATTAATACTATTGACTGGAGACAATTCCGAGTGCATATTTTCGAATGGATGTGGTAAATGCATGAGGTAGGTATACCCATTACCCAGTAGGTATACCTATCGTGCACCGTCAGCATATACATAAGTCTTTGAAGCAAGAACTGCTGCGTATGTGGAAGGACATGGTTTTGTGCACCGAATCAAGCCAGAAGTATAACATGCCCGTATGACGAATATTTCCTGAACATTGACCATAACAATCATGGCAGTTGCACGATCACGCAGATAATTCGAATAAATCATGATCGCCTACCAAATTAGCTTTTACAGCCCATATATGTCCATCAGTTAAGCTAAAAATACAAAGAGTTGAATTGAAGGCAAATAAATGTATTTATATATAAAAAACACCAACCGCAAAACATCTGCTCACATGTGCATGCACAGGTCTGGCCCACTTACATTGCGCGCGCAGGGGAAGGGAGGCGTCTCGACCGCGGGTATTATAGGCACGACTAGTGCGTCCCGCAGGCCAGAGGGGGCCTCACTCACAGCACGAACACCACAGTTCACATATTTCACTCTTTACTGCACAAATGCTGGAACAGCCCTCGTCGCTGATCCATGCTTCACGGCGGCCGCGCATTAACTGCTGGTTCGAAATCGCCGGGGCCCGCGCGGGCCGTTATAACGGCGGGCGGCGACCGCTGATTGGTCCGCCAAGTCTGACGTCAGGCGCAGCTGACCATAGCCGTGTTTACATAGGGTTCCCTTAATCTTCCCCTATTTCTCCCCTATTTTCAGATCGAATTTTAGGCATCATAGCGATCGCGTGTAACGTTGCTATGGGCGCTATTGTTGTTAGAAGCATACAAAGCATCGTTTATGCTGTAAACAATATAAATTGGGCTTATTTAATGCTCGAAATTCAACAATTCATATTTTGAAGTATTTTTATCCTGCCCTTCAATTCCCTCTTTAAGCGACAAATAGGGGAGGATTTGGTAGCGTAGCGCCTTTCCAAAAGCTGCTACGCTACCATATCCAGTGGTTCTCAAACTACCAAATCACAAAAGCGGCGTGCTGATTGGCCGGCAGTTCCGAATCGTCCGACTGGTGGGTCCGACTCGACAAGCGCACGTGCGCCGACTGAGGATTTTTAAGTGGCATTAACGCATAAACGGCAGAAAGTCAAGGCAGAAATTCGACAGGTGCGGTGTTCTGATATTGCCGTGGATGTGATTACACCTACTTGAATAATAGCTCAGCCGTTTTAAGTATGTTAAATGCCAGATAGTTTTCTGATTTTTCTTGCTTTGAGCTTTCATGTGCTATCACTTTTACCTCAGTGTCTAGTCTGGAAGCTATTTGGGAGAGCCCTAAAGGTAAGTAAAAATTGCAAACTGCTTCTAGAATGACTTAGTTGCGCCATATTTGTAGTGAAGCGAGGTAAAGGAGACAGAGGATTCCTTTATAAGGGACATTTAAGAGACAATTAGGGGAAGATTAAGGGAACCCTATGTAAACACGGTTCATGTGTATGCTGACCAGCTGACCAGTACAAGTTAGGCGCCGGTTAAATAACCATGCGGCAACAAATTTCCAAAACTGGTTAAGAAACAAACGTTGAAACAAATGTAGAGTTGGTCTGGATACTGAGAAATTGGTGTGCATAGTAACTATTGACTCGTAGTTGTCACCTGACAAGCAATGCACCAGACAACGGCTTGTTTAAAAAGTATCAGTTGGTAAACATACCAAGAGATGATTGGTTATATTACACAAGACTTGTCAATTTGGTTTACAGTGTAGTTTAGTACTTTTTCTCTTATTTTAGCTTCCCCTCATTCATTATAATCTTGATCAACATCTGACAAAAGCAACATGCCTTTCATCCTGGATGAGGGGGCGGCCTCACTGCCCCCCACCGAAACACTCCCCGAGGGTTCTGCCTTCGTATTTGTGAAGAAAAAAGGTTCATACCGGAGCAGCAACCCTTTCAGTATCAAGCGTTCCCTGGATCAGCTCATCGGCCCCGTCGTCTCGGTTAAGGCCCTACAATCTGGCTCCCTACTGATCGAGACAGAAAACACCAACCAAACAGAGACTCTCCTGAACACGACACACTTCATGAACCACCCAGTGCAAACCCAGCTCGCCCACCGGCTCAACACGGTGGAGGGAGCCGTCCGCAGCGAGGCGCTGACGGAGCTCAGCAACGCTGAGCTCCTCGACGAGATAAAAGGTCAGGGGGTCGTGGAAGTTCAACGACTCAAGTCCCGGGACCCCGAAAAGATGGGTCCCAACCCCACCGTCCGCATCTGGTTCGCAGGCCGTTTGTCAATGCATCATCATCATAATCGTTTACCAATTGTGACGCTCCCATGTCCCATTCCTTTCCGCCAGGGACCTAGCGGCACGGCCGCTGCCATCGAGCAGCCGCCCACCGCTTTGGCGCCGGTCATCCCGATCCCGGTAAGTGTTTGGAAAGAGAACAGTCTTTTTGATACGTCCACAATTATCGCATATTTTGGTAAAATGAATTCGCAACATTGCATGATGTGTGTGTCTTATGTCGTGTGATTGCAGTTCAATGAAGAGTCGTCGCAGATGTGGTCCTGGTACACCATGGCCAGCAAAGCCCTGGGCACCTTCGGGGCTGTGCTGGTCGTGGTGACCGACCTCGTCATGAGAGTCATTGAGTCCTCGTCATTGACTATTTGTGTTTTGTATCTCATTACATAAAACGTTGTAGTTACCAGGGCCTTAGCAGTGCATCGGCCGAATCGGCAACCTCAGCCGAGGGCGCTGTGAAAAGTGACGCTCTCACCGAACGTGGCGGTGACGTGGCGTCACCGTAGCAGCCAGCGCAGCGCCGGTGTCATTGCTAAATCTGGCCATTGCTCGTGTGCCCGTGGCCCATACACATGTGGATTATGATGCAATCAGCAGACACACAAAGTAACCAGGCGTCAATAAAGCTGCCAAAGCAGACAACGAAAACCCAAATTGATCAGTGAAATACACAAGTCTTCAAATCAATGTAACTACACACCAATAGTGCATGCAAGGGCAAATGCGAAGTGTATGCAACCAAATCAAGCAAGAATGCAATACATCACATGGTTAGCTGCTTAGGGCTTATCGACCCATCAACCAACGCGGAAAAAGGCACAAAAGAAAACACAACCGACAGGGCATCAGACACCAGTACTTCGTTGGACCCGCCACCCACTTTGTTAGTTCGTCATTTACGATCGTAGGAAACTGTTCACATTGACGTATACGAAGATCTACAAAGTTTTTTTTCTTTCAAAGCTAGATAACGGAAGGAACATATGAAACAAAGGCCGATGTCGCGGCTGAAAGAAGACAATGCCACTTTCAATGATCAATGCCATCCTCCCTGAGAAGTTGTTCTGGAAAATTGATCGTAGATGGGGTCGAACTAAGGTCATGAGTAGGGTAAGGTGCCTAATTAGCGACCCTTTCCGATTTGCGACCTACCTCCCTACAGAAAAACTGGCAGGAGAAAACGGGGTAAAAACATCGTCAAAAGGTCAGCCAAACTTTGGTTATCAAATTGAATTACTTTCCGGTCGTCGATGTTTCTTGTGGGACGTTTGAGGTGAGTTTAAATAAAAATGACTAGTTTCTTATCCAAAATGTGTGTGTTTGGGCCCTCTCTGATGAAAAGCGATGCACATTAGGATGATGCACCCTTTTTATTCTGAATCGACATTCCTTTTTCAATGGATTGCCGTTTTCCCATAGTGAATCGCTCAACTGTGCACAGCATGGCGGTTAAAAATGTGTCGCAACTCATATTTCCTATTTGCGCCTGACATGGTCGCAAATAGCTCATGAAGGGAAAGAAAGGGGAAAAGAGAGAAATGAAAATGAGGTGTTGCTGAAGCTTGCAATGTGTGGCAGGGGATGCCAAATGTCGTCACCGACTGGGGGGTGCCGAATTCAGCGCGGACCTCGAATATCATACGAGATAGACCGCAAAATTTGGGTTTCCGCCTTCTTTTCGCGTTCGGTGCATTACGTGATCAGTTTTTACTTACGCAAATGTGTTGGATAAACGTTCCTGTTCGAGTGATTGAGTGCTTTGCGTAGTAGGTTACCTTTTTGAGATCATATTTTATCTTTTCAGGCGTCGCATTTTTTGCCATTTTTAATATGGGGAAACCCATAGACTTATTAGCGACCCTCCCCGGTCGCTAATCGGGAAGAGTTCCCTATTAGCGTTTTTTTGCAATGGTTTGCCAAAATGCTCACTACAAATAAGTTAGTGAATATTGGGGCAGAAAATGACTATATTTTAATAGAAAAATGAACGATCTCTCCGAAAATCAGGCCAGTAACACAGTGGCACCCACAGAGCGTGAGCAATGACGGTTCAAATTAAGGGGGTCGCTAATTAGGCACCTTACCCTACGCTGTGTGGAATATCGTGTACTAACATGTACACTGAGTTCGGCTTATTGCACGCTCGCCTTTCGTCGCCACAAAGAAGGTGACCAGGGGTTGCAATCGTGTGGCTGATGCCCAGGCCACAGACACCTTCTCGTGTCTGCTTTAGAACAAGGAGCTCCAACAAGGCCAAAGGAAACATCTGAAGGCCAGGCTAAAAAAATATACGGCAGGTAAGAAAAAAGGGCCTCGCCGACCCCAGGGTGGCTGGATCCGCCCTAAGTCCCCCCAAAAAAGCCGTCAAGCGGCCCATGTCGCCGTCGCCTCTGCAGGCCGCCGCCTACGGGGAGGCCCCGACAAGGCAGCCCCACCAGAAGCGACCGCGCGCAGCCCCACCAGCGCGCCGGTCGACGGTCCCCGGTCCCGCTCACAGCCCCAGCCTCAGCCCGTCGAGGAGGACAGCGGCCGCCTATCTGGCTCTAGCCAGAAACAAGCATAGGCGGGTGCAGCTGGCAGCTACGCAACAGCTCCAGCTGCCGACCGGGAGCCGGGAGAGGCGGCGGCGTCATTCGCAGCAGCAGCCCCAGCGGCCGAAGAGACGGCCGGGACTGAAGTCGCAGACGCAGGCCCGCAGGAGAGAAGAAGAAAATAAAAGAGAATACATAGAAAAGAATTCAAAGACTAATGCAAGCTGGAGCGAAAGCCGTAACGGGAGCCGCAGCCGGGGCCGCAGCCGGTGTCGGGAGCGGACTTGCCGAAGGCGCCGGTACCCCACAGATTTGGTGAGCCCGCGTATTACATTGGGGTTTCCTTATTTGTATTTATTTAGTTATCACTGGCATGGTATTACTGTAGGTCAGGTGCTCAGAGTGTACAGTGTGTCTAAAAAGAATGTACCGTCGCCACTACGTGGCGCTGGTGTCGCGAGCCGGTAGTTGGCTGAATCCGCACCAGACCACACATTCCCAGGCGCTAGGTGACAGCTGCGCAGCGGCCGGTAGTAGCGTAAGCCCGAACCTTCGTGACACGACCCCGGGGGAAAGGGAGGGGAGCGGGCGGGGCAGCGCGTGTAGGGAGGGGTGCTCCAGCAAGCTGGCAGTTGTCGCGGCCAAAGGTCAAGGGGTCACACACCAAGCGAACGGACCCTGATGTGGGTTCGTGGGGATCATGAACTTGTGTGTGGTAGGTGCGTCTTGCGATGCACGGGTGATACGCCAGGTCTAAGCCAAAGGATTCAGGGGAGAGCTGAAGAAAACACCTGGTCAACTACGGCGAATAATAGTGCTGAAAAATGGAAAGTGTGGGTCAATGCAAGCCTTCATGACTATAAACAACTTTCTGAGGACGCAAAGGCCAGCATTGAATAACGATATCCGGATCGAAATTAGCAATGATTTATAATTAAATGCCGAACTAATAGCGCTGCAAAACCCTCCTAGTAAATTGTCAAGTTGGATTATACCCACTTGAATTAAACTATCCTAAATAAAATTGTTAATTAACCCGCGCGGGGCTGGGGGGGGGGGGTAAATTTTACCCCCCCCCCCTCGCGAATTTTTGCGATATCTCAAAAACGGCGGCGCGCAGCGCCGCCAAACTTTCAGTACCTTTTCTTACATCGATTTGACACGTTCCCTGAAAATTTGAGCGAAATCCGTCGGAAAATTTTTGAGAAATTGACGTTTTAGTGACGTCATGTTCGCCATTTTCGCCTCAAAAACGGCAAAAGTTCAAACGCCGCTAACATCTTCATTTTTAAAGGAATCAAGACGTAACAAAAAAGGTTATACGTAATTTTACTTTGTCTTTCAAATGGCTGTCTCGGTTTTTTAAAATTTTGGATTTTGGCCTATTTTTTTTCAAAAAACTGACTTTTTTGGGAAAATCATTATAAAATCCAAAATTTTGAGTCTATCAAAAAAACCGGAATATATGTCAGAGAAGTGGTCTATGTGCACCTACATACCAAATTTTTGAAGAATCGGTTCAAAAATGTGGGAGTTATTCAAAATTTTATGACGTCACGACACACAAATTTTTTGAAAAATGACTTTTTTGGAAGTTCTAGACCTCGTACGGAAACAAAAATAGCACCATTCGATTCGCCGTGAAAAACTGCATCAGATAGACACCTTTTTAGGCCTTAACAACCAACTTCAAAATTTGACCTCACTTGACCTGACCTTGACCTGACCTCGACCTGAAATTCATCCAGAGGTGGTCCATATCACTTATTGAGTGTGCCTATTGAATTCTATGAGTAAAATGACCCATAAAACATGTGTCGCACATGCCCTTTTCTATATTTTGTTTTTTGGTGACCTGACCTGACCTGACCTTGACCTTGACCTCTGAATGATATTGTATGCAACCAATATTGTCTTGGTAGCCTAAGAACACGTTTTGGGCGATCAGTCTCAGTCCATGACTCCATTCTTCGGCAACTACGGTGCAAGGCCGATACTGTAGAAACTTGCAATTTGTACCCTTGACCTGACCTTGACCTTGACCTCAAACTTTAAATTAAGTACATGTTTTTAGTAGTTCGTGATGAGAGCTTTCGATTGGCGTTTGAATTTTCCAAATCGGACCATTAGTTCGGGAGATAACAGGGGGGTAAAATTTACCCCCCCCCCCCCAGCCCCGCGCGTTCGGCTGGAGACCCCAGCCCCGCGCGGGTTAACTTTCTAACACTGACGTTCTTTATCATACGATAAGTATGGGGTTAACCAAGATTCAGCATCTTCCGCGTTCAAACAATCACCTGTAAGGCTAGAACATTAATGGCCAGGTAAAAACATGGTCGGGATTTGATTAACCGGATTATAAGTCGATTTTTTTAGTCGGGATTTGATAAATCAGATTTTTTTACGCCAACCGCATCTTTAAGTCAAGTCAGGTCACTGATCTATGACGTCATAAATGAGCAGTCCTAAAATGAACTGTGTGAAACTGTCCTAAACTGTCCTCAACATTTTAGGACTGTGTGCACACTCCTAAAATGTTCAACTTCGCTACACCCTCAGTGCAGAGCTTTCATAGGGAGATGAAACTTACAGGATCTTATGGTATGATCGAGAGTCGCACAACTTGTATAAATGTATATCTCGGATTTTCTGAAGGGTCGCCTGAGATCAGGTCAGTCTCTCACCATTAAAAGTCAGGGGAATATGGAAATTGCTAGTTTGGTCCGGAAATGATATACAACTATCTCAAATTCTCAAGCACACGGAATCGTGATTTCATGCGCTCCTTGCAAGGTCTGATGCTTTAATTTTGCTTTGTTGATCTTGCGTGACGTCATTTATCACGTAACCAAGGGTATCAGTTTTTCGTCAATAACTCCCGATCAACTAAAGCTACCGAGTCGATAAAGCCACTAATGGACATGAAAAGACCTGCCGAATCGATTGATATGCAATATGACCTCCTTTGACCAGCTTCGTGACCTGACGGGCTGTGACCTGACCTTGACCCGAGGTTAACACCTTAACTCTCGCCCATATTGGTGTTTTTCCAGCCGCAAACGTATAAGGGGGGGGGGGGGGTCCGTTGGACACTCCCTTGCCGTTTCGCCCCTGATCGAGCTAGAGCTTCGCGGAAAAAAACGAGCGTGTTGGCCGTGACGAGAGGAAGTCGATGATACCCAATTTTAAGGTCCTAGGTCATCGGTTGACTTTCCAGGTCAGGTCAATGACCCAAAAGTCGGGAAAATCGGGCCTGTTAGAAAGTCGTAAAGCGTGGCTGCTATGGGGTTTTCGGGGTGCTGATCACGAATATCATGTTAGTTTTGATCACAGATGATGTCTTCATGCATTTAGGCCAGGTCGGGTCAGGTCAGGTCAGGTCAACCAGTAAGGGTAGTAGGTGGCAACCGCCTCTGACAGCTTCGCAACATGTTACGAGGGCACCAAAACTACTTCGTAAATGTTCATATGGCTGCTAAATTCGAATTCAGCTCCTAAAACTGGCCTAGAAACATGTAAAACTCGAAAAAGGGAACCGAGGTCATCAAAGGTCAATGACCTGACCTGACTTTCCGGTGACCTTGACACTTGACACCCACCCTAATGCATGGAAGCAACATCATATCCCATGTTTGAACGCTTAAAACCACGAAAAGACTGCAAACGCGCCGCTAATGCGAGCCGACATACGCCGAATCGCGATTCCGGCCAAACATGGTCTCGAAAAGTAGGTCGCAGGTCAAAGGTCATTAAGGTCAGGGTCATGACAATTTCAGGGTGGGTGTAAAATTGATTAACGCGAGGGTAACGAAAGTTTCGTCGCGATCGGCCGCTTTTTACGCGAGTTATTAGCGAAAAAACCGAGGGAGGGGGGTCCGTTCGACCCCCCCCCCTCTCTATACGGGCGAGGGTTAAGTTGATCTCACCCGAAGAAAAAGTATACCATTCGACACGCCTGAGCTAGACAAACACGATGCTGCTAAAATCGCGGATCTGCGATCATTTTTAGTGAAGTTATTTACCAAAAACCGAAGCTGTGCCTTGGGCCACTTGACCTGACCTCCGAAGTCATCGGCTGACCCTGGTCCTTAACCCTATTAGTGGCAGGGGGGGGTTGTATTTATCCACCCCTCAGGTTTTTCGGGAATATCTCCGAAACCGCTGAAGCTACGATGCTGAAATTTTCTGACTTTTCCTAAAACTAAATTGGGCACATTCCCTGCAAATTTCAAGTTCATAACTTTACCAGGGGCGGCTCCAGAGCACTGGGAATTGGGGGGTCCTATTCGTGAAGCGAGTCATTTGGGCGAAGATCACGATGCTGCACCAGTTTTACGAACAGTGAATGAAAGGTATCATGTGATAACATATACAAAGTTATTGTGCATCCTCTTTTGACACGTTTTTGCTATAATAGGCGGATCCAGGCGTCCAAAAAGGGGGGTTATGTTTTACCTCCCAACATAGGTGCCCTGACACCGCCTATGCATGACCAATACAATTGTAGTCGTTCTCTCATAAGAGAATTGTAACATAACAAGACCATTACAACCCTTTTTAGAAACAGTACCAACAAAAACCTTATTTACTATACTTTTTGTGTACCCCCAATCTCAATGATCTGTATCCGCCTATGATTTTTGAAAATGCATATTTTTAGGATCCATGTGAATTCCTGGTTCATTCTCTATCGATCGGCAAAAGTTGCGTTAAGATTGGTTCAGAAACCTGGCCGTGATAAACAGTCTAAAATGTATCTGCAATTTGCCCGTTTTTACCCCCCTCTACCCCCCCTATTGACATTTTTTAATTTTTATTTTTTAGAAATGTAGATCACGTTGAGCGAAATCGAATGCCGTTTGAATTTTGAAAATCGGCCCGTTAGATCTCGAGATATCAAGGGGGGTCGTAAACAGCCCCCCCTGCCACTAATAGGGGGTAGCCAGGAGCCTGCCACTAATAGGGTTAAATCGGAGACCAATCGCTGCATTTCGTAACGACGCACACGATCGTTTCTTTCGTGAGGCTCTAGCTCAATTAGGGGCGAATCGGCGAAGGGGGTTGTTTCCTCACTTCCAACCCCCAACGTCCCTCGGTATTCAGAAAACCTGAAGGTCCGGTGAGGGTTAAAACGTTTCTCCTGAACGAGGAAGAAATGTAAAAGTCAAATCTCTATAGACGTCCTGTAAAAGTGGCCATAATAATAAATTCGTTAGAAATAAAATGCTTTTTAAACGACTTCCTCATATAAAATCGGGTGCTGGGACCAATCTTATAAACGCTTTAGAATGGACAGGGCGTCACTGGCTAAAGTTTGGGTGCAGAAAACGGCTATTACCTAAATGCAAAATGGTTTTCATGCATTTCAGTCAATTGTATATTGTCGGTCCCAGTGGCCAAGCTAAAAAAATCTCGGTAGTGTTTTGCATCTTTTACGCCCTAAGAAACTACACCATCTATCGAAGTGGGCGGGCTTATTTGAATGGGAGGGCGCATTATGCACGAATCGAGTGCTTTCGTTTATTTTGGACTGTATTTTACCACATCCACTGCTGGTATCACTATTAATATTATCTAATGCCGTGAATACGACAGCATTCCATTTATAAGATTGGGCCAATGGAGTCGCGCCCCGCGAGCTCGGTTTTCCGCTGGGCCGCTACAGGCCAGGAAGTCGGTCTTCGCCTGAGGGCAGGACAAAGGTCAGCGAGGGAGCGCGGGGTCAGCCAGGTATCGCCAAGTGCCGAGCGGATGCCGCTCCCTCCCCTCTCTTCCCCTCTTCTCCCCTCCCCACCTCGGTATAGATGGGGAGGGACCGAACTGCCAATGACATGCGAGCGGTCAAGGCCGCTCGCGCGGCAGCGACCCTGGCGGCCGGATGCCGCAACTGGGATTCAGCCAAGTTACCGATTCGCCTCCTGTGGGAGAGCCAAACCAGGGGACATACTTTTTAGATATACTGTACTGCAACTTGCTAGGTACTGACAGTACGCTGTGTGGAATATCGTGGACAAACAGGTGAAACACTTGACTTCATGCACACCGTGCACGCTGGCCTTTTGTCGCCACAAACAAGGTGACCTGAAGGTGAACAAGGACAGGTGACTGTTAGATTAATTCATCTGCATAAGTACGCTTAGTGCCAATATCACTAACTGCAATGTATTATTTCTGCAGGATCCTGTTCATTGTTCTTTCCATGTCTGGATAACAGAACTGGCGCCATTGTGGGCGCCACGCTGGCCGAGTGGCAGACAGCAGAGGTAAGACGAGCTTTGTCGATAAGTTGTGATGTATTTGAGCAGCCAGGGGTCTAATATCCTAAGTAATTACATTATAACAATCATACTAAATATCAAAGGTGGCCAATAATTGTATTTTTAATAAGAAAAATCTGTAAACAAATGAGCAGCCGCCTGACAGAAGGTTCTGCCATTGCCAGATGTCGGAGGACGGTCAGGCGTTCTCCTGGTTCACCATGGCCAACAAGACCCTGGGCACGTACGGGGCGGCGTTGGTCGTGGTGACCAAGACTGTCCAGGAGGCGCTGACCTACTTTGTCCAGCACCTCTGGCATCTCATTGTTGCTGAGCTTCCCAAATACGGTAAGCTATTTGACATTTAAAAACAATATCTATCGTCAATATCCACTATATGAATGACGTATAGGAGTGTTCAATGACGCTGCGATAGTATCTTGGTTTCCACTGCACCGACCTGCGTGGGGGAAGCTGCAGGCTGCAGTTATCTTATCGACAGGCCCACTCAGAGCCCAGTCATGATATGTTGCTGCTGTTTGGTTTGCGACAGCCGACTCCCAGAGGCTGCTGGTGGCTGCTCGGACCAGCACCGCTGTTCTGGACCGGGCGCTGAAAGCGGCCGCCGATGTCGTTGGCGGCGTGGCGCCGCACCTGGTCGTCCGGTTCAAGAACAGCATGAACCGGGCGTTCCACAACATCGAGGCAAATTGTTTCTCTCGAATGTTTCATAACTGAATGCACGCCAATCCCTATCGTTCGTAGGGTGACAGTTTTAGTTGCGACTTCTGCTCAATGTTGGCGAGTGCCTATTTACGTGCATCCAATCGACATGCAGCAGCGCCCTGCAATGTCCTGATCCGTTGCCTCGACCCTCAGGACCGGGAACTGCGGGAATCTGGCGCGCTCACCCAGAGCGCCGAGTTTGTTGTTTGTTGATTGGGGCTTTAGGGCGCGCCGACTGCTAAGGTCATTTTGCGCCCATAACGTCGTACTAATAAAACAAGTGTGCCACAAGAAAGAACCTTCTAGATACTAAGACTAGAGAGCAAGACTCGATATAAAATAGCAAGGTAAGATAAGACAGCGCAAAGGTGTCGTCCTAGACAACTGACTAGATGAAAGGACTAGAGAGGGCTAGTTGGATTGGGGTCAGGTCGAGTAAATCACTTGGAAGTTGATCGAACGGATAAAAGAAAAGATGTTGCCGGATAAAACCCAGGGTGACTCATCACCCAGTAAGCGGCGGATAGTGGTACCCGGAGCGATGCGCCCGAGGTAGCGTGTCCGGTTCGGTTCAGCGAGAGGACAAGATAAAAGCACGTGAGAGACAGTGAGAGGCACGGTACACCTGCGACAGGTGGGCTGCTCTTCTCCGCGGAGGAGATGACCATGCGTGGCATACGTATGGCCGATGCGCAGCCTACATAAGACGACTTCGTTATGTCTGTTACTTTGCATGAATGACGACCAAGGCTCGAGAGTTGGCTTGATATCTCTCAGCTTACTGCTCGCGCGCGAGTCCCACTCTGCCTGCCACTGCGAGAGCATGGAAGATCGTACGACGGGATAGTAATCCCGGGCAGGCAGAGGAAATCGCCGAGTGTAGGGCGCTGCGGCAGCGCGTCTCGCGGCGGCGTCAGCAAGCTCGTTGCCTTGGATTCCAACATGACTGGGAATCCAGCAAAACCGGATAGTTTTTCCGGACTGTTCCACCGAAGTTAGCCGAGTTAAAATGTCCTGAATGATCGGGTCGTCAGGATTAAACCGTCGTAAAGCCAACAGACTGCTTAGTGAGTCTGATAAAATCAAATAGAAAAAACCGTCGGACACCTCAATAAAACACAGAGCCTTTTCGATGGCGACTAGCTCTGAGGAAAACACCGAGGCGCTGGGTGGAAGGGAAAACGAGCGTGTGTCCCGACCAGCGACAAAAGAGCAACCCGCTCCCTCGGATGTTTTTGAGCCGTCTGTGTAGACTGAAATAAAACCATCATACGAGGCTATATGCTCCAACGCTCTGGTTTGTGCTTCATAGGACAGCAGGCTATCCTTTTTTACTTCGGAAAGCGAGAGGTCTACCTGCGGCGGGGCGTTTCTCCAGGGTGGAGAAGGCGTTCCCCAGATACGCCGAACGCCGCGCAAGGCTATATTCGATGTAGAGAATAAACCTCTCATGCGTGCTCCGAATGGATGACTCGTCCCATTACCAGATGAAGCAATGTGACGCGAAAAGACGTACGGGTACGTCGGATGCGTCGGGAATTGACGTAGTTTAAGAGCATAACGCATCCCCAGCGTCTGCCGGCGGAGAGAAAGTGGCGGCTCGTGCGCCTCAGCAAGAATGCTGCTCCTGGGCGAGGTGCGGAATGCTCCGGTGGCTATTCGGAGTGCTGCATGATGGACTGTATCCAGGACCTTCTTGCTGGATGCGTCAGAGGTGCGCAATCATTCCGCGCACACGGCAGCGCGGGATTACTCCGCCCACGGCCGCCGTCAACGGATAATCAGTTACTCGAAAGAGTTCCGCCAGGTGGTAATGGTAAGCAATGCAGGCTGCTCCTTGTAGCAACACTTGATCCTGAACCATAAATACCAACCTTAAGTACAAATGCATGCAGGCTACCTGAATAATCACCTTTGAACTCAAATAGTTTTGCGCTTACTGTACAACATTCCAACTGAGCCCTCACCGGCCAAGGTGGAGGGGAGGGGGGGGGGGCGGGTGCCGCCCGGGGTTTTCGTAAAAGCTCCGAACACGCTGTGATCGGAGCGACCCCCTCCCCCCTCCGAGAGCAGTAGGTGTTGGTCTTTCAGGCTTGCCCATCGTCGGCCGAGCCAACGTCTGCGGACGAGAGCCTGAATATCAGAAGCAATTACACAATAACAATCCTATTAAATATGAAGGGTGGCCAATCATTGTATTCTAAAACAAAAATAGAAAATTCTGACAACAACTGAGCCTGACAGATCATTGCTAGATGTCGGAGGACGGTCAGGCGTTCTCCTGGTTCACCATGGCCAACAAGACCCTGGGCACCTACGGGGCGGCGTTGGTCGTGGTGACCAAGACTGTCCAGGAGGCGCTGACCTACTTTGTCCAGCACCTCCGGCATCTCATTGTCACTGAGCTGCCCAAAAACGGTAAGCTATTTGACATTTAAAAACAATATTTATCGTCAATATCCACTATGTGAATGACGTTTAGGAGTGTTCAATGACGCCGCGATAGTATCTTGGTTTCCACTGCACCGACCTGCGTGGGGGGAGCTGCTGGCTGCAGGTATCTTGTCGACACAAGGCGTGCCACTGCGGCAATTGATATCTAGTCGATAGGCTACGGCACCTCAGCGGTTGCTTCTTTAGCTTGTGGATCCCCGGTTGTGTGCGCCCGTCTTTATTAAGGCGGGTGACACCGGTGGCGCTAGAGCCCTGCGTAGAGGTGTTGTAGTAGGAAGGTCAGCTAGGGTCGTTTTCCTTTTCTCTTCTTGTATTGTACGGTGGATTGGTGTTAACTGTTACGTTTCACCGATCTCCGTAGGCCCTGACCGTACATATTACCGTAGCTGCGTTTATGATACGGGCCCCACCATACGGCTGCGTCTGCGCATGCGGGAGCCGGGAGGGTAGGCTGACCCGCATATTGCCTGAGGCTCAATGTGGACGAGCGTGTCGTGTGGACTGGTCTGTGGCAGTGACTGACTGGCGAGCGACCAATACAGGTTGACCTCTGAGCACGAGCGGTCTCTACACTGGCGACGAGGATTTGAACCGGCGCGGCGGGGCGACTTCTACGGCCATGGATGGGGCAGCGTCGGCCACCCTGCAGCTGGAGCCCTTCAACCCGGCGACGGACTCCTGGAGCCAGTGGGAGGAGCGTCTGCACTACTTCATCGAATGTAACGGCATTCAAGGCGAGAGCAGGAAACGCGCCACGCTGTTGACGGTATGTGGGAAAGAGGCCTTTTCGCTTATTTGTAGCTTGATAGCACCGTCTAAGACGTCTGAGAAGTCGTTTGATGAGCTTTTGCAAGTAATAAGGGAGCACAAAGAACCCAAGCCATCTGTCATTGTGTCGCGATTCAAGTTCAACTCGTGTCAACGAACGGCAGGCCAATCCGTTGCTGATTTTGTGTCTGTGCTAAGGAAGGCTACCGAGCACTGCTGTTTTGGAGCCACGCTTGATGACAGACTCACTGAGCAGTTTGTTTGCGGCATCAGGGATCCTCGGATGCAGCGGCGGTTGCTGTCAGAATCCAGCCTGGACTTCAGCTCAGCACAGAGGATCTGCCTGGCGATAGAGGCTTCCAGCAGAGACGCTCACCTGATCTCCGGCACACCGGGTACAGTGCCGGCAGAGGTATGTGAGGTAGGGGCGCAAGGCTTGCCGTCAGGTCAGTCAGCTCGTCCAGGGGCTCGCTGTTGGCGTTGTGGCGGGAGAAGCCACTCACCTGATGTGTGTCGTTTTGCGTCGTACAAGTGTCACAACTGTTCGAAAGCTGGACATTTGGCTAAAATGTGCACAGTCAGAAAGACGACAGTCAGACCTCGGAGGCAGCAGGGCAGAGCAAACGCCGTTGAAGCAGATGAAGAGTGGGAGGCGGACTACACGACAGATGTTGGCCGTGCAGAACAGGATGAAGAGATCTGCAGAACGGAAGCGGTCCATCGGGTGAGTGTACCTCCCATTTCTTGTCTGGTTCAGTTTCAAGGTACAGATGTAGATATGGAGATTGACACTGGTTCTAGCGTATCGTTGATTGGGCAGGATACGTTTGAACAGTTGAACAGAAAGCCTAAACTCAAAATGTGCTCATCTCGTTTGAAAACGTATACGGGTCAGTTCATACCATTGTTGGGAGAGTTTCAAACAGACGTGTGGTATGAAGGCAAACAGCACCGTGCCCTGACAGTTGTGGTGGTAAAAGGTGCCAGGACTAACCTTCTAGGACGAGACTGGCTGGAGCACATCAACCTCAACTGGCGGGCCGTGCACGCCATTCGAACCAGTTCCTTGCAGGGCCTGAAGGAGAAGTATCGGCGCCTCTTTGAGCCTGGCCTGGGAGAGCTGAAGGGTGTAAAGGTACGTCTGGACATTGACCGTACTGTACCACCGAGGTTCTGCAAGGCCCGCTCTCTGCCCTATGTTTTCAAGGAGAAGGTGGAGGCCCAGCTTCAGAAGGACATCGACAGCGGCGTCCTGGAGGAAGTGCAGAACAGCAGCTGGGCGGCGCCCATTGTTCCGGTGCTGAAGAAGGACGGGAATGTCCGAGTCTGCGGCAACTTTAAGTTGACGGCCAACCGAGCGGTGAGGTTGGACAGATATCCATTGCCACAGGTCCCGGATCTGTTTGCAACGCTAGCGGGAGGTACCGTATTCTCGAAAATTGATCTGGCTTCGGCCTACAATCAGTTAGTTCTTCACGAGGACTCTCGAGACATCATGACCATCAACACCTCACGAGGTCTTCTCAGATTTTCGAGGCTCCCGTTCGGCTTTAACAGTTCTGTGGGTATATTTCAGAGAGAGATTGAAAAGGTTCTCCAGGGCATACCCAACGTCATTGTTTTCCTGGATGACGTTCTGGTGAGTGGAAAGACACAGGCCGAACACCTGACCACGATGGAGAAGGTGTTTTCTAGGCTTGAAGACGCGGGTCTAAAAGCCAGAGCGGATAAGTGTAAGTTTTTGGTTCAGCAGGTTGAGTACCTGGGTCACGTGGTCAACAGGCATGGAATTTCCCCGACTTCTGAGAAAACTGAAGCGATCAGGTCAGTGCCTGAACCTAGGAACGTGTCTGAGCTGAAGAGCTTTCTTGGGTTGTTGACTTACTACTCCAGGTACTTACCAGCGCGCGCTCAGAGGCTGGCCGCGCTGTACGACCTTCTCAAGAAGGACAAGGACTGGATATGGGGACCAGAACAGCGGAAAAGCTTCCACTGGGCCCAGAGTGTCCTTACCTCGGACTCTGTTCTAGCTCACTTCGATGCGGCGAAGGAGCAAGTGCTGGTCTGTGACGCATCGTCTCGAGGCATTGGAGCGGTACTGGCTCAGCGTGAAGTGGATGGAGCTGAGCGTCCTGTCGGGTACGTGTCAAGGAGTCTGACCTCTTCAGAGCAGAAGTATTCTCAGTTGGAAAGGGAAGCTCTCGCGATCGTTTTCGCGGTAGAAAAGTTCAATCAATACTTGCTGGGTAATAAGTTCATACTGGTCACGGATCACAAGCCGCTGGTAGTTTTGTTTGGAGAAAACAAAGACATTCCGGCTATGGCGTCTGCTCGCATTCGTAGGTGGGCATTGAAGTTGTCTGCGTACCAGTATGCCATCCAGTTTAGGCGCACGGAAGACATGGGTAACGCGGACGCCCTCAGCAGGCTTCCCCTGCCAGTTGCAGATGGCTCTGGCCAGGAAGATCTGGTGCTGCTGATTGAGGATGCTGTATTTGATGCTAAGCAAGTAGCACGTTTGACAGCTCGTGACCCCGTTCTTTCCAGAGTAATGAACCTGGTGCAGAAGGGCGGGTGGCCCGAGATAGCTGACCCGGCATTGAAACCGTTTTCAGAGAAACGCTGGGAGCTGTCTATGTGTGCAGGCGTGCTGCTGTGGGGGCACAGGGTCGTGATACCACAGAAGGGCCGCCAGTCTGTGATTTCAGAGCTGCATTCCGCCCATCCAGGGATCGGCCGGATGAAATCACTGGCAAGGAGCTGCGTCTGGTGGCCCCAGATTGACGGTGACCTGGAAATGGCGGTCAGACGATGCTCTGCGTGTCAGGAGAGTCGTCCGACCCCTCATCGGGCTGACCTGAGTATGTGGCCCTGGCCGAGACGCCCATGGTCAAGGGTTCATGTGGATTTTGCGGAACCAATCAAAGGCAAGTACATTTTTGTGGTAGTGGACGCCTTTTCAAAGTGGGTTGAGGCTGAGCCGTGCTCAAGTGTGAGTTCGCAAGCAGCCATGGTCAAATTGCGACGTATGTTTGCAAGATGGGGCTTGCCTGACATGCTCTGCTCTGATAATGCTACGACGTTTACCTCACAGGATTTTCAGCAGTTCGTGGCGGCTAATGGGGTTCAACATAGAACGATAGAGCCACGTCACAGTCAAGGCAACGGGCTAGCAGAGCGGGCAGTTCGTGACGTTAAGCAGGCTCTTAAGCGCAGTGGAGATGGGAACTGGGAGACTGTGTTGGCTGAGTGGTTGCTGTATCAGAGGAAAATCCCTCACTCAACTACGTCTGTGTCACCCTCAGAGCTGATGCTGGGACGAGTGATCCGGAGCCGGCTAGACCTTCTTCATCCTGACCTGCAGAGCCGTGTTCAGCGGAAGCAGCTGCAGCAGAAGCTGAATCATGACCCTGCTGTACCCCGAGTGTTACAGCTGAACATCGGGGATGCGATATATGCTCGCAATTATGGTGTGGGACCCACGTGGATATCAGGTGTAGTTGTGGGTATAGATGGATCGCAGTCATATGTGGTCAAATTAGAGGATGGTAGGATCTGGCGTCGTCATCAGGATCAGTTGATGCGGAAAACTGACGCAAACTATCCCGTCACAGGACCTGCTGCTGATGTAGCTGCTCACGAGCAGCTCAGCCCGTCGGAGCAGCTGACGGCCACACCGGCTGCCGAGGCCGTCTGCACTGGTCTGCCCACCGTACCGGAGACGGGGTCGCACCCGGCACCGTTCCCTGACACCGGTGGCTCGCTGACGGCTGCGGCGACGCAGCCGACGGGAGGGTCCTCGACGGGGCCCGGCACGAAGGATCTGCCCGCGATGCCTCTGCCATCTGAGCCAGCTCTTCCGAAGTCTGTGCCTGCATCGGCTACGGAGATGGCTCCGCGAAGATCATCTCGCGTGCGGAAACAAACTGAGTTTTTCCAGGCGTAACGTGTGTTTTCGTTATCTAAACTTATTTGTTAAAGGGAGGAGAGTGTATTGTACGGTGGATTGGTGTTAACTGTTACGTTTCACCGATCTCCGTAGGCCCTGACCGTACATATTACCGTAGCTGCGTTTATGATACGGGCCCCACCATACGGCTGCGTCTGCGCATGCGGGAGCCGGGAGGGTAGGCTGACCCGCATATTGCCTGAGGCTCAATGTGGACGAGCGTGTCGTGTGGACTGGTCTGTGGCAGTGACTGACTGGCGAGCGACCAATACAGGTTGACCTCTGAGCACGAGCGGTCTCTACACTTATATTCCCTCTCTTCCAGGGACATCCTGTCCCACCCCTCCCCACTTCTTTCTCTTGTTCTTTCGGTTGTGTACGGGGGCATCCGAGGTCACCGGCAGCGCCGGCCCTCTTCGCCCAATTTTTTATCCGGAGTCGGTCTAGTATTGCATCTGCGGCTCCGCCCGCTAGTAATTGTTCATTGTTACTTACAGCAACATCTCAGCGCCAAAGTTCTTAAACTTAAACTTAAAAAAGGCGTAAAGACATGAAAACCATGACCCGTGACTCTCTGAGGCTGCAGCCTCCCTCAACCCCCCCCCCCCCCCGACTGAGACGACACCCAAAGGTCCAGCTTTTGTTCTGATCCGCAAAACGCAAGGTGGCACCTTTCTCCACATTCGGCCTGCGCCGCGCCATCGACACCATATGTGGCACAGTCCAGAGTGTCAGGATCTCCGTACCAGCCCTCTGCTGGTAGAGACGTTTCACCGCCATCAGGCTGACGCCCTGCTGTCGGTGGCCAACCTTAAATGAACCCCGGTCTCCACCATCCTCGCCGACCGACTCAACTGCGTGGAGGGCCCTGTGCGCTCAGAGGCCCTCACCCTCACAGAGCTCAGCAATCCCGAGCTTCTAGATGAACTCAAAGATCAGGGCGTCTGAAGGTGCAGCGCCTCAGGTCCCGCGACCCTAAGAACCTGGGGCCCAACCCCACCATACGGCTCTCTTTCACCGGCCGCCAGCTCCCGCAGGCATTCCGACGCGGCTACCTAAGGGTAGCCGTCGACCCATGGGTCCCCGCCCCTCGGCCATACCCCCAATGCTGGGAGTTCGGCCACTCCAAGCGAGCGTGCCGCCGGCGCAACCCCCGCTGCGGCCGGTGCAGCACGGACCACGTCACGGAAGGGTGCGAGCGCGACCCCGCTTGCGTTTCCTGCGGCGGCCCTCACCCAGCCTGGGACCGCCACTGCCCCGTACAGAAAGACGCCAGATCCTGGCACCGGGACCAAGTGCGCGCCCAACAGGCGGAGCATCTGGCCCACTCTGGGCACCCGAGCCGCGCCGAGACACAAATGAACCTCACCCAGGCCCCGCTCACCTCCATCCAGGCTCCACCCACTCGAAACGACGACTCAGCAGATGACAACGATGACAACGAGCAATCGCCGCGAGAGTCCAACAGATCGCGACACTCCATGGGCTCTCAGGAAAGTCTCCTTAAACCAGTGGTCGGCAGGTCATTCGGGGTCGTGCCCCCTTTTTGGGCGCCAGGCAGGGCCAGTACCCCCACCTACCAGACCCCATTGCTGACACAACTAAGTTTACTGAAATTCCATACCGTCCTGGAACTCTTTGGGTATTTGTGCATTTCCAATGCATCAAATTTAAAACATGACACTTTCTCCACAAAACATTTAATGCCTATATCCCAGTAGCGGCGGAACACCTTCAATTAAGGGGGAGGGGGGAGCACTGCCGACTTTTGGTCCCATTCTTTCCATGCAACGCCCATAGGGCTAATGTTAAAATGCAAAAATCAAAGGGTGCACGGTGCCCCGGTGCCCTCCCCGTTCCGCCGCCTATGCTATATCCCATTTAACCCTTGTACGTATAGGGGCGGCGGGTGGTTTTTCGTTAAAAGCTCACGTAAAAGGCATTGGATCACGACCAAATTGTACCCTCGAGCCCATCATTTTTCTTTTTCACCAGCCCGGAAAATATCATGACCTGAGACCAGTTTTACCAACAGAAAAATAACCGCCTGCCGGAATTTTTGCCTCAAGACCGCTTCACATACGGAGCGTAAACGCGATGGGCTCGTAAGCGGATAGGGCTTTACCGTTTATGCTCCATATGTGAAACGATCTTTAGGCAAAAATTCCGGCAGGCGGCTATTTTTCTGTTGGTAAAACTGGCCTCTGGACCCATAATGACCTTTGGCTTATGAGCTTTTTCTGGAGATCATCTTGAGCCATAAAATCTCATTTCAAGAAGTTATAGCGGGTCCCGATTTTCTCGACACTTATCATTGCCCTCTTGAATGAGACGGAATGACCAAGGACCAATGGGCAGCAGCGGCTTCCTATGGTCACGGGTAGCACGCTCGTCGTTTTTTACGGAGCGAGCGAAGCGAGCGGAGTCTTACGTAGAATAACGGAAATTTCTGAGTATGAGCGGCCGGCCGGCCGGCCGTGGTCACGATTCTGCGACGCTTATATCTCAGGAACCACTTGACCGATTTACACGCTGTAATTTTTGTAGGGTAGCTTCATTCCTTCTACCAAGTATTGGACTATTCCCGATGCACGTGGGTGACCCCTTATGCACGTGCCACGTGCAAAACGAAGAGGTGTCACTTTTGTAATTGTTGCAATATCTCGGTAACTACTTGGCCGATTGCGCTGAAAGTTGGCATGTAGGTAGGCACCCACCAGGCAATGCACATCCATGTGCCAGAGTTGGGGTGCTGCTGCACGTGCGCACGTGCAGGGGTCGATTCCAGATCTCGAGAACGGCTGGACCGATGGCGCTCAAATTTGGTACATGGTTAGGGACCGGTTAGTAGGGTGCCGTGCAAAAGTCAGTTGGGACCCATTTTGCACGGCACGTGCAGGGTACCGCTTCCAGATCTCGAGAACGGCTGGGCCGATTGTGCTCAAATTTGGCACATCGCTAGAGACCGGTTAGTAGGGTGCCGTGCACAAGTCAGCTGGAGGTACCCTCTCGAAATTTCGTACGTGCAAGGGTCACCCTCTCGCTCGCTCCGTTAGTCGCCTCAAAAGGCGTTATACTGGTATGCACAGCTCCATATCAGAGTCCGAGAGGCCGCGGGGGTCCGATCGACTCCTCCCCCTTACGTTAGCGGCTGTTGAAACGCCAACAGACGGGCGACGGTTAAAAGTTGCAGCTGCTTTTGAACGACTGTACGGAGGGGTGAGATGGTGAGGCGAGCAGGTACGTGAAAATTGGTATCTAATCAATGTGTGCTGTGCCTTTGGCCTGGGCTAATCTTTGAACCCTGGGATACAACAGTCACGATGGCTCCATCACTGGAGCTACAAACTCTAAAAAGATAGGCTTTCTCAGAATCCCTCATTACCCCCACCGAAAGGACTCCATTACCCCCAAAGGGGGCATACCCCACCATTTGCCGACCCCTGCCTTAAACAATAAACAACCCCCGGTTACAACGGTTACAAAGTCACGACACGCTTCCAGCTTAATTCAATTATTGTCATCTAACAATTTCAGCCCTGCCAAGCTAGCGAGCTGTGCCAGCCTAAAAGAACAATCCCAACTTAAGCCAGTGTCACCATATCCCTTTGTTCCAGCCTAATTCATTCGTCGGCAACCTAATAAAAACTACCATCTTAACAAGCCTTGCCTGCTTGATATTGACCAATCAGGCAGGGTGTCAACTTAATTCAAAACTTGCCAACTTAAAAAGGCATACCATGATACCAGACAATATTGAATATCACCGCCAGCCAAATCATTAAGGGTGCCAGCCTTGTATCAACCTATCAGGGCGGGGCTAAAACTCAAAGCACTTTTTGCCAGCATCGATTCAATCTGCTCCAGAGCCTCCTCACAATCACACCGGAGCCTCGAGTTAATGGTTAAGCTTGCGTTGGCCAGCGCATACCTACATACACCGACATAGACCAACGGAGCCGACGACCCAGCCTGCTGCAGATCAGCAAAATCAAAAGAAGAACACGCGCAGACAACGGGGTATGTAACTATGTGGCCTTCTGCCTTTGTGTGTAAAAACATGTCTTATAAATATGCGCTGTCCAACTTGCTTTTTGCATATATGTGCTAAACCATTGTGTTTGACAGGAATGGCTGACAACAATGAAAGTGCGTCACACCCGAGGGCCGGCCAGCCATGGCTGAAGCGGTTCCGGGAGCAGCAGCAGCGTGTTCAGGGGGTGGTCGAGCCACGGCTGGCCGGGCCTGAGATAAGCCGTCCGGCGCCAGGGCTGAGCCGGCCGCCATCTCCGCCGCCGCTGCCAGCCTCTGCCTACGGGAAGGAGGTGGTGCCCCTTCCTCCGCTGCAGCCGCCTCCTCCCCAGGCCAGAAGGCAGCGCCGGGCGGCCCCAAAGGCACGCCAGGCCGGCGCCTCAGCTGCGCTGCCCCCGCCGAGGACTGCCAGCCCTGCCATCAGCCCTTCGAGGAGGACAGCAGCGGCCTATCTGGCCATCGCCAGGCAGCGGTATCGGCGGCAGCAGCAGGCGGAAAGGCGGCAGCTGCAGTCGCAGGCCAAGAGGCCCTGCCTGGAGCCTAAGCAGCCGGAGCAGCCACCTCCACAGCAGCTGCCGCCGCCTCAGCAGCCGGAGCCGGTGCGGAGCGGGATGCTTCGGCTGGCACGCAGTCCGGGCCCGAGCCCGCCCGTGAGGGCAGCGGCAGCCTCGCTGGCTCGGGCCAGGGCAGGAATTTTACGGGATAAAAAGTCAGTTAGGAGGCGGCTGGTGATGTGTTCACCGGAAAAGGAGCAAAAGAAGAAGGAGAAAGAGAAGAAACGAAAGAAACAGGAGAAAAGGGAGAAACGCAGGGCAGAGAAAATGGAGCGAAGGAGGGCAAAAAAGCCCTGCATAGACGACGACATTGTGCCGTCGTCGTCGCCAGAGTCGACGTCGTAGTCGTCGTCGGAGCCACCAAAGCTGAAGCTGCCAGGCCTGAAACGGCGGAAGCACCGGAGCTGGAGCCGTCAGCAGCCCTGGAGACGGAGGCAGCCTCAGAGCCAGCGGCAGCACCGGAGCTGGAGCCGTCAGCAGCCCTGGAGACGGAGGCAGCCTCAGAGCCAGCGGCAGCACCGGAGCTGGAGCCGTCAGCAGCCCTGGAGACGGAGGCAGTACCGGAGCCAGCGGCAGCACCGGAGCTGGAGCCGTCAGCAGCACCGGAGCTGGAGCCGTCAGCAGCCCTGGAGATGGAGGCAGCCTTGGAGCCAGCGGCAGCACCGGAGCTGGAGCCGTCAGCAGCCCTGGAGACGGAGGCAGTCCCGGAGCCAGCGGCAGCACCGGAGCTGGAGCCGTCAGCAGCACCGGAGCTGGAGCCGTCAGCAGCCCTGGAGACGGAGGCAGTCCCGGAGCCAGCGGCAGCACCGGAGCTGGAGCCGTCAGCAGCACCGGAGCTGGAGCCGTCAGCAGCCCTGGAGATGGAGGCAGCCTCGGAGCCAGCGGCAGCACCACCGGAGCTGGACCGGAGCTGGCGCCGTCCGGCGCCAGGGCCGAGCCGGCCGCCATCTCCGCCGCCGCTGCCAGCCTCTGCCTACGGGAGGGAGGTGGTGCCCCTTCCTCCGCTGCAGCCGGTTCCTCCCCAGGCCAGAAGACGGCGCCGGGCGGCCCCAAAGGCACGCCAGGCCGGCGCCTCAGCTGCGCTGCCCCCGCCGAGGACTGCCAGCCCTGCCATCAGCCCTTCGAGGAGGACAGCAGCGGCCTATCTGGCCATCGCCAGGCAGCGGCATCGGCGGGAGCAGCAGGCGGAAAGGCGGCAGCTGCAGTCGCAGGCCAAGAGGCCCTGCCTGGAGCCTAAGCAGCAGGAGCAGCCGCCTCCACAGCAGCTGCCGCCGCCTCAGCAGCCGGAGCCGGGGCGGAGCGGGATACTTCGGCTGGCACGCAGTCCGGGCCCGAGCCCGCCGGTCAGGGCAACGGCAGCCTCGCTGGCTCGGGCCAGGTACGGACTTACATGAGAAATGAAGCCAGTTAGGAGGCAGCTGGTGATGTCGAGCTCACCGAAAAAGGAACAAGAAGATAAGAAAAAAGAGAAGTAACGAAAAGAAAAGGAGAAAAGGAGGAACAAGCACAGGACAGAGAAAACGGAGCGCAGGAGGGCAAAGGAGCACTGCGCAGACGTGGACATGGTGCATTCACCGTCGCCAGATACGCCTACAGCACCGGAGCTGGAGCTGCCACACGTGGAGACGGTACCGATAGGAACGTCTCCGCAGTGGGCGCACGCTCTTGCAGCGCAGTCCGCGTACCTGATACCGGTCGCCTTGCCTGGCCTTCAGCCTTTTGTGACTTGTTTCATTGTAGGTAGGTCAAATAGTTGGTTTTCTATTCCACTTCTTTTCCCACTCTCTGAGGCGTCTGTCCTCCTCCCTCCCCGTCCTTTCCTTTCTCCTTGTCGTTGTTTGGGGGCATCCGAGGCCACCGGCAGCGCCGGCCCTCTTCGCCCAATTTTTTTATCCGGGTCGGCTTAGCTTTGTAATCTGCGGCTCCGCCCGCTAGTGATTCTTTATCTGTACTTAACATCCCATCTCTACATTAAATTTGCTATTCGCTTGAGATTTACAACATCAACAACATGGACTCGGCCGAGGCCACCGACCCTGCACCGGGTCACCCTTCCGAGGAGCCCGCCGAGCTACCCCCCCCCCCCCCCCTCCCAGGCCATCCCCGAGGGACCGGCTTTCCTGCTGATAACAAGGAAGGAGGGAAGCTTCAGACACACGAACCCCTTCTCCCTCCGCCGGTCCACCGACTCATACATCGGACCGGTGAACTCACTAAAAGCACTCAGGAGCGGCGCCCTCCTCATCGAGACGAAAACGGAAACCCAAACGATCCAAATGATGCGAACGGCCTCCTTCAGAGGCACCCCAGTCACGATCAGCCTCGCCACCCGGCTGAACTCTGTCGAGGGGTCGGTCCGCTCCGACGCCCTCACCGAGATAACAAACATGGAGCTCCTTCAGGAACTACAGACCCAGGGCGTCGTACGGGTCCAGCGCCTCCGGTCCCGCGACCTCCAAAATCTTGGGCCGAACCCCACCGTCCGGCTCACGTTCAGCGGCCGCATCCTCCCGCAGGCCATCCGATGCGGGTACCTCGCCGTGCCCGTGGACCCCTGGGTCCCGGCCCCGCGCCCCTGCACTAAGTGCTGGGCCTATGGACACTCTAAGCGCGCCTGCCGTCGACGCCAGCCCATGTGTGGCCGCTGCGGCGGGCCGCACGACGCTGAAAAGTGCGACGGCCCTGAACAGTGCCCCGGCTGCGGCGGTCCCCACCCGGCGTGGGACCGCCGGTGCCCTATCGCGGAGGACGCCAGGCAGTGGCACCGCGCGGAAGTAAAAAACCGCCGCGCGGAGCACCGGGCCCAAGGCCACGGTCGGCCCAACGGAGCCACGTGGTTCCGGGAGGAGCGGCCCGACGGGCTGCTCCCCGCCCCTCACCCGCCGTCGGACACCGGGTCCCCTCCCACTCGCTCCGCGACCGCCGCCGCCGCCGCCCGCCCGACCGCCGCTGCCGCCGCCGCCGCCGCCGCCGCCGCCGCCGCCGCCGCCCGCCCGACCGCCGCCGCCGCCGCCGCCGCCCGCCCGACCGCCGCCGCCGCCGTCGCCCGCCCGACCGACACCGCAACCGCCCCTCTCGCCGGGGACGACTGGCCGCCCCTGCCGGCCCCAGGCGCGACCCATAAGGTGGCCTCACCACCGGCACGCTCCGTGCCACCCGCTCCTAAGCGCACTACCGAGGACCCAGAAGCCGGCGCCATGTCCTCACCGGCCGCCCCTCAGGCCTCGCCCTCCGTCCGGTCCGTCACCGACACCGACACCGACACTGACGACCCCGCTCCAAGGCCGTCCCGCCTCTCCAAACACTCGAGCGGCTCCGCGGAGAGCCTCAGCAGCGGCCAGTCAGAGGCCGACACTATCTCCCTACAGCTCGACGAGCTAGACACTACCATAGTCAGCGCCCCCACCCCCTCACCGCCGCCCCACGACACTCCACCGCTCCGCCGGAACAACACCGTTCCCTTGAGCCTGGCCGACCTGGATGTGCTGGAGTCAGCCAGGTCCGGCCCGCTCACTCGGTCCGCTCTAAAGAAACAGTAATATGCCACAACACACGGAGGAATTCCTGCTCCAGTGGAATGCTAACTCTGTAGTATCCCACTGGGCGGAATTCCGTGAATATATAGTTAATAAAAAGCCATTAGTAGCCGCCATCCAAGAGACCCACTTCCTCGACACTGACTCGACTAAATATAACTTTAACCTCTTTGGATATTCTCTTTACTGCAATAACGTAAATGATTCCCCACGCCGAGGCGGTGTTCTTGATATTGCCTTGGGCCGGAATAACATAGCCGGCATTAAAGTAAAGTAAAACGGAAGATCTGGCTAATTGCCAGCTAGTAACTTCCCCCTACCCCGACCAGGGCCTCGGCCTGTCGGGAGCAAAATTCAAAAAAAAAAATGGAGCTGCCACAGGCGTGCCACTGCGGCAATTAGGCGATAGGAGAAAGGCTACGGCGCTTCAGCGGCTGCTTCCTAGCTTTTAGATCCCCGGCTGTGTGCGCCCGTCTTTATTAAGATGGGCGACACACCGGTGGCGCTAAGCCCCGCATAGAAGTGCCGTAGTAGGCAGGTAATTTAGGATCGTTTTCATTTTCTTTCATTCCCCTCTTCCAGGGACATCCTGTCCCACCCCCCACCCCCACTTCTTTATCTTGCTCTTTCGTTGTTGTTTGGGGGCCTCCGAGGTCACCGGCAGCGCCGGCCCTCCTGCCCATTTTTTTAACCGGGTCGGTTAGTCTTGCAAATCCGCGGCTCTGCCCGCTATTGATTCTTTCTATTCATAATAATCAGATATAAACACAAGTTAACCAGAGTAACATTAACATGCCTTTCTACCAGGATGAGGGGGCGGCCTCACTGCCCCCCTCCGAAACCATCCCTGACGGCCCAGCTTTCGTGCTGGTAAAAAAAAAAACCTAACGTTCAAAAACAGCAACCCGTTTACCATCAAGCGGTCTTTGGATCGCCTGTGCGGCCCCGTTATCTCGGCTAAGGCCGTACAGTCCGGGTCCCTTCTGATCCAGACGAAAAACAAAGAGCAAACAGAGATCCTCCTCAACATGACGACGTTCACCGACCAACCGGTGACAACCCAGCTCGCCCACCGACTGAACTCAGTGGAAGGTGCTCTCAGGAGCGAGGCGCTGACGGAGCTCAGCAACGCTGAGCTCCTCGACGAACTCAAGGAGCAAGGCGTCATCAAAGTCGAAAGGCTCAGGTCCAACAACATCGAAAAGATGGGTCCTAACCCCACAATAAGACTATGGTTCGCCGGGCGGGACCTCCCGCAAGTCGTGTATTGCGGCTACTTGAGAGTCCCGATCACGCCGTGGGTCTACGCCCCTCGCCCCTGCAAAAACTGTCTCATGTATGGCCACAGTGGGCGGGCGTGTCGTCGCCGCAAACCGCGGTGCGGACGCTGTTCGGAGGACCACCCGACGGAAGGGTGTAAGGCTCCCCCTCTTTGCTTCAGTTGCGGAGGGCCTCATCCGTCTGGGGACAAGGGGTGCCCCGTTGTCCAAGATGCAAGCCGTTGGCACCGGGAGGCCACAAGACAGGCAGCCAGGGAGCACCACATGAAACAGAACAGCCACACAACAAACGCGACCACAGTCACACTGGATCCAGCCGAGTGGCCCCCGCTCCCGGCAGTTCGCGAAAAGGTCCCGCCGCCGCGCCCACGCCCTCCGCGCCCAACACAAACAAGCGAGGACACGCCTCCGCCGGCGAGGCCGCCGCCTCCCCCGAACGAAGGCAGCACCGGAGAAAGCGGCAGCACCGGAGCTGGAGCTGCCAGGACGGAGGCAGCCCCGGAGCCGCCTGCAGCCACGGAGACGGAGACGGAGCCGGAGCCCCATGTCTCGGCAGTTCCTGACGGCTTTGAGCTGTGTAACGCATGTAAAGCTATGTAAACGGCTAGTAGATATGTCTTGAAAAGGAATAACACGTGCAACGAACACAATACTCTAAGCATCAACTGAATTCGTCGTTACAGCTTTAGTATACATGATACCACTCGGCTGGTTTTCATGATACCTACTCCTGTCTACGATTGTTGTTACCAACACCGACTGCTGAGAGAGTCCGATAAAATGAGATAAGACAAGTTGTCATTTGACGACACCTCGATAAAACACACGGCCTTCTCGATTGCAACAAGCTCGGATGAGAAAACAGAGGCTGAGGAAGGCAATGAAAAAGTGCGTGTGTCGCGACCAGCCACAAAAGCGCAGCGGACGCCGTCCTCGGTTTCCGAGCCGTCTGTAAATACCGAGAGGTTTCCGAACCGTCTGTAAATACCGATATAAATCCGTCTTATGACGCAATTTGTTACAGGGCCCGTGCTCGCTGCACATATGGCGGCAGGTCGTCCTTGTTGACCTCTAGAGAGCGCGAGGTGACCCAAATTGATCAATGAAATACAAGTCTTCAAGTCAATGAAAATACACAGCAGTAGTGCATGCAAGGGCAAATGCGAAGTGTATGCAATCAAATCAAGCAAGAATGCAATACCTCACATGGTTAGCTGCTTAGGGCTTATCGACCCATCAACCAACGCGGAAAAAGGCACAAAAGAAAACAACCGACAGGGCATCAGACACCAGCACTTCGTTGGACCCGCCAAATACTTTGCTAGTTGGGTCATTTACGATCGTAGGAAACTGTTCACATTGACGTACACGAAGATATATAAATAGACCAAGTTAAATAAAACTGATGCTCGGGAGGGTGCTGAAAGGTTGGCGACTATCGGCGCAGCGGTTCTGCAGATATATCGAGAAGTCGATCGAGAGAAGAGAAGAAGAGGGCGGGGGTTGTTGTAATTCCGTGTTCACGCGTAAGTATGTCATCTAGCACAGCGCGGGCGACAAATGCCATCACTCAAATGAGGCGCCGACTACGCACAACACCGGCACCCACTTATACAATACACGACCATTCGCAACATTAACTTGAACCTACCTACATTGCTAGGAGATGAGCACCCGAAGCTCATAAAACTACTCTTCTCTTTCCTTCTTAACAGCAACCTTACACACAGTATATAGATGTTCTTATGGTCTTCCATCGTTGTCTCCATCCGCTTCGCTTTGCTTCCATTCGCTCTCGTTTCCTTCGCCTACACACGGGTCGCCTTTTCCAAGTGTATTTAAGTGTACATATGTATGTAAGCCAAGTCGTACCCCTCAGACGGGAGGGACATGGCTCCGCTCACCGAGCGAAGGCCAGCCAAAGTTGTACCCCTAAGACGGGCGGGACATGGCTGGCGGCACCCGGTTAACACCGGCTGCCCTACCTAACCCGCAGAGGAGTCGCCGGACTGACCGGTTATTATTTGGTCAGTCCGCGCACACCTCTTGCGCGCAAATCCACATACAATGCCACTTCTAGTGATCGGCCATGACAACAGGAGGAGCAACAGCCGACGGCTGCAGCCGTCGGCTGCGCTCCAGCCGACGGCACAGCAGCCGCCGGCACCCGAGGGCGCAGGTATTTTTTTATGAAATGGGCTTTTCATTAGATATTCTGCCAGCGCAAGGAGCCACAAGAATCAAAACACCAATGTAGGTGACGAAGTCTGAAGGAATGTTTGTGTTTCCACAGGATTCGTTGTCGCTTTCAGACGGTCCGGTACTCGTCAAGGAGCAGGCTACCGGCGTACTGGTGAGTCCTCGGGACCCATCTACCGTCAAGTGCGCCGGGAGTTTGGCCTGGCTCCAGGCGAGGAGTACCGGCCGTCGACGGGAGCCGCTGCGGACAGCCGCTTCAGCCGGTGGAGCCCCGCAGAGCTGGCCATCCTGCGCTGTCTGTGATATATATGTATTAACATGTGTGTTGTGTTGTATATTATTTGTGTTAACTTGTGTTGTATGATACAAAGTTATGTTTATCGATGTGTCGTGCTTATGAGTATTCACAGATAAAATGAATATCTACTTCTACGAAGGAGAAAGCCCTCCGTTCTGGGAGTCCTCATGGCAACACTTTAGGAGACACAGACGAACTCCTCTTAACCATTACCGAGTTCGACCAAAAACCAGTGACCATTGAGGCATTGAACTCCCCCACCACCTCAGCCGAGGGCGCTGTGAAAATTGACGCTCTCACCGAACGTGGCGGTGTGACGTGGCGTCACCGTAGCAGCCAGCGCAGCGCCGGTGTCAATGCTACATCTGGTCATTGCTCGTGCGCCCGTGGCCCATTCACATGTGGATTATGATGCAATCAGCAGACACACAAAGTAACCAGGCGTCAACAAAGCTGCCAAAGCAGACAACAAAAACCCAAATTGATCAATGAAATACACAAATCTTCAAATCAATGTAAATACATACCAATAGTGCATGCAAGGGCAAATGCGAAGTGTATGCAACCAAATCAAGCAAGAATGCAATATGTACATCACATGGTTAGCTGCTTAGGGCTTATCGACCCATCAACCAACGCGGAAAAAGGCACAAAAGAAAACACAACCGACAGGGCATCAGACACCAGTACTTCGTTGGACCCGCCACCCACTTTGTTAGTTCGTCATTTACGATCGTAGGAAACTGTTCACATTGACGTATACGAAGATTTACAAAGTTTTTTTTTTTCAAAGCTAGATAACGGAAGGAACATATGAAACAAAGGCCGATGTGGCGGCTGAAAGAAGACACTGCCACTTTCAATGATCAATGCCATCCTCCCTGAGAAGTTGTTCTGGAAAATTGATCGTAGATGGGGTCGAACTAAGGTCACGAGTACGCTGTGTGGAATATCGTGTACTAACATGTACACTGAGTTCGGCTTATTGCACGCTGGCCTTTCGTCGCCACAAAGAAGGTGACCAGGGGTTGCAATCGTGTGGCTGATGCCCAGGCCACAGACACCTTCTCGTGTCTGCTTTAGAACAAGGAGCTCCAACAAGGCCAAAGGAAACATCTGAAGGCCAGGCTAAAAAAAATATACGGCAGGTAAGAAAAAAGGGCCTCGCCGACCCCAGGGTGGCTGGATCCGCCCTAAGTCCCCCCAAAAAAGCCGTCAAGCGGCCCATGTCGCCGTCGCCTCTGCAGGCCGCCGCCTACGGGGAGGCCCCGACAAGGCAGCCCCACCAGAAGCGACCGCGCGCAGCCCCACCAGCGCGTCGGTCGACGGTCCACGGTCCCGCTCACAGCCCCAGCCTCAGCCCATCGAGGAGGGCAGCGGCCGCCTATCTGGCTCTAGCCAGAAACAAGCATAGGCGGGTGCAGCTGGCAGCTACGCAACAGCTCCAGCTGCCGACCGGGAGCCGGGAGAGGCGGCGGCGTCATTCGCAGCAGCAGCCCCAGCGGCCGAAGAGACGGCCGGGACCGAAGACGCAGACGCAGGCCCGCAGGAGAGAAGAAGAAAATAAAAGAGAATAGAAAAGAATTCAAAGGCTAATGCAAGCTGGAGCGAAAGCCGTAACGGGAGCCGCAGCCGGAGACAGAGCCGGTGTCGGGAGCGGACTTGCCGAAGGCGCCGGTACCCCACGGATTTGGTGAGCCCGCGTATTACATCGGGGTTTCCTTATTTGTATTTATTTAGTTATCACTGGCATGGTATTACCGTAGGTCAGGTGCTCAGAGTGTACTGCAACTTGCTAGGTACTGACAGTACGCTGTGTGGAATATCGTGGACAAACAGGTGAAACACTTGACTTCATGCACACCGCGCACGCTGGCCTTTTGTCGTCACAAACAAGGTGACCTGAAGGTGAACAAGGACAGGTGACGGTTAGATTAATTCATCTGCATAAGTACGCTTAGTGCCAATATCACTAACTGCAATGTATTATTTCTGCAGGATCCTGTCCATTGTTCTTTCCATGTCTGGATACAGGACTGGCGCCATTGTGGGCGCCACGCTGGCCGAGTGGCAGACAGCAGAGGTAAGACGAGCTTTGTCGATAACTTGTGATGTATTTGAGCAGCCAGGGGTCTAATATTCTAAGTAATTACATTATAACAATCGTACTAAATATCAAAGGTGGCCAATAATTGTATTTTTAATAAGAAAAATCTGTAAACAAATGAGCAGCCGCCTGGCAGAGGGTGCTGCCATTGCCAGATGTCGGAGGACGGTCAGGCGTTCTCCTGGTTCACCATGGCCAACAAAACCCTGGGCACCTACGGCGCGGCGCTGGTCGTGGTGACCAAGACTGTCCAGGAGGCGCTGACCTACTTTGTCCAGCACCTCCGGCATCTCATTGTCACTGAGCTGCCCAAAAACGGTAGGCTATTCGATATTTAAAAACAATATTTATCGTTAATATCCGCTATATGAATGACGTTTAGCAGTGTTCAATGACGCTGCGATAGTATCTTGGTTTCCACTGCACCGACCTGCGTGGGGGAAGCTGCTGGCTGCAGGTATCTTATCGACAGGCCCACTCAGAGCCCAGTCATGATATGTTGCTGCTGTTTGGTTTGCGACAGCCGACTCCCAGCGGCTGCTGGTGGCTGCTCGGACCAGCACCGCTGTCCTGGACCGGGCGCTGAAAGCGGCCGCCGATGATGGAGCCTAACCGGCTCAGCAAAACCAACAACTGAAAACTTGTTTTGCTTTGTTTTACCAGATGGTGATCACCAGCAATGTCCTCAAGCATGCAGATGTTTTATTCGCGAGTCATCTGACGAATGCACCAAACTTTACCAAAACTGAGCAAATCTCTTTTACAACAAAAATCACCATAGGTACCATGAAACTATTCCAATATCTGGTTGGAAAGTACCTAATGCCTGATAATGTGAGAACTCAGGTACATATTGAACTAGCGCAACATATGCTGAAACTGATCGAACCTAACTGTGGAGCTAACCAAATTGCACCAAGTGTGCCCAAAAGTGCCGTCGTGAAACTGGCTAAAGCTGCTGTTCAACTTCCACAGGGTACGACGTCTTCGGACGCCGGGTGCCAGTCAGTAATGCCGCCTTCGCCGGCCCGGCTGCCACAGCCGGGGCCATCGTGGGCCGCACTGGCCGCCCCGCCCAGCGTGCCCAGCGCACCTGGGCCTGCCAACCGGACCTGGGAGGACACCTGGGAGCCCGAGCAGGGTCCCTCTTGGGCCGGCGAGACGGCTCCGTCGTCGCCTCCGGCTGCACCGGCCCCAGCCGCTGCACGGGCCGCCCGCGCTGCCGAGGTGAGCGCAGTGCGCAACGACGCTGCTGCGACCCATATCGCCAAGTACCTAGCATACTTGATGGCAAACATAGTTATTGCAGTCCGGACATGGGCCCACGCCAAGGAGGTAAAACCGGCAGCGGTGGCACTGTGGCTCGGCGGTAATGATATTACCTGCGAAATGGACCGCCCAGGACTGGAGCTTTGGTTGAGAGTGGTCGCCCACGTGGCAGAAGCTCCCGCGGTGGCGGTAAACCCCGGACAGCAGCCCCGGAGCCGCCGGCAGCCACGGAAACAGGGGCAGCACCGGAGCTGGAGCCGTCAGGCCTGCAGACGGAGGCAGCACCGGAGCTGGAGCCGTCAGGCCTGGAGACGGAGGCAGCACCGGAGCTGGAGCCGTCAGGCCTGGAGACGGAGGCAGCACCGGAGCTGGAGCCGTCAAGCCTGGAGACGGAGGCAGCACCAGAGCTGGAGCCGTTAGGCCTGGAGACGGAGGCAGCACCGGAGCAAGAGCCGTCAAGCCTGGAGACGGAGGCAGCACCGGAGCAAGAGCCGTCAGGCCTGGAGACGGAGGCAGCACCGGAGCTGGAGCCGTCAGGCCTGGAGACGGAGGCAGCACCGGAGCTGGAGCCGTCAAGCCTGGAGACGGAGGCAGCACCGGAGCAAGAGCCGTCAGGCCTGGAGACGGAGGCAGCACCGGAGCTGGAGCTGCCAGGACGGAGGCAGCACCGGAGACGGAGCTGCCAGGACGGAGGCAGCCCCTGGAGCCGCCTGCAGCCACGGAGACGGAGCCAGAGCCCCATGTTTCGGCAGTTCCTGACGGCTTTGGTGAGCACTTCCAAAACGGCTTTGAGCTATGTAACGCGTGTAAAGCTATGTAAACGGCTAGTCGATATGTCTTGAAAAGGAATAACACGTGCGTCGTGCAACGAACACAATACTCTAAGCATCAACTGAATTCGTCGTTACAACTTCAGTATACAATATACATGATACCACTGGCCTGGTTCTATAATACTCCTGTCTACGATTGTTGTTGCAAACACCGTCCCAATGACAATTGTACTGGTCATTTTTTTTTTTTTTTTTTACTCACAGAGCCTGCTCCACCCAAAGCCGTACCCTGCTCTTGTGGAGGCGTCTTCTCCAAGGGGGAGAGGGTGCGTGCTCACGCAGTGTATATCAAGAGATCCGGCACAACTGATGAGGCGGAGTTTTTCTCGGCTGCCAGAGAGCTGCACCGCGGTGGCGAGTTTCGCCCTTTTCTGCACCCGGCACCGGAAACGTACATCATCAGTATATGCATGCCGAGGGCTGCTCAAGAGCGGGTCTCCGCCACGACGCGATCCTTACGTCAAGCTACAAGCTTCAACCAACCTTCTTCCGCTTTGCCGGGCTGCAACAGAACGGGGCCGGTTTGGCACGTTCTGTTGCCTTTTTCCTGACACCTGTCAGTCCTTCCGCCGCTGCGGGCAGCTTCGGAGTGGGGCCGGTTCGGCACGCTCCGGGGCACTAGCATCGTTTTCCTCGACATCTTCGAGGCCTTCCGCCTTTGCGGGCAGTACCGGATCGGCGCGCTTCGGTGCACCTCTTCAAGTCCTTCGCCGCCTTCTACTCAGTTAGTAACGTCGCGGGGCCGGTTTGGCACGCACGTACTAGCTCCTGCCACCTCTTCACCGTCCGTGTGAAGACCTGTACCGTCATCAACTGGGTTCGTTCTGCACCGTCCGCAAGCTTTCTTCAAGACCTGCACCACTCCTTCTCCACCGTCCGCGCCAGCTCTTCCAGTCTACCTTCAACAACTGATGAGAACGGCTGCCTTTTAAGGCTCCTGTTCTGCCCCACAGATTTTGTCTCCCCCGTTCCACTGTGTCCCGGATTGGCACAGCCCGCCCCCTTAGATTCCACCCCCTCAAGCACCATCAAAGAGAGCATCGGGCTGGCCTGTGGCGCGGGGGCGACGCAGTCTCCGACTCCGGAGCTGCTGCCCGCCCTGTGGGCCGGCCACAGCACCAGCGAAGGGGTCGGCCTGTGGGGCGGGCGGCTCTAACTTCAGCATCCAGAGCAGCTGCCCGTGCCCCGGGCCCCTCAGACATCGACAGGAAGACGTACGACGGGCCGGCCTGTGGGGCGGGGGCAGCACAGACTACAACACCGGGGGCTGCTGCCCACCCTACGGGCCGGCCTAACCACCACCGAGGAGCGACAGGCTGGCTGGGGGGGGGGGGTACAGGCTACAAAACCGGGAGCTTCCACCTTCTCTCCCTCCCCCGGCCATCTTCAAACAGTAATAGATGAGAAGATAAGTGATGTACGATAATGAAAAAAGGAGCTAAAAAACAGGAAAAAATACAGGAATATATATATATATATATATATATATATATATATATATATATATATATATATATATATATACATATAAATATATATATATATATAATATATATATATATATATATATATATATATATATATATATATATATATATATATATATATATGAGTAAACTTTGGCAGAATGTTATTCTTAATGCATTGTTTGTTGAAAGCGACAGCGAGCTGGGCGTTGACGATCTTCTTTTCTGTCGATTCGATCTTTCGCACTAGCTTCTTTCCGGGTTCGTTATATTCGTTAAGTAGTTCGGCGAATGTCATTGTAAGTAAAAATATAAAGCAACTGGTTGTAAGGTTCATATTTTCAACGTTTCATTGTAAATCAAACAACATTTTCAAGATCAGAACCTTGACTGTGTTAACAGTTGCATATCACGTCACTAGTGTACTCGAATATATAAAACAAACACGTGCAATGGTACGCTGGAGTATCTCTCCTTACATTCCTACGTTCATATATACATCATTACATCATGGAAATATAGACATGTGACACCTACCTCCTGTGTGGTAACATACCACATATCACCAGTGGTGCAACATCACACAGTTAAAGCGAGACGTGCACCCAGCGGTGCTCCACCGTACAGGGACAATGTTCCGCGTGCATTGACCTGCTTGTTGATGAGAGGGTCTAAGTCTCGAATGTATACCGCCTCGAGTGCTGTAAGATACCGTCCAGTGGCCCCATGTGCTAGTATTGTCGTGTTGGAGGTCAGCATATGTCTCGTCAGTCGCGTACTATACCTCTAGAGCGTACTACCTCTAGAGCGTACTATCGCCATCATAGCCAGATACACTTACCATCACGAGACAATGGCGCCGCCCGACGTACCTGAAAACATCATGGCCGCCCTGCTTCGCTTGTGCACCACTAAAGCCCCTTTCAGATGCCCGAAAGGAAAACTCTTTCTGCAGAAGGACGGTGTAGCAATGGGGTCCCCGCTGGGAGTTCTATTCGCCCAAGCGTTCATGGCTGACGTAGAGGAGCATGTGTTAGCGGACGACAGTGTCAGACCCAGCATGTATTATCGTTATGTGGACGACATCATGGTTGACGTTAAAGACGATGATGCGCTAGACCGTCTTAGGGTTCACCTGCAGCAATACTCAGGATTAAGTTTCACAACCGAAAAGAGCGTAGCAGGTAGACTGAGCTTCCTTGATGTAGACATCGACACATCCGAGGGTTCTGAATTCGTGACCAGCGTGCACCGAAAGCCCACAGACGCTGGCAAATGTCTACATGGCGAGAGCCAGTGTCCAGATCGATATAAAGTGAGTGTAATACGAGCCTACGTATACCGAGCCATAAAACACTGTTCCACGTGGACTCTAGTCCATGATGAACTTTCACGTGTTAAAGTTATGCTGATTGGCAATGGCTACAGTGCAGAGATGATTGACAAACAGGTTCACGAGGCCCTGAATCGACACGCACAACCAGGAACCGCACCAGCAAAGCCTGAGACAGTTCACAACCTTTACTACCGTAACACCATGTCACCAGGATACCGAACGGACGAAAAGGTACTCCACAGCATAGTACAACGCAATTGTAAGGTACAAGACCCCTCACACCAAGTACGGCTCAACATATACTATCAGAGTCCAAAAACATCATCCCTGCTATTACGTAACAACATGACAAAAGACAATTCACCACTCAAACAGACAAACGTGATATACTACTTTAAATGCATGACAGAAGACTGTGCACTTCTACCCAACAGTGGTTATATCGGCATGACGACGACCTCACTCTCACGTAGACTGACCATGCATCTACAAAGCGGTGGACCACTCACACACATGGAAAAACATCATCATCAACGACTGACGAGACATATGCTGACCTCCAACACGACAATACTAGCACATGGGGCCACTGGACGGTATCTTACAGCACTCGAGGCGGTATACATTCGAGACTTAGACCCTCTCATCAACAAGCAGGTCAATGCACGCGGAACATTGTCCCTGTACGGTGGAGCACCGCTGGGTGCACGTCTCGCTTTAACTGTGTGATGTTGCACCACTGGTGATATGTGGTATGTTACCACACAGGAGGTAGGTGTCACATGTCTATATTTCCATGATGTAATGATGTATATATGAACGTAGGAATGTAAGGAGAGATACTCCAGCGTACCATTGCACGTGTTTGTTTTATATATTCGAGTACACTAGTGACGTGATATGCAACTGTTAACACAGTCAAGGTTCTGATCTTGAAAATGTTGTTTGATTTACAATGAAACGTTGAAAATATGAACCTTACAACCAGTTGCTTTATATTTTTACTTACAATGACATTCGCCGAACTACTTAACGAATATAACGAACCCGGAAAGAAGCTAGTGCGAAAGATCGAATCGACAGAAAAGAAGATCGTCAACGCCCAGCTCGCTGTCGCTTTCAACAAACAATGCATATATATATATATATATTTATATGTATATATATATATATATATATATATATATATATATATACATATATATATATATATATATATATATATATATATATATATATATATACAAATACCAAAAAAGAGCTCGGTGATGGCATGTTTTTCATGTACATTGATGTGAATTGTGTTGAATGTAAAAAAAAAACAATATCAAGAGGCAAGCAAAGGCAAAAAGAGAATGTTGATGGTGTCACTGAGCGTGAGGTGTACGGCAAGACCGGAGCCAAGGTCAACCAGACCCTGCTGATCCGACCTGCTGAGCCGCAGCAGCGACCTCATCTGCGAGCAGAGCTTTAGATGCCCCGAGGTATGCAGGAGACAGCCACTGACGACTCCAATACTCACATCGAAAGAAGAAAACTGCGGCCGAAATCGCCAATGGCGGCGGGCCCGAGTCACAATAACCGAACCGAACCTTTGTGCATCTTATTTGATCTTACACCGTCCTTTTTCTAGTTTTGAATCTCATTCAAATAACTGTAGTGATTGAGCTTAGCTCCAAATTAGGATTCAATGATACTATGCATACCATTCATTAGGAATTAGCATCAACCGTAGTTGACTTTTCGTTTCAGTCTGCAAGTTTTCTGCCCGGCCTGCCCGACCATGCGGCCCTCGGAGTGGCCGAGCGAGGCCGGGACAACCTGCGCTACCACCTCAAAACAGCGCACCCAGCCGGCGAGGCCCCGGCAGCGCGCCGCCCCAACTGGCTGTGTCCCCCCCCCCCCCAGTGTGAATCGTCCGTCCTTCTGACTCCAGAGGAAGGCACTTTCCGCCGACTCTCCCCTTGCCCTACGGCGCGAAGAGCTATCCGTGTTGCGCCAACATATGAGAGCATAGTCACAAATAAACAGTGTTTACTGTTTAGTATTTCTTTTATTGATTGGGCCGCCTGTGGTTTTCAGATGTAATTTTTGAGTCTGTAATAAAAATTGCGGCGCCTAAGGAAAGTCCGTAACATTACCTCTCCATTCACATTGATTATCTGCTCATTGCTGGCGGCCCCAGTGAGGTCACACCAGCGATGACATTGACGGGTCACCATGATCTTGAAAGTAAGCTATAACTTACAACAAGAGTGGGAGGATCCCTTTAAACCTCGCCCTGTCAGGGTGGGGGGTGGTTACGACCCCCCCCCCCCCCCCCAATGTTTTTCAAAGATAACGTTAAAACAGCGGCGCGCGCAGTCGTTAGAGTACTTTCATATCTCAGTCACATCAGCCGTGACAACATAATTCTCAAAATTGGCCCCTCACAGTTCAACACTGGCGGTCGCAGGGGGGGGCCACGGGGGCCATGGCCCCCCCTTTGGTGCTGAAAGGTGGGGCCATACTATCTTTTGGCCCCACCTTTCAGATCGAACAAAAGTCCTAGAAAAGCTTTTCGTATGTTTCATTTTCTTTCTTGCGCCATCAAAGGACATAAAATTTCACTCATGAGTGGGCTCAGTTTCACATTCTGTCAATTTGGCGGTCAGCGTCGCTGGCACCGGTTCACGAGTATTGTCGGATCTTATATGGAATATCAGCGTGGGTTTACTTGAGGCTCTCGTAGGCCCAGCATTCAGCAATGGCTGGCATGAGACCCTCTTCGGCAGTGGCGGGTGGGCCCTGCTAAAGGAGATTGGCTCCAAGACACGTAAGACCTCATGGGTTGGTGCTGTGCACCTCAGAAGCCCGGTGGTGACGCCGTATGCCGGCTTGGTTTCTTTAGGATTAGCGTGGGACCTCCGGGGCCTGCATAGAGTTTGCATGAGCTAGTATGTAATCTCAGAGGCATGTGTGTAATGTGTACACAGTGGCGGTCGCGGGGGGCCGGGGGGGGGGGGCATCAGGGCCATGCCCCAAAAGGTCAATAAAGGGGGGGGCCATCATATCCTTTGCCCCCCCCCCCCCCCCTCAAACAACCAATGGGCCCCCATATAGGTGTATGGGGCCCTGGCAATTATTCGATCGTCACGAGGCTAAAAAAAAACACGCCCAGCTATTAATATAGCTCCCACACCGGTCTTTGAGCGTCCTACACTGACCTCTGAGGGAACTTCAGTGGCGGTCAAGCGCCCACGTTGACCGCTAAGAGCCTACATCAACCTCTGAGGCCCCACATTTGGCCTATGAGGGCCCCTAACCGGCCTCAGGGGTCCCAACCGGCGTCTGAGGGTCTCACACCGGTCTCTGGTGGCCTTATTTCTGTCTCTGGTGTCCCAAGACGAACCTTTAGGTGCCAATAAGGGCCCCGCACTGGCTGCTGAAGACCCGATGCCGGCCTCTAAGGGTCTGCATTGGCCTCTGAGGAGGGCCCATCTTGGCCTTTGAGGGCCCTCTGCTGGCCTCTGGGGTCCAACGACGGCTCATGCCGATCTTTTAGGGCCCCACGCTGACCTCTGAGGGCCCATGTTGGCCTGTAATGAGTAAGGACCCACATTAGCCTCTGAGAGCCCAACTCGGTCTCTGATGGTCTCAAACTACTGGCCTTTGTAGTTTGCAGGCCCTGTACTGGTCTCTGAGGGCCCTAAACTGGCCTCTACATGAAAACATACATGGGTGAGTTTCTGAAGATCAGAGGGCTCACACAGACTCCTGCACAGCCTTACGTTGGTCCTGATCGAGATTGCTTTACGTCCTGAAGGTCCCGCGCTGAATCCCTCATATTTCGACGTCGGGACCCCATGAGCCGGTGTGGGTCCTGGGGCTTGCAGAGACTGATGAAGTCCTTAGGGCTCAAGGCCAGTCTTTTTAGCAGTAGGACTAGGCAGGTTGAGTGAGCCTCAACAGAGCCGTTGCGAAGCCCCGCAGGAGTCGCGCGCGGCCTTCCGATGCCAATTCTGAAAGCTCGGAACCTGTGGGGGTCTCCAGAGGTCGGTGTACCTACTCTCTCCCGGCGCCACACAACTACATGTAGGTACATACATATAGGTACCTACATATAGGTACCTACACATGTAGGTACCTATATGGGTAAATGTCATAGTCTAAAAATGCTCTCTGGGTTTCACATGCTTGTTCAAAGCAAGAGGTATCTGTACTTTTTAGCAAGAGGTATCTGTACTTTTCCGAATTGTTTTATAGTGGTAAGGTCATGAATCCGCGAGCCTGACCTTCCAGTATACCTATATGCTACACCGATCCGTCGTCATGGTGCAGCGGCCCGACCGGTGGGCACACCGTGAGACGGTAAATGGAGCTGGTGATTTTGCCTTAAATTGAGCTCAAAGATTTCACGCAACAATGAGATGGATGAAGCATAAGTAATGCCAACTGTGCGGTGCCTCGTGGACATAAAAAAATTAGCCGATCACCCCCCCCCCCCCCGGTGGCGGATAAATGTTATGTCCCGCGAGTGTGACTTTGGCCCCCCCCTTTTGCTAGCGGCTGCGACCGCCAGTGCAGTTCAAAAGTTGATTGTTTATCCATATGTGTGTCTTATGTCGTGTGATTGCAGTTCAATAAAGAGTCGTCGCAGACGTGGTCCTGGTACACCATGGCCAGCAAAACCATGGGCACCTACGGGGCTGTGCTGGTCGTGGTGACCGAACTCGTCATGAGAGCACTGCGGCTCTTCAACGAACGCCTGCGCCCACTCATCGCCTCAACCCTGCCGAAAAACACTGAGTATTGATTAAAGCTATACGGCGATAACAAACATAAGACCATACATGTGTTTCCAATGCCTGTTTCCGTTATTGTTTGACAAGCGAGCGACAGAGGTGTAAGTTCACAGACGGTGTGTTGCCAGCCGACTGCCAGCGGCTACTGCTGGCTCGCACCAGCACCGTCAAGCTGGATGAGGCGCTGCGCCGAGCTGCCGAGACGGTCGGCGGGTCGGCACCACGCCTGGTGGCCCGGTTCAAAAACAGCGTCAACCGAGACTTCCACAACATCGCTGTAAATACTTTCTCACATCCGTAACTGACCATACCGGTGAACCACACCAGTGTCCGTTGTCAACGCATATCTTGTCAAAACCGAATGCCGTGTGTTTGACTGACTCTCTGTTGCTGCAGGGCCGGGAGCTCAGGGAGGCCGGAAAGTTCCACCATGACCCTCAGACCGGCGCCGAGGTGCGGGCGCACTCGTTGGCGAGGTCTGAGCGGGACTATTCCGCCTACGGTCGCCGGAAGCGGATAACCGGCTTTGTGGCGGACCTCCGGCAAGCATTCATGGTAAGCAGCTTCTTTTCCCATTCCGTCAGGCACTGATGATAGCCGTGGCCTGGCCGTTTTCTATTACAACGGCAGAAGGATGATAGTGACTGAAATAAATGAACGACCAGCTGGCAACTGGCTCAATGGCACTTACTGAGTTTACAAGGTTGGTTAAACTACTTCTCTTGCTCTTCGTGAAACTCGCTAGATGTGAGGTGTATAGCTATTTCCAGATTTGGTACTGCTTTGACTATTTGTGCTTTGTATCTCATTAAAACGTTGTAGTTACCAGAGCCTTAGCAGTGCATCGGCCGAATCGGCAGAGTCTGCTGCCGACCCCGATACCGAAGCATCATCGGCCGATGTGCAGGAGGCGCTGCTGGAGTCCTTCCAGTCAGCTGCCGACCAGGTGAGCCAGCGACCTACACAGCTATCGTGTGAACGGCAAACATATGTGAAACCAATACTGCATGCAGGCAAACTGCTTACCTGCTTAATAATACAACACAAATGGTTAGGGATTAAGATGTACAGCAGAAATTTAAAAAAGACGAGAGGGTCTCTATATATTTCATGTGCGTGTTGGGAGATATATTTCTGAGTGTTTTTTTTTTGTCTGTGTTGTTCCCGGGCGCCACCAGCAGAGCTGCAGCAGCCGCCTCGGCCTCGGCCACCGCCTGCTGGACGGCTAATGGCCTTGCCGGGGCCCAGTAATGCGCCGCAGCGCTGGCCGTGCGAGCAGGCTTTTACATTTTTTTAGATCATACGGCTCCAGCCGACGGCACAGCAGCCGCCGGCACCCGAGGGCGCAGGCATTTTTTTATGAAATGGGCTTTTCATTAGCTACTGTGCCAGCTGCAAGGAGCCACAAGCATAGGCGCGGGAGCCGGGGGGGCAGTGGGGGCAGCTTGCCCCCCCAACTCTGGGGCCGTGGGGGCGGTGCCCCCACAGCTTTGAGACGGAATACCACACTTTTTTGCAAATGTTTTCTTTTTTTGTTGAAAAAGCCAAGGGGTGAAAAATAAGTGGCCTAAAACCGGTGAGAAAACTAGATTTGGGGGTACCCTAGGTTAATCTCTATTATGGTGTGCCCCCCCCCCCCCCCCCCCAGTCGGAAAGTAGTTCCCGCGCCCCTGAGCCCACAAGAATCAAAACACCAATGTAGGTGACCAAGTCTGAAGGAATGTTTGTGTTTCCACAGGATTCGCTGTCGCTTTCAGACGGTCCGGTACTCGTCAAGGAGCAGGCCACCAGCGTACTGGTGAGTCCTTGGGACCCATCTACCATCAAGTGCCCCGGGAGTTTGGCCTGGCTCCAGGCGAGGAGTACCGGCCGCCGACGGGAGCCGCTGCGGACAGCCGCTTCAGCCGCTGGAGCCCCGCAGATCTGGCCATCCTGCGCTGTCGGTGATATATATGTACTAACATGTGTGTTGTGTTGTATATTATTTGTGTTAACTTGTGGTGTTCGATGCAAAGTTATGATTATCGATGTGTCGTGCTTATGAGTATTCACAGATACAATGAATATCTACTTCTACGAAGGAAAAAGCCCTCCGTTCTGGGAGTCCTCATGGCAACACTTCACGAGACACAGACCAACTCCTCTTAACCATTACCGAGTTCGACCAAAAACCAGTGACCATTGAACTCCCCCACCACCTCGGCCGAGGGCGCTGTGAAAAGTGACGCTCTCACCGAACGTGGCGGTGTGACGTGGCGTCACCGTAGCAGCCAGCGCAGCGCCGGTGTCATTGCTACATCTGGTCATTGCTCGTGCGCCCGTGACCAATACACATGTGGATTATGATGCAATCAGAAGACACACAAAGTAACCAGGCGTCAACAAAGCTGCCAAAGCAGACAACGAAAACCCAAATTGATCAATGAAATACACAAGTCTTAAAATCAATGTAAATACACACCAGTAGTGCATGCAAGTATAAATGCGAAGTGTATACAATCAAATCAAGCAAGAATGCAATACATCACATGGTTAGCTGCTTAGGGCTTATCGACCCATCAACCAACGCGGAAAAAGGCACAAAAGAAAACACAGCCGACAGGGCATCCGACACCAGTACTTCGTTGGACTCGCCAAATACTTTGTTAGTTGGTCATTTACGATCGAAGGAAACTGTTCACATTGACCCTACGAAGATCTACAAAGTTTTTTTTTCAAAGCTAGATAAAGCTAGATAACGGAAGGAACATATGAAACAAAGGCCGATGTCGCGGCTGAAAGAAGACACTGCCACTTTCAATGATCAGTGCCATCCTCCCTGAGAAGTTGTTCTGGAAAATTGATCGTAGATGGGGTCGAACTAAGGTCACGAGTACGCTGCGTGGAATATCGTGTACTAACATGTACACTGAGTTCGGCTTATTGCACGCTCGCCTTTCGTCGCCACAAAGAAGGTGACCAGGGGTTGCAGTCGTGTGGCTGATGCCCAGGCCACAGACACCTTCTCGTGTCTGCTTTAGAACAAGATGCTCCAACAAAGCCAAAAGAAACATGTGAAGGTCAGGCTAAAAAAATATACGGCAGGTAAGAAAAAAGGGCCTCGCCGACCCCAGGGTGGCTGGATCCGCCCTAAGTCCCCCCAAAAAAGCCGTCAAGCGGCCCATGTCGCCGTCGCCTCTGCAGGCCGCCGCCTACGGGGAGGCCCCGACAAGGCAGCCCCACCAGAAGCGACCGCGCGCAGCCCCACCAGCGCGTCGGTCGACGGTCCACGGTCCCGCTCACAGCCCCAGCCTCAGCCCATCGAGGAGGGCAGCGGCCGCCTATCTGGCTCTAGCCAGAAACAAGCATAGGCGGGTGCAGCTGGCAGCTACGCAACAGTAGCTTGATTTGGGGCTCGAATAGAGTGAGCGGAGGATTGCCAGCACGAGGAGGGGGGAGGGGCAGAGGGGTGGGAGGAGACCCGAGTCGTGGCGCGCGGTTGACGGCCCGGGTCCAGGGACGGGGAGGGGACCGGGCCGCGGCCGAGGCGAGATAAGGCACACACAGTACACACGGGGAGGGAGGGATCTGCCGCAAAACAGATCAGGCAGTCCAAGACGCGAGCTCAGAGGCGGCGGACAGTGCAGAAGGGTGGAAACCAAGCGACAGGCTGTGGAAAATGGTCCCCTCCCACCCTCCCCAATAGGAACTTCCAATCTGTACATATATAGGCGTCTTGTTATCGATCGTGATATGAACGATAACACGATTTGGGTGCAGACGGCCATTAACAGCCAATACTGGACAACAGATTTGGGGAGCGAACGGTATGAGACACCTAAATCAGTAATAGGGTCCACCTATCTCCAGCTGCCGACCGGGAGCCGGGAGAGGCGGCGGCGTCATTCGCAGCAGCAGCCCCAGCGGCCGAAGAGACGGCCGGGACCGAAGTCGCAGACGCAGGCCCGCAGGAGAGAAGAAGAAAATAAAAGAGAATAGAAAAGAATTCAAAGGCTAATGCAAGCTGGAGCGAAAGCTGTAACGGGAGCCGCAGCCGGGGCCGCAGCCGGTGTCGGGAGCGAACTTGCCGAATGCGCCGGTACCCCACGGATTTGGTGAGCCCGCGTATTACATTGGGGTTTCCTTATTTGTATTCATTTAGTTATCACTGGCATGGTATTACCGTAGGTCAGGTGCTCAGAGTGTACAGCAACTGGCTAGGTACTGACAGTACGCTGTGTGGAATATCGTGGACAAACAGGTGAAACACTTGACTTCATGCACACCATGCACGTTGGCCTTTTGTCGCCACAAACAAGGTGACCTGAAGGTGAACAAGGACAGGTGACGGTTAGATTAATTCATCTGCATAAGTACGCTTAGTGCCAATATCACTAACTGCAATGTATTATTTCTGCATGATCCTGTTCATTGTTCTTTCCATGTCTGGATAACAGGACTGGCGCCATTGTGGGCGCCACGCTGGCCGAGTGGCAGACAGCAGAGGTAAGACGAGCTTTGTCGATAAGTTGTGATGTATTTGAGCAGCCAGGGGTCTAATATTCTAAGTATTTACATTATAACAATCGTACTAAATATCAAAGGTGGCCAATAATTGTATTTTTAATAAGAAAAACCTGTAAACAAATAAGCAGCCGCCTGACAGAGGGTGCTGCCATTGCCAGATGTCGGAGGACGGCCAGGCGTTCTCCTGATTCACCATGGCCAACGTTAAACTGGGGTTCTATGGGGATGCTCTCCCTTACCACATCTCCTGCGGCTACCTGAGGGTCCCAGTCAACCCGTGGATCCCGGCGCCGACCCTTTGCAGCCATTGCTGGGAGGTCGGCTCCCACACCGCGCGCTCATGTCGTCGCCGCTCCCCCAAGTGTGGCCGCTGTGGCCGGTCGAACCATGTGGCGGGCGACTGTCAGGCAGAGACCCCCTCCTGCCGTCAGGCCCATCCGGCGTGGGACTCGAACTGTCCAGTACGTGTCGATGCTAGGGACTGGCACCGGGCCGTTCAAAAGAGCGTCGTGATGCCCACCGCGCCGCGAGTCGCCAAGCCCCTTCCGTTCAATGGCCGTTGAACCCCGCCGAGTGGCCACTCCCCTCTGAAGCCCTTCCCAGGGCAGCAGAGTCCCGCTCGACAGCGAAGCGCGATCCACGCACACCCGAACGAGACGACGGAACCGGAACGCGCCCGGCCGTGGAGCTCGCCCTTCCGAGCTGGGTCAGCGAGACGCCAGCGCCCCTCGCGGCGGCCCTCAGCGCGCCACTGACCACTGACTCGCCTGCGTCCCCTGCGGCGGTCCCGAGCGACTGCGAGACGCCCGCGTCGGCCCTCAGCGCACCCTGGGCACGTACGGGGCGGCGTTGGTCGTGGTGACCAAGACCATCCAGGAGGCGCTGACCTACTTTGTCCAGCACCTCCGGCATCTCATTGTCACTGAGCTGCCCAAAAACGGTAAGCTATTTGATATTTAAAAACAATATTTATCGTCAATATCCACTATATGAATGACGTTTAGGAGTGTTCAATGACTCTGCGATAGTATCTTGGTTTCCACTGTACCGACCTGCGTGGGGGGAGCTGCTGGCTGCAGGTATCTAATCGACAGGCCCACTCACAGCCCAGTCATGATATGTTGCTGCTGTTTGGTTTGCGACAGCCGACTCCCAGCGGCCGCCGATGATGGAGCCTAACCGGCTCAGCAAAACCAACAACTGAAAACTTGTTTTGCTTTGTTTTACCAGATGTTTATCACCAGCAATGTTCTCAAGCATGCAGCTGTTTTATTCGCGAGTCATCTAACGAATGCACCAAACTTTACCAAAACTGAGCAAATCTCTTTTACAACAAAAATCACCATAGGTATCATGAAACTATTCCAATATCTGGTTGGAAAGTACCTAATGTCTGATAATGTGAGACCTCGGGTACATATTGAACTAGTGCAACATATGCTGAAACTGATCGAACCTAAATATGGAGCTAACCAAATTGCACCAAGTGTGCCCAAAAGTGCCGTCGTGAAACTGGCTAAAGCTGCTGTTCAACTTCCACAGAGTACGACGTCTTCGGACGCCGGGCGCCAGTCAGTAATGCCGCCTTCGCCGGCCCGGCTGCCGCAGCCGGGGCCGTCGTGGGCCGCACTGGCCGCCCCACCCAGCGTGCCCAGCGCACCTGGGCCAGCCAACCGGACCTGGGAGCACACCTGGGAGCCCGAGCCGGGTCCCTCCTGGGCCGGCGAGACGGCTCCGCCGTCGCCTCCGGCTGCACCGGCCCCAGCCGCTGCACGGGCCGCCCGCGCTGCCGAGGTGAGCGCAGTGCGCAGGACGCTGCTGCGACCCATATCGCCAAGTAGCATACTTGATGGCAAACATATAGTTATTGCAGTAGGCTCTGTGATCCGCACGTTGTAGTAGGTCTACAGCCGTTTTACGCCGGCTATCTGGTGAATCACTACAATAAATATATAAAGTGCCGATGCCACTAGACGACAACTGTGTCTTACAAGCATTGAATTGCAATGCAAGATAAGCATTATTTCAAATGTTTGTTTGTGATTTGTTCCAGGAGCCACTGCGTCTGCCCGAGGGCCCGGTGGTGGACGTCGAGGAGGCCACCGGCTGATCCGGGTGGTGGAGGCCGTGCAGCCCCACTACCGGCGGACGCGGCGCACCCAGTTCGGTCCGGACGACAAGGAGCCGTATCGGCCGCCCACCAAAGGCGCCGCATTGTCAAGGCCATTAACCCTATTAGTGGCAGGCTCCTGGCTACCCCCTATTAGTGGCAGGGGGGGGCTGTTTACGACCCCCCCTTGATATCTCGAGATCTAACGGGCCGATTTTCAAAATTCAAACGGCATTCGACTTTGCTCAACGTGATCTACATTTCTAAAAAATGAAAATTAAAAAATGTCAATAGGGGGGGTTGAGGGGGGTAAAAACGGGCAAATTGCAGATACATTTTAGACTGTTTATCACGGCCAGGTTTCTGAACCAATCTTAACGCAACTTTTGCCGATCGATAGAGAATGAACCAGGAATTCACATGGATCCTAAAAATATGCATTTTCAAAAATCATAGGCGGATACAGATCATTGAGATTGGGGCTACACAAAAAGTATAGTAAATAAGGTTTTTGTTGGTACTGTTTCTAAAGGGGGTGGTAATGGTCTTGTTATGTTATAATTTTCTTATGAGAGAACGACTAAAATTGTATTGGTCATGCATAGGCGGTGTCAGGGCACCTATGTTGGGAGGTAAAACATAACCCCCCTTTTTGGACGCCTGGATCCGCCGATTATAGCAAAAACGTGTCAAAAGAGGATGCACAATAACTGTATATGTTATCACATGATACCTTTTATTCACTGTTCGTAAAATTGGTGCAGCATCGTGATCTTCGCCCAAATGACTCGCTTCACGAATAGGACCCCCCAATTCCCAGTGCTCTGGAGCCGCCCCTGGTAAAGTTATGAACTTGAAATTTTCAGGGAATGTGCCCAATTTAGTTTTAGGAAAAGTCAGAAAATTTCAGCATCGTAGCTTCAGCGGTTTCGGAGATATTCCCGAAAAACCTGAGGGGTGGATAAAAACAACCCCCCCCCCCCTGCCACTAATAGGGTTAATACTGCCAGTTAAGCAAACCATCTACTAAGTTACAGGCGATAGAAAACACATTAGCTAATGTTTAATGAATGACATTAGGCATTTCTTGCGGCGAAACTCACCTTTTTGCAGCGATTGAAGTCAGTGACTGAGGGTTACCTGTATGTGATAGGTTGATGATTATATTCTTCCCCTTGATTTTTAGACGGACACACCATCTTCATCAGCAATGAAGGACCACCAGGAGGGCCGGTATTCTGGTACAACCGACCCACCGTCTTCTCCGTCGCTGGTCGGAGACGAAGAAGTCGGGTACTTCAGAGAAGTCGGGTAAGTGATTTGTGACGGTTCAACAGTGCACATGTTTCGATAAAACCTTTGTGTTATGCATATGTGGCTAAATGAGGTCAATGTTACCTGGTCGGCTTACTGAGGTAATGCCACTTCTGGTCCGTTCTGGTGCTAGGTCAATATTGCATTAATTAGGTCATATGTGATAGGTTGATGATTATATTCTTTCCCTTGATTTTTAGACGGACACACCATCTTCATCAGCAATGAAGGACCATCAGGAGAAGAAGAGGTCTTCTGGTACAACCGACCCACCGTCTTCTCCGTCGCTGGTCGGAGACAAAGAAGAAGTCGGGTACTTCGGAGAAGTCGGGTAAGTGATTTGTGACGGTTCAAACTCCATATAGAAGCGGACATACGGGGTCAGTTAGTCTTAGAGGGAAAAACCGAAGTCATTTTTGTACTGAACGGTTCTTCCTCCGTGCAGCGATCGCTTCTTTCCGGCAGGCGATGTTTTAATAGCTCGATTGCCATGTCAGCTCAATCGTATTTTAACCTTAATATAACATCACTAGTGATTTACATGTCACTGTGGCTGGACGGTAGTCGTGGCTGGTGCATAACGTGTACTTATTTGCAGACGTGTCGTAGTAGGTATGTCAATTAACCCTCGCACGACCAGGCCATTTCTCATAACACGAACGACCAGGGGGGGGGGGTTGTTACGACCCCCCCCCCCCTGGCGTTTCGAAACGGAAGGTCGTAGAGCTTAGCGGAAAAAACCAACGGATTGCTCTCAACGAGATCTCGCGATTGGTGGTATATTTTTTGGTCCTAGGTCAACATTTGACCTACTTTTGACCGGTCAAAGGTCAAATTTTCGGAAAAATAGACTTTTTTCAACTTTCGGCGGCGATTGCGGCAAAACGGTGGGAGATATCGGCTTAAAACCTTCACTATCGTGTTCCTTGATCAATTCTCTATCGTTTGGTATGTATTTCGTTTCCCTAGCTTTAAAAATGGCGCGTTGGGAGCGCCGGAAGTCGGCAAGGTCACAGTCGGCGGCAGAAATTCGAAAAATCAAAATTTAAATTTTTGAAATCTGATTGTATTTTTGGATTTGGGAGGTCCATTTGCTCCCTATAGAAGCTAATATTGCTGCATATTCCCATTGAGGTGACAAGAATTAGCAAAATAGTGGTTCGGGCGCTTTTCAAAAATAGTACCGGACGCTGTTCCTCTTGTGACGTCATAGCTCCGTGACCTGACCTGACCCGGTCAAATTTCTTATACCATATGATAGCCAATACTTGCCCCAACATGCATGGGAAGTTTCATCACGATCCATCAACCGATGTCCGTACCACCGGCAGGAAACCTCGGGCGTTGGCACTCAGTTTGTGAAAATCCGCCCGGAGGCTGTACCTCTTATGACGTCATAACTCCGTGACCTGACATGACCCGATCAATTTTTTTCGGCAAAAGATGCGCAAAGGTTGCCCCAGAGGGTGTTGAAAATTTCAGCCCGCTACGACAAGCCGTTTAGCGTGCACTTCGAAAAAACCTCAGGGGGGGTTGATACAACCCCCCCCCCCCCCCTAGGCGTTCTAGGGTTAAGCTCGTTTCCTTTTTTCATTCCCTCTCTTCCAGGGACATCCTGTCCCACCCCCCCCCCCCCACTTCTTTCTCTTGTCCTTTGTCGTTGTTTGGGGGTATCCGAGGTCACCGGCAGCACCGGCCCTCTTCGCCCAATTTTTTTTATCCGGGTCGGTTTAGTTTTGCAATCTTAACACCACATCTCTGCACCAAATTTCGTTTTCCTTTTCACGTTCTCGTCATGGCTCCGACCACCGACCCTGCACCGGGCCACGCTTCCGAGGAGCCCGCCGAGCTCCCCCCTCCCAGGCCATCCCTGAGGGACCGGCTTTCCTGCTGGTAGCAAGGAAGGCGGGAAGCTTTAGACATACGAATCCCTTCTCCCTCCGCCGGTCCATCGACGCGTACATCGGACCGGTCAACTCCCTAGAGGCACTCAGCAGCGGCGCCCTCCTGATCGAAACAAAGTCGGAAACCCAAACGCTTAAAATGATGCGAACGGCCTCCTTCAGAGGCACCTCAGTCACCATCAGCCTCGCCACCCGGCTGAACTCGGTCGAGGGGTCGGTCCGCTCCGACGCCCTCACAGAGATAACGAACAGGGAGCTCCTTGACGAACTACAGACCCAGGGCGTCGTACGGGTCCAGCGCCTCCGCTCCCGCGACCTTAAAAATCTTGGACCAAACCCCACCGTCCGACTAACCTTCAGTGGCCGCACCCTCCCGCAGGCGATCCGGTGCGGGTGCGGCCGAAACCGCCAATGGCGGCAGGCCGAAGTCACAATAACCGAACCGAACCGAACCTTTGTGCATCTAACATCTTATTTGCTCTTACACCGTCTTTTCTTCTAGTTGTGAATCTCATTTAAATAACTGTAGTGATTGAGCTTAGCTCCAAATTAGGATTCAATGATACTATGCATACCATTCATTAGGAATTAGCATCAACCGTAGTTGACTTTTCGTTTCAGTCTGCAAGTTTTCTGCCCGGCCTGCCCGACCATGCGGCCCTCGGAGTGGCCGAGCGAGGCCGGGACAACCTGCGCTACCACCTCAAAACAGCGCACCCAGCCGGCGAGGCCCCGGCAGCGCGCCGCCCCAACTGGCTGTGTCCCCCCCCCCCCCCCCAGTGTGAATCGTCCGTCCTTCTGACTCCAGAGGAAGGCACTTTCCGCCGCCTCTCCCTTGCCCTACGGCGCGAAGAGCTATCCGTGTTGCGCCAACATATGAGAGCATAGTCACAAATAAACAGTGTTTACTGTTTAGTATTTCTTTTATTGATTGGGCCGCCTGTGGTTTTCAGATGTAATTTTTGAGTCTGTAATAAAAATTGCGGCGCCTAAGGAAAGTCCGTAACATTACCTCTCCATTCACATTGATTATCTGCTCATTGCTGGCGGCCCCAGTGAGGTCACACCAGCGATGACATTGACGGGTCACCATGATCTTGAAAGTAAGCTTTAACTTACAAGAGTGGGAGGATCCCTTTAAACCTCGCCCTGTCAGGGTGAGGGGTTGGTTACCCCCCCCCCCCAATGTTTTTCAAAGATACCGTAAAAATAGCGGCGCGCGCAGTCGTTAGAGTACTTTCATATCTCAGTCACATCAGCCGTGATAACATAATTCTCAAAATTGGCCCCTCACAGTTCAAAAGTTAATTGTTTATCCATATGTGTGTCTTATGTCGTGTGATTGCAGTTCAATGAAGAGTCGTCGCAGATGTGGTCCTAGTACACCATGGCCAGCAAAACCCTGGGCACCTTCGGGGCTGTGCTGGTCGTGGTGACCGACCTCGTCATGAGAGCACTGCGGCTCTTCAACGAACGCCTGCGCCCACTCATCGCCTCAATCCTGCCGAAAAACACTGAGCATTGAGTAAAGCTATACGGCGATAACAAACATAAGACCATATATGTGTTTCCAATGCCTGTTTCCGTTATTGTTTGACAAGCGAGCGACAGAGGTGTAAGTTCACAGACGGTGTGTTGCCAGCCGACTGCCAGCGGCTACTGCTGGCTATCACCAGCACAGTGAAGCTGGACGAGGCGCTGCGCCGAGCTGCCGAGACGGTCGGCGGGTCGGCACCACGCCTGGTGGCCCGATTCAAAAACAGCGTCAACCGAGACTTCCACAACATCGCTGTAAGTACTTTCTCACATCCGTAACTGACCATACCAATGAACCACACCAGTGTCCGTTGTCAACGCATATCTTGTAAAATCCGAATGCCGTGTGTTTGACTGGCTCTCTGTTGCTGCAGGGACGGGAGCTCAGGGAGGCCGGAAAGTTCCATCATGACCCTCAGACCGGCGACGAGGTGCGGACGCACTCGTTGGCGCGGTCTGAGCGGGACTATTCCGCCTACGGTCGCCGGAAGCGGATAACCGGCTTTGTAGCGGACCTCCGGCAAGCATTCATGGTAAGCAGCTTCTTTTCCCATTCCCGTCAGGCACTGATGATAGCCGTGGCCTGGCCGTTTTCTATTACAACGGCAGAAGGATGATAGTGACTGAAATAATTGAACGGCCAGCTGGCAACTGGCTCAATGGCACTTACTGAGTTTACAAGGTTGGTTAAACTACTTCTCTTGCTCTTCGTGAAACTCGCAAGATGTGAGGTGTATAGCTATATCCTGATTTGGTACTGCTTTGACTATTTGTGTTTTGTATCTCATTAAAACGTTGTAGTTACCAGGGCTTTAGCAGTGCATCGGCCGAATCGGCAGAGTCTGCTGCCGACCCCGATACCGAAGCATCATCGGCCGATGTGCAGGAGGCGCTGCTGGAGTCCTTCCTGTCAGCTGCCGACCAGGTGAGCCAGCGACCTACACAGCTATCGTGTGAACGGCAAACATATGTGAAACCAATATTGCATGCAGGCAAACTGCTTACCTGCTTAATAATACAAAACAAATGGCGAGGGATTAAGATGTACAGCAGAAATTTAAAAAAGACGAGAGGGTCTCTGTATATTTAATGTGCGTGTTGGGCGATATATTTCTGGGTGTTTTTTTTGTCTGTATTGTTCCCGGGCGCCACCAGCAGAGCTGCAGCAGCCGCCTCCGCCTCGGCCACCGCCTGCTGGACGGCTAATGGCCTTGCCGGGGCCCAGTAATGCGCCGCAGCGCTGGCCGTGCGAGCAGGCTTTTACATTTTTAGATTATTCATACGGCTCCAGCCGACGGCTGCGCTCCAGCCGACGGCACAACAGCTGCCGGCACCCGAGGGCGCAGGCATTTTTTATGAAGTGGGCTTTTCATCAGATACTCTGCCAGCTGCAAGGAGCCACAAGAATCAAAACACCAATGTAGGTAACGAAGTCTGAAGGAATGCTTGTGTTTCCACAGGATTCGCTGTCGCTTTCAGACGGTCCGGTACTCGTCAAGGAGCAGGCTACCGGCGTACTGGTAAGTCAGGAAGGCGTGCCACTGCGGCAATTAGGCGATAGGCGATAGGCTACGGCACTTCAGCGGCTGCTTCCTAGCTTGTAGATCCCCGGTTGTGTGCGCCCGTCTTTATTAAGACGGGTGACACACCGGTGGCACTAGAGCCCCGCTTAGAGGTGCTGTAGTAGGTAGGTAATCCAGGGTCGTTTGTCTTTTCTTTCATTCCCTCTCTTCCAGGGACATCCTGTCCCACACCTCCCCACCTCTTTCTCTGAGCTTTCGTTGTTGTTTGGGGGCATCCGAGGTCTCCGGCAGCGCCGGCCCTCTTCGCCCAATTTTTTTATCCGGGTCGGTTTAGTATTGCATCTGCGGCTCCGCCCGCTAGTAGTTGTTTATCATAACTTACTTCAACATATCAGCACTAAGTTAACATACGTACTTAAACAAAACCACTTAACCTTAAACTTCAACTTAACCTTTGCTTTAGCCTTGAGTTGAGGCTCCGCCTATTAGAGGAAAACCGATTTGACTCTCAGCACCGAAAATGACGCCCACGACTCGCGACTCTGAGGCTGCAGCCTCCCTCCCCCCGACTGCGACAACACCTGAAGGTCCGGCCTTCGTTCTGATCAGGAAAACACAAGGCAGGAACTTTCTTCACACCAACCCCTTCAGCCTACGCCGCGCCATCGACTCCATCTGCGGGACCGTGCAAAGCGTTAAGGCTCTCCGTACCGGCCCACTGCTGGTAGAGACATTGCACCGAAATCAGACCAACGCCCTTCTGTCCAGCACCAACCTAAAAGGAACCTCGATCTCAACCATCCTCGCCGACCGCCTTAACGCCGTGGAGGGCTCAGTTCGGTCAGAGGCCCTCACAGAGCTCAGCAACGCCGAGCTCCTCGATGAGCTAAAGGACCAGGGCGTCTGCCGTGTACAGCGCCTGAGATCTGGTGAGTCCTTGGGAGTTGGGACCCATCTACCATCAAGTGCGCCGGGAGTTTGGCCTGGCTCCAGGCCAGGAGTACCGGCCGCCGACGGGAGCCGCTGCGGACAGCCGCTTCAGCCGGTGGAGCCCCGCAGAGCTGGCCATCCTGCGCTGTCTGTGATATACTAGGTACTGACAGTACGCTGTGTGGAATATCGTGGACAAACAGGTGAAACACTGGACTTCATGCACACCGTGCACGCTGGCCTTTAACAGGTTGTTGTCTGTTGATGCTGATATGAGCGTTCCTTTCAAGGCAGGACAATCCGACAATAACACAATTGCCTCTCGTTCCAACTTCCACCTATCTAAAAGAAACGACGCGCTTTACTATTGTACCAATTGTACCATACAATACGCTTGAACTATAATAAAAGTGTGAAATCGGTTATAGAACCCGTGACGGAATCAATTGATGAGAAACGTCTCCCTACACAATATAGGAAATTTGAACAAGCGAACCTTTCGTATCGATAACATTCCGGGTTACTATATTTGTTGAAATAATTCCAGTAAACTGCGCCTGGGACAGCCAGTTGTCTCGAAGGATCATGTAACGCTGCCTCATGACAACCTTACGATGCGAGCGAGCTCCCACCTAGCACGTAAGTATCAACGGATGTGTGTCAGATTTCAGCCAAGCATGATCATGTGACCAGCTGAGTCGCGGTTGCGGGCCATGGGAATCCCCATCAGTCGAGCAATGGAGGCAGTCTCGCTTCAATGTCTAATGATGCAGGTTATATTGTGCAGCATCCTGCTTAATTGTGTACAGCTGTTTGTAAATGTTATCTCATGTAAGTAATGACTGATGATCCAGGTGTCATTGACTTTGTCTCTTTGACTTGTCCTTCTGAGTTTTTGGATTTTGGCTTTTTTTCCTTTGGATTTTTCGTAATTTGACTTTATGTCCTGTTGACTTTTCGTCTTTTGACCTTTGTCCTCTTCACTTTTTGTCCTTTTGACTTTTTGTCCCTTTGATTTTTTGTCCTTTTGACTTTTGGACTTATACTATATGTCTTTTTGACTTTTTGACCTTTTGACTTTTTATTTTGACTTCATGCCCGGTTGACTTGTTGTTTTTTGACTTGTTGTCCTTTGGCTTTCTGTCCTTTTGGTTTTTTGGATTTTGACTTTATGTCCTGTTCAACTTTTTGTCTTTCGACTTTTGTCCTTTTTACTTTTTGGCAATTTGACTTTTTGCCGTTTTTACTTTTTGTCTTTTGACCTTATGTCCATTTGACTTTTTGTCCTTTGACTTCGAAGCTACTTGACTTTTTGTTCATTGACTTTTTGGCAATTTCACTTTTTATCTTTTGACGTTTTATCCTTTTTGACTTTTTGCCTTTTGACTTTCCTCTTTGTTGACCTTTTACCTGTTGACTTTTAAGATTTTTGACTTCTTGCTTTTGACGTAATGTCTGTTGACTAATCATCCTTTTACCGTTTCAAACTGCCTAGGCCGTTTTCATACGGACTGATATTTCAGGCGGTTTGCAAACGGCCGGCTTTTTCAGGCCGTTTTCAAACGGCCTGACTGGGCCAGGCCGTTTGCAAACGGACTGGGTTTTCATACGGTCTGTAACATATACAAAAGTTCAATGGACAGCTATATGCCTGAGCAGGCGGGCCGGTATACCGGTTGCCGCGGAGGCTCCCGACAGCCAAGATTACTTTACTTATAAGGTTAGTTCACTAAAGAATTTTTGCCGCCCAGGTGACGTCACATAATATGGTAGCGATTTGGTAGCCGTTTGCAAATACATAAATGACTTGCGTGAGACATTTATAACGCAAGGTATTGTTCAAGGCCGTATATAGGGTATTGTTTGTGGATTTTTTAGGATAATGGGCAAATTTGCGATTTTAGATCGGAATATTGAGGATTCAGACGACTCTAGCTTTATTTATCAGATCGCTTATAATATCACCAGGTTTTCTGTCATTATTTTCCTTTATAGTGTCTGTTCATCAGAGGTTGGTTTGTATCGCACAATGAAATTGAAATGCTGATGAGTGATTAAATTTTTATTCAGCTATGAATGTTTTTAAATTTTGGGTTGAGCATGGCCATAAGATATGCAATAATTAGCCCTCATAACAATGCTGCATTGGCTATATTGACAAAGTGATGGTCTGAGCAATGTACACCAATTGTCTCTAACAGTTTTTGACATGTTTCAAATTGTAAAATCTAGTAAAATCATGCATTAGAAAAATTTAAATGTGGTAGTCATTAAGCAAGCCCCACACTTGTTTTTCCAACCAGGGAGAGGCGCTCTACCCAGAGATGCCTGCTAATCAAGTCAAACCAAACCAAACCTAACCAAACCTGGCCTAACTTTACCTACAACCTACAATCTTAAACCTACAACCTAAAACCTACCACCTTAACCTACCCACCACACTAAATCCGCACTGCACCAAGCCATTAGCCAAATCCGCTCCGCACCATGCCAAATCCGCACCAGCCGAATAAGCCCGCGCCAACAAGATCTTGTCGAAGTTACCATATTTGCAGATTGGCTGCTCCAGTACACATTCATTATTCATGGTTTCCATATGACGTTCAATATATCTTTTGCTGGATTATATGAAATTGAAATAGCTGTGCAAAATGTGCCAGCCAGACCATGTTTCTAAGTGACTTCAATGATTTAGAAGTTAGAACTTCATCACTCACTGGTCTTCTTAATCTTATGTAAGGAACTGTGGGCAGTGGGCACAGTCTAGCGTAGCTAATGAACCTGCAGTTCAGCTTCAGCCTTACATTAAGGTTTCCTGAGTGTGCAATATGCATTCAAAAATAGATGTGTTTGGAGTGGATGAAGAAGGTGATGGTTCTTTGTGCTGAAAATGTTTAGTGTTGTATTCATATTTCAGCATAGTTCTTCAACTCAATTACTTGACCCGTCCCGGTCACCCATTATCTCAAGAGCACTGCTCAACAAAATGAAGATGATTTTTATGGGTGCTATTAAAGTATGAAAACTAAATATCATCAGCTCACCAATATTCTTCTGAATCATGTGATGTTTTGTATCTCTAAATGATTTCCATTCCATAAAAGAACAAAGGTACTCCACCCTTGTAACATTTATTGTACATGCCACCTTGGAAATACATTCATCATGATTCATGTCACCGTAGCACTTGTGCTTGCTCATTTGCGCCTTGCGGCAGCACGACAGTTGCTCACAATGTTCTATGTTAAGGTATTAACCACAAATTATAATAGTAGACAATACTCTACTCAATTAACTAGGTACTTATTGGATGAGAGAAATGTAAAAAATGGACTCAACAAGACCCGTCAACCAGGTCCCTTGCTTTGGTGATCTGTTGATTGTTCTCGTATCAAGTGAACTTCAACATTTTATGATTTTACACATTATTAATATTCACTAGAAATAAATATTTCTGTTAAAAGGACCAATACTGGCATGTTTTCTTCTCTTGAAAGGCATAACACAGCCTTTTTCACACTTCAGCCCATTATCTTGTATTCAAAGTGGCTCAGATACGAGTCTTCAGTTCCTTTGGTAGTGCAGTATGAGGCATACCAAGTTCCAGTGGTATTTTTGAAGCATACTATAGATCACTCGCCAAAACAATGCACCTCATAGAAGTCTTGCTATTGTTAAGTGAATGTTTGCCATTCGATTTGGCCAAAATCATAATAAAATTGCATATTATTGATAGAAAATGGCGTTAGTATCTAACTTTTGCAAAAGCGGCGCAAGACGCATTTGGTAGCACTATTTTTTCCTTCACGAGAAAAAACTTCATCGAAATTTGCAGGCCTCATCAAAAAGGCAAAATTAATGCTTGGTTCATTCGAATTCGACCTATTGAGGCCCGGTTTTGGAAAAATCAAGCCTTACTGAGTCAAATGGTATGCTTTTTATAATATTTTAGCCCTCAACTTGGGCGTCAGTCCAGCTCAAAACTCGGCCTCATTTGTATGGATCGTTATGGGGTGAAGGGATTTTTGCCGCCCACGTGACGTCACGGTAAAGGAATTCTGAGGGTCGTGAACGGGGGCTGCCCGACAGCAACCAAGAGCGAATCCGAAAGATGGGAGGGCAGAGGAGGGGAGGGTAGAGAACCCTCGAAAAAGGGGAGTGGGAGATAGAAAAGTAACAAGGACAGGTGACGGTTAGATTAATTCATCTGCATAAGTACGCTTAGTGCCAATATCACCAACTGCAATGTATTATTTCTGCAGGATCCTGTTCATTGTTCTTTCCATGTCTGGATAACAGGACTGGCGCCATTGTGGGCGCCACGCTGGCCGAATGGCAGACAGCAGAGGTAAGACGAGCTTTGTCGATAACTAGTGCAAGGCGTGCCACCGCGGCAATTGCGATTCCACTGTTAGGGTACGGCATCTCAGCAGACGCTTTCTACAGCTTTCGTGGAGCCACCGGCTGTGTGCGCCCGTCTTTTCTAAGGCGGGTGACGCACCGGTGGTGCTGAAGCTCTGCTTAGGGGTGCCGTAGTAGGCAGGTACTAGGTTTGCGAACTTGTAGGTCGATGATCAGGCTGTATCCATGCATGCTTGCGCATTCTGCCGAATGACTCGTCTACGTCGAACATTTTTTTTACTGTGCAGCTGCTCGGCCCGGCCGTTTTCCCGACAATACTACTAATAATACAATTTCTCGGTCCGCCTGTTTACGGCCATCCAGTTGATGGAGCCTGGTGAACCCACCACAGACATAGGGCGACGTAAGCAAAGTGTTGCTGATGCACTTCTGCTTTTTGTTTGAGGGTGCCGTTTCGTATTAATTGGTGTTTGGGGGAGGGGAGGGGGAGGTAAAACTTGAGGCCCCGCTTGGAGGGGAAAAGAGCAGAATCCTGAATATAACCCTCGCCCTATAGGGGGGGGGTCGAACGGACCCCCCTCGGTTTTTCACGAATAACTCGCGTAAAAAGCGGCCAATCGCAATGAAACTATCAGTACCCTCGAGTTGATCAATTCTACACCTACCCTGAAATTTCATGACCCTGACCCTAATGACCTTTGACCTGTGACCTACTTTTCGAGACCATGTTTGCCCGGAGTCGCGATTCGGCGTATGTCGGCTTGCATTAGCCCGCGCCCCGTAGGGCTACCGGCGGACCCTACCACCCATAGGGGGGGGGGGGGGGAGGGGCGTTTCGGCTCCCCTAAGATCTCGGAAATTTACCGGCCGATTTTCAAAATTCAAACGGCGTTCGATAGCCCCACCGGGGAACTACCTTGTGACCGAATTTCATTGACCTAGGTCAAACCGATGACGTCACAGGTCAGGTCAAAGGTCAGATTTGCGCCGTTCACAGGCATTTCAAGAAAAGTGTTGTGAAATCGAGTAAATTGGTAAGTTATTGAAAACCATCGATAGGAACTTGTTCTTCAAACACATACTTCGCTATCTGAGGTCACTGATACCAGGTCAGGTCACAGAGGTCAGGTCACTGGGGGTCACAATAGGTCACAATATGAAAGTATCGTGTGATACATGTTTTATGGTCCATTTTACATGACAAATGCGATTATGTGGGTCAGACAGCCTTTGGGGCCAGCTTAGGTCACGTTTTGGTGAAGGTCAGGTCAAGGTCAGGTTCAAAATAAATATTTTTGCATAAAATGGGTACCCATTCGATGCAGCTCGTCACGGGGAGTCTAATAGTGGTGTTTTGTTTTGCCCTACGTGGTCTAGAATTGCCAAAAATTGAGTTTGAAAGTTTGACGTGCCTTCGTAACATGTTACGAAGCTGTCAGAGGCGGTTGCCATCTACTACGAATACCCGGCAAAACCCTTACTGATTGACCTGACCTGACCTGAACCGACCTGGCTTAATGCATGAAGACATCATCTATGATCATAACTAACATGATATTCGTGATCAGCATCCCCGAAAAACCCCATAGCAGCCACCCTTTACGACGTTCTAACAGGCCACGATTTTCCCGACTTTTGGGTCATTAACCTGACCTGGAAGGTCAACCGATGACCTAGGACCTTTGGGTATCATCATCATTGGGTATCATTGTGTATCATCAGCTTCCTCTCGTCACGGGCAGCACGCTCGTTTTTTTCCGCGAAGCTCTAGCTCAATCAGGGGCGAAACGGCAAGGGGGGGGGTCCAAAGGACCCCCCCCCCCATATACGTTCGGGGCTGGAAAAACACCAGTACGGACGAGGGATAAACGATAGAGGGTTTAGTCGGGGTAGAACCAAGACAAATTTAGGTAGGGGTTATGATAGTGTTATATGAAAACTTCATCATATCCCGGTCCTCACCGCGCCCGGTCGACCGCCGGCGGCTGGCCGGTGGCGTACGCCGGCAATACTTGACCATTGCGGTGGAAGGCGAAACTTCCGGGGAAGTCCTGGGGAAGCCCGGGTCGACCGGGCGCTCTACGGGCCGGGCCTCAGTTCTGCTAATCTCTTCCTGACCAGGATTTCATGGTGCCATGTAATGTCATGAAACGGTTGTGCTTCAACAAACTCAACATTGTCCAGCTATAACTTCATGCAGACCAGATTGTTTCCAAAGTGCCTAGACCGTTTTCAAACGGCCTGGTGTCTCGAAAGTTGTCATACGGCCTAGACAGTTTCCAAACGGCCTGAAATTTCAGGCGGTTTGCATACAGCCTGAAATTTCAGTCCGTATTCAAACGGTCTGACTTTTCAGTCCGTTTGCATACTGACTGGGCTGTCCAGGCCGTTTTCAAACGGCCTGAATCGGACCAGGCCGTTTGCAAACGGACTGAGTTTTCATACGGCCTGTAACATATACATCGGTTCTCTATTGTTACTTTCCATCACATCTCTGCACCAAGTTTCGCGTTTTGTCATGGCTCCGACCACCGACCCCGGTGAGCGGGAGCCACCAGCTGTGCTCCCCACCCCTAAGGATCCGCCCGACGGCCCCTGCTTCCTCCTGATCAAAAAAGAAAACGGCGATTTTACGAAGTCCAATCCATTTGCACTGAAATGGGCACTCGATACTCTCTGCGGCCCTCTCATCTCTGCCAAAACCATCAACACAGGCGCACTCCTCGTCGAAACCACCGACAAAACCCAATCCATCAACATTCTCCGCACCAAAACTCTGGGTGGCCTCCCGGTCACTGTGACTCTCGCCAGCCGTATGAGGATCACTATGGGATGTGTCCGCAGCGACGCACTGACGTCACTCTTCAACCAGGAACTCCTCCAGGAGTTGGAGTCTTGACTTGACTACGCATGCATGGTTTATGATGCTGCTTGTGCTTCGAGCAAGCGCTCACTAGACACGATTCACCATACAGCTGTTCGAATAGCCACCGGGGCATTCCGTACTTCACCGACAGCCAGTATACTGATAGAAGCTGACGAGATGCCGTTAGCGCTTAGGCGAAAGGCGCTGAGTATGAGGTATGTGATGAAACTTCTCCAATTTCCAGATCACCCAACTTATAACACAATCTTCTCGAAACATACGTTGGCTCAGCTTCGTAAAGGGGGACCGGAGCGAACATCCGCGATAAGTGTAAGGTTTAGCCTCTTCCTAGAGCAGAGTGGCATTCGAACTGGACATGTCAAACGCTACACACCTGCGGTATTTCCTCCATGGGATCGTGTTTTGCCTATAATTGACACGTCTCTGTCAGCTGTACCGAAAGGTCAGCTATCAGTCGAAGAGATTCACTGGCGGTCGATAGAGAAGCCAGGATACTGTTGGACCTTGCGCCTGTACGTGGCTTGCCCGTTCAGTCAAGTTGTTCTAACAGTAGGAGGGCGTAGAGCGGTCTTTTTTAAGACCGCTCTATTATCCCGTGGTGGCCGCTCCAAGGCCTTTTAGTGGCGATCTTTAGCGCCGGTAGGCAGGTCAGTTAAGGTGGTTGTCTTTTTCATTTTTCCTCTCACCCACTCTCCGGGAGATTCTTAATCTCCCCCCACCCTCCCGCCTCTCGACTTTCCTCTTTTCGTTGTTAGCCGGGTTTTCCGGGGTCACCGGCCTGCCGGCCCCCTCCGCCCATTTTTTTTATCCTGCTAAGACGCTCCAGTGAATTGCTGACTTCCTAAGAGTTAAACGGTTAGAGGTAATACCAAATACGTACTTAAATAAAACAACAAAACATAACGTAAAGTAAAACAGAAAGTCGAGTACAACATCAACAACATGGACTCTGTCGACCGCGAGCCGGCTCCACCGGGTCACGCATCCGAGGAGCCCGCCGAGCTCCCCCCCCCCCCCCCCTCCCAGGCCATCCCCGAAGGACCGGCGTTCGTCCTTGTGACAAGGGAGGAAGGGAGCTTCCGGCATACAAACCCCTTTTCGCTTCGCCGGTCGATTGACTCTTATATAGGGCCAGTTCATTCCCTAAAAGCACTCAGGAGCGGCGCCCTCCTCATCGAAACGAAAACAACGACCCAAACACAGCAACTGCTCCGTACCGCCTCCTTCAGAGGCACACCCATCACAGTCACCCTGGCCACTCGACTCAACTCGATCGAGGGGTCAGTCCGCTCGGACGCCCTCACGGAGGTCTCTAACCGAGAGCTCCTCGAAGAGCTGCAGACCCAAGGCGTCGTCCGAGTGCAGCGTCTCCGGTCCCGCGACCTTCAAAATCTTGGGCCGAACCCCACCGTCCGGCTCACGTTCAGCGGCCGCACCCTACCGCAGGCCATCCGATGCGGGTACCTCTCCGTGCCCGTGGACCCCTGGGTCCCGGCCCCGCGCCCCTGCACTAAGTGCTGGGCCTATGGTCACTCGAAGAGCGCCTGCCGTCGACGCCAGCCCAAGTGTGGCCGCTGCGGCGGGCCGCACGACGCGGATAAGTGCAGCGGTCCCGATCAGTGCCCCAGCTGCGGCGGTCCCCACCCGGCGTGGGACCGCCGGTGCCCCATCGCGGAGGACGCCAGACAGTGGCACCGCGCGGAAGTAAAGAACCGCCGCGCGGAGCACCGGGCCCAAGGCCACGGTCGGCCCAACGGAGCCACGTGGTTCCGGGAGGAGCGGCCCGACGGGCTGCTCCCCGCCCCTCACCCGCCGTCGGACACCGGGTCCCCTCCCGGCTCCCACTCGTTCCGCGACCGCCGCCGCCGCCGCCGCCCGCCCGACCGCCGCCGCCGCCGTCGCCCGCCCGTCGGGAGCAAAACTAAAAAAAAAGATGGAGAAGCAGGACACTTGCTGTGACGGGGGCGGTTCGCCACGTTACAGCGGTGGGCGCACACGGTTCGCCGTGCTATCCGCGCACCAACTGGTGCCGGTCGCCTCTGCCCGGCCTTCAGCCCTATATGCTTAGCTAAATTAGGTAGGTCATATAGGGCAAGGTCGACTTTTCCATCTTTCCTATCACCCGCTCTCCGGGAGACTCTTTGTCTCCCCCCCCCCCTCCCCCATCGCTCATCTTTCCGCCTCGCGGTGAGTCGGGTTTTCCGCGGTAACCGGCAAGCCGGCCCGCCCCGCCCAATTTCTTTATATTTTTTCATCAGCTATCTTCGACTTAGTCTCAAGTTGGTAAGGTACGGTCATGGATCGGCAGGGGGATCCCCCTGCCATCCTCCAACTTAACGATAGACCGCCGGAGGGAGCTTGCTTCCTCCTGGCAACCAAACAAGACAAGTCGTTGTTGTTTGTTTGTTACAACAACGACTTGTCTCGCCGGAGGGAGCTTGCTTCCTCCTGGCAACCAAACAAGATAAGTCCACGGACTTTAAAAAGACAAACCCCTTCGCTCTCGCCCGCGAAGTTGACCGGTTGCTCGGCCCCGTTCTGGACGCCAAGCCGATCCGGTCGGGAGCCCTCCTACTGAAGACCCACAACCTGAACCAGACCAAAAAAGCACTCGCGACCAAGTCTATCTTGGGTCAAGTCGTCAACGTACAAGTGGCGGTGCACCTAAACAGCGTGCACGGCGTGATCCGCAGCGAAATGCTGTCGGACATGTCCAACGCCGATCTCCTGGAAGAACTTACCACCCAAAAAGTCATCCGGGTGCAGCGAATGCCATCAAGGAACCTCGCGACGCGAGGACCAAACCCTACCATCAGGGTCAGCTTCTCGGGCACAGAGCTCCCCACCCACATCCAGTGCGGGTATGCCCGAGTACAGGTGGATCCCTGGGTCCCGCCCCCGCCCCTCTGCCAAAACTGCTGGGCAAATCACCCCACCCGACACTGCCGCCGCCGTAACCCGCTGTGTGGCAGGTGCGCGGACGAGCACCCGACAGAAGACTGTGAGGCCGCGAGCTGCACCTGCGCTCACTGTGGCGGTGAACACCCTGCCTGGGACAGGCGATGCCCCATCCGGCGGTATGCCGCCGAACTCCACCGGACCGAACAGGCCCGCGCCCGAGAGGAGCATCACGCTCGCGAGCCGCGATTCAACCGCCCCATCTGGCTCCCGGAGGAACAAGAGTTCCCAGAGCTGCCGGCACGCGCCCAGCGCATGCAGCAGTGGCTCGACCCTAACCGGGAAGAGCATCAACCCAACCAAGGTCGCAGGGAGGAGCGCCCACAGCGGCAACCCATTCGAAGCGACAGAGCCGCTGAGCCACCTCTGACAAACACCCGGCAGGAGCACGCTGAGCGAGCTCCAGGTCACAGGGACGAGCACGCACAGCGCCGACCCATTCATAGTGGCCCAAACGCAGCCGGCCCTCAGCCAGCTGCCGCTCACCCGACCCGATCAGAAGAGTCCGAGCGCGCAGAGCACGCTCAAACTCAGTCCAACTCCGACCAGGGGCAGTCTAACCCGACTCCCGACCCGCGCCATCCTGCTGACGCAAAGAGCGCAGCGGTGCCACATGCGCAGGAATCAGGAAAAGGAATGACTGCGCATGCACCCCCCGTAGCGACTGAAAGTGTCGCTACACTGAAAAAAGGGGACCAGCTGGGTAGCCCAGCGGAAACGGAGTCCCCTTTCAACTCCCCACTTTCGGAAGCCTCAACAGTGGAACACGAAATCAGTGACACTGAAGAGGACGAGAACACAACAATAACGGAGAACCAGTCGCTCCCTGACTCAGAGCAGTCTTTGCGGCTACGTAATCGCACAGTCTCCAGGTGCAGCTCGCGGACCTTATCCCCGTCCACCACCCAGAGCTCCCCGGTTCTCCGTCAAACCGCGCTCTAAAGGTTTCTAACCACTAACATGGGTAGCATCAGACAGGAATTCATTCTCCAATGGAATACAAGCTCGCTAGTATCCCATTGGGGGAGAATTCCGAGAATATATGACCGACAAAAAACCATTGATAGCCGCAATACAAGAAACCCGCTTCCTTGATTCAGACGCTGAGAACTACACTTTTACTTTGCCTGGTTACTCAGCCTACTTCAATAACGTAAATGAACGACCCCGCCGAGGTGGCACGGCACTTTATATATCAAATAAGCTTCTTCACTATCAATTTAACGTAGACTCGACTCTTAACTATGTAGCAACTAATGTTCATCTTGCAGAACAAAGTATCAACGTAGTATCAGTTTACCTTTCTCCAACTTATGCTATCCCTAGTGAAGAAATTTATAAGTTTTTTGAACAACTACCTACCCCTACCCTCATACTTGGTGATTTTAATGCTCATCACGTAGCCTGGGGCTGCTCCACAAACAACACTCGCGGAAACATACTAAACACCCTACTGGACCAGCATCAGCTTGTCTTTTTTCAACGACACTAATCCAACACGCCAAAATCTTTCAATCGATAGTCGCCACACAGCCACAAGTTTCACCAAAAAAAAAAAAAATACCGGCCGACTCTGGCCGGAAATATTGTCTCGCCGGTCGTCAGCTGATAGCAGTGACGTCATACTTCAAACTTGGCCTAGGATCATGAAATTCCCAACAACAGAGTTCCCCAGGGCCCCCACCTACCCTCAAAATTTCGTCTTTCTAGCTCCAATGGAAGGCGAGATCTTAGGGGGGGATACATCCGCCCCCCCCCTCCACTTGGCGTAGTACTCGCAACCCTTCCACTGCGCGTGTTAAGGAGTATAAAGGAGTATTACAGTTGTATAGGAGTATACAATTGTCTCTTTCACAGAATTGGCTGCCGTTGCACAACACAATGAGCGGCCGTGGGGTGGCAGTATGGCGCCAGAGCCCTCCCGTGTGCACGGCGCGGCGCGGCGGTGGTGGCGCCAGAGCCCTCCCGTGTGCACGGCGCCGCGCGGCGGTGGTGGCGCCAGAGCCCTCGCGCGTGGCAGCAGCCGTGGCCGTGTGAGCGGCGCCATCAGCCACTGAGCGGCCGCGTACCGAGTTGTCCCGCCCCGGACTCACCTTTGGGGCGGCGCCGAGCCCCCGGCCGGCCAGTGGGCGGTGGGCGGTGGGCGGCCGTCTGCTGGCCAGCCCCTCCCTTCCCCAGCCTGGCGGCAGCCGCAGCCGCGCTACCGTCCGCACGCCCAGTGGCGCTGAAACACACCAATTTGGATACATTACCGAAGGTTTTGACCCAACCCATAGAACTACGTTGACGCTGCGTTAGCAGAGCTGTCAGCGACATTGAGCGTTTTTAACCTTCCAGGCAATGGCGGGCATTTTTTGCCCCCTCCCTTTAGTTCTCCCTTTAGTTTTTTTTTTCGATATATCTCGAGAACCGCTGCGCCGATCGTCACCAAACTTTCAGTACCCTCCCGTGAATAGCTATTGCACATTGTGACCAAAAATTTTCCAAAGGCTATGATAGGTTGGCCGCTAATGACGTCAGAGTGACGTCATTTTTTGCCATTTTCGACCCAAAAAAGGTTTCGCGGGAAGAGCTGTCAGGCCTACAGCTTTAGAGATACAGAAAAATGTTCCGACATAAAAGGTGTGGAATCAAAAGGGCTATAAAACCGCTATTTCGGTTTTTCGAATTTTTGGGATTTTGACCCCCCAAAAAAATGATTTTTTTAATATAATAGCCTAAAAATCCAAAGTTATTTTAATTTCGCAAAAACCGGAATATATGTGATAGTCCCTACCACCTTCTATCTACATACCAAATTTGAGATCAATACCTCTTTTTTTGGCCAAGTTATAGCGAAAAAAACTGTTCAAAATTGATGACGTCAAATTTTCAAACTCAATTTTTAGCAATTCTAGACCTCGTAGCGCAAAACAAGACCACCATTAGACTCCCTGTGACGAGCTGCATCGAATCGATAACCATTTTATGCAAAAATATCAACTTTGAAATTTGACCTTTTTTGACCTGACCTTGACCTGACCTCCACCAGAAAGTGACCTAAACCGTACCTGATGGTCTTATAACTAATACCATTGAGTTGGTAATGAAAAACTGGCCATAAAAACTGGCTCACAGCCCATGAGCTCACCAGGGCCCAATCTCACCAAGTGCGGTAAACTTGTTTGGGGTAGCGGTAAGTTACCCCACCGAAATAACCCCAAGCAAATAATCCAATCTCACCAACCCAAACGACCCCATGCTGTAATTTACCGCATTTTGTGCAAATCCTGCAAAAGAACCCCATTTGTCGACGCTTCCGATTGGTAGAAAAGCTGCTAATCACGCCGGCGCCATATAAAGAACGCAATGGTTTTGTCGCCATGGCAACGAGAGCGTGTTTCTTCTTTCCAAGCGGCACCTCAGTTTCCAAGACTCACGGGCGACATCTACATGCTGTTTTGGATACTGCAAATAGGAAGCATAGGTGGCGCAGGCTGCAATAAAAATAATCTTAAAAAAGAAACTTATTTCTTTTCTTTCTTATAAAGTTCTTATTACATCTTTAATTGTTGATTCTTGCTCACAATTAGCATAAAATTTAGAGATTACGGCACAAATGTCTGCAGTAATTTTTGTCCGACATTTGGGGGCAATCAGCTGATTGTTTGGTTTGTTTACTTGCTTTCGGGCCGTGAGCAGCTGCGCACATGAAGAATTTGCAGTAAAACCGAAGCTATCCGATGGGGTTATTTCGATGCGGTAACATAAAAAATTACGGCAGTGGTGAGATTCGTTTTGGGGTAGGTTACCGCAAAATGAGTTTACCGCACTTGGTGAGATTGGGCCCAGGGCTGTGAGCTCCGGTGTTGCCAGCCGGAGCGACTCGACAAGAAGGCTGGCCAGCGGCGGTGAGCTGGCACAGTCGGGGGACGGCCGTGCCGTGCCAGCACACTGGCCGTCCTCCGGCAGCGGCTCGGCCGGCCCTCTGGCCGTCTCCGCCGCCTCGCCCTGCAGTGGTGCAACAGACACAAACATCAACACACGGCCACCGGTGAAACGCAGTCAGCAGGCAACGTGCTATTCAACGGCAATTGAATTTTTAACCCTCGCCGGACCTATTGGTTTTCTACATTCGCGCCGCCCGAGAGGGGCGGGTACGACACCCTTTCGCCGTTTCGCCCCTGGTGGAGCTAGCGCGTCACGGATAAAAACAAGAGTGTGCGCCGTTACGAGAAAAAGAGATTGATATCCCATGCTAAGGTCATATCACATGTGTCCTAAAAAAAAACACTATGGGGAGCGGCACCCACCCCCTCCCCTCGGCCGGCGAGGGTTAAGATTGAATATTGGACAGTAAGCGCAAAAATATTGGAGTTCAAATATAATTATTCAGGTAGTCTGCTCGTAGTTGTACTAAAGGTTGGTATTGATCAGACATGTGCATGGATCCGAGAGCTGGATCTATGATCTCAGTGAATCTCTCAACAAAATAGAGGGGTTGGATCTATGATCCGAGTGGATCTCTCGACAAAATTCAGGGGTTGGATCTATGATCCGAATGGATCTCTCGACAAAATTTAGGGGTAGGATCTATGACCTCTGTGGATCTAGCGGGCAAAAATTTGTGGAGGACCTATGATCTGTATGGATCTCACGACAACATGTAGCTAATGAAACCCTTATCCTACATAATTGTAGGTACACCTTACAGTGCAATACAATAGAGCATTGTCACTTGTGGACATGGTTAAGACCAGTTGTAATCATTAGGTAGCATCATCAAATTTGAATTTAAATCAACATCATTTGTACTACATTTAAAATAAACCAAGAACATGCATATTGCTACTTTTTGTGACCAATTTTAACTTTTTCATGACGGCACTGATGACAATCTTATCAACAAGCTACAGCCACTTTAATTCAATGAACAAACAGTACAGACAGATGCAGTGGCAGCGGGGCACTGCAGAATTTCATTTTGGTCCCATTCTTTCCATGCAACGCCAGTAGGGCTAATGTTAAAATGCCAAAATCTATGGGGGCACTGTACCCTGGTGCCCCCCCCCCCCCTGTTCCGCCGCCTATGGACAGATGTTAGGAAATCAAACCTGGAAGCCAAATAGGACAGTTTTGTTAAAAATAATCCAGCAATCCACTTCTGCCAGGTATGAAATCCCAATCCAGAATGTTCGTATGAGCTATTAGTATGTGCAACACAATTTCGATTTTGTAAGAATAGCAACCAAGCTCTAATGCTTTCCTAATAAAATTACAAGTTCAAAAATGGCATCAACTTCTTCAGATTACCTACTTTTGGCATCGTGCCACGTGTGGTGCCACGCTGTGCTTTCGTTTGAGAGCCTCCCAAAAAAAAAACGAAATTCACAGCTCACGTTTTGGTAATATTGTTTTATTACGTCATTATCGTTTGATCAATGAAAAATCTTAATTTGACTAAAACCGTAATGATTCCAAAAGATTCTCCGTAATAGGCCCTTCCCTTCAAACTAATGACGTAAGATATTGTAATTATTTTGAAAAGTGAATAAAATAAAGATGCAAGGCGCACACCCGGCTCAGGGCCATGTAATACCGTTTCAGCTTACGTTTACGTCATTAAATTCAACGCTACAAAGATGATATTCACAAACAATCGTATCGTAAAATTATGTGAGGCAGAAAAAATGAACATTTTTTTTAAACTCCAGACTTGAATTTCCAGTTTGATTTTTTATTTATTTTCATTATAATCGAAGGTAGAACGCTTAGCTCATTTGTTATTTGAAATGACGTCACGAGTTCTATTTAGATACTGAATAATCATTTTACGGTAAATATCCAAGGCCATTACAATTGATATTTCGCTTCCCAATTCCCATCACTTCCGCAGGCTGTTGAATATTTTTATACTTTTGTTTATATCTCAGTTTATTTCATCAAATATTTCTTTCAATAGATTGAAATACCTTTACCTAACCAAGCCACATGTGTCAGTATCATCTTTTATTGTTTATCAATCAATTGTGTTAGCTGGAAACTGGAAAGCCTCATGGTTGTCTAATGCAAGATTGTCTTATCAATATCATTATGAAGATTCTAACATGAATTGTGATGTGGTAGGTACCTAGAAATGTATTCAGTATTCACCTAGTAATGTATTGTTCATTAGTCATTACTTTGACTTACCTCTATGTTAATTGTTAATGCAAACTTTTCTGTTGGTATGTGAGCAATCTTCATATCACTCAATTCTCTCAAGTTGTGACCGTCATGAGCCTCCTTTATTTTGTATTCTGTATAATGTAACTGGATGCCTTTACTAATATGGCCTTTGTATAAGATTGTTTCTAACCATACTATGGTATTCATAACTTCTTATGAAAGAAAGTTGTTAACATTTTGAGCACCTATGAGCTATGATCCCAATGGATCTCACGACAAAATTGGGGAGCCAGATCTATGATCCGAGTGGATCTAGCGACAAAATTGAAGGGTCAGATCTATGATCCCAGTAGATCTCTCGACAAAATTGAGGGGTTGGATCTGTTATCTGAATGGATCTCGGATCGGGATACATGGGATGGGATCTCAGATCCATGTTTCCAGATCCAAGCACATCTGGTATTCATTGTTAAGGATTAAGTGGTGCTACAAGGAGCCGCCTGCATTGCTTACCATTACCACCTGGCGGTACTCTGTCGCGTTATTGATAATTCGTTAGCGGCGACCGTGGGCGGAATAATCCCGCGCGGCCGTGTGCGCGGAATGGTTCCGCACCTCGGACGCCGTCTCGGCGCTCTGCCTCAGCGCCCCAGCCTCCCGCATCTCCCGGTCCTGAGGGTCGAGGTAACGGATCAGCACATTGCCAGCACCTCCGGCATCTCATTGTCACTGAGCTGCCCAAAAACGGTAAGCTCACCATTTGCTCCGACAGCCCGACTGGCGACGCTCGCTCGTGTTGGTCAACTGGAACGAGGCGGCGCACCAGCTGGAGCTACCGCTGTCGGTGCTGGGCGCGCGCGTGACTGAGTTCTGTGGGGTAGTGCCGGCGTGCCGGCGGCGGCGCGCGCTAGCTGAGATGGCCGCGCTGGTGTGCTCGAGGCTATAGCGCGCGGTATTGACGTGGACGCCGTGGACACGGTCGTGCCGTACGACATCCCGGCGCTGTTGAAGACGTACACTGCGTGCGTCGGACGGCGCGCATCTGCCGGGCCGGCCGGGCGGTCAAGCTAATGTTGGAGCGGCAGCGCAGCCATTTCCAACGGCTGATGGTGCAGGCGGGCAAGGCGGGCAAGGCGGGCGGCCGGGTGCGGGAGACGCTGGCGCTGCTGGACGAGACGAGCTGCGCCAGTACGAGGCGACCTACGTCAGTGGATATCCACACTAGCTTCTAGTGGATCGCTGTTGTTTTTTATGCTCATTGCTCATGACTTGCTTACATTTTAGAAATATTGCAATGAATAGGTGTATGCCTTGTCATCAGCCTAGAAAAGTTAAAGTAAGTAAAGCGTTTTAGTTGCATAATGTATATTTGTTCATGAACACGGATTTAACATGTCCTAACTCCCAAACATTTCGATATTAGACCCGAGTTACAAACCAATCGAAAGGCTTAGACGATCATTTGGGGCGTAGCCAGACGGCTCGGCTGGGTGTGAAAGCCGGCGACCAAGGTGGTGACCACCCGATCATAATGCAGAGCGGTCTCCGTCGGACGATTGTGTCCACACGCAACGAATGATCTCGGCACACGCGGAGGAGTTCGGCAGGACTCTCCACTGAGCGGTACTGGGCGCAGTTGAACGACGGTCGACGACGCTAGCGCAGGTATTGTTAATTTGTTACGACTTACGAGCCGGACCAGTGTAGCGGGCCCCGAGCGAATATTCTTTGCTGTGTGGCGTTCCTTCTTCTCGACCGGGCCCGGCAAACGGGGCCTGCATATCGGCTAAAACCACCTAGCCGGGCAGTCTGAACTCCACCTCGCCGAAGCGGAGCGAGCGACCACCCTCAGCCCTGCCATGACCGCGGTGCAGCAGTTAATCTGGGTAGGTATTTTCCTAAGGTAAGACACTCGCCTTGGCACAATGCTTTATATAGGCCTTGGCGAGTTCGTTAGCCCTCTTACTCCCGCTAGAAGGTGCTAATGCAGTGCAAGTGCACGCGAAGCCGCCTCGTAGCACCGCAGTTCAATCGCTCGGCTGCGGAACTGTCCGTCGTCCGTCCAGCTTCAGGTGGCGTCTCTGGGAGCAATGTTGACCGCTTCTTTGCCGCTCTTTTGAAAGCTAGGAAAGAGGTGCGGCTCCCGGATCTGTCGGGAGCGGTACTCATAGGCGGCGGAACGGGTAGGGCACTGGGGCACCGGGGCACCGTGCCCCCTTTGATTTTGACATTTTAATATTAGCCCTATGGGCGTTGCATGGAAAGAATGGGACCAAAAGTCGGCAGTGCCCCCTTAATTGAAGGTGTTCCGCTGCCACTGGAGTGGTCCCATCTAGTCTCCACCACATAGCTGGAGGTCCACACATTGCGTTCTCGGTCTACACGATGATTTTCTACAAGGTGCGACTAAAAACAGACAAAAAGGTACATAGCAAGTTGAAGGTATTGTAAAAATTAATATAATAGGCTGACAGGAAAAAAGATCCATCTTAATTTTGCCTTAAATGCAAGCTTCCTTACGTCACCTTTATCAATGACGTACCTACGTTTACAATTTGGTAGTTTTGTATTGTATTGGCTTTTGCTGGGCACCAGAATGTTAATATAGATATGAAAGTTTATAATGCTCTACTTTGTTGTTATTACTCTTGAAAATAATGTAACAATTTACGATAATAATATTTCGAAATGTATATAGCATTTGCAATAGAAATCACGCTTCAATTTGATTGAAAATGTGCTTTAAATGATTTATTAACCTCCTTGACATATCGTAATTTGATATCGTAACAGAATATCAGCTGACTACCGGCGACAAATAATTTCCGTCCGAAGTCGGCTGGAATTTTTTGTTGGTGAAACTCGTGGCTGTGTGGCGTCTATTTTTTTCGGCTGGATATTTTATTTCGGCGGCCGGCTGGTATTTTTTGGTAAAACTGGCCTCTGATATGAAAAAAGCGGTATGCTATCTTGTGGAGTTACACGTCTACTATCTGCGCCTTTTCGAGTGTTTTCCAATCTGAGGTATGCAAATCGTGTTCCCAAGAGACTGAATGTGAGCTCTAGAGCAAGGCAACAGCAAGATTATAATGTTTCGTGGAATATTATTTCGGTGCTAATTACTAAACAAACAATGGCCGGCCGGCCACGAGCCGTACTGACCTGATGGTACTGTTACCGCCGCCGCCGGCATAATTCCGCCTGATTCCGACTGCACCGCTGGACACCACACTGCGGCGAGCGACCCCGCTGTCAGACTCGGGCCGAACGCACCCCCTCCCCTACCCCCACTCCAGCTGTGGCGAGGGTGAGGGTATTCACACCGCATCAAACCTACAGGCCGCCTGGACCCTTATCTCGAGACCAATAGTACTTAAAGGTAGTGTGCCAGCTTTCCTGGACCATATGAAGTTAATGACCCGAATAAGGAGAACCGGATTTTTCGAACTTATCCATACCTTCAAAACTCATGGAAACGTCTTAAATTCTTCGAATTTTGAGTACCCCAGTGCGAAATTCGCCCCGACGGGTTGTCGGTCGTACCCCAACCACATTTCACACCACTATGAACAATAAATGCACACACTAAAATCGCTATTACCGATAGGCTCATCCAATCAAGTTTCGATAAACCCGTTTGTCATCATCTCCTGCGGTTTCGAACACGCCTGTTAGGTGGCTTCTGCTCATACTTTGTGGTGCGGTGGTGGTGCGTCGGGACGCGCGCTCTGACTTCGGCCAAGAAAAATGCGTCAGCTGATCATTGTCATTTCTGCCACTTTCGTGTGGTGAGATGGGTTCATAACTTAACAGACGGCTGTTTCATATCAATTATTTTACATAAAATCATATTTCAAACCATAAATTAATGTTCGACAGCCAAATTAAAGAAACAATACCAATACAGGCTTACAGTTTAAGTTCGACATTGTGTTGTCTACGATTAGACAGCTGATAACTCATTCCCGTACGTCGTAACTCTATAATGACCTTTGTTTATTGTCACATTGCGCCGCATTCGCGATTGCTGCCGACGCCTGTTTGCAGGTCAGCCCACTACAGTTGTTATACATATCGAAAAACCGATAAACTTTTAGGCGAAAAAAACACTATTCCAGGCCCATTTTTGATTTTTTTGAGATATTAGGTAAAACCGAAGCTTCTTATCCTAGGAAAAATAAAATGGGAAATCATTGGAAGGTGGCACACTACCTTTAACTGTTAGCTGTATGAGAGGTTTTAATGCTGTTTTTTACACTTTGGTACAGCAACGCCCCTTGGATTTCAGTATATTGTTTTTGTTGGAGGTAGTGCGAATGTCCATCATAAATATAAAGCTGTCACGTGTCAAATAGCGTAAAAAGGTGAGAAAGGGTGCATGAACTTGAACGATATTAACCCTCGCATGTGTGCGGCGTTTTCCAGCTTCTAATGTGTAGGGGGGGGGGTCGGTTGGACCCCCCCCCTTGCCGTTTGGCCCCTGATCGAGCTAGAGCTTCGCGGAAAAAACGAGCGTGTTGCCCGTGACGAGAGGAAGCCGATGATACCCAATATTAAGGTCCTAGGTCATTGGTTGACCTTCCAGGTCAGGTCAATGACCCAAGGTCGGGAAAATCGGGACCTGTTAGAAAGTCGTAAAGTGTGGCTGCTAGGGGGTTTCTCGGGGTGCTGATCACGAATATCGTGTTAGTTTTGATCCCAGATGATGTCTTTGAGCATTTAGACCAGGTCGGGTCAGGTCAGGTCAGGTCAACCAGTAGGCGTCGTGACGGGTATTAGTATTACGTGTCAACCGCCTCTGACAGCTTCGTAACATGTTACGAAGTCACCAAAACTACTTCGTAAATGTTCAAATGGTTGCTAAATTCGAATTCAGCTCCAAAAACTAGCCTAGAAACATGTAAAACTCGAAAAAGTGAACCGAGGTCACCAAAGGTCATTGACCTGACCTGACCTTCAGGTGACCTTGACACCCACCCTAATGCATGGGAGCAACATCAAATCACATGTTTGAACGTTTGAAACCACGAAAAGCTTGCAAACGCGCGGCTAATGCGAGCCGACATACGCGGAATCGCGATTCCGGCCAAACATGGTCTCGGAAAAGAGGTCACAGGTCAAAGGTCATTGGGGTCAGGGTCATGAAATTTTCAGGGTAGGTGTAAAATTGATCAATGCGAGGGTACTGAAAGTTTCGTCGCGATCGGCCGCATTTTACGCGAGTTATTCGCGAAAAACCATGGGGGGAGGTCCATCCGACCCCCCCCCCCCTACACATGCGAGGGTTAAGATGCTCATCCTGAGAAAACTATGAGACGGCGTTAAATACAAATTAGTTTTTTTATCAGCTTTATGTTTACATTAAATTAGTTTTCCAAAAATTTGGTGGGGTCCGATTTTTCCAATAAGGGTTACGGTCCAGAATATGTTAGCAAAAAAACAAATGTGAATATTTTGAGAACCACTTGACGGCGTGAAATAAAAACATGATTTTCGCAATCAGGAGCTCAAAATCTATCAGCTGAGCAATTTTGAGGCTTGAGCCAAATCTTAGGGGTCCACGAATGTGCACGCGAGTCTGAATATAATGCAACTTTATGCACGTCTTCGCGCGAAACAAGTCCCGCTCTTTCAGCTGACAAACTATTGCTTCGACATAAAGCCGCTAGGAACAGGATCCGAAAAAGTAAACAAAAGTAAAAGTCTCGAAAACCGGTGAAACTTTTTCGGTGAAATTCGGTAGAGATTCGTTTTCACTCCTTCTGAACCAAGCGACATCACTTTCATACCAATTCATTAACTTTTTAAAGGTCCCTTTAACTAATCGGGAACCGGTCATTCACATGGTATAATTAGGCGACGCTCGATTTTCTCAGGTTCAGTTTGCGCCTGCTTCACTGGCTAATCCGTGGGCTTAGTCAAAAAAACGTACTTGGAGCCCTGCCAAACCGGCAGAAAAGAAAAAAACACATCGGAAAAGTTTTAGGTACCTATGCCTTAACCTGTCATATCAGTTGTGATAGATCAGTTGGGCAAACTAGACCTTTGGAATCAAAATATGGAGGCATCAAAAAATTGATTCCTTATGACCATATTTGGGGATAAATGCAGACCATTTCTACCTTACCCATCACATAAAAATAAGAGTGTTTCAAGAAGGAGCATGCCTGATCTTGAACAGAAATGCTGGGACTATCTCCTAAGCAAAATAATATTACTCCTATCATAACAATTTAAATTCCATATGTAGTGAAAGGCAATCAAGCAATTGATTCACTTTAAACAGATAATCATAATATTGATTCCACATCAGCTGGCTAATCATTATTTTGATTCACAGGTAATGTTAACAAATAGGCAACAATGACTTGCAAGAATACAGCATTTATCTTGCTATTAGTCTCATTTATTGGTATCTTCAGCACCACAACACATAGGTAGGTAAAGCATTGTTGTACTTTAGTTTCACTAAATCACTACATTTGATAACAATTCACAATTTTTAAATGTCAAGAATACCTACAAAAACTGAAGCAACAGGTAAAACCATATAATTAATATAAAAGCACTACAACAATGATAATTAGGGGTTTAAAAAATTCGTTTTGCCATTTTACACAAATAATGATTGTTTAGTACCTATGTGATTCATGATACAAAAATAGCATACAGTGTGATTTCCTCAAAACAGCTTTTACGTGATGGACAGTGGCTCTGTCTTATTCCCATTCACAAGGCCAAAGGCACAATTTCTTAGTTTTGAGGTAACATATTTTGCAAACCTACCACATTTTTCTACTTTTTTAAAGAAAAATCTCACCGTCATGGGCCTTTTTTCAACCGTACCGATACATTTGAAGTCAAAAGTGTACCTACACAAAGTGTATATATTAGAGTTCAGTGACCTACACAAATGAATCAAAAAATTGATTCCATGCCCATATTTGGTCATGGCTCATCCCACCAGAATCAAATTATTGATGCCTCCATATTTTGATTCCAAAAGTCTAGTTTGCCCAACTGAGATTGCATTCCTAACTAAGCGCCGCTATCTTAACCGCATCGACTCTACTTTGCATTAGTTCCGCAGACTGCACAACTCTTGAGATGGACACCATAAAAAAACTAAATATAAATAGAGCCCGACAAGCGACCGGAAGGGGCCGGCTCGCGCACCCGGCACCAAGCCCGCGCTGCCACCGGTAGCCAAAGGTAGAAGCGGCCGCTTCCGGCCAGCCGTTGCCATGGCAACCAGACGACGAAGGGGTATCCATCCCGTTCCTTTCTGTATGACATTCCGTCCACTCATTACAGTAAAACACGCGGTAATCTCTGCAAGGCGCACCCCACCCCACCCCACGAGCTGGAGCAGCCCGTGCACCACCCCCCCCCCCCCCCCACGAGCTGGAGCAGTCCGTGCACCCCCCCCCCCCCCAAACGTGCACTCACCCGTGTTGGCGTCCCGGCAGCCGCGCAGACATCTTGGACCCGGGCCGGCCGGCCGGTCAGCAGGCACCATCACTGCAGATAGCGCGGCACCGCAGACCGCGCATTCGCCCCGCACTCCTCCGCGCTCCAACCGCGTCTGGAACCGTCCGGCGTCCGCGCGCGCCAGCCGGCCGGCCGCTCTGGCAACTCGCGGGCCGACCAATCACAGCCGGCGGCCGGGGCCGGCAGCCAATCAGCGATAGCGTCCTCTCCGCGGCGTAAACGCACCACATGGCAACAGTGTATTTGGAAATTCCGACCTGGACGAGCGTCTGTGGTAGAAAGCCACCACTTTGGTAGGGGAAACTATGCTACCATTAGCACTGCATGTGTCGCTATAGTTGAGACATCTATCATCTATGCATACAAACCGCATATAAACTGCGACATCTGTGTTAGTGATGTCAATTACGGAAAATCGGAATACCGATACCAAACCAAATACCAACCAAAACCGTGGAGAAATACCGAAACCAAACCAACTTGGAAACATGAGGAGATACCAACTTTTTGCCTATCTATTTCTTAGCCTCTTAACCCTCGCCCGTATAGGGGGGGTCGAACGGACCCCCCCCCCCCCATGGTTTTTCGCGAATAACTCGCGTAAAAAGCGGTCGATCGCGACGAAACTGTCAGTACCCTCGCGAAACGGCAGTGAGCCCTGCAGCCACCGCGCGGGCACCGGACACCGGACCGGCCGCTGCAAATCAATCTCAGCCCTGACACGGAGCCGGCCCAGCTGCGGGATATGGTGGGAGCCGACGCCCTCGGAAAGTTCCGGCCACGCGGGACCGGGCCAGACGGGCCGGCGCGGCGCGGCACGGGGCTGGGTGCCGCCGGGCCGTCATCAGCGGGCGGCCGAGCGCCACCGCACCGCGGGGGTTCCCCTCCCTGCCGGCCCTCGGCTCCACCGACGCCGAGCCGACTACCGTGGGCGCGCCGCCGCCGCCGCCGCCGCCGCCGCCGCCGCCACCGCGACCCCATCCGTCACCGGGTGCTATCCGTCACCGCAGCACTAATCCCTGCGCGGGGGCGCGATGACACTGTGCGCGCCTCTGCGGGGCTCGGCGGCAGGTAGTATCCCTCTGAGCCCCCCCCCCCCGTCCCTTCCCTCCCTCACTGCCCGCCGCCGCATTCCGGGGACGGGGGGATGGAACCCCGGTGGTGGCGTCATTAACCCTCGCCCGCACATGGGGGGAGGGGGTGGTTGCCACCCCAGGTAATTTTTCTGCTTTGCACTCAACATTTTTAGAGCTAGAAGCCTGATTTTTCGTATAGCTGCGCCTCTATTCTTTCTTGAGCGTGCGCTATCACACGTGCTTGGGTTTCCATGGAGACATCACTGGCGGATCCAGACCCGCGTTTTAGAGGGGGGGGGCAACTCATGCCAGGAGCCAAACCTAGGGTACCCCCAAATCCTGTTTTCTCATCGGATTTAGGCCACTTATTTTTCGTCACAGCCCTGAAACGATATTTTTTAAAACTAAAAATATAATAAAAAGTATAGAAATGGTAGCCCACCCGACCCGTGCCTTTAAATTACTTTAAAAACACTTCAAATTGCTTTTGTTGACCAGTTAGCCCACTCCGGGTCGGTGCGCAGCCTTCGCGGGCCGGGAAGTGTCGGTTGGACCAAGATTTTTGGTTGGACACCCCTGCCGTTCGGTCCCTGATCAAGCTAGAGCTTCGCGGAAAAAAACAAGCGTGTCGCCCGTGAGTACCGAGAGGAAGCCGATGGTACCCGATTTTAGGGTTCTTGGTCATTGGTTGACCGTCCAGTCCAGGTCACAGCAGTATCCCAAAAATTGTCGATTTGGGTGCGAACTGACATCCAAATGAAAATCATTTTGCACTCTCATCCCCATCTTTTAAGAGCTATTTCCCACTTCCAATTTTACTGGCAGTAAGTATTTGCGTCGATGGTCGTGTTACACCTGCAATCTGTCACAATTGTAGGTACAGGGTGTCCCAAAAAAGTTTTCCTAGGATAAATCTCCGACGCTGAAAGTCAGTTGGGCGCCACTTTTCCATTCTTGAATAACTGCCAATTTGAATAAATGCCAAATCGCTACCAACTTAACAGCGGAAAGAAATTTCTAAAGAAACTTCACTATCGGAAGCTGGAACTTACCAGCAATCAATCATTTTAATGACCAATCCCGGTGCATTTGGGGGAAGGGGGCTAATTTATATAGCCGCCCCTGTCGATTTTCGAATGGGGAGGGGGCTTTAGCCCCTGCCGCCCCCCTGGATCCGCCAGTGGGAAACATCCGTATCTCCAATCCTGCCACAATGACGTCACATATGTGACGTCAGCTCGCAAACTGCGATATCTGCAGTGACGATATCTGGTGACGTCACTAGCGGCGTCCAGTGAAATACCGCCCAAAACCGGGAATAGCGCTCCCTTTGTCCGCGCGCGGTCCACGGGCCCGCGGCGGCAGCGGAGACCCAATAAAGTCAACAGCCCGCCGCCGTATCGGTGGCACGGTGTCTTATGGCGGCGCCAGGCCGCGGGGCTCCCAGCTGGGACACGGGGGAATGTCCGCTGGAGTCATGGCGACGGGGCGGACGGACAGTGGGACAGGGCCAGGGAGAAAGGAGCACGGTGTTTGAGGGAGAGTCGAGGGGGCCGTGACCCTCCCGGAAAGCGGCGATCGTGGTGGTCCCAGATGATGTTTTATTGAGTTCTTACGGAACTTAAAGGTAGTGTGCCAGCTTTCTTGAACCATATGGAGTTAATCACGGGCGTAGTAACAACGTCATGAAAAGTGGGTGGGCCACCCTGTCAAGGGGCCTCCTTTTCCTGACTGTACTGTTTTCTGCACAAGGCCGTCGCGTCGGCTGGCAGTTTGTATTATTGTTGGCCCACTGTCAGCGGCTGGCTGGCAGGTAATCCATGTGCACTTGAACTGCTGATCATTCACATTATCCTTTGTTTGACGCCATCGTCGGCGGATGACGTGTTGTCCGAATCACTCTCTCTCTCTCTCTCTCTCTCTCTCTCTCTCTCTCTCTCTCTCTCTCTCTCTCTCTCTCTCTCTCTCTCTCTCTCTCTCTCTCTCTCTCGCTCTCTCTCTCTCTCTCTCTCTCTCTCTCTCTCTCTCTCTCTCTCTCTCTCTCTCTCTCTCTCTCTCGTGCTGCTCTCTAATGCACTCGGTAATAATGCGCGGCGGTAGAGACCATTCCACAACGTCACATGCGTAAAAGCTCTTGCTCTAACGAAAAATAGGGGAAGGAGGGTGAATTGCGCCACCTTAAGGAAAAACGCTAATTGTAAGAAAACCGCTGGAGATATAAGCTAAGCATGCACTGGTAACCATTTCAAAGAGGAACTCATTGGCTACGATTTAAGAGCCTCCCGATCAATTAAGAATGTTTCGTTTGCTTCTGACAGCTGCTTTTTCAGAAACATGCAAAAGGGCGCATTTGCCAACAACTGCTGTAAATTGCACCAGGGGGATGGCGCAATTAGAACCCAATTGCGCCCTATACTTTAGCATGGCTAATCGAATGAGACGAAATGCATACACGCCGGCAGTCTAATGTCATTGCGGCTTACTTAAACATTTATAATGTTATTCAGGCTGGATAAATAATAAATGTAGATATAAATCGCGATGTTTTTTGCCCAGGTAGATAACTTGACATGTGTCCGTACGCTTGTAAAAGTGCAACGAAAACGTTTACTGTAACCGACTAGATATATGTGAACGTATGCGCTTATACGGTTAAATTTTCATTCGTTTCTCTCAAAATTAATAATTTTTTATCGTTTCGACAACTTTATGACATCAATTTTTACTATTTTATCATAGCTGTCACCTCTCACGCCTGAGTCCATGTTGAAAATGTCGTATTTTGTCAGTTATACCACAAGTTCGTAGCCTAAATGGCAACTGCATTATAAGTTTGACGAGAGAAATAATTTGCGGACTGACGACAGCGGGTTGCTCCCCTGCCTGACATTAAACTCCTTCTTTATTGCAATCAGTTAATGATGCATTCATACTGTCGTGATACAATAGCTACATCATTATTCTATTTGCGTCCCCCTGGCGCAATTGCCATGGGCGCAATTAAAATTGAGGTACTTTTTAATAAAAGCGTAGAAGTTATCATAAAGATGTTGAAGGAAGTTTACTGTTTCAGTGAAATATAATTAAAAAAGGGGCTTTCTTTCTAAATATCACTCTGAAAATCACACAAATATCGCAAATTTTTATAGCCAACGGTTCAAAATACTGCAAAAAAGTTAAGAAAACGCCGTAACATCTTTGATGGCGTAATGAGCGTTGCTGATTGGCTTCATCGGAAAGCTTGGGCCATAAAAGGAACTATCCAGTGGTGAAAATAATGTTTTCGAACACAAAATTCTAATCATGCCATTGAATCCGTGGGAATGTTGGTGGGCGCAATTGGTTAGGAGGGCGCAATACACCCACTTTCCCCTATCCAAACGGCTTAACTCCTCTCAGTATGTTTCTAAATACTTTGAAAGATAATTTCAAATGCCACAACTGACAATTGACGTCCTCCATTAGAACATTGCCCGCGCTCAGAGCAGGTCCGTATAAGCTCAGATGTCCCCCTCTCCCCCTCCCCCCCCAAATGCCCACACCACCGCGTACGCCGCGAGCCAAGCATGTGATCCGAACTGGATCAGTCCGAGACATACGAGATCGGCTGATACGAGCGGCACAATGCAGTAAGGACATCTGAGACCGCAGAGATCCAATGGGATATGGTGCGAGCGAGATGCGCGCGCCCGAGTCACCCGAGCCGTCATATCGTGTGACTCGGGCCGAGCCGGCGACTTCTCAGGACTGGGCGGCGCGTCTCGGCGCCTCCCCTCCCTCCCCTCCCCACGCACCGCCTGCCGCGCCGGCCGCCGACTGCGACTGAGCGCGACCCGCGACCGTCCACACCCCGGCGGCCCCTCCCACCTCCTCCCCCACACACGGCCCGCCGCGCCGGCTGGGCCGTCCGCGCTGTGCCCTCCCCTCCTCTCCCGGCCGTCCGAGCGCGGGAGTGCCGCACTTCTTCTTCTCCTGCATCCCGCCGCCAGCCCGCTCAGGGGGGCGGCGGCGCAGGCGGGTCGAGCGGCGGCTCGGTCCGCCCGACATCCTCGATGAAGGTGACGACCTTCGCCGCCGGGCGGCCGAGGACGTCGACCAGGCGAGGGTAATGAAAGAGCGGACGCCCTGGCCAAGGAGGCGGCCGCTCTTCCCCAGCAGTCAACGCCGGTGGATGTCCGCACTCTTACGCGGGCTGTCGCGCGGCACTCCAAGAGGAAGTGGCAGGCGGACTGGCCGGCCGGTTGGTACCGCACCGTCATGGGGGACCGCGCCCCCGCCCCGGTCCGGACCGCCACCAGGGAGGAGGCCGTCGACATCCACCAGCTCCGGTCGGGCCACTGGGCCCGATCGGAGCAGTACCTCCACCGGATTGGTCGAAGACCTACACCTGAGTGCGCTCAATGCGACGACAAGGAATGCCCTGCGGGCCGCTGCCTAGTCTGCTCTGAAGCAGCGGACACCCCGGCGCACGTATTACTGGAGTGCCCGTGCCTGTTCGGCCCCCGCCTCCAAGCGCTGGGCAACATCATCGGCGCGGCCCACGATGTCCGGCGCGACGACGTGGTGGCGGCCTTGGCCGCCGGATACATGGCCCACAAGAGCCGGTCGGCTACGCTACCGCCCCGGCGGTAGCCGGGGGGTCAAACAACAACAACAACAACCAGGCGAGGGTCGACAGTCGACACTAGTGATGTCAATTTCAGAAATTTTGGAAACCAATACCAAACCGATACTGACCAAAACCACTGAGATTATACCAAAACCGAACCGATTTTCAGAAATAGGGAGAAATACCGACTAGACAGAGGTGCACAAATAGCCCAGCCTGTCTCCTACACGGTCTCCGATGGCTCCGGTTTGTCTCACCGATCATCCTTAGGTATATCCCAACATATCTATACTTTCAAGTAAAGCTGGTTATTTACATTACAGTTATTCATATTTACAGGACGTAAACGCTATTCCTGAAGTGTTTTTATTTCTGAAGCTATCCGGAGATATATCGTCATTTTTTTTAAGAAGCCGAAGACATACGGTATGCGCTGCTTTGGGCAAAGTGCGAGGCAGGACTTGGTACACCTCCACCTGAAATGCATACTGGTGGTGTATAAATAGACTAGAGTGAGGCGGTCTGGTTATTGACTGTGTCTGGAAACACTGGAAAGTCAAGAACTACCCTCATAAAACCACCGGGACGCTCAATTAATTCCTCTCATCCAATGAGGGTTCAGTTCCACATGGACCAGACGGGCGTCCATCTGCCGTCCCATAGCGTCCCTCTCCCGTTTAGTGGGGCAGTTACTACTTGGCGGGCTGAAGGTGAAGTGACGTAACGCTGCAGTGTGCGGTGCACATCAGTGTTTCTGTTTAGGAATATGAAACTTTAAGGAGTGAGTAACAAGTTTTTTCCTGGATCAACATTACTTCATTTAGGTAAGAAAACATTATTTGAGGACGATTTTGCAATATTTGCTAATGGGACGAAGCCCATTAAATTGCTATGGAATACCTATCATATTGAGGACCACAAACGTTCAGAAAACGTTTTGACTGTAGGCTTTAAGAAGCGGCTTTAAATCCTTTTATAATCCATCGCTGACTACATCTATACTGCAATCTATACACATTTCACGTGCATCGCTAATCTCTTCGCTAATACAGATCCTGGTCTATTTTTTCTTGGTGAGCAAACCTCAACTGTCTTGTAAAATTTTCAAGACGCATTCATAGTCATACATTACAGTTTAGAGGCAGATAAATCCGATATTCCTGTTTTCTGCGTGGCTCTGTGAGGTCGGTCCCTGCCATGGATGGTGTGAGACCATCCATGCTGCCGATCGTTCGACGCGCTAGTTTTATTGGGGGTTATATGACCGAAGGACATCGACGGCCGACGGAACTGCCTCGCCTGGCGGGGTCACCAATGTGGAACACGCTGCCGGTTTTTCCGAAGTAAAACTGGAGATTTGCTAGACAAAGTTAGACTAAGTGAAATTAATGTAAGTACTTAGCCATATGAAAGCAAATGTTTGACAGAAAGTAAGCGGCCATTTTGTCGCTGCTGGAGACAACTGCCGGAAAACTAACTGCATTCCCGCAACATCCAATTACTCATCGATACGTACCAAATGAAGCAGGGCAGATTACCATTTTATTTTTCTTAGGATATCGGAATATAACAACATGTTAAAATACCAAAAAGGTGCAATATCCTTGTTTATAAGTTATAACACAGGCTTTGTTCTGAGTCTGTGCCTTTGTATGGATCTCATGTGCTTAAAATCTTTAGAAAAATGCACTAAGTATCCATTTGAATTATTACTTATGCCAACATGAATGGTAGAAGAATAATCAATTGTAATTTGTTGTCAAGTCTAGATGTGTTTTCTCCACCGTCATTGACTGATTTCTTCTTGCTGAGTAATGTTTTGCAACCTATTAATTTCTATGCCAGTGGTGGCTCGAATATTGCTGTTATAGCTATGCAAGGTGTAATCTTAGGTATATTGTTTAAATAAAATTAGGCAAATTCAACTGAAATCATGACTGTAATATTTGAAATATGTCATCTGATTGACCTTCATCATACCAACATATAGCCTGGGCAAGGATTATGTCAAAAATGGCAAGGCAAGAGGAAAATAGAACAAGTTAGATTGTATTGCCACTCCTTTAGTCAGAGAATGAGGACAAGTTATAAGCAAAAAGCACAGATCACCTTGAAATCTTGAAATCAATGTCAAAGCCTACCTACCTGACAACTTGTATGGTCTCCCTCTTTTTAAAATAATGCAATGCATTAGGTAGGTACATTGCTAGGTGTGAAATTTATGCAGAACTTCACAAACCCCATTACAAATCAGTTTTATAGGCATATGCTTCAAATTGCTATGCTTCTCACACTAACTGAAAGGTTTTTGAGCAAACTCATGAGCAAACTCCATGCCAGCATATCTTGTTATTGAGTAAACATGTTGACTACTTAACTGACCATTCCTTTTTCTATAATCATATTAATGACAATTCTACACAGACCTGCAGACAATTCATGACACATTTTCCACCCATGAAATTATTATATACACAACTGAATACAAAGCCTATGTTGAAAATAATCACATATCTCTGTTGCATTTTTGCTGTATAGGTAGGTACCGTCTATAAAACATGAATAATTTGATGTTGTGAGCCTTGTGCCCAGATGAATGTTTGTGGTATTGGTGTTACAACAAGGAAATTGAAAATTTGTCATGCAGTTTAGGGAAGTTATACCTAGGTAATGTTCAAAATAAAGTGAGATGCCTTCAATTACTAAATCTCTAGTACATTGAAGAGCCATATATTCTTTTGAAGGAAATTATTACCTATTTACATTAGAGCTAGGTAGGTAGTTACCTGCATGCTAGGATCTTTCAATGTTGCTCTTTATCAATCAAATTGAATGGAAACTTTAAAAAAAAGTAGAATTGATCAGATAGGATAGGTAAAGCAATTTCACAATTCAGTTGACTTTCAGATTCAGTTCTCATCAAGCCAATTAGGTTGGGTACCTACGTACTTACCAGCACCTCCATAATCGCTCCCCAAAATGCCCCCTGCCACGAACCTCTTACGAAGAGTTTATAGAAGTGCAGGCTGCAGATTTCCGGCCCATGCAGAGTTTTCATTTCTTTGGCAATTCCTTAACTCCACTTGGAGCTCACAACCTTCTATTACCACACCATCACAAAATATAATGTGAAAGTCCTTATACACTTTGCTTACACTGCACAAGACACACATCCACAGCACAGTACAGCAACTGAAGCGAGCTGTTCACTGTTACAATTATCTTTCAAATTCAACTGACACCGATAGCTGGTTACCACGCAACGCGCTAGCAAATAGCTTCAGCTTGTCCCACGAATGACGGTTGCTATGGAAACCAGCTGACGAAACTTTACCAGAACCCATTTTCGAACAGGAGTTTTGTTTTAACTGATAGGCGCCCCAAGAATTTGTGCGCCGTTTTTCGAAACCTGCCCACCACTTTCGCAGTTTTTCTTCCTACATTTTACCTACACGGTGTCTCATGAGACACAATGTTAATCCAATGGGAACTGTCTCGTGGGTGTCTCATGGAGGAGATTTGTAGGAACTGTTTTTGAAGACACGTAAAGAAATGTAATGACCAAATGTCGTTGACAGCTGATTGTATCGACCAATTGCTACCAGTTAGCTGTTTTTATAGTCATTTTTGTACAGAAAACACAAACTGAAATCTGTCTCGCGGCTACCCTCGACGGCTCTTTCCTGTCTCCTACATTGTAGGCAAGTAGGAAGGTTTGTGCACCTCTGCGACTAGATACCGAAATCAGGGAATTATCAAACAAATGCTTCAAACTTTCTCAAGACATATGATAAGCCTTGAAAGGTACCTAATACTTTGAAATAAGGTAACAAAAACAAATCAGGCAATCTGTTAATTATTTGCATTGCAAAAAAAAACATTTATAACTTATTTTGTAACTATTAACAAATATTCAGGTCAGTTACTTTACTGGAATGTGGATTCAAGTCAACTGCATGAGGTGTTAGGAAAATAACTTGAATCCTGAATCTTGTCCATGCCTGAACCATCAAACCTTCTTTCAATTCAAGTCATTCATTTCGAGTCCGGTCAAGACAGGGTTAAGTGTGTTATCATGATCCAAAAGTGGTGACCCAATTGACAATGATGGGCTACACCTTGGGCTGGCTACACCATTAATGTAAATAAAGCCCATGATACCTAGTCCTACAGTTAAACCCAAGTAGCATGGTGATTGGTGACGATACTGACGCAACCAATTTTTCTTCATAAACAAATGTGTAACACAACAAAACTTGATCAATAATTACTTACGAGGCACACTGATAGATAGCAGACACCACTGTAATGATATCGCGATGAAATCTAATGCGTGGTTCACACCGGATCCGTAATGACGCTGTAACCGTTACGGCCGTAATGAGCTAGAGATTTCTCAAGATTCCCCAAGCATTGTGACTTTTCTAGACGAAGTTGAAATGTGGCAACCAGCCGCCGTAAACTGGCAGCGTCCACCGTACTCGTTACGGAACGTAACAGAAGTTGGGAAAATTGAACTTTTCGGCCCGACCGGCCGCCGTAATGACTTTTGTTTACATGTATCTCCAAAACGGTTTGACTGTTTTATGAGCGGTCTTCTTTGGGGAGGGGATGTATCCTTTCTTCATGGAACTGTGCTATCCATAAAACTCATGAGTGCCTGTTACAGCGCGTGCCACGTGCGACGTGAGAGGTTCTAGAAGAGCTCGTCATTTCATAACTCGGGAACGGCTGAAGCGATACAGTTCAAAATTTGTTTGTTGTTTTGGCTGGGTACACACTACACATTCGGTGACCTTTGAACGGTTTTGAATTCCGGCTTCAGCACGAGCGCACGTGCACACCCCTTTTTAATATCTCGGGATCTGCTGGGCCGATAGCGCTCATATTTTGTATGCTAGAGGACACCATGCAAACATGAATATTGCACAGGTTGGCAAAGACATTAGTATGCACGTGCGCACGTGCGGACCCCTTTTTAGTATGTGGGGATCGGCTGGTCCGATTGCGCTCATATTAAGTATGGTGAAAAGCACTATGTTTTTAAGCATATTGCACGGGCTGGCAAAGACATTGATTTGCACGTGCGCACGTGCGTACCCCTTTTTCATATCTGTGGATCGGCTGGGCCGATAGCGCTCATATTTTGTATGCTGAATAGCACCATGTTTATATGCAGATTGCACGAGTTGGCAAAGACATTGATTTGCACGTGCGCACGTGCGTGCCCCTTCTCCATATCTGGGGATCCGCTGGGCCGATAACGCCCATATTAAGTATGCCAAATGACACCATGCTGACTTGCAGATTGCACTGGTCAGCGAGGATATTAGGCTAGCACGTGCGCACGTGCGCACCCTTTTTCCATAACCGCAGATCGGCTGGGCCGATAGAGCTTATATTAAGTATGCTGAATAACACCATGCATATTAGTAGACTTCACAGGTCAGCGAGCGTATTGGCCTGCACACGTGCGCGTGCTTACCCCTTTTAATGACATGTTCTGATTGCTTGGGATTGCATCTTTGGTAGGTTAAGCCAAGGTATCGCCGAGCAGTTATGAAGCTTCCAAATGTTAACGAGGGCAGCGGTCTGCACTCGCGCACGTGCGGACCCTTTGGCCTTTTACCTTAGCTCGAATCAATCTGCCAATTATTATTATTTCTTGTGAGCATGCCCTCAGCTTGTAACGCTCACGGCTTACTTTGTATCTTGTGTGTGGAGCTCTGAGTTCTGAGTTTCACGGAGTTCTGAGTAAACTTCACCGGCCATATTGCTCAGGCTACCAACTGAGCCGGTCCCGTAGCTCAGTTGGTAGAGCGTTGGACTCCGCGTGGTGAGAGCACGCGTTCCCGGTTACAACAGTCCGGGTTCGAAGCGCGACGGGCGCTTGACCTTTATGGGCCTCCTGACAGGTATGGTTGTGGTTGGTGGCAGGCCGTAGCCAGGCGAAGTCAGTGAGGGGACCGGCCGTGCGCGGCTATGTGCGCACGTTAAACTTTGGACTCTAAATTCTGCCATAGAACTGGAATTGCGCGATCGGAGGGTGGAGGGCAGGGTCACCGCAACAAGCTTCGCTTAGCGGTGGTTCTGTCCTTGTGAATCCTTCCCATCAAAAGGTTCGGACTAAATTTGTAAGAAAAAAATATTGCCCCGCTACTTGCTAAATTTGATACTTGGACTTGTAGATATTTGCAGACGTTTGAATCCACATTGACTCTTGGCAAGCCAATCGAGCAAATGGTATACAATACAGATTCTGGCGTCCGTTGGTATTCCCATCACCCACGAATAGCAAAGAATGTAAGAAATAAGCTTCAGCGTTGACGGGCATAGACATGCCCTCTTGTAATGCTAGAAATAATGCAAGAATCTCCGTCCAGTGTTCTGCCCACAGGCGTTTAATTAACAATGATATAACTCGATACCATTGCAGACCGCTCTGTCAGAGTGAAATTAACAAATTAAAAGGAAGAGAGTAAAACAAGTCTACATTCTGGCGCTCTGTTATTAAAAACAGCTCTTCGCTCTAGTCCATTTTCCGCTTGCTATAAACAAAATAGAGTTTTGGCGCACTTGATTCGAACGGTGACGCTCAGCGATGGCAATTCCCGGTGCACACCGAATCCGTAACCATTACGGCGTTACGGCGTCAAAAAATCGAACTACGCATGCGCGTTGCATTGTGCCCTCCACTTTCGAGATATTTTTTAATCGCCACCGTATTCATTACGAAACGTAACGGTCATTACGGATCCGGTGTGAACCACGCATAAGTAAAATGTCCATAATTTTACGGAAGCATTGACACACGTCACGTGTCATCTCTTCCATAATGGCGGCCTTACAGGCGGCGGCCATTTGCATTAATGATTAAACTGTATAAAATAAAGTTTTCTTTTCTTTTTTGCTTAAGTCCACTTAAATCGAAATTCCTTGTATAAATTTTGACATCTTAAAATTAATTCAAGAAAGTTGTAGGCCACTTTTGCTGAAAAAATGAAGTACCAGAAAAGCATAGTTGTTCAATTATTTTCAATTAATTATTGAGCTATATCGGTTCCTCAACCTGGCGCAGCTGCGACATTAAAATGATGATGATGATGATGATATTTATTGAACAGAAAGTACTGGAACAAAAGAGTAAATCGGAGATTGGTGCAGAAGCTCAAGGCTTAATTCGGGGCACCTCTCTCCGTGCACACTCATTCACAAACATACAAGCTTACGTGCAGACTCGTACCTATGCTTTACACTATACACATACATACAAACACACACTCTTAATCACTTGTACTGGCACGCGCACACGTAACAATTCTTGGCGTATCAGGTAATTGTTGTGTACTATTATTAGCGTCACGTGCATACATGCACTCTAGACCTGTCCAAAAAAAAAACAACTTTTCGATGGACAAGCTCCCCTGGTGTTTTCCCATTGCTAGATGGCCCAATAGCTAGCACACCGAATTTCAGCCCTCTAGCTAAACCCTCGACCCTAGCGCAAGAGCGTCAAAATTTTCCGGTGCTAAGTACACAGAGAAGGCCATTCTCCGGTGCGAGTCCTGCAGTTGTGTCAGCAGCACTACGCATAAATGTAAAATAATGTGTGGTGAGATCCGTGTCATTGTCTGACACATCGACACATCTTCGCTCGTAAACTCGGCACAGGTGGTCTAACCCGTCTGATTTGTATTGAATAATACATTACCTAGGAATGGTAATGACACAAAACAAAACGACAAACACGAAACAAGTAACAACTGGCAAATCATTATGCCACTTTTCCGAGGTAGGCAGCTTTACCCTACTTTAGATATAAGGTAACCAAAACACAGCGTCTGGTTTCCACTGCTGCTCGTATTTGGTACGAAAGACATATGTTGATGAAACGATAAAACAAATGCATTTCTCAACAGACGATAAACAACCTAAATCACATCTTTTCTGTCACATCACAGCCAATGAAAGACGCACAGCACTGATCAGTCACAGAATCACAGTCTCATGGCCTCAGACGGCGGCTGACAAGGTGGCTTTGCTGTAGTCTGGGTACCGCTGACGGTGCGCCTCCACAGCCTGTAGCAGCTCCTGCAGCTCGAAGTCGGAGGTCGTGATGTGGCCGGTGAAGTCACTAATGAGCTTTACTCCGCGCTCCGCAGTGTCGTTTGTGACCCGCAGGTGCAGGACGAATGTCGCCAGGCGATCAAAGTCCGGATCACCGTCCCACGGCAGCGGCTTCCGCAGAAATCCCGCGCTGATGCCGAGGACTCCGAACACTGTGCGGGATTCTGGTCCGATGAAGTCATCCAGTTCCAGTGCCTTCACTTGGCCGGCCTCGGTGGGCAGAGTCGGGAGATCGGGCTTGCCCATTCTGGTTGCGGTTGCCTGCTCCGTCGCATACTCGTGTATGACGTCTGCCATCCGCCGTTTCGTTGGAGGATCCACCAGGGAGCTGACCAGCGCCAAGGTAACCAGCTCCTGCGTGAGGTACCAGGTGTGGCGACCGTACACCTCCATTGCCGCCTCCGCTACCTTAGGGTCCACCCTGCGGAGAACGTTGAGGTCCTGATACCTGCTGAGGTCGCTGACAGCGGCATCCGCAGCTGTTGTGCAGGTGAGCCACTCTTTGACGTAAAAGAGGCAGACAAACACAGCGAACCGCCGCAGCTTGTCGTGCATGTCCTTGGAGATGATGCCCAGCTCCAGTAGCTGATGTCGGAACAAGAACATCTTGATGCCGTAGCCCGTAGATGACGTGGGCCATCCAGCGCGCCTTGTGGCAGGCACCCGGTTTCTTGAAGCGCACAGATGCAGCGCCGTTTGCCTCTGTCGAGTCGCCGCCCAGAGCTATAACTGCAAGGGACGCAGACTCTTCGTAGTCCGCACGCAACTGCTTCTTCCCACGAATGCAGGCCAGCACTGTCAGCACCTTTGTCGCTTGTTGCTTCAAATCGTCTTCCTCTGCCGCCTCGAGTGGTCGGCATGGCACGAACGAGTGGCCAGGAACAGTCTGAAAGCGAGAGAAATAAGATGGGTCCATTTCTATTACCGGTATACAAATGAATCCGAAATGTATCTACCAAAAATGAGCACGATTTAATTTGAAAGCGACCATCAATTAAATTATCTATATTAGCTGCTGGGTTATTGCAGCTGTTTTGTGTGAATATTTTCATGGGAACCCAGCATAGCACAAAACAGAAAGCAGCCCATATTTAAAAGTGAGATGTGGAAATGAAACGACTGAAAATGTCCACTATTCATGCGACAAAACAAATTAGTGCTTTTATCGTTTTTGGTGCATATTTTATGCTGACGAGGCAACATTAAACAAACACACTAACCTCAGTTACGTAGCTGGTAGCGGTGCAGTAGAGTCGGTGGACGTGGCGCTGCGGTGCGGTCGGTGACCGGGGGACAAGTGACCGCGCCGACCGGTCGCGGCTCCCAGGTCAGCGTGGTCACGTGACCCAACCCCTCCGGTAATATGGCGAAGGCGGCACAGGGGCGGCGCGGGGATATAGGTGGGGGGAGGGGGGGGGCGCAGACCATGACACGGATCTCACCACACATTATTTTACATTTATGCGTAGTGCTGCTGACACGACAACTGCAGAACTCACACCGGAGAATGACCTTCTCTGTGTACTTCGCACCGGAAAACTTTGACGCTCTTGCGCTAGGGTCGAGGGTTTAGCTAGAGGGCTGAAATTCGGTGTGCTAGCTATTGGGCCATCTAGCAATGGGAAAACACCAGGGGAGCTTGTCCATCGAAAAGTTGGTTTTTTTTGGACAGGTCTAATGCACTCACACTCGCGCGCTCACACACACACACATCGCATTTTCAAACAGTTACACTATACTCCATCATACGCATCATACATTCACACACAATCAGTCATTAATGTCTCGCGTTCATTGCACATCAGCGACCGCCGCACGAGGAGGGACACCCGCCCACAGCGCCCCGGAACAGCCGCCGGGAGCCGCCGCCCCATGCGCCCGAGAGGAGTTTTGGTGATCAAAATCTGTGGGAATTAATTACGGAGCGAGCGAAGCGAGCGTAGTCTTTCCTTAGATTAACGGAAATTTCTGAGTATGAGCGGCCGGCCGGCCGGCCGGCCGGCCGTGGTCACGCTTTTGCGAGGCTTATATCTCAGCAACCACTTGACCGATTTACATGCGGTAAATTTTGTAGGGTAGCTTCATTCCTTTTACCAAGTATTGGACTATTCCCGATGCATGTGGGTGACCCCTTATGCACGTGCCACGTGCAAAACGAAAAGGTGTCAGTTTTGTAATTGTTGCAATATCTCGGTAACTACTTGGCCGATTGCGCTGAAAGTTGGCATGTAGGTAGGCACCCACTAGGCACTGCATATCCATGTGCCAGAGTTGGGGTGCTGCTGCACGTGCGCACGTGCAGGGGTCGTTAGTCTAGATCTCGAGAACGGCTCGACCGATTGCGCTCAAATTTGGTACACAGTTAGGGACCGGTTAGTAGGGTGCCGTGCACAAGTCAGTTGGGACCCATTTTGCACGTGCGCACGTGCAGGGTGCCGCTTCCAGATCTCGAGAATGGCTCAGCCGATTGTGCCCAAATTTGGCACATCGCTAGAGACCGGTTAGTAGGGTGCCGTGCACAAGTCAGTTGGAGGTACCCCCTCGCAAGTTCGCACGTGCAAGGCCCACCCTCTCGCTCGCTCCGTTAGTCGCCCCAAAAGGCGTTATACTGGTTATGTATTTCTGGAAACAGCTTGCCACCTCTCGTCCGCTGCCCGGGTTGAGTAACTCGCCATAAAGTAGCATCTTAAGTTGTTTGGATGTTGGCAAAGTTCGAAAGTCAAGATTGAGAATTGTGGATAGTTCCTCGAAAAGCGTTTGTCGAATATTATTGTATGTAGTGCAATGAAGGATGTAGTGTTCCGCAGTTTCAAGTGAATGGCCGTATGGACAAGAGGGTGAATCTGAAAGGAGTAAAATGTTTTTAGATGTGTTCAGTTTTGAAACTGCTGTGTGCGAGTCAAGCCAAAAGCCAATTATATTTTATAAGTGTTTATGATAAAATTTCTAGCGATCTGTATCTGTTGAGAGAGCAGGAAAGAGAACACTAATTGAAGAAAAAAAATTATCCACAGGATCATGACAGCATCGCTCACTACAAGGCTTTTTGAAGTTGAGCGAAGTTGAAGATTTGTGGGCTGATGGGGGTGATGATGAAGTGACAAATGCTGCCCTAAATATTAGATGATAATGTTGAAGCTAGTGCTGTATTAAACAGGGTTTTGGATAATGTAATTGCACTGCAGTAAAATGGAGAGGAAGACAAGGTCAAGATCAATCACAGACTCCTCAAAACAAAGTCAAATTTGTTGCTAATAAATGCTTTGGAAATTTTGAGAAAGGTAGTTTAAGTATGTTTTCCAGCATACAGTGAGTTAAACATTAATTCATGTTTATGTCTTGCACATTGGCTTTCTTTGTAGGATAATTATCCTCATGGTATTGGAATTTGCTAACACTGATAAGTTGCCATTTAACATTGGTAGACTTTTTACAGGCAAAGTGAAAACTCGGGCATTTTGCAAAATGCCTAGGCAATTTGCAAAATGCCTGACTGGCTAGGCATTTTGCAAAATGCCCAGGCAATTTGCAAAATGCCTGACCGCCAGGCATTTTGCAAAATGCCTGAGTTGTGATTGATTTATTTTACCGTTTTTGTTTACCACAGGCGTTGACCATGTCGCTCCCATGTGCCTGAGCCCCAAACACATTCAATATTTACGAATATACCCACGTCTTGCGCCATTTCCGTCGAGATGGAACCATTACTGAATGGTGTAGATTGAGCCAACGTCTCCCTATAATTTTCGTATACGGAGTTGTAGCCGTTCGTGTGTAGGAATGCTGCGATGGGGCGCGAAGCATGGCACATAGAAACATGGGCGCGGAAAAACGTGGCGACCGGCCGAATATTGACCCGACATTCTTCGCTTCCCGTGCTTATTTACATCACGGCAACAGAGGGCCGCAGCGACACGGGGTTGCCAGCGATCGATAGAACAGAGACAAGTGTATCCAATAAAATTTTTTGTTAATCACGTGTCACGTGGAAAGAAATAGTCTATATCTTGAGAAATCAGCAATTTTTGGTACATTTCAGGAAAAACAGCATTTAAAAAACAATGGCAATGCATTAGAATGAGATGAGATACATTCCATAGACAACAAGAACATGTGGCTTTTCCGCTTTTCCAGAAAAACAAGTTTTTGGTCATCCACGACCCACGTGCACACCTTTGTAATAAAAAGACGCTTAGAAATTACAAGTTTTACATGCAACGGGCATGTTCATCTTTACACAGTCACAATGCGTTGATAATGTAGACGTATGGCTAGCCAACCAAGCTACCATACATCGAAAGAACATTCTTTTCTGATCAATATCCACAGTCCACACAAAGTATTTCCAGAGTCATCAAGGCTCTTAGAAACATAACCGTGTTTAAGGCGTGTTGACCGATAAAGCCGCGCCGGGCGCCCGGTAGCCGGCGCGGCGGCCGGGCCGCTCGCGCTGCCTGGGGCTCAGTGACCTTGAACTCGGCAGCGCTACCCGGAGAATGTCTCACTGTGTGTCCTCCCACTTGGTGCGTATCGCTTGTGATTAACCCCTGTTGGCGGCACTTACAATGATGCTTACGCATCGTCGCTGGTGTGAGTTCGATGTCAGGCATTTTGCAAACTGCCTGAGAAAATAATTTCAGGCAGTTTGCAAAATGCCTGGTGGGCCAGGCAGTTTGCAAACTGCCTAGGCATTTTGCGAAATGCCTGGCCGGTCAGGCATTTTGCAAATTGCCTGGGCATTTTGCAAAATGCCTAGCCAGTCAGGCATTTTGCAAATTGCCTAGGCATTTTGCAAAATGCACGAGTTTTCACTTTGCCTGTAACAGACTGATGTATTTGATATTACAGTTGATGTGTTTGCCCATTTGTTAGGACATCATGCATTTGGGAGAAATGTGTCATGATTGCCATTTTTCTTCATCCAGTGTCATTTAGCAAAATCAAATTTGAGTTCAGAAGGTTTATCAAAAATGCTTTCAAATATTTTATGACAGTAGTTGGTTTTCATGATACCGACAAAATACCAAATGCTTTTGGTATATAATACCGAATACCGAATCGGTATTGGTTCGGTATCGGTATACCGAAATTTTGGTAACCGATTGACACCACTAGTCGACACCCCAGCGGCGGCGGCGGGCCGCCTCACAGGCCGGACAATCGGTCAGCAGGTGCGCCGCGCTGTCGGGCTCCCCGCACGCGGGGCATTCGTCGTTGGCTGCTAGGCCAATCTTGTAGAGCGTGTCGCGGGTCAGCGGTGATGTGCCGGTCCTCAGCTGGGACAGCGTCACCGACCCCCAGCGCGCCAGGGAGTCGTGGCCAGGCGTGGGGTCCGGGTGCGTGTGGGCAGCGGTTGCCCTCTGTCGCGACAGCTCCCGGACATGGCGCGCAGACCGCCCCTGCAGGAGCGCGCACGGTCTCTTCTCTGTTGAGGTGGAGTGGAACTGGAGAGTGCCGCACTGTGTCCTCCCCTCCCCTCACGGCCGGCATTGCCGCGCTGTGCCCCCCCCCCCCTCCCTCCGAGCGGGGGGGGGGGGGTGCCGTCTAGAGGTGGCAAAAGATGAAAATTTTGGGAACCAGACTCGAACCAGACCCGGTTGGACATTTCTGGAACCAGTCGGACCCGGTCTTAGTTGGAATCGGAACCAGTTGGACCCGTTCCCCAAAAGTCAATTAATACAAACTACTTGTAGGTATCATTAGTTGGCAGTTGCATCATGTAAAACAGCCTATTTCCAATTGGGAATACTCATGAGCTACTGTGTGCAAAGAAACATTCACTTAATTCACTTCATATTTTGCAATAATGTGTAGTGTGCAAGATGTATAGTTTATGGTAGGACCCGGTTGGACCCGTCAGAAAATTTCCAGGAACCGGTCTGGACCCATATGGGTCCAGACTGGTTCTTTGGACCGGGTCCTCGGGTCCACATCTTGCCACCTCTAGTGCCGTCCTCTCCGCCGCCGCGCCGCGGCCGTCCGTCCCGAGCGGCGCCCACCCCCCTCACCCCGCCCCCCGGCGCTGACCGGCCGCTCCCCCTCCCCTCCCTCCGCCGCCCCGCCGAGCCGGGTGGCCGCGCGGCTGGGCGTCGTCCCCGCAGGCCACCGGAGGACACCTTCAGACCCAGACGGCAGTGTCGAGTGATTCTGCGCCGCCGCCGCCGCCGCCGGGAGAGCCAGGGAGCTGAGAGACAGGATAAACTTCCTCCCGTGCTGGTTCGGTTTCTGAGCACTGGTGCATGAAAACCGTCTACATAAACTTGATATGAACTTGGATGAATTGTGGAATCTAACTTAGTTGCTGAAAGAGCGAGTACACAAAGTCATTGACATAAACGAAGTGCTGTAGTTCGTGCAGTAGTGCGACGACTGTGAGAGAATTGATATCAATCGATGAAATGCGAACCTGTTTGCTAGTAGGGGGCATTTCCGAGTCGATTTTTGATTGGGTGGCCTTGGGCACGGCGCTTTGGCTGGAGGCGGGTGATGCGAACTGCATTGGCTCCTCATAATGTCAGAATATCTATCCACGCTTCGAATGAGTGTTGCAAAGAAAACCCTTTGCATTTAATTACTTATCGCAATCGTTCATGACAACAACATCAGATCATGGATTATGTAAATCGTCAATGAAAGAAAATCAGGGCTACAAAACTGCTATCTCGGATTTTTGAAATTTTTGGATTTTGACCCCCAAAAATAAAAAAAATAAAGTTTTTGGATTTTTTGGATATCGTCTACTAGTTTGATTCCTGCATCATACATGTCTTTAACAAACACCGGCCTCCTATCTACCGTTATCTCGTCATTGTGCCATAAACACTGGGAACGAACTTCTGTCGCATATATGATCGGGTTTTGCTGGTGAATGTTTTGAAAGTCTGATAAAATATCCTTGTAAAAGTCCGGAATTTTCAACCGTTGCAAAAACACATTACATTTTCTGATTCTGAGCACATCTTGGATATCGAACTGACCTACTCTGGATTGCAAAAGAACACGCCATGCCGATTCCCTACATTTCACTATTCGAGTAATCCACGTTAGCCTTAAGGCCGTATAAAACCGAGCAACATTTATTGCACCCAGTCCGCCGTCTTTAATATCCTGACACAAGACGCTTTGTGATACTTTCGGAGGTCTACCGCGCCAAACGAACTTCATAATTAAACTTTGAATTTCTCTTAAGTCTACTTGTGCAATTGAACTGCAGGTTGCCACATACACCATTTGCGACGCTAATAATGCTTTGGTGACAACTATTCTGCCTTTTATCGTCAGGTTACGCTGCGACCATGAATTGACTGTATTTCTTATCCTTTTTACTACCGGGGCGACATTATCCTCGTTGCATGGCTCTGTTGCGCTAAACCAGACGCCTAAAATTTTTACTTTTGTCTGCGCCTCGATTCCACAAATGGAGTCTCTCCTAATACGCGTCGGGCCCAACCACATAATATTGCACTTCTGTACGTTTATCTCCAGACCAGAAACGTTCTTAAAGTCAGACAGTACTTTCATCACTCTGTTAACCGAAGCTGGGTCTCTGAGGAACAGCGTGGTGTCATCGGCGTATTGAGATATTTTTATTTCGTTTCCGTTTATCTTGACGCCCACAATGTGTTCTGAGTCCCTGATTTTAATTGCGAGAGTTTCAACTACCAGATTAAATAGCAGACCACTTAATGGCGAACCCTGGAAAGTTCCGCGCGAACATGAAAACCAATCGGACGTTAATCCATTATTCTTTACCGTAAGCAATGCATTACTGTATAGTAATCGGACCCACGCTATAAAGTCTGGCCCGAAGTTAAACATTTTGAGGACATATACAATAAAGTCATGTTCAACGGAGTCAAACGCGTTTCGATAATCTATTGCCAAAAGAATACCTTCCGTGTTGTCCATTTGACAGTATTCTATTACATCTGAAATCAGTCTAATGTTTTCACCTATAAATCTTCCTTTAATAAATCCTGATTGACTGTGATGCACTAATTTATCGATCACATTGCTTAGCCTACTGGCAATCACTTTAGCTATTATTTTATATACTACGTCTAATAAACAGATCGGTCTTTTATTTTTAAGCTGCATCTGATTGCCCTTTTTCGGGATCAAGGTTAGAATTCCTCTCCTATGAGAGATAAATAATTCTCCCTCCTCTTTTGCGAGATTAAAGTACTCTACCATCATTTTACCCATGTCCTGCCAAAAGAATGCAAAGAACTCTGCCGTAAATCCCGATATCCCTGCCGCTTTATTCCTTGCCATTTTATCTAACGCGTCTTTGCATTCCTCCAAGGTTATCGGCCCCTCGCATGCCGTCATTTCATCTTCAGACAACCGGGGAACGTTTTCCTCATCTATAAAGTCATGCAAGACACGGTCTTTGTGAAGTTTTGATTTATACAGTCTGCTAAAGTGTGTAACACAAGCATCTAATATTGGCTTATTTCCCCTAATAAGTTTTCCGTCGTCCGTAATGACAGTAGTAATGTTTGTTTGTGCTTGTTGCCTCTTGCATAAGCGTAAGAAATACCGATTTCTCTCCTTCTTCTATCCACCTAGCTTGCGAATGTAATATAGCCGATTTTCCTCTTTTTTCCTTTAACTCATCTAGCATCATTTTCAGATTTTCATATTCTGCCCGCTGCTCATCAGTGGGCATAATTGCAACGATTGATTCTAATTCATTTGCTCGGTTGTAAAGTTCACTTTCCTGTTTCCGATTCTCTCTGGCTAACTTCTTGCTATGCCTGATGGTACGGACTCTAATGTTGCTTAACAGCATTTCTATTTTTAATCCTATGCTTGTAACCTCGATATATGCTCCACGATTACGTTTTGCCTTTTCAATTTCTACTCGGATATCGTTCACGTGATCCAAGTCATCCAGAAGTGCATTATTATAACGCCAAATCCCAGGGCCACGACGCTCATTATTAATCTGAATATCAAGAAACACAAAGCTATGGTCACTCAATATGCCAGTATCTATCCTCGCTTCTGTCACGTTATTTGCTATAAGGTTTCGGCTCGTGAAAACGTAGTCAATACGTGACTGCTGTACTGGGTTAGTCCTACGCCAAGTGTACCTACGCACTGTCGGATGATGGTACCGCCATACATCTTCTAGCTCGAATTCACTGAGGATATCTTGTAATTTTCTGCTGGCTCTCGTACCATGGTATGTGTCGTTGTCAGTATCCAATCCGCTCATTCTAATATTAAAATCCCCTGCAAGACAGATATCATGCGTTTCATAGCAAAGCAATAACTCTCGCACTTGATCTAAAAAATTACATTTTTCGCGCTGGTTATCAACCGATGGACCATATACCCCAATGATATAGCTCGGCTCTTGGTCCGTGGCACTGTTAAGTTTTGCGCAGATAATCCGGCCTTCACAATCAAACGTCTTACTGGGAGAGCCTGCAAAATTTACTGGAAATAGCATCGCCACTCCACCCTGACCTGATTCCACACTATGAGAGAAAAAAATAGAACCTGACCATTCGCTCTTCCAAATAAATTCGTCATTCTGAGTTGAGTGGGTTTCTTGTAACACTATTATGCTATTTTGATAGTTGATTCTAACGTGCCTGAAAATTGAACGGCGCTTAATACGATTTCGAAGACCGCGTGCGTTAAAAGTTACAATAGATAGTCGCTGCATTTTGTTAACTTCTTCTGTCATTCTCAAGGTGACTGTAAACTGTGGGCGCGAACTGCCTCGGCACTCCGCCGCGGAACCCCATCCCCACCGGAACCTCTGGGACCCACTGTGACGTGGGTATCATGTGACGTTCCCCTCCATCCCACTCACATTCCCTCCCCCCATTACCAGAACCTCTCATCAACTGCCCGCTATCACCTGCTCCACGCAACAGAGCCCCGGGCGACGCAGCCACCTGGTCAGAGGTGAGAACACAACCCGGACGGTGACCTATCACCGGCCAGACACGCGCTCTAATCTCAGCTTTAATCTCACTCAATCTCATAACAGGCGCAAGCTCCAAAACGTCCGGCAATATATGTGATAGTCCTTACCGCCTTCCATCCACATACCAAATTTGAGATCGATACCTCTTTTTTTGGCGAAGTTATAGCGAAAAAACTGTTCAAAATTGATGACGTCAAATTTTCAAACTCAATTTTTAGCAATTCTAGACCCCGTAGCGCAAAACAAAGATCACCATTAGACTCCCCGTGACGAGCTGCATCGAATCAATACCCATTTTATGCAAAACTATCAACTTTAAAATTTGACCTTTTTTGGCCTGACCTTGACCTGACCTTGACCTGAACTTCACCAGAAAGTGACCTAAGCCGTACCTGATAGTCTTATAGCCAACACCATTAAGTTTGAAATGAAAAATTGGCCATAAAACATGCATCACACAACCTTAGTAAAGTTGGGCTCATGTGACCTGACCTGTGACCCTTGGTGACCTGACCTGTGACCTGACCTGGTATTGTCAGTGACCTCTAATAGCAACATATCTACTAGGCAACTGACGCCCTATCGCTGATTCTCGACAAAATGCGTTTTCCTCGGTGTTATAGCGCATTCCCTAGAAGACCCGTGAACGGTGAAACATTTCATCTTTGACCTGATCTGTGACGTCATCGGTGACCCCGAGGTCAATGAAATTTGGTTTCCTTCGACAAATTTGACAGGCCTTTCGAACGCCGTTTGAATTTTGCGGATCCGTCCAGTAGTTTCAGAGATACGAGGGGGGGGGGCAAAAAATAGCCCCCCCACCAGGTCGCGTTATAAACAGACCCCACCAGGGCGCGGGTTAAAACTCAACGCATCCAAAACCGAAATCCTTCTCCTCGGCACCCGTCAGAACACCCGTAACCTCACCCCTGTCAGCGTACGGGTCGGTGGTGGGACCGTCCAGGAGAGCCGGACAGTTACGAACCTAGGCGTGCTGTTTGATCGTCACTTCAATTTGAGTTGGGATGCACACGTCAGTGACGTGGTTCGCCACTGTACCGGCCTCCTGATCGGTCTCCGCCACCTGAGACATTTCCTCCCGCAGCACGCACTGAAAACTATTGTTGAGGGGTTGGTCATCCCGCGCGTGAGATACTGCATATCCGTTTACGGAAACGGTTCTGCCGACAATTGCATCAAACTTCTCAAAATTATTAACTTCGCTACAAGAGTTATTACCGGCCTCAAAAAGTACGACCACGTGTCTCGCGCGCGGGATGACCTGCACCTCACATCGGCCTCTGATATGTACCGGGTCGCAGCGGTGACTGTCGCGCGCGGTGAGCCGACCGTCCTCGCCTCGCTGTTCACCACGAACGCGGGGTCGCGGGCCAGTGGTGACCGCACAACCAGGAATGATCGTCGCCTACGGCCACCGGTAACGCGCACTGCGGCTGGGCAGCGTGCCTTTTCGTACCAAGCGACCACGCTTTTAAACCAGCTGCCTACTGCCTTTTTAGATCTCGGCCCGGGCAGTTTCAAGAGAGCAGTGAAGGCGTTTTTCTGATGAAGTGACGAGTGGCTGTGATTGACGATGGTTTGGTTGCGTATGGCGTGTGTGTGTGTCTGTGTGCGTGTCGTGTGTCTGGTATGGATATAGGTGTGCGATTTCTGACATTTTTATTCCCATTTAACCCTGACGTACGCGTTTTTACTTGCCATGACTTAAGACACGGAATAGCCACGGTATACTGTGGAGTTGTCTGCCTCCGTCAATACAATTACCCCAACAGCACATTCAAAATAAAGTCCACCAAAAGCAGGCCTGTCAGATTGTGTTGTAAACAAATAAATGCTCAAAACGTAGCTTAAAGCTACAGGTTCGACATAGCGATATTTCATTGCCTTCTTTAATCTCTATCAGACAAAGTTTTAGCAGTAAGGAAGCATGAAATTCCTAAAAAAAATGTCAGAAATATACTAATCTTTATCTTACGTCCAGAACACCCTACTTGTGGAACCAAAAAAGGGAGTACAAGCAGACTCCTGAATGTTCTTGAAAATGGCTATCAAGGATTCTTTGAAAAGTCGAGCATTTCACAAAAAAGGGGTGGGCGTTTTACCCGCCCTGGGCGCATTGCCCCACTCTAGCCTACATAGAGTGGAGCACAATCACTTGAATCATCATCAAAAATAAGGCCACGACGGTCCCACCCGCTCTGCCACAGTCAACTATGACAAGCACAGGAGAGATCACGTCAATGTGTAAATACACATGCACAGGCAATAGGTATAAATCATGATGGAAGATGAAGACAACATCCGAACAGTATCGCAAATATTTCTGGCTTTAACCCTCGCCCGTATGGGGGGGGGGTCGAACGGACCCCCTCGTTTTTTCGCGAATATCTCACGTAAAAAGCGGCCGATCCCAACGAAACTTTAGTGCCCTCGCGCTAATCAATTTTACACCTACCCTAAAAATTTCATGACCCTGACCCAGATGACCTTGGACCTGTGACCTTCTTTTCGAGACCATGTTTGGCTGGAATTGCGATTCGGCGTACGTCGGCTTACGCGCGTTTGCAGTCTTCGTGGTTTCAAGCGTTCAAACATGTGATATGATGTTGCTTCCATGCATTAAGGTGGGTGTCAAGGTCACCTGAAGATCAGGCCAGGTCATTGACCTTTGACGACCTGACCTCGTTTCACTTTTTCGAATTTTACATGTTGCTAGGCTGGTTTTCGGAGCTGAATTCAAATTTAGCAACTATTTGAACATTCACGAAGTAGTTTTGGTGCCATCTTAATTCCTAATTGTTGCGAAGCTGTCAGAGGCGATTGACACCTTCTACACCTTAGGCAGGACCCCTACTGGTTGACCTGACCTGACCTGACCTGACCCGACCTGACCTAAATGCATGAAAACATCATCTGTGATCAAAACTAACATGATAGTCGTGATCAACACCCTGAAAAACCCCATGGCAGCCACACTTTACGACGTTCTAACAGGTCCCGATTTTCCCGACTTAGATCTGATGGGTCATTGACCTCACCTGGAAGGTCAGCCAATGACGTAGGACCTTAAAATGGGGTATGATCAGCTTTCTCTCGTCACGGGAAACACGTTCGTTTCTTCTGCGAAGCTCTAGCTCGATCAGGGGCTAAACGGCAAGGGGGTTCCAACTGACCCCCCCCCCCCTCCCCCTGATACGTTCGCGGCTGGCAAAACACCAATACGGGCGAGAGTTATGAGGCGCGCCGGGTCCTGGCTCGGTCGCGCTGACCTCCCCAGCCGCTGATATGCGGTGGCCCGGGTGTTTGTTTTTTGTGTTGTTGGGTTAGGCCCAAGCACTCTGCACCCGGCTACGGGGTGCGCTCCCTCGGGAGCAGCGGTGCCGCTCCAAGGGAGCAGCCTGCGTGAGGTGCCAGTCCAGCCCGGAGTGGGAGCGCGGCGTGGTGAAGAAGGATTTCAATTTTCAGTATCCTGAGGATGGGAACGATGGAACGGACGGTGGCCGAGGTGTCGTCTGTGATTGATATGAGGCATTACCTGGTGGCGGGTCCGAGGTTTGAGCTGCTACCTGGAACCCTTACACAAAGCACGCATCTCCGATGGTCGTTCAGCGGCGGGGGCGTCCCCTCGTTTGCCCCGGCCGGCGGGGGACCTCCCGCAGCGACCCTTGGTCACCCACGCGTTGTTGGCGTCGGTGGTCTGCCAGACGGGACCCGACCCGACCGGACCCGCGGCGCGCCGGGCAGACTGGCCCGGTCCCAGGTGGCCGGAATTCCTGAAAGGTGTCGGCTCCCACAGTATTCTCGAGGTCCGCCCACCCTGTGATGGTGACTGGTCCGTCTCCCTCTGGCTTCTTCTTCTGACTTCTGTCTCACACGCAGCCGTCAGTCGCGCAGTCGGCAACTCGTTTCCTGAGCTGTCTTGCAAAGTTTTGTTTGATGCACCTTATGAAACACACAGTTTGTATTCATTGACTTTGGTGGAATCAAATGGGTCCAACTGGTTCCGATTTTAACCCTCGCATGCGTAGGGGGGAGGGGGATCGGATGGACCTCCCCCATGGTTGTTCGCGAATAACTCGCGCAAAAAGCGGTTGATCGCGACGAAACTTCCAGTACCCAGTACTCCTACTCTGAAAATTTCATGACCCTGACCCGAGTGACCTTTGACCCGTGATCTATTTCTCGAGGCCATGTTTGGCCGGAATCGCGATTCGGCGTATGTCGGCTCGCATTAGCCGCGCGTTTGCAAGCTTTTGGTGTTTTCAAACGCTCAAACATGTGATTTGATGTTAAAGAGCGTCAAAAACAAAGAAGAAAACACTTAAGTCATTTCTACGGTCAGGTCAAAGGTCAGGTCACCAGAGGTCATCAAAGGTTAAAATTAGTTAATTGCAATAATTTTGTAAATTGCCAACGGCTAACTCGGGAACCAATAGAGCTATAGCGCCGCTGAAAAGCGCATTCGATAGCCCATTCACGAACCTTTCTGAGAAATGCTATGAGATTTGACCTTAGGTAAACGTTTTAGCCTCCAGAGGGCAAAAACTGTAAAAAAGCCGTTTTCACGAAAAATGTTTTTCGGCAATAACTTTTGACTCCAAAGAGCCACGACATTACTTTTGGCAGAATCGTGTTCCTCTCGTCGAAACGTGTCGAATGAACTATTTGTTGACCTTGAAAGGTAATTTTGAAAATTTGACCTCAGGTCAAGATCATGACCTGACCGGAAAGGGTCATGTTGCTTATCAGTCTATCCGTACCGTCGAGCTGAACACATCTGACGTAGTTTCACCGCTCTAGCATATTTTTATCAAAAGTTATAGCCAAAAAACTGTTGGTGACCGTTCATGACCTGAGATGACCTCAGGGGCACACAGTAGGATCACGAGGTGCATTTTTCCTATTCAGGGTGTCATGATTACCTACGAACCGATGTTTGAGAGGGCTTTGAACGACATTCTTCCAAAAGAGGCACATTTCAATTTTCAATTTTCTGAGAGAGAGAGAGAGAGAGAGAGAGAGAGAGAGAGAGAGAGAGAGAGAGAGAGAGAGTGAGAGAGAGAGAGAGAGAGAGAGAGAGAGAGAGAGAGAGAGAGAGAGAGAGAGAGAGAGAGAGAGAGAGAGAGAGAGAGAGAGATTTATATTGATCAATTGTTATTGCCCACTATACACTACGACCGAATCGACGATTTACGACATTTGTACATGGGTATAGGTAGTTGTACGTCTGCTATATGTCTGCTGCGTATAACAAGACACTCTATTGTATACATGACCCTGACTGTGTGTCTGTTATTTTATATTTGTTATTGTGTCTTTGGATCATCAGAAAGAGGTAGCGATTTGTATGGCGCATGTGTACTTCCCATCGCCAATTGTGAAATATTGTGGAAATGTGACAAATGTGACGGTGCAATTCGCTGAAGCAGGGGCAACAAAGACCACGAAACTGTGCGATAAAGCCGAGTTATCTTGATTTTTAACTAATCAACGAGCCGAGCACGTTTCATATGATTCAGCATTATAAAGCTCCTAACCCATGATTACGAGCAAGCGCGAGGGACGAAGACTCTTTTCAATATAACGGAAAATAGCGGCATGAGATGTCCGATTCAGCAATCAGCATGTACCGCGTATGAGAAGCTTATATCTCAGCAACCGCTAAGTCGATTGGCATGCAATTTTCTTGGTGGAGTAGTCCCAAGAATACTAGAACTATACCCCAGCAATTACCGCCGACCCGATTGGCTTAAATCTTTTGATTGATTTACTTGATGTAATGTGCTTATTAACTGACATGAAAACCCGATTTCAACGAGTTACCCAGATATGTTATCATCCAGAACAATGTAGAAGTCGTCAGCACCAGTTGCAGCTGTGTTGCTGGCTTGTCCGATGACGGACGACGCCTTCAGCTACTCCACCCGATGAAGAGCGGGCATCGCAGGCCGGCGGAACGTCGGCCCTCTCTTTCAGGTGTCGAGCAATGGAACCATAATCTATTAAAATGTGTTCTAATATTGAAAACGTCTGGCAGTGTTTCCTTTTCTGTGTGAAATGCAAATAGAATACACAATGAAAGCTTTGTTAACTTATCACACAATGAAAACGTTTTTGGTTGAGGAACATACAAAATAGTGGTTTTAATAGTATAATTTATATATAATAGTAACTGAAAATATTGAATTTTTTTTTAATTGCACACCTTTTTTTTAGTGTACAAGCTGTACATAATAAATAAAAATATACATATAAATTTCAGAGCTGTTCACCAACCTGTTGCCATTGTCAGCGACGATCCTCAGCCTGCTGCCGTTGTTGAGGTCTTCTGTGGCTTCAAACTCTACCCAGACGCCACCAGAAAACTCGGTGTCCATTATCTCAAGCCGTATGTTCGATTCGTCACTGATCTCAAATTTCTTTTTACATGTCATAAGCAGTTTCCACGACCATTTTCTTCCGCCTTTCCCCCCACTCCACGAGAACAGTGAACTGGCATATTGAAAGACCCGGTCCGTGCTCCTGAAGTGATAACTGAGGTCAGTCTGCGACTCAGTTAAATTCACACAACTACGCTGGGACGGTGGGAAGTGGGAACATCTGTAGTCGCTCCCTCAGTCCAACAACATGGTGACGAAGTGGAATGAACATCTTCGAGTTAAAGGTATAAACTCCTAGCCGCTGAAAATCCACTATTTCTGTAAAATTGATAATCTCATCATTTCCGTGTCCGAAATGGTAGCTGTGGACATGTTCAGCCAACGAGTGTACACGAAGAACTTCTCCAACTACTTTCCAAATGATGTTATCTGCATTGGAGATGAAAAATTTCATCTTCATGAAAGGGTATTTCTCCCCTGAGGCAGACGCCAGCCGGACAATGAGAACATCGCCAAAATGGTAGACATTACTACGCATGGTAGCTTTTTTTTGTAATAAGAACCATTTTCAGGCACGGCAACACTACCGCCCAGCTCTGCTCTGACAGAATCCACACTACGTTTCATGCATCGAAGAGGCTCAGGCTTTTTGTCAATCCGGAATGCCATCGTCTCCTGATGGCGTGTTGCGAGCATTTTGCAGACCGCTTTCGCGTTGCGCATCTTGGCGAACAGTCGTTTGAATACCTGATGTTTACTCTCAAACCTATAAGTGTCCACACACTACGCAGCGGGCCGTGCCTCCTGGTTTCAGATGCATAATGGAGCATATAATGCAGTTTGGGCGTCAAGCTTGTGAGTCGAAACACTTTCACCAGTCTGGACAGCCACATTTCGATGCAGCGCTGCATCTCGCTGATCACCGCTTCGTCCAGCACAGGGCAGCAAATCAGCTCAATAAGATCGAGCATCTCCAAGAACATTTTCCATTCCTCTAAGTCACAGGGGGACTAGATTGCCGATCATGAGTGGCAGTAGCCTCCCCAACGTCCAGCATTCTGCAGCAGTGAGAGGCAAGTGAACCTCGCCATTCCGCAGACGAGCTGGCGAGCATATTTACGTCTGGACAACGAGTTGCGTTGGAGAGACCGGAAATAGTGGCGATTTCAGGACCGCAAGAATGGAACGTCATTGGAATGGTCCTTTTTTAAACCGTGCACTGTTTTCGGCCGGAATTTAATAGTTACTACAAAATATTTTTTAATTACGTTTCCACCAAGAATGAATGCCATCAGGGCTAAATTTTTACTACTTTTGCATTTTGTCAAGAAGCATATAGTGCTGTTATATTGCAGTTTTAGCGCGTTTGTTACAAAATATGAAGCGAATAAGCGTCAGTGTAATTCATCAGTGCCAGAAGTTAACTTGAGGAAAGCTGTGCTAATTGCTCTTGTCCATCCACTAGAAGTTATTAAATATTTTGCTTTGTGTATTCCAAAAGGAGAGGGAACTATTTTATTTGTGCCTTCATGTCAGAATTGAAGGTGGATCATTAAATTTTCAAGGCAGTTTACAAACAAGCATTTGGTCTTTCTCGTACCATGCGTCCCACAGAAAAGTTTACCCAGTAAATTGTCAATAACTCGTATATTAGTCATCCGACACACTCGATATGCACACCACTGTTCTCCTGACGAAATGGCAAAACTAGCCATGTCACATTTGTCACTCCACCGAAGTCGTCTCTCCTCACAGGAGGTGCTCGATGTGACTACCCTTGCGCCGCAGCACCATTGGAAGTCGCACGGTCTCCAGGTGTGTCACTGCGTCGTCGATCATCTGGGCTGGAATCTGTCTCACTTCAGACATGATCGCTGTCTTGAGTTCACGTGAACTGCGTGGCTTGTTCTGGTACACCCGTGCCTTCAAGTAGCCCCACATGAAGAAGTCGAGAGGGCTCAGGTCAGGGCAGTGGCGCAGCCAGAACTCTGGCGACGGGGGTGAGAGACGTTCGTGATGGGCCCCCCAGCAAATTGGGCCCCCCTCAACCAAATGGGGGCCCTGAGCAACAACGAAAACGGTCGCTTTTTGCCGAGTATTTTTGGAAAATCGAAAACCATAAAACCAGAGATTATCATAAAACCATGATAATCAATCAAAATCAAAAATCATAAAACCATTTGAATAATTGTTGAATATGAATTTCTCATTTTAAACTTTGTTAACACTTTTTTTTCTAAATTTAGTCCCAACCTTTTGATAGGAAGGATTTGCAAGGACAGAGCCACCGCTAAGCGAAGCTTGTTGCGGTGACCCTGCCCTCTACCCTCTGATCGCGCAATTCCAGTTCTATGGCAGAATTTAGAGTCCAAAGTTTAACGTGCGCACATAGCCGCGCACGGCCGGTCCCCTCACTGACTTCGCCTGGTTACGGCCTGCCACCAACCGCAACCATACCTGTCAGGAGGCCCATAAATTCAAGCGCCCGTCGCGCTTCGAACCCGGATTGTTTTAACCGGGAACGCGTGCTCTCACCACGCGGAGTCCAACGCTCTACCAACTGAGCTACGGGACCGGCTACGGGACCACTCTGATCTGTGGTAAGGTCAGATCTTTGTCCTCTTCATTAGGTACCAGCCAAATCGGGGAAAAGGACAAATATCTCTTGATCTGAAGAGGCACGTAAAAACAACAGCATATTTACAGAAACACGATCATTCTGCCCATATTTGATGGACAGCGTTCAATTGATGGTCAGCACTAGCAGCCACTCAAAGGGTCGGGCTAGATCAAAAAGCCTTTAAAAAAGCTCAACATCAGTTTTTCGACTATTACTTTTGATATTAGGAGACGAGGTAGAGTCATGACATTGTCTTGAAGGTAGCTCATTCGATGCATGTTAGCGAGAGAATGATGACAAAGTAGATGTCTCATAGTTTTTCTCATCAAAAGTTCTTGCAAAAGTGCTTAGCAAAACTATTTTGGTAAAATGCGACTATTTAGATGGTTTTGCCCTCTGCTCTGTTGCGAAACCATTGACATGAGGCATTGAGGTCAAATCTTAAAAGCGAAAGCGTTTTGAAAGACCTATCGAATGAGTTGTTCCGCGAAGCTCTAGCTCTTTGGTTCACGAATTATACGGTTATTTGTGAAAAAATATAAAATAAAGAGTTTTTTCGTCGTAATCTTGTCTTTGTTTTTATCATCATTTTATCATGATTTCATCTTCAATGACCTCAGCGATGACCTAATCGAAAAATGACCTCTACGATTATGAAGCATCCTACAGCTCTCCGTTGCTTTTCTCGTCTTTCTAGCCTTCTTAAAGTATGATCGGGTTTGACCGATACGCCCCCCCCCATGGCTGATTGCGCACGTTAGAGAGCTATCGAACCCACTTTCAGCGCCCTATAGCTTTATATGTCCTCGAGTGTCGAAATAGGCGAAACTTTTCCTTCGATGAACATGACGACGTGGGCTTTGGTCTGAACTGCAACATGACTGAAGTAATTTCTCCATGATTTTCGACGCTCTTTAGAAAGCCGCCTACCGCCGCACTTGTCGCTACGTGACCCTGGAGTCAGGTTAGAAGGAAATATTCAAACACCCCTCAGGGGCGTAAAACTGGAAAGCCTGGGGCCCTGCTCTGCGGGGCGCGGTCAAGCCAGGCTAGGACCAGTTTGGGACATTTACAAGCCCACGTAAATCCCTCAAGAATCTGCATAGAGCACAGGCCTTCCAAGTCTTGGGGGTTTAGATATCGACAATCGACATGGTCTTTTGAGATCTGCGTGGTGGCTATCAGAGGCCGGTGGGCCCCTCAAAAGCCGGTGCAGGAGCCTCAGGTGTCAGTTTGGAGCCATCATGGACCGGTGTGGGGTCCTGATGAATACCTAGGCGTCAAACCCCTAGACGTCGGGGTGGGGCCGGGCGGTGAGGCAGGCACAGGCCTGAAGAGAATAGGAGTTTTCAGATGTCGGCTTGGCATCTTAATTAAGGGCCCTGCATGGCTTTCTCAGAGGCTGAAATATCGTACTGCGGGACCTCCATGAGCCTCAAAAACCTCTATGGGCCCCCTTACGCTTGGGGTAGGCTTCCTGAAGCATAAAATCTCTCAGTCTTGAGATTGGCCAATGGCCCATTAGACATGAACTGGGCCATCAATATACATGTGGTGAGTTTACCCATATCAAACATGATATCGGCTCGATCAGGATTGGGATAGGCCCTCTCAGACCCAGACCAGGCACGGAGTACGGACCCTGCCACACATAGGATGATCCTTTCATTCCTGGGATGAGTCTTCTCAGGCCTGAACTGGGCCCCTCAGACCTAAAATGGGCCCCTCTCAGGCCTCAAATAGGTCCTCTAGGGCCTGAAATGGGCCCTCTCAGGTTTGACTTGGCCCTCTCAGACCTGAAATGGGCCCCTCTCAGACCTCAAATAGGTCCTCTAGGGCCTGAAATGGGCCCTCTCAGGCCTGACATTAGCCCTCTCAGACCTGAAATGGGCACCCTCAGCCCGGAAATGGTCCCTATCATGTCGAAAAAGGGCCCCCTCATACCGTAACTGGGCCCTCTCAGGTCTGAAATGGTGCCTTTTATGCCTGAAATGGGCCCCTCTCAGGCCTCAAACGGGCCCTCTGGCCTCAAACGGGCCCTCTAGCCTCAAACGGGCCCTCTCTGGCCTCAAACGGGCCCTCTCTGGCCTCAAACAGGCCCTCTCTGGCCTCAAACAGGCCCTCTAGGGCATGAAATGGGCCCTCTCAAGCTTGAACTGGGCCCCCTCAGGCCTGAAATGGGCCCCTCTCAGGCCTGAAATGGGCTCCTGTCAGGCCTGAAATGGGCCCTCTAAGGCCTGAAATGGGCCCCTCTCAGGCCTGAACAGGCCCTCTAGGGCCTGAAATGGGCCCTCACAGACCTGAAATGGGCCCTCTCAGGCCTGAAATGGCCCTCTCATGCCATGGAATGGGCCCTCCTAGGCCTTGGATTAGTTCAATCGGGCCTTGGATGTACCCTCTTAAATCATAAAATGGGACTTTAATTCCTAAAGGGGGGCTATCAGGCCTGAAAACTGTTTTTCAGTCCTATGACGGACCTTGACATTATGATGCAAAATTGTCAGGCTGCATAACGACGAATCGACGGTGGGCCCCTAGGATAAGAGAGGGGGGTGAGATCTCACCCCTTTCACCCCCCCTGGCTGCGCCACTGGGTCAGGGGAGTTCGGTGCCCACTCCACGTCAGTTTTCAAACTGATCAGACGCCCGTTGAACTTCCTCTGGAGCCACAGGAGCGAGGCCTTGGCGGTGTGTGGACTGGCACCATCCTGTTGGAACCAGTCCGTCATCCGTTGGTCAGCTCCGGCCTTCTTGCCCAGCTCCTTCCAGAACGGACTCAGTGCCTGTGCCATGTATCGCTCTTGGTTCACCGTCACAGTATCGCCGTTCTCATCTTCGAAGAAGAATGGGCCGATCGTTCCTCCGCCTCTCCTCATCGCCATCCACACAGTCACCTTCTCCGAGTGTAGGGGAGTTGTCAGAACCTCATCCGGCTTTTCTGAAGCCCAGTGCACATCATTCCGGCTGTTCACATGTCCGTTGAGCCAAAAATGGGCTTCATCCGAAAACCATACTCGGTCCATCACTGCTGGGTGCTGTGTGAGCCATTTCGCCATCTTGACTCGTTTCTTCTGGTCATAGATTGTCAGCTTTTGGCAGAGCTGCAGTCTGTATGGGGTGCAGAGTCAGACGCAGGTCTTCCTTTAGAATTCTGTGCAGTGAGCTTCTTGATATGCCTAGAGCTTGACCGCGGTGCCTTATCGACCGTTTTAGACTCTCCAGAACGGAGCTCTCCGCGTTCCTGATGTTGTCTTCAGTTCTTGCTGAAAGCTGTGCGCCACTTCCACGGCGCCGTTCCAGCTGTCCCGATTGAAACTTTCTTACCCACTTGGAAATAAGAGTCTTGCTAGGTGCTTTTTCCAGTTGTCGGTGATCGAAACCAAACTTTTTTAAGAATTGACGGCGAGTAAAATGGTAAGATTTGTGAGAAATGTAAGTCTCAATGCAGAACGTCTTTTCAAGGTTATTCCACATCTTTATCAGCAAAACATATGTTTTTCGGACGTGCCATTCTGTTGACTATCTACTTGTGAATTTTTAGAAACATCGCACGTGTTACAAAAAATCTCGAGCTGTTTGTTTGGGTAAACTTTTCTGTGGGACACCCTGTATATAAGCAGTGGAGTGGCTAAGAAGAAAAGGGTGATCAATCCTGAAGTTCAGTCATCGTACCTCAACTTGGCAGCAAGATCCCCAAGGACAGAGGATATATTGTATACCTGTCCTGTAAATCAAAGCATTTTTGTGCCTGCAAAGGCTTAAGTTCTTTGTGGTGTGTTGAGAGAGAGAGAGAGAGAGAGATACGGTGTATTTAGTTCATGGCTGCGAGCATTTGCCCATATAGCGCATGTGATAACAGTACAGCAGTTTTGAGGCACAACAAATAAACAAATGCAACTACATACATTGGCGCAATTACGATAACAGTAGCGTACAGGCCATATTCTATCTGGACGACATGATATCCAGGTTAATGAGCGAGGTCATATGTGGAATGCATGACCTCCTCAGGCGAGTACCACAGCAAAACGTTTCAAGAGTGTTAGAACTTCTCGTTTCTCTGCCGGATATCGAGCCTCTCGATTTCGGGAATAAGTCTTGATGTGCTATCGACTTGAGCATCTGTTTACCGAGTCTTAAACATAAAGTCTGTCTTCTATTAGCGAGTGTTTCCAGGTTAAGGCGTTGTAAGATGTCCTGGTAGCTTTCATCGTATCCGGCGATTATTTTGACGGCCCGTTTTTGTACCTTTTCTATTTTCTGAGCCTGTTGAACAGTTAGTCCGGCGTGGAATACAGGGGCGCAGTACTCGAGCAGTGGCCTTATGTATGTGGTATATACCTTAACCAACTGCTCTTGTGGCGGCCGAAACCTCTTCATTACATGCAGCATGTAGAGGGCTCGGGATCCCTTGGACACAATGTCATCAACATGTTTCTGCCAGGACATGTCACCGGATATCGTGATCCCAAGTAATCTTGCGTGGTCAGTTGTTGGTATACTGCTGCCATTAAGGTCTATATCCGGTAAGATAATAGGCTTTTTGGCTGTGTAGAAGTGAAGAATCTGACATTTTTCTGTATTCAGCACCATCTTGTTCGTGTTGGCCCATTCCGACAATTTATCCGTTACTTGCTGTAGGGTGCATTCTTATTAAATTGATTCACAGAGCATGCTTGGAAGACTGTTAAATCATCTACATATTTAAGCCTCCTTTCGTCTTGGACGGCGGCATCGTTTATCATAGCCAGGAAGGCTACTGGTCCCACTAGGGTCCCTTGTGTTTCGGAGTGAGGCTATATGACCATTTTTGTTGTATGTTTATGTGGAGATTGAATATAACTGTGACCTTGTGCTTGTTTGTATATTTACCATGGTCAAACAGGGAACAGCACATTCACATAACATACTCACCTAGCACCTAACTAATAGCTGCAGGATCTGTACTTGTTCATGTCTCGAGCATTAACAAAGCACTAAAGTAGCTTAGTAATCATTTCCCACATTTTCTGAGCATCTAGCATGACATACAGTAGTGCAGAGCCTAGCTTCAGAGAAGAAACACTTAAAATGCACAGACTCACACCAGCCACCCAATGAGCCAGTTCCTCAGTTGACTGTTTCCCTGGATGCAGCTTGGCAATGTGAGCTAACTATTGGCAAGTTGAAGGTTAGCAGGTAAGATTGAGTTAGGGTGAGTACCTGCCTATAACTGGGTTCTACTGCTATGCAGGTCTTGGGTAGGCTGCAAATATGTGTGATGATTGAGGTTAGGTCAGCTGTCAGGTTATTCAGGTATGCTCATTGCTCAGGTCACATTTTTATGGACACTTGGCAAATTAAAAAAACTAACATAACCTAATCTAAGCTAACCCGACTAAACCTACACAACTGCTGACTATAGGAACTAAGCACCTACCTACTATTGTGCCTACATCTCATACCATGTCAAAGTAGAGTTCCTTGGTGGAAGATTACCCTCAGTACCTTTTCTCCCAGCCCTGTGAAGAAAACTAATACTTTAACCCTAGAACGCCTAGGGGGGGGGGGTTGTATCAACCCCCCCCCCCCCTGAGGTTTTTTCGAAGTGCACGCTAAACGGCTTGTCGTAGCGGGCTGAAATTTTCAATACCCTCTGGGGCAACCTTTGCGCATCTTTTGCCGAAAAAAATTGATCGGGTCATGTCAGGTCACGGAGTTATGACGTCATAAGAGGTACAGCCTCCGGCCGACAGTTACCAAACGTGTGCGCCGAATCCCTAGGTTTTCTGCCGGTGATACCCACATTGTTTGATGGATCATGATGAAACTTCCCATGCATGTTGGGGCAAGCATTGGCTATCGTGTGGTGCAAGAAAATTGACCGGGTCAGGTCAGGTCACGGAGTTATGACGTCATAAGAGGAACAGCGTCCGGTACTATTTTTGAAAAGCGCCCGAACCACTATTTTGCTAATTCTTGTCACCTCAATGGGAATATGCAGCAATATTAGCTTCTTTAAGGAGCAAATGGACCTTCCAAATCCAAAAATACAATCAGATTTCAAAAATTTTAATTTTGATTTTTCGAATTTCTGCCGCCGACTGTGACCTTGCCGACTTCCGGCGCTCCCAACGCGCCATTTTTAGAGCTAGGGAAACGAAATACATACCAAACGATAGAGAATTGATCAAGGAATACGATAGTGAAGGTTTCAAGTCGATATCTCCCACCGTTTTGCCGCAATCGCCGCGGAAAGTCGAAAAAAGTCTATTTTTCCGAAAATTTGACCTTTGACCGGTCAAAAGTAGGTCAAATGTTGACCTAGGACCAAAAAATATACCACCAATCGCGAGATCTCGTTGAGAGCAATCCGTTGGTTTTTTCCGCTAAGCTCTACGACCTTCCGTTTCGAAACGTCAGGGGGGGGTCGTAACAACCCCCCCCCCCCCCCTGGTCGTTCGTGTTATGAGAAATGGCCCGGTCGTGCGAGGGTTAAGCTCTGAGTCACTGCTGGCCATCCACAGAAAGAATCGCTGAGACTGAGAGCTTTGCCATTGTATATTGGACCAACAATCACTATCATGAATGACCATGAACACATTATTTGATCACATAGTTGCTTGGATTGTCACATTGACAATTTTATAACAATCCTTTTTCGAGAAATACAGTAATGATTAACATCAAAATTAACATAAACTATAAAGTGGATTTAGTGATCCAAGCTTTCTCCTCCAGTAGCAATGGAATGATTGCATATTTCATTTGCCAGACACTGAGTACCTGATGCACATTACAATCTGCATATGCAGATTGTAATGTGCATCAGGTATATAGCATCTAAGCATAGTAAAGCTGCCAAAGTACATTCATTCTAGATTTTTAACTTGATAGTTGATAGTTAGCACTAATTTATCTTGCTGTTGTAAGTTATCATTCAATATTCATACCGCTACATCAATATGCACTTATCAGTCAACATTTTCTGGCATGATCCTGCTCAGCGCGCTCTTCAGTATTGCTCAAAGATCTGCAATATTATAGCTTGTTTTCGGCCAATAAGCTCCTTTAATTTTACTTTTTCTTGCTGATATATGAGCCCGATCAACTTGCGTTTATCAACCAAAATTTCATAACTCCAAGTTCAACTTAATAGTGATGTTGCTCAGGAGTCAGGACCTCTGTCAGCCTCCTGGATACTTCGGAATGTTTTCAGTCACATGCTTCATAAATATGATATAAGTCAATCTTAAGGGGTTCAAAACATCCCACAAAACGACGTACAAGAGCACGGAAACCACCAGATAAACCAAATAAACTTAAAAAGCGCCTTGGAACAGAGCCAAGTGGTGCTTCATTGTTTGTTTACAATGATTGTAGTGCTGATGTAGTTTTAGGACTCTGAAGGTCGGCTTATAAAAAATGAAACGTTTTTACAAAAGTTGTAAGGCAAGTAATATTTATCTGAAAGAACTAAAATATTCAAAAGCTAAACACTATGAAATACATGAATCGGAACGAAAAAGTAGCCCAAAAATCCAGCCTAATTACCGGCTCCTAAAACTGCAACAAAATCAGTACTTTTCCCCGCAACTCGTTGTCCAGACGTAAATATGCAGCTGGCGAGGGCCTGTTCGCTCTGTCACACTTTGCTAGAGGGAATGCTGCCACTATGTTGTTGAATGCATTCAAAGAAAACAGACGGATCTTCACGATCAAGTAGGTGAGAAGTAGCGACATGACATGTCCCAAAGAACCTTCAAAGACATCATGTGCGATGTCGGGGGGAAACGCGCCGACCACTTCAAATCCTGGAATCTCACTCAAACTGCACTTTGTCTTGATCCCAGTGGCCGTCACAAGTTGTGGGTCAAACTCTGAATCTTCCAATGCCTGTATCTGTGCTTCATACCTTTCCTGCGTTCGAGGAGTCAGTTTGTCCAGTTTCAAAGAAGACAGAAAGTGCTCCTTCCGTGCATCGCAGTAGCGACATGGATATGCACCGCCGGTAAAGGACTGCTGGAAACCAGCCAGCTGATGTACCCGGAGATTGTCGCCGCACACCGCTTTCACTTGACACGTCACCATCATTTTGCCATTCAGCGTGGCCAGCTCCTCTCCTTCCACCAAACTCTTCAAGTCTGCTATCAGCGGTTGAAGGACCCCAGACATTCCGGCCGTTTCTACTACAGAAGACCTGAAGAGCATCAGTAGATAAATGTCGTCAGTCCTTGAGTTTCCCAAACCATTAATGCTGAAGTATGTGCCAGTCAGTTTAAAAGCTCTTGCTTTCCCACGAAGCGGGTTGGTTGGCACGAACTCATCTTGGTAAAGCACTATCTCAATAACCGGGACATGTGAGCCATCGGCCTGCACGACACCATTTTCTATAAGCACCTTCAACTGCTCTTTAATGGACATGTATTGTACAGTAGGTCTACTAAAAAAGTCCCCCGCTCCAGAGGCGGCCGGCCGGCCGAACCCCCGGATTCCAGCCCCGACTCTATTGCGCAGGCCGCGGCAGCGACACGGGTCAGGTCGCGGCGCCCGGCGAGTGGGTCAGTTGGCGGCGGCCGGCCGTGGAGTGAGGACGCCATGTGTGGGGCGCAGAGATGCCGCAGTGCAGAGGAGGGGAAGATAATGACTCATCACGATGCCGGAAATGATGCCTTTGTGATCTAAATTAAACACCTGCAGTGCTTATCCTCCCTTGCCCCATTCCTATTTTATCATAATCCTTCAATAATCCGTAATGGCCATTCAACGCAAGCAAGCAAACAAAACAACTCGTTTAGCGGCGACATCATCTCAGATAAAAAAGCGACAGTGATGATTAGAATAGACTTAGCGCGAGGGCAAATCGAGGGCATATTTATGATTATATATATATATATATATATATATATATATATATATATATATATATATATATATATATATTGCAGTCTGATTGAAGACCAAAGCGAACTTAGCTTTCACCAACTTCCGTTGAGTCGATTCAATCTTTCGTACTGTGTCTTTCGTTTTCTTAGGAAGTGTATACAATATACGTCCGATGCTCATTCTATATATTAACGTTTCGAAACATCACTGTTTCATCTTCAGAATATCAAAATTGAGCTAATATGTCGTATCGGTAAGGTTTCAATCGTACATTATCGCTATCGATTCAAAAATGCTCATGTTTCTAAAAGCCAAGAAACTCGAAATTACACTAATTGCACGCGACATTGCGATGAGGACATTCTCTGTATACAGACATAGACATTTCTTCTATGGTGCACAAAACACACAAATGCACACAATATTAAAACACTCCCTAGACCCTATACATATTCAACACGCAATGTTTCCCCCTCCCCACAGCGCGAGTGTGACCGCAGATGAAGATACTTGTTTATTGATGATGGGTGTTTTCTCTCTGATGTGTAGTGCTTCCAAAATTCGTAACCGATTTGGATGGTCTGATGATGCGATGATGTCTGTGTTGTCTACGAGCTGTTTCCGTGTTAGAACTGTGTTGTGGCGCTGGTGCATGTGTTCTTTTGGTGACCCTTCCCTGACAGGGGCGGATCCAAGGGGGGGGGTCACATGGGTCATGGCCCCCCCCTTGAGGCCCGGGGGCCCAAAGACCTGCCAGGGGCACCACCGGCCTATCAGGGGTATCACAGTCCTGACAGGGGCACCACAGGACCGCCAGGGGCACCACAGGCCTAGCAGGGACACCACGGGCCTGGTGCCCCTGGGCCCTGACAGAACTGTAACGCCCCTGACAAGCCTGAAGTGTCCCCGGCAGGCACGTGGTGCCCCTGACAGGCCTGACGCGCCCCTGCAAGGCCGGTGGTGCCCCTGGCAGGCCTGTGGTGTCCATGGCAGGCCTGTGGTGCCCTTGCTAGGCCTCTGGTGCCCCTGACAGGCTTGTAATGCCCCTGGAAGGACTGTGGTGCCCCTGGGCCCTGACAAGCCTGAGGTGCCCCTGACAGGCCCGTGGTGCCCTTGTTAGGCCTGTGGTGCCCCTGGCAGGCCTCTGGTGCCCTTGCTAGGCCGCTGGTGCCCCTGGCAGGCCTCTGGTGCCCCTGTGCCCGGAGAGGACTGGTGCCCCTGAAAAGTCTGAAGTGCCCCTCGGCAGGCCCGTGGTGCCCCTGACAGGCCCAAGGTGCCCCTGCAAGGCCGGTGGTGCCCCTGGCAGCCCTCTGGTGCCCCTGGCAGGTCTGTGGTGCCCCTGGCAGGTCTGTGGCGCCCCTGGCAGACCTGTGTTGACTGGTGCCCCTGCTAGGTCGCTGGTGCCCCTCACAGACCTGTGGTGCCCCTGGGCCTTGACAAGCCTGAGATGCCTGGCTATGACAGGCTCGTGGTGCCCCTGATAGACCAGTGGTGCCCCTGCTAGGCCGCTGGTGCCCCTCACAGGCCTGCGGTGCCCCTGGAAGGACTGTGGTGCCCCTGCCCCTAGGGGTGCTCATGGGCCCAACAGGCCCGTTGTGCCCCTGACAGGCCTGTAGTGTCCTTGCTAGGCCTGTGGTGCCCCTGCTTCCTGGTGGGCCTGTGGCGCCCCTACAAGGCCATAGGTGCCCCTGACAGGTTTGTGGTGTCCCTGGAAGGACTTTGGTGCCCCTGACAAGCCTGAAGTGTCAAGGACAGACCCTTTAGACGCCAGTGTCAAGGTCGTCGGACTGACAACGATTTGCTTACCTGATAACGTTCCTGGTAAGTACTCACTACTCAGCGTCCACAACATATACATATACACATAGCACATTCATATATACTTGCTTACAATTGGTAAATGTGGTTGTGGCTAAGAGTTAAGATACTGACTAAAAATAAAAAATAAAAATAAAAAAAACTGAAAATGGGGGCACCACCAAAATGAAGTGGACGAAATCCGTTGAGTTTTTAATTTTGGGTATAGGTAGGGGCACCACTTCGATTCATGACCCTCCCCTTCAAGTTTTCCTGGATCCGCCCCTGTTCCCTGAGGTGCATTGTGAGTCGGCGTGACAGTGTCGTGGTAGTCGAACCAATGTAGGTAACCGAATGAAGCCTGCAGTCTTCATGTGGACAGTTAAATTGATATACTACATTGGAACGTTTCAGTTTGTTGTTGCTTGCGAGTGTTTTATTCTTCATAACCAGATGGTGAGTCTTTCGATTTTTGTAATATATTTGCAATGTAACCCTATCCTTTGGGTCGGTGCAGGTCACGCCGTCACTGATGATTTCATGCATGATTCTTTCATCTACCTTGGGCGCTGACGACATGTGATTGCGGTAATAGAGCCTAATTGTGTTCTTCGCGTTTTCGTCCGTCCTCTCGTGTCCCGACCTGCTAAGGTGCCGTCTAATCTCTGCGTCGACTTCTGTGTTCGTGTACCCATTGTTTATAAGCAGTTGTTTGATCCTGTCGAGCTCAACGTGTAGGTCTGCCCAAGAAGAGCAATATTTCATTGCTCTCCTTAGAAATGATCTAATAACGCTACTCTTGTACCGTTCGGGACACTCACTGTGTGCATTGAGGCATTGTCCGGTGTCTGTGGCCTTGCGATATCGCTGTGGCCTTGCGATATCGCAAGGCCACAGACACCGGACAATGCCTCAATGCACACAGTGAGTGTCCCGAACGGTACAAGAGTAGCGTTATTAGATCATTTCTAAGGAGAGCAATGAAATATTGCTCTTCTTGGGCAGACCTACACGTTGAGCTCGACAGGATCAAACAACTGCTTATAAACAATGGGTACACGAGCACAGAAGTCGACGCAGAGATTAGACGGCACCTTAGCAGGTCGGGACACGAGAGGACGGACGAAAACGCGAAGAACACAATTAGGCTCTATTACCGCAATCACATGTCGTCGGCGCACAAGGTAGATGAAAGAATCATGCATGAAATCATCAGTGACGGCGTGACCTGCACCGACCCAAAGGATAGGGTTACATTGCAAATATATTACAAAAATCGAAAGACTCACCATCTGGTTATGAAGAATAATACACTCGCAAGCAACAACAAACTGAAACGTTCCAATGTAGTATATCAATTTAACTGTCCACATGAAGACTGCAGGCTTCATTCGGTTACCTACATTGGTTCGACTACCACGACACTGTCACGCCGACTCACAATGCACCTCAGGGAAGGGTCACCAAAAGAACACATGCACCAGCGCCACAACACAGTTCTAACACGGAAACAGCTCGTAGACAACACAGACATCATCGCATCATCAGACCATCCAAATCGGTTACGAATTTTGGAAGCACTACACATCAGAGAGAAAACACCCATCATCAATAAACAAGTATCTTCATCTGCGGTCACACTCGCGCTGTGGGGAGGGGGAAACATATATATATATATATATATATATATATATATATATATATATATATATATATATATATGTGTGTGTGTGTTTGTGTGTGTGTGTGTGTGTGTTTGTGTGTGTGTGTGTGTGTGTGTGTGTGTGTGTGTGTGTGTGTGTGTGTGTGTGTATCACACACCGAGTATTTTATTCTCATCTAGCGAATTAATATTGGGGATCTTGTCCAACAAGTCAACGGCCGTTCTAGACAAAGATAAATGTTTTGTTTTCCGTCGCATCATTATCTGCAATAATTCGAAGCGAGGTTTAACCCTCGCCGGCCGAGAAGAAGGGGTGGATGCCGCCACCATGTATTTTTTGCGGTAGCTCAAAGCACACTGATGATAGAAGGCTGACATTTCATATGCCTTGCATTTGATTCAAGCCGTATCATTTGACATCAACCACGTTTTTAGGTCAGGTCACTTAACTATGACGTCTTAAGTAAACCTCTGCACGGTTGTCGGTTGTAAAATGATGCAAATCCGCAATGTGCACTTAGTATCATATAAGCATAATGGGGAAATATGGAAACTGTTAATTTGGCGTCGGAAATGATCCGAAACTATATCTCAAGCACATGAAATCGTGACTTCATACATTCTTGGTAAGGTCTAATGCTTCACTTTTGCATTATTCACCTTGCGTGACGTCATTTATGACGTCACTAGGGTCATAGGAGTGCTTCGTCAATAATTCCCGCTCAAAATGAGCTAGCCAGTCGGGACAGCCATCAATGGACTTTGCAAGACTTGCCGAATCAAATGTTATGCAACATGTCCTCCTTTCAACAGCTTCGTGGCCTGTGTTGCCCTAACATGACATTGACCTGGGGTAAACATCCTAAATTGCTTCACCTAAACAAAAAAGCATATAAATCGACGCGTCTGAGAACAGAAAACACGTTTGTATCGAAATGACCATAATGCGACCATTTTTGCGAAGTTATTTACCAAAAACCGATCCAATGCCTTGGGGCCCTTGACCTGCCCTAAGAGGTCACTGATATTTTAAAATGGGGTACCAGTCGCTGCGTCACGTAACGACGCAATCGCTCGTTTTTTTCCGCGAGGCTCTAGCAGCTAGCTCAATTATAGGAGCTAAACATGGGGTTGGGGAATCGCTCCCTTCTCACTCACTATTTGGCCGGGATAGTGTTTGCAATTATTGTCAAAATCTAGCATTTTAAGATTTCAAATGACCCATTTTTGTCACGCCCAAGTCTTTCAATTCAAGGTCATAACGCCAGATCACGTCAAGTGACCTTACCTCTTGATCCCAGTGGCCGTCACAGCTAAGAGGTCACTGATATTTTAAAATGGGGTACCAGTCGCTGCGTCACGTAACGACGCAATCGCTCGTTTTTTTTTCCGCGAGGCTCTAGCAGCTAGCTCAATTATAGGAGCTAAGCATGGGGTTGGGGAATCGCTCCCTTCTCACTCACTTTTTGGCCGGGATAGTGTTTGCAATTATTCGCCTCTCTCTCTCTCTCTCTCTCTCTCTCTCTCTCTCTCTCTCTCTCTCTCTCTCCGACGCCAAAACCGGCTCACAACGGCGTCCATGTCGGCCGGGGCGAAATGACTTGAATAATAATTATTTCATAAAGGCATTAACAGTGACACAAGACAAAAGTTCAACAAATTCTACGCATGAATCATCCAGTAGGTACCAACTTCGAGAGCAGTTAAAATGAAGATGCACAAGAAAGCGTAATTTCCCAATGACATGATATGGCTGTCACAATGCTTAGCCGCAATCACCTCTTTTTGTAGTTGAAATGGTAAGTAATTTTTGAAATTTTCCGATAATCTAAAATTGATACCATATTGAAGACCAATCAATTCTACACATGAATCAGGGTGTATCTTTGAGAAAAACTTGAAAATTTAGGTGTGATAAGAAAAACAAATAAAAATGAACCATTTTCCCATAGACTTTGTATTGGCTCCAAAATCGCATGGATCCAGAATTTCTGGAAGTGCCCTCGCCACAACTGCACGTGCGCTGCGCTCGAAAATGATCACGTGACCAAATCCAGATGAGATCACCGTATTTATAGTCACCGTGCCTGTGACAAGCTGTTGGCGGGTACAAGTATGACGCCGTGTGTAGTTATCCTAGTAGGTACTGCGTAAAATCGGGCAATAAGTAGGGTGGTTGTTGGGGAAGCATTTTAATAACTCTGGTACCGTTTGTATGCTATTCTTCTACGAGGGTACTTCTTAATAAACAACGCTTAGACTGCTAATGCCCCTATATATAACAACAAGGAACAAGGGACGCACGTGTAACCCTCTGCTTGTAATAGAAGTGGCTCGTGACATTTTTTTACAGTGTATTCCGGCAAGTCGAAGGCACATGCGCACGTGCAGTAGTAACTAGTACCCCAACCGTTCTTCGTGAATTGCACCACCTGGTGGGTGCCCGCGGCCGCCTGTGCATAAGTTTCAGCGCAATAGGCTAATCCTGGCTCATCATGTATTTAGGGCCTTGGGCTCATCTAATGTGGAGCTAATGTGGGCGAACAGTTTTTACACCTCTGATTTGGCACGTGACACGTGCCGTGAGGCGGTCACCCAAACCTAAAGTTGATCTCATGAGTGAAAGTTTGGTGTCATCTCACGCCTATCGAGAGTGAGGCAGGACCTTATATATAGGGAGCAGCGTGGGCTCTCGCAGTTGCCGTATTCTAAAGAGGGCAGTAATCGCCACGCATTTTAAATGTGGATCGCTCTTAAATGTGAATACTATATGTATAATACTGAACGAGGCCGGTGTAAATAAATTTTCAAGACCGAGGTCCATACTGGATTTTTGAACGAGGCCGAAGGCTGAGTTCAAAAATCAGTAAGGACTGAGGTCTTGAAAATTTATCACCGGCCGAGTTTGGTATGCACTAGGGTTACCCGCGTGCTCCGCAACGCGAAGAAGGGTTATTTTTGACCGGTGGGTATTGGGTTGGTCTGTGTCGATTTGGTTGGTATCCATTTCGTTCGATTGCTTTTTGACGGCCAAGCATTTTGTAATAAAACAAAAAAGATACATCGCATCGAGGTGCCCGTGTCGTATTATCATGCGTTCTACTTCAGAATGATTCGAAAACTGGCGTGAAGTCTTTTGAGGGTCATCGATGAATTTCGCTAAAAATGACAATGTAATGGTTTGGAACATTAACATTTTTAAGAATACTGTTGCTCATCATGCAAAACTGAAGAGTGAATATTGGACAAAATTGAATGCTCTATCCAATGGTACCATATTCAATTGCCAAAGGTATCAGGTTATGCAGCAAAACCCGTGTAATTAATAAAGTGGCACATCATCGACAAACACCTTTTTCTCCCGTGATTTGTACCACCTTGGCGTCGATCAATTAGCTATTCACAATTTTCCCATGAGAGGCGGTACATTTCTCTTGCCAACAGACGTTGTTCCAACTCGCTCTGTTTAACACGCGCAGTGGAAGGGTTGCGAGTACTACGCCCAGTGGAAGGGGGGGGCGGATGTCGCCCCCCCCCCCCTAAGATCTCAGCTCCCACTGGAGCTAGAAAGACGAAATTTGGCGGGTAGGTGGGGGCCCTGGTTAACTCTGTTGTGTGTGAATTTCATGACACTAGGTCAATATCTTCAAGGTCAAATGAGGTCAAATGTGGTCAAATCTGCCATATTAGCGACTTTTTTTGCGTTTACACGCCGATAACTCAAAAAGTTTTTTCGTTTTTCTTTGACTGTACGAAAGAACATACATTTGTGAGTATGTATGGTGAATTTCTAGTTAATTCAACAATGAATATGGCAGTTAGAAGCCTGCTAAGGGTAAGATGTCGCCGGCTGAAGCGGGATCGGCCGACGCGGGAAACGCGGCAATCACAATTTTGTGTTATCACACTCATAACTCAAGTTGCTACCGGCCGATTTTCAAAATTCTTTGACCATATGATTGCCTGTACATTTCTCAGTCTTCTCACAAGATTTGACGCGAATCGAATATAGGTCTGCGTGATTTATAAGGTCAATGGTTTCTCAACCGTTTAAAGGTCAGTTTTTCACGCTGATTCCGGAAATGGAATCCGTTTTGCTCGATTAGCTCGATCTTTTAAGATACGTTGTTTTGCCCATATGAACAAAGCCATGCTGATTGGCTTAGTATAGTTAATCCCACAGAAGCATATATATGTTTAAACTAAAAATTGACCCACTGTAAGTGAATTCCGATCACAGTACATACGCACCGCTGCGACACAAATGGCCTTTTCACGGATTTCCGACTGTGTTGAGCACATGGGACGTCCCTTCTTCAAGCATCAGCAATAGTCCGCCAGGAAGTTGACGTCCCACCGACCCTCGTACCGTTTTTTCATCACACGTATGTCTTTGTGGAAATACTTTACCTGCTCTTCACTATAATCACCAGTTTTCTGGGAAATAATCGAGATGGGACCTAAAAAAGTGCAAAATGTATCAGTATGCCCACACCCATGTGCATATTAATGCATCGGTCTGTATCCTTGGCATAGTGTGGAAACTCGAGCTAATCGAGAAAAATTGGATACCTTTTCCGATTTCGGCACACAAAACTTGCATTAGAACAGTTGATAAATTTTCAATCTTGGGAAAAAAATGTATCAGTATGCCCACTCCAATATGCATATTAATACATCAGTGTGTGAGCTGTTATACTTGACATAGTGTGAAAAATGAAGCTAATCGAGAGAAATGGATAGCTTTTTTTGGATTCAGCACACGAAACTTGTATTATAGAACAGCTGAGAAATATCCAACTTTGGGGAACAATGTATCAGTATGCCCACTCCAGGATGCATATTAAATTAATACATCAGTGTGTGAGCTTTTATCATTGACATAGTGTAAAAACTCGAGCTAATCGAGAAAAATGGATAGCTTTTTTGAATTCAGCACACGAAACTTGTGTTAGGATAGCTGAGAAATATCCAACCTTGGGGAAAATATATCAGCATGCCCACTCCAATGTCCATATTAATGCATCAGTGTGTGAACTTTAAGCCTTGACATACCTAGTTTGAAAACTCGAGCTAATCGAGAAAAATGGGCAGCTTTTTCGGATTCAGCACACAACACTTGTATTAACCCTCGTATGTGTGCGGCGTTTGCCAGCTTCTAATGTGTAGGGGGGGGGGGGTCGGTTGGACCCCCCCCTTGCCGTTTGGCCCCTGATCGAGCTAGAGCTTCGCGGAAAAAACGAGCGTGTTGCCCGTGACGAGAGGAAGCCGATGATACCCAATTTTAAGGTCCTAGGTCATTGAATGACCTTCCAGGTCAGGTCAATGACCCAAAGTCGGGAAAATCGGGACCTGTTAGAAAGTCGTAAAGTGTGGCTGCTAAGGGGTTTTTCGGGGTGCTGATCACGAATATCGTGTTAGTTTTGATCACAGATGATGTCTTGAAGCATTTAGACCAGGTCGGGTCAGGTCAGGTCAGGTCAACCAGTAGGCGTCGTGACGGGTATTCGTAGTACGTGTCAACCGCCTCTGACAGCTTCGTAACATGTTACGAAGTCACCGAAACTACTTCGTAAATGTTCAAATGGTTGCTAAATTCGAATTCAGCTCCAAAAACTAGCCTAGAAACATGTACAACTTGAAAAAGTGACCCGAGGTCACCCGAGGTCACCAAAGGTCAATGACCTGACCTGACCTTCAGGTGACCTTGACACACACGGCAGTAACATCAAATCACATGTTGGAACGTTTGAAACCACGAAAAGCTTGCAAACACGCGGCTAGTGCGAGCCGACATACGCGAAATCGCGATTCCGGCCAAACATGGTCTCGGAAAAGAGGTCACAGGTCAAAGGTCATTTGGGTCAGGGTCATGAAATTTTCAGGGTAGGTGTAAAATTGATCAATGCGAGGGTACTGAAAGTTTCGTCGCGATCGGCCGCTTTTTACGCGAGTTATTCGCGAAAAACCATGGGGGGGTCCATCCGACCCCCCCCCTACACATGCGAGGGAACAGCTGAGAAACCTCCGACCTTTTGAAAAAAAGTTTTGAAACGCAGGCCAGTATATAATCAGCGGTAAGGAGCGCGATGTAAAGACGGAAGCGTCCCGCCCCGGCACAGTCTACAATTCAGGCGGCGCGTAACGGCTAGCGCCGGCCGCCGCGCCGCGTATATTCGAATCCAGTATGAGTAGAGCATGGGTCCCGAAAAATTCTTCAGAAACTAGAGAAATTCTCGCGGGGCAAGACGACTGTCAAACTAGCAGCGAGCAGCGAGCAGCGAGTCCAGCAGCGAGAAACGGGCCATCCCGATTTAGCTTAAAATTTGCTCACAGAGCCTTCTCAGCACGCTGATTCCGAAAATCATGGTCTCTAGGGTAGGAATCTTTACCGTTCTCGAGATAGAACCCTCTTAAGTTTTCGACACCCATGACCGGGCCATCCCGATTTGGCTGAAAATTGGCTCACAGAGTCTTCTCAGCACGCTGATTCCGAAAATCATGGTCTCTAGGGTGGGAATCTTTACCGTTCTCGAGATAGAACCCTCTAAAGCTCTTACCACCCATGACCGGGCCATCCCGATTTGGCTAAAAATTGGCTCACAGAGCCTTCTCAGCACGCTGATTCCGAAAATCATGATCTCTAGGGTGGGAATCTTTACCGTTCTCGAGATAGAACGCTCTAAAGTTTTCGACACCAAAGACCGGGCCATCCCGATTTGGCTGAAAATTGGCTCACAGAGCCTTCTCAGCACGCTGATTCCGAAAATCATGGTCTCTAGGGTGGGAATCTTTACCGTTCTCGAGATAGAACCCTCTAAAATTCTTACCACCCATGACCGGGCCATCCCGATTTGGCTGAAAATTTGTTCACAGAGCCTTCTCAGCACGCTGATTCCGAAAATCATGGTCTCTAGGGTGGGAATCTTCACCGTTCTCGAGATAGAACCCTCTAAAGCTCTTACCACCCATGACCGGGCCATCCCGATTTGGCTAAAAATTGGCTCACAGAGCCTTCTCAGCACGCTGATTCCGAAAATCATGATCCCTAGGGTGGGAATCTTTACCGTTCTCGAGATAGAACGCTCTAAAGTTTTCGACACCAAAGACCGGGCCATCCCGATTTGGCTGAAAATTTGCTCACAGAGCCTTCTCAGCACGCTGATTCCGAAAATCACGGTCTCGTCTCTAGGGTGGGAATCTTAACCGTTCTCGAGATAGAACGCTCTAAAGTTTTCGACACCAAAGACCGGGCCATCCCGATTTGGCTGAAAATTTGCTCACAGAGCCTTCTAAGCACGCTGATTCCGAAAATCATAGTCTCTGGGGAGGGAATCTTTACCCTTCTCGAGATAGAACCCTCTAAAGTTTTCGACACCCATGACCAGGCCATCCTGATTTGGTTGAAAATTTTATCACAGAGCCTTCTCAGCACGCTGCGGCTGATTCTGAAAATCATGGTCTGTCAAATCGACCGGGCCATCCCAGTCAAATCGGGATGGCCCGGTCATGGTTGGTAAGAGCTTTAGAGGGTTCTATCTCGAGAACAGTAAAGATTCCCACCCTAGAGACCATTATTTTCGGAATCAGCGTGCTGAGAAGGCTCTGTGAGCCAATTTTTAGCCAAATCGGATTGCCCAGTCATGGGTGGTAAGAGCTTTAGAGGGTTCTATCTCGAAAACGGTAAAGATTTCCACCCTAGGGACCATGATATTCGGAATCAGCGTGCTGAGAAGGCTCTGTGAGCAAATTTTCAGCCAAATCGGGATGGCCCGGTCATGGGTGGTAAGAACTTTAGAGGGTTTTATCTCGAGAACGGTAAAGATTTCCACCCTAGAGACCACGATTTTCGGAATTAGCGTGCTGAGAAGGCTCTGTGAGCCAATTTTCAGCCAAATCGGGATGGCCCGGTCTGGGTGTCGAAAATTTTAGAGGTTTCTATCTCGAAAACGGTTAAGATTCCCACCCTAGAGATGATTTTCGGAATCAGCGTGCTGAGAAGGCTCTGTGAGCCAATTTTTAGCCAAATCGGGATGGCCCAGTCATGGGTGGTAAGAGCTTTAGAGGGTTCTATCTCGAGAACGGTTAAGATTCCCACCCTAGGGAGCATGATATTCGGAATCAGCGTGCTGAGAAGGCTCTGTGAGCAAATTTTCAGACAAATCGGGATGGCCCGGTCTTTGGTGTCGAAAACTTTAGAGGGTTCTATCTCGAGAACGGTAAAGATTCCCACCCTAGAGACCATGATTTTCGGAATCAGCGTGCTGAGAAGGCTCTGTGAGCAAATTTTCAGCTAAATCGGGATGGCCCGTTTCTCGCTGCTGGACTCGCTGCTCGCTGCTCGCTGCTAGTTTGACAGACGTCCTGCCCCGCGAGAATTTCTCTAGTTTCTGAATAATTTTTCGGGACCCATGCTCTACTCATACTGGATTCGAATATACGCCGCCGGCCGCCGCGGCGGCGGCAGGATGTTTGACTTTACACCGCTATTACTAAAAAAGTTGTGAACCGATTTTATTATTTCTTGCACGAGAAGATCCGCAATTCAATTCTGGACAGGTAGCCAAAATTTCTTATTAATATTATGTTTACGGCGCGAGTTATTGGCATGGGTGTAGAAACGTTTTTAAAGTTGGTGTGGAGTTTACAACCATTCTCAAAAACTACCCCAATTTTTTGCCGACCCCAAAATCTCATTGGATCTGCATCGATCTCAAGGGGTAGGTACTCGGTCGGAGGTTGGGGGAGGCAAACTGCCCTGCTTGCCCCCCCCCCCCCCCGTGGCTGGCGACACAAATGGTGTTGAAAGCCTTCACTGGCTAGAAGAGCTTATGTAGAGGAGGTTTGAGCAACCACTGGAACAGAACTTATCATGCTCAACCTTGGGTGGAAACGCCAATCAGCTCGTTTATTGCCTTGCCAATCAGCTCATAGACCCGGGAACAGGGGGAGCGAGGGCGATTGCCCCCAACTTAAGAGCCGAGGCCCGAGGGGGTGACGTCTCCCAACATTCATGCAGCGAGGAAGGATCTTTCCTCTTTTTGATGATGACTACACCGAAGAGTAAGCAGGACACTGAAGTGGTCAAATTTCGACTCGAAGAGAGGGCCCGTCATTGGAACAAAGCGTAAATACCGCTCAGTTTTCGGCCCTAAGAAGACTCTATTATCTTGCCCTATCTCTCACTCTTGGTCCTAACTCATTCATAGTTTCGTCGCAACGGGCAAAACGCCAGAAAAAAGTGTAATGTTCGCACAGTGTAATGTGCGTACAGGGCATGCATATCTTGGCTCACTGTTCTTCGAGGTCCTGAGGATGATAGCGGAAATTCGGTGACGATAAACCAAGAGAGGTGGGTGGCCGAGGATCCTCCAGTGGTTCTTCCGCTCGCCGCAGCGCAGCTATGCCGACACCATTAACCAGCAGTGGTTTCAGCAGGATAGAGACCATAATTGCACAGTCCTGACCATACATTGTCTCAGAGTGGATAGGTACTGGATGTGAAAAGTTTTCCTTGCATATTATATCAAAATTTGGGCCGAATTTGGAGTGAGAAGGGCTAAAATTACTGGGCTTAGAATAGGCTAACTTTTATTTCATTCCAAAAGCAGCACATTCGGAAACCGTGAATGCTGGTCTTGTGTCTACCAGCAGCAGATTCGCGAATATCAATCGACTGCTAAATTGACGAGCATGCACGTTTCTGCAATGTTTAGACAAGAATCTTGGTTTAGACACCAATATCTTCTAAATAAAAATTATTCACTCTTTAAATGTAATATATCACAAAACGGCACGTAAATAAAGTCAAAATGAAGCCGCTACCAGCTTATGTGGAATGCGCATCGGCCACCAGATGGTGTCCAACGGTGCCGCCATGTTGCGCAGACCAGGAAGCGGCCGCCGCCTGTGTTGGGGAATAGGGAATTCGGGACCTCGATTTACGTTTGCGGTCGCTGCATGCGTTACGTTCAAGCTATGTGGACACAGAACCCGGTATCTTACGCAGAATCGAGTGGAGAACAAGATGGAATCCTAAAAAATCCTCAGATACAAGGAACTAATACGTTAAACCCTTATAAGTCAATGGGGAAATATGAAAATTGCTATATTTGCGCCGAGAATGGTCTGAAACTATCTCAAGCATATAGAATCATGATTTCATGCACTCCTTGCAAGGTTCTATGCTTCATATTTGCATTGTTGCCCTTGCGTGACGTCATTTATGACGTCACAAGTGTCACAATTTTTCTCCAATAACTCCCGATCAAATTGAGCTAGCGAGTCGGGAAAGCCACCAATGGACTCAGGAAGACCTGCCGAATCGAATGATATGCGACATGACCTCTTTCGACCAACTTCGTGACCTGGGGGTGCTGACCTGACCTTGACCTGAGGTCAAAACCCTAAGTTGACCTGACCCGAACAAAAAGTATATCACTCGATGCGCCTGAGCTAGCTGAACACGATGGTGCCAAAATCGCGGCTCTACGGCCATTTTTGGCGAAGTTATTAACCAAAAACCGAACCCGTGCCTTAGATCACTTGACCTGACCTCAGAGGTCACCGGTTGACCTGAGAACTTTACAGCGGGTTCCTACCAGTCATTCTGCAGTATACTTTGCCGCATACGGCCACTTAACCGCTTAATTCTAGTTTAATTAGCGGCGCATTAGCGAGGTGGGTTCAATCAACCCCCTCGGCCGGGGCAAATGTAGGTCCGGCGAGTGAATTTGAGGAATTCTGAAGATACGATCGTGTTCCCCATTCAATTCTGCGTAAGATGCCGGGTTCCGTATCTACGTAACTTGAACGTAACGGATGCGGCGGCTGCAAACGTAAATCGAGGTCCCGAATTCCCTATTCCTCAACACAGGCGGCAGCCGGTTCCTGGTCTGCGCAATATGGCCGCCACCGTTAGACACTACGGCCAATAGGGTTGAAGCGGCAGTGCTCCCCTGTGTTCTACACAAAAAAAATACAAAATACAAAATGCCAAATGCATGAAAATTGTCTTTTCCTGATGAAGGAAAAACTCATATGGCGGGAACAACAAATTAGGTATCACTGCGCTATTGCAACGATTATGGCGCAGGCCACTTATGCACATGTGCTATTGTGCTACAGCCTTCAAGTCAACAATACATCATTCTTTTTTTAATTTTCGTAGAGGCTAGAGCCAAAGCACATGGAGAAGGTGATTGTGCCGGTATCTTGATTGTGCCCTGCTGACTGTGAGATTTGCTCAAAAATTGCCAACTCATTCCCCCACATCTCGTCGAATAACTACTGCTGTTTTTCAGGCTGGGGTTGACAACAGAGCGGTTAAAAAACCAGTTTTTTCGCTGGTACCGAAACACAGAGCTTCGATGGCAGACGGGTTTTCTCCAGCCGCGGGAGCAGGCTTAGAGGCTCAGCGGCCCAGCGAGCTACACCAGCGGACCCCGGCCGCTGAACAGCGGCGGCGGCCGGGTTGAACGACCACAGACAACCGTCGGCCGCCAACTGCAGCAGCGACAAATTCCCTATCCTCCAAACCATTCCTTTCATCGTGACGCTTAAACATTCACAAACCCCATCCCTCCCAGCGACCTATCCCCCACTCTTCAAACCATTCCTGTCATCCAACTCTCGTCGTAACCTTACCATTCACAAACTTCCTCCTTCACTCCTTTCACAAACATCAATTTACCGGTAAGTTTCACTGTCATTTATGCGTCTTAACGTAAATTCATGGGTTTTTCCCCATATTCATGGCATAGTACATGGATATGGGTTTTCCCATGTTGCCTTGCTGTAAAAGTGGCCACCGGTCTTAGTTAGGACGGCCGGTTTGTTTTGCGCGGCGTAGTTAGGTCGCCGCCCTCCTCGCGAGGCCGGTAACGTAAGTTAGGGCCACTAAAAAAAAAAAAAAAGCATCTTGAGGCATAATTCTTTTACAAATAAAAACCAGGGCAGTTAGATAATGATAAAGGCCTGAGCAATAATAATCATTTTCATCATCATCATTTATTTCGTTTGGAACTCCATATTCACGGCTATTCTGTCCAAGTGTCAATACATAAATACATATACGCTGAATGGTAAAGGTGTTAAAGGAAAAAAGTACAGCACGTATGACGAGACGTTTTACTGTCACGCACATCCAGGGCCAGTGAGTTCCAGCGTGCAATGGCGCGGTACCGGAAGAACCGCATGCATATTGTCATGCATATTGTTGTAACTGTGGTCTGTGATATCTAGTGGGTGCATGCTTCCATTAAATGCTTCATACAGTTGTTGCTAACTGCTAATTAAAAATGACATACTCTTTGGATATTTTTCTTAAACTTAGAATGTGAAATATTTCTGTGTAGACTTGCAGATTTTGGGGTGCTTCTGCCAGTGAGGGGTGCATTTTTTGGCTCAGGGGATGCTGGAGCATGCCCCCCCATTATCCGCCTTTTTGGACTATTATGAAGAACCCATACTGATTTCTTCTGGCCTTTAATCATATATGTATTTGCTTTTTTTTTACTCTAAAAGTGCATGAGAAGTCTTACCACTTGAAGTTGGTGTGGAAAATCCACACCAACTTGAAAGTTGGTGTGGAGCTCTCCATACCAACCACATACGAAGTTACGCCCATGGTTATTGGCGAAAAACAGGATGGGTGGGCGAAATCCGCCTCCCCTTCCACTGCGCGTTAACCCGCGCCCCACTGGGGGGGGGGGCTATTTATAGCCCCCCCCCCTCCCGTTTTTCTGCAATAACTTCCAAACCGCTTGACGTATCGACGCCAAACTTTCAGTACCTTAGGCTGCATCAATTTGACACATTGTGTCAAAATTTGAACTTCGTTACTACTATAGGTCGGCCGGAAATGACGTCAGAGTGACGTCATGCTCGGCCGATTTCTACGCAAAACATTGAACCAGGGCAATCGCTCCCAAGAGCTCAGTTTTTAAGCTAGATCCAATTTCTTTGCATGAGAGGACTCAGAATATACTGCGCTATCAAACTGCTATCTACCCTCTGGTCAGATGCTCTGGTTACCCTCAGGGTAACCAGAGCATCTGTTCCCGAGTGTGTGATCAAAAAATGAACCTGATCTGACTTGTAAGACGGCGGCCAGAGCCCAAAACGTGAACAAGTCAAAATGCTAATAATTTTTACATATTTATATTTTAATTTATATTTATTATTTAATTAATTTAATAAATAATAAATAATTATAATAAATAATAAATAATTAATTTTATTATTTAATTAATTTATATATACATAGAGATGACATGCACTCAAAGTCGCGGAATTTCGTTGGACCTTTTTAAGTAAGAAATCTGCGTTCAGAGCTCGTGCACTTTCAACAAAACAGGTTTTAGATGGGAATGTTTTACCCGAAAACTTTTTATCGCCGAGATCGCGGCAAGAATTGCGCTCACATTTTGGCTTACTTTCTATCATTTGGTGGCTATACGTATACAATATTAAGTTTTGATTGCCACATTCGCCATCAAGTGAACGGATCTCATAATTGGTATATGTTTTCAGGGTATATTGAGTTAGGGCATGTTATGTTTCATGTTTGCCTCGGTTTCGCCCTTCAGGTATGGTGTACCTATTTCGTAGATGAGTGAGTACGTCTGTTTCTATGATTTGTACTCGATTTCACGTCCGTGTATTTTTATAACTTTTACATGTAGATACCATATTTTTATACCTTTTCTCTACTTCATTTTCGATATACCCCGAAGTCTGTCGTCCAAGGTTGTATACATCAGATTCGGAACCGCAGCATGTTTCTCTGCATCGCTTCCCGAAGCACCGGAGCGCTCTTGATAAATCGAAAGAAGCCATACTGAGACCGGTGGACTAGATGCCCATTGCATGTGACCGACTTTGCTCTCTTCATTTCAATCCAGCATTGGTATCAAAATGTGGATCCAAAGCTCGACTACTGGAATGTGCCGTTCCAAGGGTAGCGGCCTACAAGAACAAGGCGGGACAACAGCGTCACTCGACCACCAGTACGCGCTGCCGAGTGCCACTAACGCAACCTGGACATCATGATGACAGGGCTGACGCCGCGACAAGAAGCGCAGAAACTCAAACAAACGGGAAGTACTGCTCAAACAAACACTGGCATTAGTTCTGAAAAGCCTGGAGGCTGGAAGAGCGATGCGTGGTGAATGCAGAAAAATCGACCCTGTGACGTCATATGAAGAGGGCTAGGATCCAACTTTTATTTATTTATTATTTATTTATTGAACGTCTTTGGACCATCCACAGGAGCCGTGGCTATTCTCAGTCCAGTGTCACAATCGCTGAACAGTAGTAAAAGTGGGTAAAAAGGTACATGCATTCACATACACACATAAAACGCATAATAAAAAAAGAGAAACATCACAGCGCAAGTTACAAGTTTCACAAGCGGTAAATAAGCCTCACAGACGATAGGTAACTATACCGGAACAGCACCTACTCGTACTCTCTCTTGAGGTAAAGACGCAAGTTCTTTTTGAAGGCATCATGCTTGAGGGCAGTCAGCTCCACCGGCACACCGTTATAAAGCTGCGGTGCCCGGTACGCAAACTGGCGTCTACCTGCCTCCGATCGGATGCGAGGTAGGTAAAAACTGTTGTCCTGTCGCGTTTGTCGTATACGTAAATTCGAGCTTTTGATAAAAAGTGAGGCAAGTGGAGCCGGTTCTCCCCACCGGAGTGTTCGGTGGACTAGAGAAAGTGTGTGGTAATCCGACAGCTGTGTAGATGTAAACCAGTCAGGACCTTTCAAAATATCCGAAATATGGTCAAATTTGCGTCTCCCAGCAACCACTCTCGCGCAAAAGTGAATAATCTTTTGGAGTTGCCTATGATTTTTGCCAGTACAATTACCGAACACAGTTATATGTACAGTACCTAACGTGAGAAAGTACTAGACCGTGCACTACTGTTGGTAGCACCCTCTGAGGGAGGTAATGCCGGATATGGCTGAGGGCAATCAACATTCCGAAGCACTTACGCACGACATGTGCCACGTGTTCGTCCCATGACAGAGTAGGGTCGAATATCACGCCGAGGTTTCTCACACTCCGTTCCGGGCGTAGAGTCTCGCCACGGAAACGCACCTCGATCGTGGGGACACTGCGGAGGTTCGGCCTGCTGCCAAATACCATTAGTTGGGTTTTCGAGGCATTCACCTTCAGGGCATTAGCCCTGAACCACACGTCCAAAGACGTGAGGGAGCTCTCCATGCGCCCTACCAGAGCCGCAATGTCATCCTTACCGCCGGACACAAGCACTTGCGTGTCATCGGCGTAGGGGAGAGTGGGGTAATTTGGCCGCTTTTTTAGAAAACGATATAACTTAAAAATGATGACACATTTCTGCATTTTCTCAACGCTGGCAGGTGTCGCATTCATTTTACTTTACTGGACAGTGAACTTGAAATGATAGAGTAATTACTTATATTGAAATTGTGACGTATTACAAAGGTCTGCAAGGCGGCCAAATTGCCCCACTAGCAGGGTTATTTGGCCGGGGGTGTGGGGCAATTTGGCCGGTGTTAGTTTGCGGTCGGGATTTTCTGTTATATTGCGAGTCAGCTTCAGATTCAGCAATGACGTGTGTCCTATCCCGCGCCCTGGTGGGGTCTGTTTATAACGCGACCTGGTGGGGGGGGGGGGCTATTTTTTGCCCCCCCCCCTCGTATCTCCGAAACTATTGGACGGATCCGCAAAATTCAAACGGCGTTCGAAAGGCCTGTCAAATTTGTCGAGGGAAACCAAATTTCATTGACCTCGGAGTCACCGATGACGTCACAGGTCAGGTCAAAGATGAAATGTTTCACCGTTCACGGGTCATCTAGGGAATGCGCTATAACACCGAAGAAAACGCATTTTGTCGAGAATCAGCGATAGGGCGTCGGTTGCCTAGTACATATGTTGCTATAAGAGGTCACTGACATTACCAGGTCAGGTCACAGGTAAGGTCACCAAGGGTCACAGGTCAGGTCACATGAACCAACTTTAGATACTAAGGTTGTGCGATGCATGTTTTATGGCCAATTTTTCATTTCCAACTCAATGGTGTTGGTTATAAGACTATCAGGTACGGCTTAGGTCACTTTCTCGTGGAGGTCAGGTCAAGGTCAGGTCAAAAAAGGTCAAATTTCAAAGTTGATATTTTTGCATAAAATGGGTATTGATTCGATGCAGCTCGTCACGGGGAGTCTAATGGTGGTCTTTGTTTTGCGCTACGAGGTCTATAATTGCTAAAAATTGAGTTTGAAAATTTGACGTCATCAATTTTGAACAGTTTTTTCGCTATAACTTGGCCAAAAAAAGAGGTATCGATCTCAAATTTGGTATGTAGATAGAGGACGGTAGGGACTATCACATATATTCCGGTTTTTTCGAAATTCAAAAAACTTTTTGGATTTTTCGGCTATTATAATCAAAAAATCTATTTTTTGATTTTTGGGGCTCAAAATCCAAAAATTTCAAAAATCCGAGATAGCAGTTTTGTAGCCCTGTCAATTCTACAGCTTTTATGTCTTTATCGTTTTTCTGTATTTGCAAAGCTATAGGCCTGACAGCTCTTCCCGCGAAACCCTTTTTTGGGTCGAAAACGGCAGAACATGACGTCACTCTGACGTCATTTCCGGCCAACCTATCATAGCCTTTGGAAAAATTTTTGGTCACAATGTGTAAAATTGATGTCCGGGAGGGTACTGAAAGTTTGGTGACGATCGGCGCAGCGGTTCTGGAGATATATCGAAAAATCTGGAGGGGGGGCAAAAAATAGCCCCCCCCCCACCAGGGCGCGGGCTATGACGCATTTGCCGCATTTTGGAGGTTGGCTCAGGGGTCACGGGGGTCAAAATAGCCAAATTAGCGGCTCTAGATGCGATCACAGTTTTTTTACGAATAACTTTTGAAGTAATCAAGCTAGGCCAAAACTTCGAGTACCATCGTAATTCTCTCGTCAGTCCGCATCGAAAGATATATGTTTTGACCTTGAGAAGTCAAGGTCAAAGGTTGACCTCAGGTCACGTTGCATCAGGTCGCTTGACCTCAAGGTCATGTGATTTCAAGGTCATCATGCATATCATTTGATGCGCCTTGGCGAGCTGAACAGAATGAGACCATTTGTGCGGCTGTACCATTTTTATGTAAGGATTTATTAGCAAAAAACGTTTGGTAACCTTTGATGACGTCACCTGCTCTTACAGTTGACCAATCGGAAGTAAGGCATCAAAGTAGTCAAAGTTGGTCATGAATCATGTCATTTATGGTACAATTGACCATGAAAACTCGGCCGTCCCAGCATAGTGACCATGAGCGCACCGGCCAAGTTGCCCCGCTAGTCCCGGCCAAATTACCCCATATTGCCATTCTGAAAATTTTTGTCTATAAAGTCATCGCAGCTTTACGGAATCAGATAAAATTGCTCTTGGAACCGCTGAACACCCAAGAATGGCGCTATAATGTCTGAATTCGTTTTTAGCCCAAATACTACATGTTATACAACTTTATTAACAGAAGTAAAAGTTACCATTTTCTAATGAAATTAACGTTTTATTAATTTTGAATAAAACTACGAGGGGCAAAGTTTTGACATTTGTCCTCCAGTTATTTCTACCCATGACAAATGAATAGAGACTAGAGTTATTTCACTCACTTTTATTAGACATCGTACAGGTGGGGGCGGCCAATTTACACCACCGGCCAAATTACCCCACTCTCCCCTATTGGACGACATGGGCATCAGGCGCGCAGAGGCTCAGGTCATTGGCGAACACTGTGTACAACAATGGCCCGAGGGCAGACCCCTGGTACACCCCCACACTGTTTCGCAGCGGTCGCGAGAGGCATCTTCGACCAGAAACAGGGTCAGTGATGGAAACACTCTGTGTGTGGTTTGATAGGTAAGAGCGGAACCATTCAACATCAACTCCATGCTGCTCTAGTTTGGTCAATAGTTTGGAATACATACACATACACATACACATTTATTTTCAACATTACAAATGAGCAAAACATACACAAAAATATTATAAGATTGGTGCAAAAGAATAAAAATTCTTAAATTAAAGCACCTCTCTTAATCAATCAGTATAAAATAAACCTGAGTATTACATAAAAAACACAACATAATATGAAAACAAGTCTGTTTGACCACCGCCAAGCCGCGCCACACCCACCGCTCGCTGGTTGAAATTAAAGTTGCTACCCCCAGGCGACACGACGAACCGTCCGGCCCGCCGTCCGCCGCTGGATGCTATTGGTTCTGGAATCTTTTAGTTTTGATAATATGATTTTGGAATAATTTCGCTACTTTGATCTGATCGTTTTTGTTGAGGCCTCTACCATACAGCAATAAGTTAAGTTTAGATACGCTGTTACAGTTGTTAAATATGGGTATAATTATTGAAACTTGTCCGAAAAGTTCAGAGCGTAGCACTTGGAAACGGGGACAATTTAGAACGAAATGTGCTACAGTCTCTTTTGGGCTCCCACACTCACAGCAGGGAGAAGAAGATTTTTGGATTTGGTAGAGATGAGCTTTTAGGACAGTTGCGTTCAACCTAAGTCTTGCATGCTGAATGTTTCCAAACTTGATCCAGTATTATTATATGGTGGGACGGTCCCTGCACAAAGTCTGGTCTCTATCGCTCGTTGGAAGGATTTGAGGCTGGGATCGGTTCTGATGGATTCTGGTAAAATGTTCCAATCTCTGGTCGTCTTAGGAATAAAAGATTGTTTAAAAAGTGATGTTCTGTTGTTTGGGAGTGTGAGATTGGTGGCATTGCGAAGAGCACGACCCGTGTTGTCTTGTCTGGTTTGTGGTAGTATGTCCCTTATGTATTGCGGCAAGGCAGCGAAATGATTTATCAGCTTGTTGTAAAATATCAGTCGGTGTTTTTTTCGTCGTGTTTCTAAGGTGTCCCAGCCTAGGTCTAAAAGGAGCTTGTTATGAGATGTGTTAAATAACGCACCCGTCACTAGACGTGCTGCCCTTGCGTGTAGTCGTTCTAGTCGTAGAATGGTCGATAACGTCAAAACATTTACTTAAATCTATCAGACAGAAGTAGAGTAAGATCACCTCTGTCTGTCGCAGATAAAATATGGTCGGATACGCTGAGCAATGCAGTTTCTGTTGAGTGTCGTGGCCTAAAACCGTGTTGAGCTGAAGCTAAGAGATGATTGGATGACAAATAAGCATAGAGTTGACGCTGAACGACCTTCTCGACGATTTTGGACATGACGGGGACTAAGGAAATAGGTCTGAAGTTGGTTGGGTTGGAACAAGGACCGGATTTGTGAATAGGATGGATTATGGAGTGTTTCCACGCCTCTGGGAAAGCACAGTTTGACAGACAGGTATTCACGATGTTCAGCAACGGCACTCCAATCGCGTCGAAACATAGCTTGATGGTGCGTATGCATAAACCATCCATGCCACAGGCCGAAGTGTTACGCATTCCGACAATCGTTCGTCTGAGTGTGTCGTAATCGATGGTACCAACAGTAAAACCGCACGAGCCAACACGCGGGACACGGCATATATCGTCTGCGGAGGTCACACCCGACTCGGCAAGCTCCCTAGCAACGTTTTTTTTACTCCAGAAGATGTCCAATTGATGAGAGGTAAGGTACTGAAAGTTTCGCCTTTCTATCCCTAAGCGTTTGGGAGCAGTACTGCAAATATTCGCCAGGGGGAACGCCCCCCCCCCCCCATTAACCCTCGCCATGGCAGGGCATTTTTCATAACACGGCCTGGTAGGGGGGGGGGTTGATGTGACCCCCCTCGTGATTGGCTCCTATGGCACCTAGAAACACCAAATTTGGTAGGTAGGTGGACGCCCTGGAGTTCTCGCCCCTGTGCAAATTTGGTTTCTCTAGGTCAATATTTAGGGGGGTTTTGGGGGGTATAAATGTAAAAATTTCACTAAAAACAGGTCAAAAGTTTTTCGCTTATAACTTTTGATCTAATTACGATAGAGAAAAAAAGCACCAGTCAACTTAGCACGTCAAGGCGCGTCGAATGATATACTTTTTTGCTCGCTTAAGTGTACTTAAAGTTTTTCTTAATTTTTAAGTGAACTTTAACTAATTAATGAAGCTCAAGTTAACCAAATTGCATCATATGGCATATCATTCGATTTGGCTGATCACCAGGAACAAAATGACACCATTTTTTAAGCTCTAGCGTCATTATGTGCCAAGTTATTGGCAAAAAGGTCATTTGACCTCAGTTGACCTTATTTGACCTGACCCATGGATAAGTACACCAAACAAAGAAGCACCAAGTGACCTGCTGTTAATTACTATGGTTTCAAAGCACAAAAGTGATGGAACAAAGCGGATATCTCCAGTATTTTACGAATTTAGTATTTTCCCACAGGCTTAACATTACGACGTAATGACCTCTAACTGACCTCAGGTCAGTGACATAAAAAACGAACTATATGTTATACAACTCGGTGAACTTAGCACATCCTGAAAGTTTGAAGGAAATCAGTCCAAAACTGTGAGTTTTCCAGGTGCAAAAAGAAAATTGAAAATTGACCATGACCTTGTACCGGTTTTTCTGACCTGGTGACCTGACCCAAGGTCACCCGGACTTGAAATTTTCAGGTCGTATGTAAAAATGTTGCCCCATAGGCTGTGCCAAATTCGGCGGCGCTGCGCGCCGCCGTTTTTACGCTATCTTATAAAACCCTTAGGGGGGTTGCATCAACCCCCCTGCCGGGGCGAGGGTTAAGGCCCGCGAGGTCAGTGCAGTTCATCAGTCACACATACGCATATATCACACTCGCATATTTCTGTACTTGTCAGCTAGGGGAATGTACCTGTATATCAGAGCGCCAGTTCGGGAGAGGGGATGAAAGTTTTTGGATGAAAATGATCAGCCATGCTCTGCGGCACAGTATATCTCCAGTCACAAATCACTAGTGCCATCTAGAGGGAGAAATATTAGCATACGGGCGCTGCAGCGCAGGATATCTTCAGGCGCGCATCACTAGTGCCATCTAGAGGGAGAAATATCAGCACACGGGAGCTGCGAAACATGTATACTGCACAAGTATGCATGTACAGTCGGTGGCAGTTGTTATCCAGCACCTTTTCTTTTTCGCATTGTTTTCAGATCGCCCATAGGCCGGGCCTGCGTTATTTGAAAATAATACGTAAAAGGTATTGGATCGAAACTGCGTCCAACTGTATTCAGCGAAGTCTTACAATATAACCGCACGCAGTATACCTATGTACTTACAGTATACCTACTGCCATTTCAACTGTCTCCAATATTGAAGACCCCGACTCAATTTAGCACATACTTATTGGATGTTCAGAAAAGTGTGCTTAAAAAGGTCCAACGAAATTCCATGACACCAAGTGCTTCAGCACAGGCATGTCATCTCTATGTATATATATCTCTATGGTCAAAATGCTAATAATTTTTACTTTGACCTGACCTGTGGCGTCATCGGTGACCTCGAGGTCAATGAAATTAGGTTTCGCTCGACAGTTTTTCCGGGGCTATCAGACGCCGTTTGAATTTTGACGATCGGCCCAGTAGTTTCGGAGTTAGGAGGGGGGCTATGAATAGCCCCCCCCCCAGTAGGGCGTGTTATACGCAGACCCCAGTGGGGCGCGGGTCACCTAAAAATAAAATTAATTCCAAAATCCGTCAAAAATCGCAATTTTCCAATAAAAGTATCCTCACGGGTGCACGTGGCACGCGCTATCCTCTGCGTCGCACACCATTCGACAGCCCGCTCAATTATCTACACGATGCTGTTTTCCCCGTGCCGGTCGGACCCCTGGTCACCAAGATATTGCACGGGGACTGGACCCGTGTCGGCCAAACTTAGCCGTTTTCGCCCGATTTCGCACGCTGATTTATACATGTAAAGTCTATGACGCGAATTTGCACTTTTTGAGCACGCGTCACGCGCTCCCTATCAATCCGATCGTGCTGAGACCCCTCAAAGGCACGTCGCGCATCCTTGATCTATAAGTTGTGCAAATTTCACCGCGCTAGGTGCAACGGTCTGGCCTGTAGTCCACGCAAAGCACCACCAAGTCGGGACCTCGACCACAGACAGACGCACCCACCACAAATAGTAATATACACACACAGAAATATTGAGCGATGTCAAGTTCAATATACTCGTAAATAGTTCAAATAGCTTCAAAGTTCTGCTTCACGTAGTAAAATATCTTTAGTTTAAGTATTTACGTGATAAACAAGCAAGGTATCCGTCGCACAACGCCATAATAAGTAAAGGCATCAAGAATAAGTTTGTTTTTATACGACGTTTATTGGTTAACTAACAAACATCGGCAGTTTTATTACACCACACAAGCATCTTTACGCAAAACAGGATAATGTAACAGCATAACAGATGTTCAAATACCTGACTGATATGTTTTCATGCAAAGCAAGTGTATCCATAAGCGAATGAGTGTTGTGTCACACTGGTAATTGCGGTACACATCCAGAGCACCGTTCGTTTACGTCAACCCGTGTAAATTTAGCGAAATTTTGAGCTAAATGCTGACGGCGGCGGCGCCATTTTCGCAATCTGTCAGTTGTGCGCCGGGGACCGCGGGGGCCGGCGGGGGAGTGTTGTGGCTGCAGTGTGCAGAGTGAGTTTGCCCATTCTTGTGACATCAGTGAGATAAAACAGTGCTGTGGTGTTTATCTAGTTGGATAATAAGCTGAGTAATGAGTGAATAAGTGAATAATAAGTGAAATACTGCATTGTGGTCATCGTCTGATAACTGCAATCGAGACCGAGTCGGAAATCTGAAGCGGAGCGACATTGGAGGAGCTGCTGGAAATTATCCAGCTTTGTCGGAGTGCTAAGGTGGGCTTGTAATTTTTCAACTGAACTGCTGTCGTGTTATGAAAATAATGGATGCACTTTCATGCTTTTCTAGGGTTAATTAGGTATAGGTATGCTAATATTTTGCCAGATAGGCAACAGAGAGCCGATGGCTAATTAAATGAACGATAATTTTGGCACAGTGAAGTAGTGCGTACAGATGACATATTTTTTATTTATCAATTACGGGCAGTTGACGGGAGACGGGCGATGGCTGCGGCCTGTAGCGGCGCCCATATGCGTTGTGAAATATCAGCTTATATACATCATAAGGTATATATACGCTAATCTAACTTTTATTTCCGTCAGATGTCATGTCGATTCTTAATAATAAACGACAAACAAACAAACGTGTTTGCAGCATGAGGTAGGCATTGAGCATCACAATGTTTCGTTACATTTAGCTAAGGCTCGCGGCTGGCGACAACGTCCCGCCGTGTGTCGCTTGCGTTACAAATTTTGCGGGCCCATGGGCCCGCAAAAACAACATTGTTGCAACATTAGCTTTACCAGAAAAAATCGTTATAATAACCGTCATATTTGTGTAAATTTACCGCCATGAATTTGTGTACGATTACCACGCGAGTGTTCCTTTTGGTACTTTTTACCAAAAACACATATTTGTGCGTAAATGTAACGCGAGATCCGCGGTAAAGGTATACTGAAAGCGGTTCTCCTACACAATAGTGAAGCACTCCGAAGCTAGCAAAACACACATATAAGTGTTCTTTTACGCAGAAAACAGAGTAATTTTACACCAAAAAAATGTTCCTTTTGGTACTTTCAATTACACCGTTTTTCCGCTCAATATTTCTGTGTGTGTAGACAAGCGGCTGCGTCACTTGCTTCGCGGCGTAGCCAGAAAATGCGGCAGCAGCCAATTTGCTTTCGAATGGTATTTGATTTAAATTGATCTGTCGTCTGGAAGCAAGCTGAGAAAAAAAAAATTGACTCCATATGGGTCAAAACTCTTGAAAATGCTCCCCTGAAAACTCCTGAAAACCATCGATAACACCCTTTCCAGCAGAGTTATTGAGTGTGTTCTAGGGTAACTTTGAACCTTCCTCATTTTGCGAAAGAGTTTTCAAGAGTTCTTAATGGATGGCGAAATGACTCCATGTGTGACACCCCATAACTCTGTGACGCAACGCTCCATTACTCCCGAAAAACTTTTCCCGAACGTTCCGACAGGAGTAAAAGGGGAGTTACGAAGGGGTTTTAGCATACGTCGCGAGTAGAGATTGCAATCCCGGAACGTTTTGCCAATCCCGGGATCCCGAAAGTTTTTATTTCGGGATCCCGGGATCCCGGGATCCCGGTCTTGTCACTAAAGGTTGTAAGAATAATTTCCAACAGACATATTTTGCGTCTTTTAGCTTACCATAAACAAAGAGGCAACTTAAAGCCATCCTTACACCATGTCATTTGCAATAAACACGATTGAATTTGCGAAAGAAACGTTTCGATTTGATTAGCATTAGGCCAATTGGCCTGAATAAAACTGTGCGCCGACCTGTGCGTTTACTATCTCGTCATTAAGACGGATTCCAGCACATCCTCACCCACTCTTCGTCTACGCTACTCGTAGTTAGCGCGACAGTTTTAAGCCATTGCTGGTAGGTCTGTCTATTTTAAAACTCGCGACCAGCGTACGCCAAATTTTGCAGCTCCCCATTTCACAATGTTTTCAAGATGTCGCTTGGTCACTTCACCTCCTTCCGGTTCCGCTTTCATCACTAATGTCTCTCAGACTTTGCTCCAAAGTCGCTTTGAGGGCAGAGTCACTGACTGGGAGAGCTCCACTCTACCGTCTTCAACGTTTGAATCAGTGAGCTCTGCCGTCACTTGCGTGACATCTGTGACATCTTTCTGCGACACGAGCTCAAACACTGTCTTGATGACCTCTTTTGTCCCGGCCACGGACGGACAAGTCAGAATCGCTGAGCGATCCGTGGTCCTGATTGAGATGTTGCTGCACTGATGCTGCAATTTTTTGGCGTTGGGGACCGTTTGTCGTACACATTTAAGCGGCTTATCCGCTGTGGGTGATACCCGGGAGCTACCAACATGGTCAATTGTGGACGGCCGATACCTACGGGGTGCCACCTAAATAGTTTCTCTGCTTTATGTCACGCAGCACCATGAACACTAACAGTGTAAGCAAGGCTCGTGCAGCGGCTGCATTTTTTTTATGGTGAAAAACTGATATTTTCGGGATCCCGGGATTGGCGGAATTTCGGGATCGGGATCGGGATTAAAATCCCGCCGGGATCCCGGGATCCCGATCCTGGGATTGCAATCTCTAGTCGCGAGGCTGCCGGTGGCCGCCATCTTTTGCGCGTAGTATACAGCACGTTGTGCGGGGCGGCGGGCGAGGTGTTAGTGAAGAGCGTGTTGACTTAGACGGACCTGTATACAGTGACGGATAATTGGACCTTACTTTGGATTTAAAGGTAAGCTTAGCTGTATTTCTCATCATGCTTTTATAGTGCAAAGTGTTATAATGCTGTGATGAGAACATATGGTAACGCCATGTTCTTGATGGGCTGGAATGGTCTCAGTAAGGGTAATTGATTTGCTTCGTTCCCGAGTGAGATAAAGATGGGAAACAGCATGCTCTGAGTTTCTAGGTATTGGCAAATCTCATTCATCATTTCCCTCGAATAAATTGGAAAGCTAGGATTACACAAGCTTAACACGTCATGGATCCTATTGTTATTGTCCAATTGTTGTTCTTTAATGTTAACATGGGTACCTATGCAGCGTATAACGTCCTTAGCTTATTTTTAGCGACCTCAACTTTTTGAGCGCTCAAGTACGTTTTATAGCATTTCCCAACTGTGTCTGCAACTAAGATGGAGGCTGTTAACTTGCCCTTTAGACTTTCACTGAAACTTAACTTTCTCAAAATTGTAGTGCATAAAAGTATGCTAACTTTGCAATCTCTTGCTTTCATTATTTTGACATCATGTGCCGAAATGCAGTATCAGTGCCAACACGTCAGGTCGCGTGTGTCTCGTCTCGTCTCATCTTGTCTCATCTGCCTACCTCTCAGTCTCCTCCCTCATTTCTTCCTTCCATCTTTCCTCGCTTCCTTCCTCACTCCCTCCTTCCCCTCCCCTCTCTCTCCCTTTCTTTCTCCCTCCCTCCCTCCCTCCCTCCCTCCCTCCCTCCCTCCCTTCCTTCCTTCCTTCCTTTCTTTCTTTCTTCCCTCCTTCCTTCCTTCCTTCCTTCCTTCCTTCCTTCCTTGCTTCCTTCCTTTCTTCCTTCCTTCCTTCCTTCCTTCCTTCCTTCCTTCCTTCCTTCCTTCCTTCCTTCCTTCCTCCATCCCTCCCCTCCTTCCCTCCCTCCCTCCTTCATTATTTCCCTCCTTCTCTTTTTCTTTCTTCCCCCATTTCCTCCCACGCAATGTTAAGTGTGCCTATAATTTCATGGTTATTAACATTTTGCAGGGGATGAGCTGGAGAGCCTGCAGCGCATCCCGCAAGACACGTCGGAAGCCAACGGAGGCCCGCAAAATATCCATCCCACCATCGTGAAAGGAGAGCCGGACGAAGAAGACGCATTATTCGTCGAGGCCCAGGAGGTGGTAGCGGCACCACCAGACCAAGCATTCCTGCTGTGGTAGGCCGCCTTTTGGATTTTTAACCCGGCAGGCGGTGGGCCTACCAGCCACCTTCCGCGCGGTGGGGGGGGGGGCACTTTTTTGCCCCCCCCGTATCTCCGAAACTACTGGACGGATCCGGAAAATTCAAACGGCGTTCGATAGCCCTGCCAAATTTGTCATGAGAAACCAAATTTCATTGACCTCGGGGTCACCGATGACGTCACAGGTCAGGTCAAAGATAAAATGTTTCACCGTTCACGGGGCTTCTAGGGAAAGCGCTATAACACCGAGTAAAACGCATTTTGTCGAAAATCAGCGATAAGGCGTCAGTTGTCTAGTACATATGTTGCTATTAGAGGTCACTGGTCATACCAGGTCGGGTCACAGGTCAGGTCACCAAAGGTCACCAAGGGTCACCACATGAGCCCAACTTTACTAAGGTTATGCGATGCATGTTTTATGGCCAGTTTTTCATTTCCAACTCAATGGTGTTGGTTATAGGACCATCAGGTACGGTTTAGGTCACTTTCTGGTGGAGGTCAGGTCAAGGTCAGGTCAAAAAAGGTCAAATTTCAAAGTTGATATTTTTGCATAAAATGGGTATTGAATCGATGCAGCTTGTCACGGGGAGTCTAATAGTGGTCTTTGTTTTGCTCTACGACGTCTAGAATTGCTAAAAATTGAGTTTGAAAATTTGACGTCATCAATTTTGAACAGTTTTTTTTCGCTATAACTTGGCCAAAAAAAGAGGTATCGATCTCAAATTTGGTATGTGGATAGAAGGCGGTAGGGGCTATCACATATATTCCGGTTTTTTTTCGAAATTCAAAAAACTTTTTAGATTTTTTGGCTATTATAATCAAAAAATCTATTTTTTGATTTTTGGGGGTCAAAATCCAAAAAATTCGAAAAACCGAAATTACAATTTTGTAGCCCTTTGAATTCCACACCTTTTATGTATGAAACATTTTTCTGTATCTCTAAAGCTGTAGGCCTGACAGCTCTTCCCGCGAAACCTTTTTTTTGGGTCGAAAATGGCAAAAATGACGTCACTCTGACGTCATTAGCGGCCAACCAATCATAGTCTTTGGAAAAATTTTTGGTCACCATGTGCGCTAGCTGCTCCCGGGAGGGTACTGAAAGTTTGGTGACGATCGGCGCAGCGGTTCTCGAGATATATCGAAAAAACTAAAGGGGGGGGCAAAGAAATGCCCCCCCCCCCCCACCGCCTGGAAGGTTAACATCAAAACTCGCGACCGTGTAGCATATGGTGTGAGATCCCCGGAGAGCGTGCCGCGGCGGGATGTCAAAAACGTTTGTCAATTTTTTAAGCCTCCCATCGCCCCGGACTATGAATACACATTTCTTGAAATATATATTTTTTATCTGTGCTCCGGCACACGAGCTTTGGGTGGTTACGCTATTCGTCCAATATTTATTTTCGGGGGGGGGGGGGCTGGAGTGGAGTGATGGGAAGTTTGGGTGAGTTTGATGGGGACTAACTAGAGGAATACCATGAAGCTGTAAAGGGAGTTTTGGGGAATAATGGAATGGAGTAATCGGGAGTAATTATGAGGCTGTAAGAGAGTCATTGAGAGTAATGGAAGGGAGTTTCGGGGAGTGTGTTGTTTGTTTTGATAGGGTAAAGGAGAGAAATGAAGAGTTTTCTAAAACGGTAGGGAGAGTTACAGAGAGTTTCTGAGGGAAGTTTTGGGGTGTAATGGAGAGTTTTGGAGGGGGTGTAATGAGGAGTACTACCTGGGAGTTTTGGGGTGTCGTTTTGGTGAACTCCCCCTGGGGGTGTCATGCGGAGTCAGGATTTTTCTCAGTGAGCAGAAATATGGACGGGAACGTGCGGAGGAAAATTTTGAACATAATAACTATTCTGAGGGCTTAGTTGGATGAAATTTGGGTCATACGGGGTCAAGTCAGGTCAAGTTGGTCATCCTTGGTCACACTGGGTCAGGCCAGGTCACCTTCGGTCAGGCCAGGTCGTATAGGTCACCACGTCACATTGGATCGGCCTGGGCCATACTTCTACTACTTCTACCCATACCACTACTCCTACCACTACCCCTATCACTACCCCTACCACTACCCCTACCACTACCCCTACACCTATCCCTACCCCTACCTCTACCACTACTACTACCACTGCCCCTACTACTCGAGGGCAGCGCTTTTCGAGGAGCGCTGTGGCCCGAAGGTTTGGACTTTGAATTGTGAAAAACGCCCGCCCGCCGCAAAACGCAAACACCGCAAAACGTGCAAAACGCACGCCCGAAACGCCAACGCAAACGTCGCAAAAAATAAACAAATGCCCGCCCGCCGCAAAACGCAAATAAAAAAAACGCAAAAACGCCGCAAAACAATAAAACCGCCCGCATCGTACGCCCGCTAACCGCCAACCAAAAACGCCTAAAAATCGCCCGCCCGCCGCCAAAAGCAAACACCGCAAAAAAAAAACGAAAAAGCGGCCGCCAACCGCAAAGAAATTAAACACCGCAAACGACGCAAAAAAAGAAAACCGCCGGCATCAACCGCCCGCCCGCCCGCCGCCAAAGACAAACACCGCAAAAAAAACACAAAACGCCCGCCCGCCGCAAAACGTAAACACCGCAAAACGTGCAAAACGCACGCCCGAAACGCCAACGCAAACGGCGAAAAAAAAATCGCCCGACCGCCGCAAACCACACACAAAAAAAAAAACGCCGAAACGCCGAAAAAATAAAACCGCCCGCACCGCACCGACGCTAACTGCTAACCGAAAACGACTAAAAGTCGCCCGCCAGCCGCCAAACGCAAACACCGCAAATAAGAGCCCTGCCGCAGCAAGATAATAATTTATCAACGATTGGCATACCGCTAGGTTGGTCATTTTCGCAAATCAAAAAGATATCTGCAAAAATCTCCTAGATGAAAGCGCCCGATTAAAAAACGGATGGCACGTGCGTGTTCCTCGCCCCCAACTTCCTTCAGGTCAATCGTCATTTGGGTCACCTAACGCATTGACGACCGGCTGGGTGGAATAAACATTGCGCCAAGAAACGTAAGTATATTGTCAAAAAGAATCCCCAGAATGGTGGATCCCAAAAGTTTGAAACTACCACTTTGACCCACTGGACGACACCTTAAACAGTGGCCGACCGGATGACACCCATTGTTTGGTCACCCACGCCATAATATGCATCATGGGTGCGCCGAAATGGCCAAAAGTCCCAATTTCCGGTGTGCAGGGTCATTTTCAACGGCACGTGGCACGTGGTTCTGGACTTTTCCGGCCACTTTGCGACATACCCATGGGTAGTGCACCGAATGGTGGTTGATCCGCATGGAAGAAAATGGGGGGTCGTTTGGATCGTTTTCGAGCAATCTGCCGTGGAACGCATTTCTTCATTTTGCCCATTGGCTTAACACGGGAATTTTCAGTCACGTGGCACGTGCACCAGATGGTCCGCGGAGGGGAGACCCATACCAGAACGTAGATCACCTGGCCCACTAGAAATCCTGAAAAAATCAGAATTTTTGGAGCAGCCGTTTTCAAGAGCATCAAGTTGTACTGATCTCAGGTACTGATCTCAGGCAGCTTTTGCCAAATTGTCAGGGAACTCAGATTTGTTTTTCAATAGAAAAACACAATTCTAAAGAATAGTGTTTTAACTATTGACAACAAACCTTCGGTTACTTACTACCAGTGGCGCAGCCAGGATTTCGTTTCGGGGGGGTCATCGCCTTCAAAGCGGGCCCCCTAGTGTCCGGGCCCCCCACCCATTTTTCAGAATCTCCATATTTCATACGCATTCTGCTGACCGGGCCCCTTTAACTGCACGATAACCCTGAGCGAGTTTAAATCAGAAAATTTGGATGGAACCATAGCTCGGTAATCACCCGGTGTTCCATTTTTGCGCAAATTGACCATGACAGAAATATGCTACTATGACGTATGAATTCGTATCTTTCGAGGCCGAAATGTGCCCCTTCCGCAACATGCATAGCATATAGGCAATCGGAACTGTTGCCTGCTTCTGTCGGACAAAGTCCCACGTACCTGTCCTAAATCATCTATTGGCTGCTGTAGTAGATTGTGCCATTATTCTTCTTCATTACGTGAATTCGCTCATAAGAAGTTTTAACCCTCGCCGGCACGGGGGAGGGGGAGGGGTTGATGCAACCCCCTAAGGTTTTTTCACGAATAACTCGCGTAAAAAGCGGCTGATCGCGACGTAACTTTCAGTACCCTCGCGTTGATCAATTTGACACCTACCCTAGAAATTTCATGACCCTGACCCAAATGACCTTTGACCTACTTTCCGAGACCATGTTTGGCCAGAATCGCGGTTCGGCGTATGCCGGCTCTCATTAGCCGCACGTTTGCAGTCCTTTCGTGGTTTCAAGCGTTCAAACATGTGATTTGATGTTGCTCCCATGCATAAGGGTGATGTCAGGTCAGGTCAGGTCATTGACCTGTGATGACTTCGGTACACTTTTTCAAGTTATGCATGTTTCTAGGCTAGTTTTTTTTTAGCTGAGTTCGATTTTAGCAACCAGCAACCATTTGAACATTTAAGAAGTAGTTTTGGTGCCTTCGTAACATGTTACGAAGCTGTCAGAGGCGGTTGACAAGTAGGTACTAGGAATACCCGGCAGGACCCCTACTGGTTGACCTGACCCGACCTGAATGAACTTCAATATCAGGATATGGATTTTATTAGAACCATCCGGAGTCGGAGTCGGAGTTGGAGTCGGAGTCGGAGACGATTTTTGAAGCGGGATTTAGAATCGGAGTCGGAGTCACCCTAAAATCCATCGACTCCGCAGCCCTGGGCCAGACCGTTGCACCTAGTGCGCTGAAATTTGCGCAACTTATAGAACAAGAATGGGCAACGTGCCTGTGAGGGGTCTCAGCTCGATCGGGCTGGCGTTGAGCACATGGCGCGTGCTCAAAAAGTGCGTATTCGCGTCATAGACTTTACATGTATAAATCGGCTTGCAAAATTGAGCGAAAATGGCTAAATTTGCCCGACACAGGTCCGGTCTCCGTGCAGTATCTCGGTAACCGTGGGTCCGATCGGCATGGGAAACACAGTATCGTGTATGAGAATCGAACGGGCTATCGAATGGTGAGCGGTGCAGGGATGGCACGCGCCACGTGCGCCCATGAGGGCACTTATGCTTGAAAAATTGACGTTTCGGACGTATTTTGGACTTAATGCTATTTTCGGGTGACTGTCAGACGGAACGGGTGCCGGGTTCAAACACCACCTGTTGGCAAGAGAAATGTACCGCCTCTCATGGAAAAATTGTGAAAAGCTAATTCATCAAAAACAAGGTGGAACAAATCGCTGGAGAAAATGGTATTTGTTCATGACTTACTTAATTACACGGGTATTGCTGCACAACCTGGTACGTTTGACTATTGAAAATGGCATAGTTGGAAATAACATTCAATTTTGTCCAATATCCAATCATCGCTTTTGCATGACGAGCAACAATATTCTGACAAGTATAAATGTTTCAAACCTCTACATAGTAATTCATCAATGGCTTTCATTTTTCAATAACCTACGTCAACCTATGTTATAATACACATGGCATGTTCTATAGTAGAACGCATGGTTATCAGACACGAGCACCTCGATGCGATGGATATTTTTTCCCAAACCCAAATGCTTATCTGTCAAAAAGCAATCGACCGAAATGAATACATAACCCACGGACACGACCAACCAAACGCTCACCATCGAAAATACCCCTTGTTCGCGTTGCGGAGCAGGCGGGTCACCCTAGCGGGCCCCATTCACCCGGGGGCCCGGGCCCTATCCACACGGGGCCCCGAGCCCTATCCACAAGGGGGCCCAGGTCACGTCCACCTGGGCTCCGGGCCCCATCCACCCGGGGCTCCGGGGCCCGTCCACCAGGGGGCCCGGGCGCTATTCACCCGGGGGTCCGGGCCCCGTCCACCCGGGGCCCGGGGCCGGACCCATCCACCGGGGGGCCCGGGCCCCGTCCACCCAGGGGGCCGTTGCCTGTTCTCCCAAGGGCCCGAGCCCGTTCTCCCGGGGGCCAGGCCCCATCCACCCATTCACCGGGTGCCACGGGCCCCATCCACCCGGGGGCCCGGACCCGTTTTCCCGGGGGCTCGGGGCCCATTCTTCCGGGGCCCGGACCCATTCGGCGGGGGCCCGGGGCCGTTCTCCCGGGCCCCATCCACCCGGGGGGCCCGGACCCGTTCTCCCGGGGGCCCGGGCCCCATCCACCCGGGGGCCCGGGCCCATCCACCCAGGGGGCCCGGGCCCGTTCTCCCGGGGGCCCCGGGCCCCATCCACCCGGGGGCCCAGATCTGTTCTCCCGGGAGCCCGGACCCATCCACCGGGGGGCCCGGACCCCATCCACCGGGGGCCCGGGTCCTATCCACCCGGGGGCCCGGACCCATCCACGGGAGGCCCGGGCCCATCCACCGGGGGCCCGGGCCCATCCACCGGGGGCCCGGGCCCATCCAACCGGGGCCCGGGCCCATCCACCCGGGGCCCGGGCCCCGTCCACCTGGGGCCCCAGACCGACCCCTCACCCCTGGTGTCCCAGTAGGCATTTCTCGAAGCGGGCTCATCCGATTAGATTAGGACCTCTCTCCTCTCTCTTCCTCTCCCTCTCTCTCTCTCTCTCTCTCTCTCTCTCTCTCTCTCTCTCTCTCTCTCTCTCTCTCTCTCTCTCGAGCGGGCCCCTGACAGAAATTTCGGGGGGGTCAGCTGACCCTCTGACCCCCCCCTGGCTGCGCCACTGCTTACTACTACCCCTACCACTACTACTACCCCTACTACTACCCCTAACACTACTAATACCCCTACCACTACCCCTACCACTACCCCTACCACTACCACTACCACTACAATTACCACTACCACTACCACTACCACTACCACTACCACTACCACTACACCTACCACTACCACTGAGTCATGTGAGGTCATCATAGACTATCAGATTAACTGATAAACTAAAAAAAGAGTTCCTAACCCTTCTCCTACTCGCGTCATTCCATTATTCTTAATCGTATTTGGTTGAACTGGCGCCTTGTGACAAATGTGGCGCATTGCGACAAAAGTGGTGCATTTGTACTTGTCGTTTTGTCATGCATCCTTCCACCGAATTGCACGTTTATCGGACCATATTTGACAAAGTTGTGCGATTTGCGGCAAAAATAGCGCATGTGGACAAATGTGGCGTACTGCGGCAAACGCGGCGCATTTGTGTTAGCGCAGTGAAAACTGTCTTTATTTACCGAAAATCAACACCTTCATTCGCCTCTGTTTATCAAAATATGATCAAAATAAATAATCTGCCAATCCGGAAATGAGAGGCACCCGCCGCCGATCGTCATGCATTTTATTGTCAAAGGCGATTGAACCCGGCTGCCGATACCTTGAAGCAAGCTTGAGAGCCGAGCAAAATTTGGAGAAAAAGCACCTTTTTCCAGCGCGTGCCACGTGCGAACCATCCACCCCCGGGACTCGAACCTCAACACTGCACGTGTGCGTGACGTCATCAACACCTTGCGAAAATTTCAGCCCCTTCGACCGTACCGTTTGACCTCTGCACGGTGCAAACACACAGACACACAGAGTTTCATTCTACAAATAGTATAGTAGATTTTTTTATGCGTAGTAATATAGATTTTTCTGTACGAGTATGCCAACGACAAATTTATTTTTTGGACCGAAGCTCTAAGCCGACTTTGGAGCGAGACCAAGGCCCTAAAACATAAGGTTGGAATAAGTTTTCTACCAAAAATGTACTAGAATAGCGCACGAGTCAAAGTTATTTCCGTTGTTTCTTTACAAATATGTCGCAAACAAGCTTTTTCTGTCATAAATCATTATTTCGAAGTTAAGCAACCAGTTGCTATAAATTCGATTAGCAAACACTTATTTTTATATAAAAGCCTAGCTGATATAGTCCAATTCTAGTCGAATAATCAAGTAGCTTCTAAATTTTCCAGATGTGACAGTGACACATATGCGCACTTCGGACAAATTGCGTTGCTAGGGCGTTGCTAAGGACTCTTTCTCATGTTTTGCTGCCTGGTTTTTGTTATGAAATTGAAGTGAGGGAAGTGAGATGGACAAGCTTTTTTTCTATTTTTTTTCTGGTTTTCTAGAGCCGTATCAATTATTTAACTTGACATACTGTTCCTGCTTTTTTATTCGAGGCTTTTTTAATAATTGGTAGATTCTAGCGTGGAAATAAAAGGGCGAGCAGGCCACAGGGGTAAATGCAATTCGACTGATACTGAAATAAAAGGTAGAAGTGTCTGTTTCATTAGAAATTAAATGTGATGTGATGGAACATGAAGCAACAGGATCAGACGCAAGAACCACCAATTAAGAACCCAGAACCAGCAAGCGCCACGCAATCAAGAGGAGCCATGGTAACGTTTGATTAGCTTTCAGAAAACCTTGGAAGACGCCAGACTGAGACGTTGAGCAATCAAGAGATCTTACAAGACCAGCAGTTACTTGAAAACGAGAGCCGCCAGGAAAATCATTAGATTCTTCAATGGCAACACATTTCAACATCTATCTAGCAATGATTTGCACCAGCGAGGTGTTATCATTGTGTTTTGTGTCTGTATCCCTAACTGCTCAAAAATATTTGTCAATAAATAAACAAACAAATAATGCGTCTTTTTCTACTGAAAGTAAGTCCTCCAAGTGGCAGGGGATGAATAATAGAAGGTACCTACCTAATTAATTGTCATCTATTCATTCAATTCATAGGCAATTTAGGGCATCGATCGGCAGCGCCCTTATGCTACTGCAGATCGTCGATGGGTTTCTTGATGACTCCGACTCTGACTCAGACTTTCAAAAATCAACTCTGACTTTGATTTCAAATGTCGGCTCTGACCGACTCCGACTCCACAGCCCTAGCAGGTCTGCGGAGGCAATGTATTTTTGGTGACTCCGACTCCGACTCCGACTCTGGCTTTCAAAATCGACTCTGACACTGACTCTGGTCAGAACTGTCGACTCCGACCGACTACAACCCCGACTACGGAATCCTAAAAGGTCTGCGGAGGGGATCGAATTTCGGTGACTGACTCAGACTCCAGCTTTTAAAATCTACTCTGACTCCGACTCGACGACTCAGGTCAGAACTGTCAACTCCGACCGACTTCATGACTCCGACTCCGCAGCCCTACTGGCAGCTATCACGCCAGGGAGCTGCAAATCGTATGTTCCGTGGCGGTTTATGGCATTAAAGTCGATAATGCGGCTGAATCGCACTATGAAACACCCTTATTGGCTGCAAGAACCACGAAAGTTAGCGCATCACCACTGGAAAACGTGACAAGTTATCGATTAATTGGCCCTGGATTTGGACAAATAACATGTTGATGACCATATTAGCTTACATTCACATTATCATCTATCTCAAGGTTGCCCTTCAGGCGGCTCTAAACTATGGCAATTTCCCCATCTTCAACATGTAAATGCCCTCGGGCGTCCTCGTGGTGACGTAGGCATGGGAGTGCCAGACTGGTAGGAACTAGACTTCGACGCCCCCTGAGCGAGACCATCCCAAAATGTTGGCTTGTGCAATCTGGTAATACATTTTTGACCGTGGTCACTTTGCTTACACCAGTTATTATCACACCCCTCTGGCTTATGTATTTGAATAGACCAGACATACAGTAAAATACAAATACAAATACAATACAATAGGCAGATTGAATCCAGCAATTGGGCAGTTATTAATGGATTGATGTAGTGAAGAGTGAATAAAAAAAGAAAAAATGCAGCAAACCTCTCATCAATCGGTCGATCGGATTCCGTGAAAGGCTACGAAGCGCGTCACGGGTGCGGGCAGGGCCCTACACGGCTGGGCCGCCCATACAGATCCTTTCAAATTTCAAACTCTCATTAGCCTGTTATAAATTGAACACAACGTCTACGAAGAAAAGAGCGGGTATGATCGAAGAAACCATACTGCAATGCTGTGAAGCATGCTATCTGCTACTTTGAGTTGAGACGTTTTGGCCTGCCAGCACCCTTCAGCAAACCCCGGACCCCTGTGAACTCATTGGGCGTTGTCACCAGTTGTTTCCGAGGCGACTGCAGACGGACGATGGTAATGCGATGGTAACAGCGGACCTTTGGCCAGCTGGCCTCACTTCCAGAGCGTGGGAGCGGCCGGCGTCCCACGACTCCATGCGCGTCTTCGGCCGCTCAGCCGCGGCGCAGTAGGCGCGCCGCTCGCTGATTGGCCGAGGCGGACAGGGGGTGGATCCACGCCGGCGCGGGAGCTCCCCCCCAGCCAACCCCCGGCCGCGCCGCCCCAGTCATTCGTCGTCGGCTGGCGCAGGCTGGAGGAGCGTCGGTGCTGTGCCGTGGTGAGGCGTGCTTCTCTCCGACTTGGTCGGGTCGTGAGACCGGGAACAAGCAGAGGTGCTGCTGTCGTTCTCCGACCGGTGAGTACAGACGTCAGCGTTGTGGTTGTGTGTGCGTGTGTGCATTTTGGTCACCCCTGATCGTTGCGTGCCCGATGGAACTGGCCGTTCGTTGCAGCTTGCTGGTGAAGTACCTGTTCTCATACTTGCCCACAGCACATTTCTCATGCCCACACATTCACGGCCTTTTTGGGACTTGGCTGGGTGGGTCCTGGACTCCTGGTATTAGGCGGATTCTGTCTATAACTCGCTTATTTTTTCCTAAATGCATGACTCAGTGATTTCCTCCTTTGGCACCCTAAAAAAAAAAAAAAACTGAATAAATGCGCTATATGTCATGCCAGCGGCCATTAGTCTGTTTTTGCTCAAAAGGTGTTTGGCTCAAAGTACTTTTTTCAACTAAGCACGCGTTTTATACAGCAAAACAGGCAAACTTTGAACCCGAGAAAATCGAACGTCGCTCAATTATTACGGAGCGAGCGAAGCGAGCGGAGTCTCATACTGAATTAAGGGAAAATCCTGAGTATGAGCGGCCGGCCGGCCGGCCGGCCGGCCGTGGGGACGCTCTTCAAAAGCTAATATCTTAGGAACGGGACATCCGATTGACAAGCGGTCTTCTTTACTGAATGTCACTTGGACGTAAAAGTGCTGTGGTGTGATGGCCACCATGCGTTCTTGCCAACCACCGCACGTGGCGCGTGGTAAAGTTGGACATTTTTTAAGAACCCCCAAAATTGCAACCTCAATAACGGCACAACGGTTGGGCCGATTGAATTGAAACTCGGTACACAGTTAGGTCTCCATCAGATAATTCATCTGCATGTGTTAAGGTTGGGGTGCTACAGCACGTGCGCACGTGCAGGGGGCGCTCCCAGATCTCGAGAACGGCTGGGCCGATTGCGCTCAAATTTGGTACACGGTTGGGGACCAATTAGTAGGGTGCCGTGCAAAAGTCAGTTTGGACCCCGCTTGCACGTGCGCACGTGCAGTGTGCCGCTTCCAGATCTCGAGAACGGCTAGGCCGATTGCGCTGAAATTTGGCACATCGCTAAAGACCGGTTAGTAGGGTGCAGTGCACAAGTTAGTTGGAGGTATCCCCTCGCAATTTCGCACGTGCAAGGCCCATCCTCTCGCTCGCTCCGTTGGTCGCCCAAAAGGCGTTTTACTGGTAAGTTATAACAAGTGATTTCTTCCCGATAATTTTCATATGTGCATTTTTAAGCTGGATATTAGAACATTGGTGATGTCATGCTGTGGAACTGTCTGCAATGTAGGGGAGAGTGGGGAAAGATGCCCAGGGTTTTACTATGTCATATATTATTCGAAAATGACGATCGGAAAGCAAAAACTTGTAGTTTCAATGGAAGCCGACATCATTTTTCTCCAAAAATATCACACTTTCGTGCTTGAAATATGATAACTTTTTTTGCTATTAAGCATTTTCCTTAAGAAGTGAAAGGGGGCATCTTACCCCACAGGGTGGGAAAGACGCCCCCTGGCGTTGGGTAAGATGCCCCCTGCACTATAAATGACATAAATGGGCACGTGAATCGCCTGAACGAATCAGTAGTCCCTTCGGGCCTGCAGTAGACACCAAACGTCATCGTAAGGGCCCTCAAAAGTAGTCGTAAGGGGCTTCAGAGGTCATCGTTAGGGCCATCATAGTCCAGCGCGGCCAAACAAGCCTCCGTGGTGGCGTTCGGAGACCACTGTGGTGCCCTTATAGGTCTTCATGATGCTTGAGGGCCCTCGAGCCCATCGTGGGGACCTCAGATGCCAGCGCGGCCCGTGGAGCCAACGGAGGAGCCCTCAAAGGATGTCGTGAGGGGCCCTGGAGCCAATAATGTGACCCACAGAGGCCGTCGTAAGGGCTCTCAGAGTCAGATGCCGCCCAAAAAGTCGTTGTGTGGGCCGAGAGACCGGCATGGGGACTGGGGAGTACCCGACCGTACTGGACTCTCAATAGTCCCAGATCGGCTTTTGTCTCTCATCACAGGCATGTAATAAATGATTTGACGGGCTGCTTGAAGGACAGCTTACGGATTTAGGGGGGCGTCTTTCCCCATCAGGACAGGGAGCATCTTACCCCAAGGTGCCGAGGTAACATTAAATCAGTACAATTTGTTAGCCATAAAACTACACCCTGAAACAAACTGTTTGGGACACAGTACACGCATGCTAATTTATCACGACTATAGCAAGGGACGCAAAAATTATCTACCTTCTTTGATATTTACAATGTTTTGACACCAAAATATTTTTTGAAAGCAGCAAATAAAAAACATGCAATCACCAGCCAGCCGTTGCCCAACTGAGCTTCGCAAATTTTTGTGCAGTTAACAAGGCAGGCTTCCGCTTTACGCTAAGAACATTAATTTCCAGGTTCGATTCTTTGTTTCGCCGCTAGAGGGGGTGGGGCGTCTTTCCCACCCTGGGCATCTTACCCCACTCTCCCCTAATGTACATAAAACTAGCACGGACAGAACCGCTTATTAGATTCGTACGTCACTAACAGTGAAAGAAATTCGCTGAAAATTCGTGCTTTCGTATGGACATTGGGTGCCAGCTGCCACGAGTAGTGACGTTATCATAGCATGCTAATTTTTGTAGACATAATTTCCATGTATTTACCAAGCACAATTTGAATTCGAGCATTTCTACGGCAGAGGTGGAGATCTCGGGGGTCGGGAGGGTCAGGACCCCCCTGAAAACGAATTACTGCTATGTAAGTCAATGTTACTTCATGCAGCCCGCCTCCATCTGCCCGGCCTGGACCCCCCCCCCCCCCTGAAATTTTGACAGATCTCCACCCCTGTTCTACGGTAAGAAATTCTTAGCCAGACGCTGGAGTTGTCAAAACTCGCGTGAGAACTTCGATAATTAATTTGGAGCCAAACACCTTTTGAATAAAAACAGGCTATAACTTCCTTGTTGATATCATGTCACATGGTTATCCATTCTCAAAAGCCTCCTGTCATGAAAGTAATATTTTACGGCTCTCCGTGGACGTGAATTTTGCCAGGTCAGGCTTATTTGATGTCAATTCCTTTTTAATTCCCTGAAATCCGGAATAAGTTTGAGTTACGCTACCGAAATTACGGAGCATCATTTGACATTAACGACAAATCCTCGAGTAAGGACCAATCAGCGTCATTGGCGTTTTTGAAGTCATCGTAATTCAAGTTCGTAATATCTATGATGTAATGGACGCATAAATTTGTTGCGTGAATTTTTGGATTCGAAGATAAAGTTATTGTCAGTTTTGATCTTAACGATATTTAGCCCTGTGAGGGAAAATGAAGAGCATCAAGGAGAAAAAGGCAAATCTTCTGTACGAATTGCTTCTTTGCGGCCTTGACTGTCGTAATTTCGTATAACAATCGCGCCGCGCCACTTCGTAGTTTCCTCAGATTACCTGGCTGGTGTTCTCAATAAATTAGTTTGATATATTCGTAATGCAATCTGTTCGGATAGTCTTAATGGTTATTTCCTCGCGTTGTGTTACGCTTAGCTTTGTAACTTAATGCTTTATTTATCTTAACTTCGCTTAACTTTCTTAAAACAACTTAATGGCCTCGTTCTCATTTTTCTATATATTTTCTTCCTCGTTCTCTCGTCTTCCCCGACCTCAATACGATAATCATCACAAAACATATGTGCACGCGACATGTGTGATAAAAGCACTGGCGGATCCAGGGGGGGGGCATTAGGGGCATATGCCCCCCCCGACAGGAGCCTGGGGAGGGCATTCAGTACAAGTATGCCCCCCCCCCCCGTTCAGACTTACACTTCTTACGCCTATAACGAGGAACTAAATAAAAATGGATTAGAAAACCTTCCTCAGGGGCGCGGGAACTACTTTCAGACTGGGGGGGGGGGGCACACCATGATAGAGATCAACCTAGGGTACCCCAAATTTAGTTTTCTCCCCGGTTTTAGGCCACTTATTTTTCATCCCTTGGCTTTTTCAACAAAAAAAGAAAACATTTGTAAAAAAAGTGCGGCATTCCGTCTTAAAGTTGTGGGGGCACCGCCCCCACAGCCCTAAAGTTAGGGGGCAAGCTGCCCCCCCTGCCCCCCATCCGGTTCCCGCGCCCATGGCCTTCCTAGTAACTACTTTTGTGATCAGAGTCGTTTTAGTAACCTCAATTTAGTTGTCATTGCTTTATTTTTTCTAAAAGTATGTTGCTTCTTAGTTCTTACCACAGGGGAGTCATGCCGCTTCAACCCTTTTGACCGTATTGTCTAACGATGGCACTCATATTGCGCAAACCAGGAATCGGCCGCCGCCTATGCTTGGGAATAGGGACGGTTAGAATATGATTTACCTGTATGGCCGCAGCCAGTGCAGCGTAACCGGGGGGGGGGGGGGCACAAGAGGCGCGTGCCGCCTCATTAGATGCATGGTGCCCTATGGGCCCGAGAGGCCCTGCAGTGCCAATTGGCCGCTCAGGGTCCAAGCGTGCCTTATTTCGACTGAGATAAGACCCGCAGGACTCGTGAGAGCACCTCACGGAGTCACGGGCTCCTGAGTTGCCACACATCACACATCTCCATAAGAGCCCAACTCCGGCTTCTGAGGGCCCTGTGCTGGCCTCTGAGTGACCTTGCTGACCTATTAAGCGTCAGCTCTAATTAGGGTCCTGGCCCATACCCGCATGGAACGGCTCCACACCAGTGTCTCTGAGGGCCCATAACGGCGCCTGTGAGAGTCTCACACCGGCGCCTTTGAGGGCCCAACACTGCCAATCTGAGGAACTAACACCAATATTTCTTAAGGCCCTACATCAGCGGCGGCTCTGACGGCCCACACTGGCGCCTCTGAAGGTTTTGGGCCCCCCACAGGCGCATCTGACGGCTACCTACCTGCAACTCTGTGGGCCCCACACTGGTGACTCTGAGGGCTCCCAGTGACGCCTGAGAGTACCACGCCGGTCTCCAGGATCCCACAGGGCTCCTGAAGGCCTCTGCTGACCCTTGATGGTCTCTTGAAGACCCCTTGCCCCCCATGCATGTGTCTCTGAGGAGTGAGGACTCTCACAACGATGATTTGAAAGTCTTCACCGGCGACTGGAGGGCACCACACAGACACGTCTGAGGGCCCTACACCGCCACCTCTGACACACCAGTGTCTCCCGAGGTCCCACATCGGCGACTCTGAGGGCCCCACACCGGCGCCTCTGGGGCCCCACACCAGTGCCTCTGGCAGTCAGCCACCGGTAACTCTGTAGGTCCTACACCAGTGACTCTGAGGGCCCCACCGGCGTCTGAGAGTACCATGCCGATCTCTAAGGACTCCACAGGGCTCCTGAAGATACTGCCGGCGCTCACTTGCCGGCCTGTGAAGGCCCATTGTTGGCATCATACGGCCCGTTACCGGCTTCTGAGGGCCCTTTGTCGGTCTCTGAGAGGTCCTACTGGGTTATTAACCCTCGCCCATGTAGGGGGGGGGGGGGTTGGTGCAACCCCCTGAGGTTTTTCTTAGCTACACGCCGAACCGTTTCAGATAGCCTGCTCAAATTTTCAGTACCCTCTGGGGCATCCTTTGCGCAAGTTTTGGTATTTTTTGTCAAGGTCATGTCAGGTCATGGAGTTATGACGTCATAAAGGGATAAACCTCCGGCCAGATTTACGCTAAATTGGAAATTGCTTCACATTGGTATAAATACCGACAGACCTGACACACTGATGGGTTGTTTTAGAATCACAACTGGCTGATTTGACATTGGCACAATGTCCGTTGACATTTTGAAGGTTACTTAAGGTCAAGGTAAGGTCAGTGACCTCGGTTGACCTGTAATAACTTCTTGCCACTTGTATGCCTTTTCGGGGTATTTTGATGCCCTGAATTCGAATTTGTTATCCATTTCAGGCATCGTCGGTTGTTTCTTGTAGTTCATTTTGGGTCAGGGTCAGGTCAGTGACGTCAGACGCCTGACGTGACCCAATGCACAAATGACCTTGCAGACTTCCGATGCTCCCAACGCATCATTTTTAGAGTTATAACATCGAAATACACACCAAACGATAGAGAATTGATCAAGGAGCACGATAATGAAGGTTGTAAGTCGATATCTCTTACCGTTTTGCCGCAATCGGCGCGGAAATCTGTAAAAGTTAGATTTTTCCGAAAATTTGACCTTTGACCGGTCATAAGTAGGTCAAATGTTGACCTAGGACCAAACAATATACCACCAATCGCGAGATCTCGTTGAGAGCAGTCCGTTGGTCTTTTCCGCTAATCTCTATGACGCTCCGTTTTCAAACGCCAGGGGGGTCGCACCAACCCCCCCCCCCCCCTGCATGGGCGAAGGTGGCAAAACACCGTTTACGGGCGAGGGTTAAGCATTCGCATTTCGCACCAACAACTCCAAGGGCCCCACACACAACCATCTGTGAATTGTGTGGGCTTAGCGCCACACCAGTGTTTGAGGCACCACAACGGCGTCCATGTGAGGGCCTCACACCAGCACCTTAGAGGGCCCTTACCAGCTCCTTTGTGGTTCCTGCACCAGTGCCTCCGGAGTGCCCCACACCACTGCCTCTGGGGAACCCACACCGATACCTTTGATGGTCCCACGCCAGTACCTCTTAAGGTTCCACACCGGCGGCCCTGGGTCGGCTCTATACACCAGTTATTCTGAGGGCCCCACTGGCCCCACCAATTTTCGTCGATTTCTGGCGCTGCCCGGGTATTTGTCCCAAAAGCCTCCTCCTCCTGGATCTGCCAATGGGGGTCAGGTCTCCTACCATTTCTGTTTTTTTTTTTTTTAGAAAAAAACTCTGTCAGGGCTATGACGAAAAATAAGTGGCCTAAATCCGATGAGAAAACAGGATTTGGGGGTACCCTAGGTTTGGCTCCGTGACCTGGTATGCCCCCCCCGCGCTGACATCCTGGATCCGCCAGTGGATAAAAGAACCTCTGTAACACCCCCCTCGACTTTGAATTGACACGAATTCAACCAATTCTACATAGAGGTATCACTTTCACATTTCCACTACTTTGACTACTGGCTACTACTTCACTGGAGCACATCGATGTGAATCAGCTTCACGACTGGTCTCGTCACGACCTTATTGTGCAGTTTCACTGTAGCCACACGCACGTGGCCATCTTTCCCCGGTAACACTTCCTCGATTCGCCCCAGTGGCCACTGACTCCTCGGGGTATTTGCGTCGATCACCAGGACCAAATCGCCTGATTTCAAGTCGGTCTGAGGCTTCAACCACTTTGACTTCGCCTGGAGAGCTGGTACATATTCTCGAAGCCAACGCTTCCAAAACTCTATGGATAGTTGCTGGAGCCGTTTCCAGCGCTGCCGAAGAGTTGTAGCGTCATCCTGTGATGCCGGTGAGGTCTCGATGCTAGCCGTCCCCAAGATGAAGTCTGCTGGCGTCAGTGGCTTCTCATCGTTGGCGTCAGCTGAGACGACTGTGATTGGTCTGGTGTTCAGCAGTGCCTCGGCTCGGCAGAAGGCAGTTTGAAGCTCCTCATCGGTAAGATCGGCCCTCTCGAGTGTTCTTTTCAGAGCCCGCTTGGCGCACTTGATCATTGCCTCGCACGCGCCGTTGAAGTGGGGAGCTCCTGGTGGGGTGAATCGCCACCTGATACAATGCTTTGACAGCTCTTCCTGCACTTTGCTTGAGTCAATGCTTCTTACCAAGCACTTCAGTTCCTTCGTGGCTCCGACAAAGTTCCTGCCGTTATCGGATGTGATCTCAGACGGTTTGCCTCTTCTGGATACAAATCTCATGAGAGCTCTGATGAAGCTGTCCGTGTCTAGCCCATAGGCCATCTCGAGATGAACAGCTCTTGTTTGTAGACAGCTGAACAGGCACAAGTATCGTTTCTGTCGTGTCTTGCCTCTTCCTTGTCTGGTTTCGAATGGACCTGCATAGTCTACTGCGCATTTGTCAAACGCTCGAAACGATGGACAAACTTGACTGCCGATCTTAGGAGCCATCAGCTGTGCTTCCGGTTTCTTGCGGCCCTTTTGACAGACGATGCAGTTTCTCACCACTGACTTGATGAGTTGACGGGCTCCTGGTATCCAGATGTGACGTCTGACTTCGGACAGAGTGTGCTCCGTCCCCATTGCATGGTCTGCGTCCTCATGGTGCTGTCGAATGATCAGCTTGCTGATGTGATGTCTCCTTGGTAAGATAGCCGGATGCTTTGAATCAAACGCCAACTCAGACTTCTGAAGCCGGCCTCCGACTCGCAAAATTCCATCTTCATCCAGGAAAGGGGTAAGTTGTTTGATCGAGCTCTGCTTACGTGACTTCTTGCTTGAGATTCCCCCTGTTACTTCGCTCTCTCTTCGTAGTTCTTTGATTTCAGAACCGTACGCCTCCTCTTGTACTTGACGTATCCAGAACTTCTCGGCTCTCAGCAGTTCGTCTGGGTCTAGCTCTACTCTCTGAGCTTCTTGGACTTCATGTTCTTCACTTGCTGGTTCTACTCTACACCTCACCGCCTGGATGAATCGCCACACCCAAGCGGTTACACGCACTAGTCTGCGCCATGTAGAGAAGTTCTCTGGTCGAAGACGGAATTCGTCTGGCATGTCTGGAACAGAAGTTGCCAGCACTGTTTTCTGAGGTGCTTGTTTCTTGAACTCCGTTTGATCATGCTCTTCTTTGTTGAACTCTTTCTTCAGAGGCCACTGATCTTTTCCTTTCAACAGGTAGGCCGGCCCATGCCACCAAAGTTCATTGACGCGCAGCTGCTCTATCGTCAGACCTCTCGTTGGCAGGTCGGCTGGGTTTTCGACACCAGGTACGTGTTGCCACTGGTCAGGCTTGGTCATCTCTCTGATCTCAGAGATACGATGGGCCACGAATGCTTGGAAGCGGCGAACTTCATTTCGGAGCCAACACAAGACGTCCATGGAGTCGGACCAGAAGTGAACGTCATCAACTGGTATCTTGAGGACTTCACAAACTTTCTTCACAAGACGTACTCCGAGAAGTGCCCCCATCAGTTCCAAGCGTGGAATGGTGTGCTGCTTTGCCCGTGGTGTGACTCTAGCACGTGAAAGAACTAGATGTGAGGAGCGCTCGCCACCATACTCAGACACTACGTAAATTGCTGCTGCGTAAGCCTGTTCTGATGCGTCGCAAAAGACGTGTATTTCTTGCTTTGGTGTTCCTTCATATGGATGCAGGCATCTTGGGACTGAAAGACTGCCGAGGTCACCGAGCTCAGAGAGCCACTCTTTCCACTTGCCTTCTAGGTCTTCTGTTAGTGGATCATCCCAGTCCACGCCTGCGGCCCATGTGTCTTGGAACAGCATCTTCGATCGTACTACAAATGGTGAGAACAAGCAGAGAGGGTCGAAGACTGCTGCCATCTCCTTCAAGCAGCTTCTCTTGGTGAGAATCTCAGTCGAGCGTTGTCTTGAAGAATCGACGGACAAGCGGTCTTCTTTTGTCGACCAGACAACGCCCAGCGTTTTGGTGGAGGCTGAACTCCTTTCTTCAATGATAGTTCAGCTTCATTCGCACGGTCTTCTTCAGGAATGGTGCTCATCACCTCTTCACGGTTTGACATCCACTTTCTTATCTTCATTCCAGCTTCTTGCAGTACCCTAGCTACTTGTCTTCTTGCCTCCGCGGCTACTGTGCTGGATTCATAGGAGGCAATGCAGTCATCCATGTAGAACATGCTGGTGAGGGCCTCAGCTCCAAGTGGATATTCGTCCGCCCGTCTTAGAGCGTGCTCCCTTAACACGTACTGAGCAACAAAAGGAGCGGCAGCATTTCCGAATATCCAGCGATTTGCTTCATATATTGTTGGGTTTTCATCTGTTCTCATGTTTCTCCAGAGTATTCTGTGATATCGTCTGTCTTCCGGCGCCAGCTCCACCTGGAGAAACAATTCAGATACGTCTCCGATCAAGGCGACTGGATGTCGACGAAATCCGACGAGTGTCTCCGTCAGGTCACTGTAGAGAGATGGACCGGGGAGCAGTTGTGAGTTCAGGCTGATGTCTCCACACTTGGCAGCTGCGTCGTAAACGACTCTGACCTTCGTCGTCGATCTGTCGTTTCTAACGACTGGGAAGTGTGGTAGATACCACACTTTACTTTCGAGTTGTCCGTGCTCCTCGTCTGTGATTACTGTTAGATATCCTTTGTGGACGTACTGTTCAATTACATCATTGTACCTACTTCTTTGGAAGATCTTCGTCGTACCGCCTTAAAAGAGATCGTTCTGTATTCACGAGTCGACTCATCGCCATGCCGTAGTTGTTCTCGAGTGACGGTTCTTCATTGCGCCATGGCACTGCTGCTTCGTACCGACTACCCGTGTACTTCAGAGACTTCTTAACCTTCTCAACTGCAGTCTGTTCTTCACGTGAGAGAAGATGCTCTTCGCTTGACTTCACCTGCATCAGTTCCAAGTCAGTCATTGACTGCATGATCTGGACCTCATCTTCAAACACTCTTTTCTTCACATGTGTTCGCAGGGTTTTTGCAAAGTTTGACATGTTTTTCAGGCATGACACATCTTCACTGGTGTTTTCAGCTGCTCTTTCGATACAGCCGAACGCTGTCCAACCGAGCGGTGTGAGCACTGCCACTGGCTCTCCGGTCGTGCCAAGAACAGTATCCAGTGGCACGAAGAGGGGCATCGTATCGGCGCTGATTCCTATCAGCAGATCGACCCCACGACTTCTTGACATCTCCGGGAATTGGATGTGTCGCAGATGCGCCCACTTCTTCTTAGCGTCGTTCCAGTTTATGCCCACAGATGCTCCGTCTAAACTGGGTATGACGAACACGTTCAGAGCGGCTTCATAACTGCTGTGCAGGCTGGATAACTTCACAGAACCTGCTTTCATAGTGACGTCTTGTGTGCCGGTCACCGTTCCCAGCTCAAACTTTTGGCTCGTTCCATTGAATTCGATCTCGGATGCAGCTGCTTTACTGATGAATGATGCGTCAGAACATGGGTCCAGTAGCGCGTTGAGGGTAACCGAACGGCCGTTGTGGTGCACGCGCACTGGAACTGTCTGGAATGCGGTCGCTCCTTTTCCTGGTGGTGATCTGGAGGCTGCCGTATTGTAGCTTATTCCGGAGCTTTGTGTGTTCCCGCTACTGCTACTGCTGGTGGTGTTTGGCGTGTTGCGCGATGACTGACATCCACTGCTGTGAGCTCCTTCTTGGCGGTATTGTGACCAGCTCAACTGTCCGCTCTGTTCTAGTTGACCTTGCTGAGGTAGATGGCTCGTAGTCTGACGGTTCTGACTTGTGTTCTCCGTCTGTCGGTGCTGCTCTTTCAGCCGTCCTCTCTGTTCCAGTTGCTTATCTTGTCGCAGACTGGCATGCAGTAAGGTGTGGTGGCTTCCTCCACACCCCTCTAACTGACATCCAGGAAACCGGTGGCATCTTATTCCACGATGTTGTCCGGCGAGACATCTAAAACAGATTCTTGTCTGCTTACAGAACTCGTATCTTTTGCCCACTGTCCAGCTCTGAAAAACAGCACAGCTCTCCAAGGCGTGATCAGCTTGACAAACCATGCAGTTTGTATCTGACGGCGGACTGAATGACTGCCGCACTGCTGGCTGATGTTGATTCTGGGTCTTCACTCGGAATGTCTTCCTTTGCTGATGTCGAGTGTTTGGCATGCTGCTCGTGGTTTGTGTCATTTGCTTTGCTCTTTTCTCGAATAGCGCTTCATCCGCCAACCACTCGGCGAATGACTCGAAGTTGTCTTCTCTGTGCTCAGTGCTTAGCCATCTGTTGTAGTTCTTCACGTAGAAATGATGGAGCTTCTCTACAACAAGTAAGTAGTATGCAGACGTGTTTGTGAGATCTGACACGCATCCACTTTCCTTTAAGTTTGTCACTAAACTTGTCACTCTGTCAGAGAATTCTTCTAGCCGCTTGGTTTCATCCACTTGAATCGGCCGCGTGCGTCTTATTGAATCAAGCTCGTTTCGGATTTTGAACATTTTTCCACCGTATTTCTTGTCTAACTCTTCTTTCGCCTTTGCATATCCCGTTTCTGTGGGTCTGTACCTTTCTACAATTCTCAGAGGCTCTCCCGCGAGATAGTTTTTCATGTAAATCATCTTGAACTTAGCCGGTATTTTCTCGCTGTCGACGAATGCATTAAACATCTCCGACCAGTCACTAAACTGCATCTGATCCCCACTGAAGACTGGCAGCTCAGGCTTTTTCAAACCAGGAATCGTGCACGCTTCTACTTTCTCAACTTCTTTCACTGAACCACTGGAGCTGTGCGAATCTGAACGATCTGTGTTCTCTGATATCTTTTGGCGAATGTATTTATTTGCTAGCGAGACCGAATCAGCGATGTCATTCTCTAGATCTTCATAATTCTTCCACAGAGGTCCTGATCGCACAGATGAGCCGTCTTCTGAGTTATCTTCATCTTGCATAGTTTCTACTATGTCCAACAACTGTGTCGTTAGCTCTCCCAGCTTGGCAATCAGTGCTTGTATGACTGAGATTGATGCGTTTCCCTCTATGAGCATAGCATGTAATTCACACTCGTCGTTACGTATCTGCGTCACTAACTTTTGCTTTCGCCTATACAAACTATGAGGCACACTGGCTTCCATCATTGATTCCTCAGGGTTTACAGAAGTGTTGCTGGTATTGTTCATTTCTTCACCTCCGGTCTTCTTACTTCTCTGTCTTTTTCCCGGCATTGCTTCATCCGTGTTCACTGGCACCAAATGTTCGGATAGTCTTAATGGTTATTTCCTCGCGTTGTGTTACGCTTAGCTTTGTAACTTAATGCTTTATTTATCTTAACTTCGCTTAACTTTCTTAAAACAACTTAATGGCCTCGTTCTCATTTTTCTATATATTTTCTTCCTCGTTCTCTCGTCTTCCCCGACCTCAATACGATAATCATCACAAAACATATGTGCACGCGACATGTGTGATAAAAGAACCTCTGTAACACAATCAATGATGTGGTGGCGCCTTCATCTACAAGCATGTTTAATGGCAGGTTAGGCCAAAACAGGGCTGAGGAACATGTTTCCTCATCGCCGTGGAATGGATATGGCAGCACTGGCTGAAGTTCAGCTGCAGAAAACAGCTATCAAATGCAAAATGGTTTTCACGCATTTCAGTCCATCGTATGTTGACAGTCCAAAGAATCATTTTGTCGACTCGGATAACCGTTTGTTGGCACTGGTGTCACTGTCAATGTTACCAAATGCCGTGAATAGAATAGTACGGCATTTTAGGTATAAGATTTGGCCCTGCAGGGCCCAATCTTATAAAATAGAATAGAATAGAATAGTACGGCATTTTATTCTATTTACGGCATTTGGTAACATTAACAGTGATACCAGTGCTGACAAACGGTTATCCGAGTCAACGAAATGATTCTGTGAACCGTCAACATACGATGGACTGAAATGCGTGAAAACAATTTTGTATTTGATAGCCGTTTTCTGCAGCTGAAATTCAGCCAGTGCTGCCATATCCAGTCCACGGCGTTTATAAGATTGAGCCCTCGGAGGAGTGGTATGAGTTATAAGCCGTATGCCGTTTCTCAGCGCGGCGGCGCCCGGCCCAATTTTGCTCGAGCGGTAGTCTGGCTACAGATGCGTGTATCGAGGGTTCGCATCCCGAAAGTGCTGCGTAGTTTCAATGGAATTAAGTTTTTAGTGCTTGTGCAATATGCATGGAGCATGTGTACTTGAAAATAGCAGAGAATAGCCTTTCATAATTTCAAGGAGAGTTCATTACGAAAGTTTTCTTATGAATTTTAGCTTAACCCGGCAGGCGGTGGGCCTCCCAGCCACCTTCCGCGCGGGGGGGGGGGCATTTTTTTGCCCCCCCCCGTATCTCCGAAACTACTGGACGGATCCGGAAAATTCAAACGGCGTTCGATAGCCCTGTCAAATTTGTCGAGGGAATCCAAATTTCATTGACCTCGGGGTCACCGATGACGTCACAGGTCAGGTCAAAGATAACATGTTTCACCGTTCACGGGGCTTCTAGGGAAAGCGCTATAACACTGAGTAAAACGCATTTTGTCGAAAATCAGCGATAAGGCGTCAGTTGTATAGTACATATGTTGCTATTAGAGGTCACTAGTCATACCAGGTCAGGTCACAGGTCAGGTCACCAAAGGTCACCAAAGGTCACCACATGAGCCCAACTTTACTAAGGTTATGCGATGCATGTTTTATGGCCAGTTTTTTTCATATCCAACTCAATGGTGTTGGTTATAAGACCATCAGGTACCGTTTAGGTCACTTCCTGGTGGAGGTCAGGTCAAGGTCAGGTCAAAAAAGGTCAAATTTTAAAGTTGATATTTTTGCATAAAATGGGTATCGATTCGATGCAGCTCGTCACGGGGAGTCTAATGGTGGTCTTTGTTTGCGCTACGAGGTCTAGAATTGCTAAAAATTGATTTTGAAAATTTGACGTTATCAATTTTGAACAGTTTTTTTCGCCATAACTTGGCCAAAAAAGAGGTATCGATCTCAAATTTGGTATGTAGATAGAAGGCGGTAGGGACTATCATATATATTCCGGTTTTTTTCGAAATTCAAAAAACTTTTTGGATTTTTCGGCTATTATATTCCAAAGATCTATTTTTTGATTTTTTGGGGTCAAAATCCAAAAAATTCGAAAAACCGAAATAGCAATTTTGTAGCCCTTTGAATTTCACACCTTTTATGTATGAAACATTTTTCTGTATCTCTAAAGCTGTAGGCCTGACAGCTCTTCCCGCGAAACCTTTTTTTGGGTCGAAAATGGCAAGAATGACGTCACTCTGACGTCATTAGCGGCCAACCTATCATAGCCTTTGGAAAAAAAAAATTTTGGTCACCATGTGCGCTAGCTGCTCCCGGGAGGGTACTGAAAGTTTTGTGACGATCAGCGCAGCGGTTCTCGAGATATATGGAAAAAAACTAAAGGGGGGGGGGGCAAAAAAATGCCCCCCCCCCCACCGCCTGGAAGGTTAAAAACGTTGGCTACGTTTCCATGGCATAAGTTCAGCCGGTGTTGAAAAAATGAATTTGCTCCATCTCATCAATTAGACATAATTAAAAAATGTAAATGTTGAACTAGGTACAGGCTTAAACCATATATATGCTTATTTTTTGCATATTGTGAATAATATCCGAGAAAAACGCACGTGAAATTTCGCTATATCGATTTAGACGTCATAGAAACGTAGTGATTATGTTGTTGTCATTAGCCAAGATTCTTACAGACAAGATTGGGACATCAGTCGCGTGATCCTTTCCAACCCTACTCACGATTTTCATAAGCCTTGATTTATTCTTGAAATACTTTGAACAGAGGCATTTGTAGTAAATTTGTTTACAAAATAATTAAATGATATTTGAAATTGACAAATGCATTTTTTCTCACAATCTCAAACAAAAGTTTAATTTATTCGCGTTTCATTAATTTAGCCAGCTGGCAACCATCACCCATCGTCCTCAGGGGTGGAGAATTATGGGTTTTGGGGGTGCTCAAGCACCCCCTGAAATTCAAAAGTCACCGTGCAATAGTGCTCCAGGGGTGCTTAATTTACGCCTGAGACACAAACTGCTTTGCGTAAGCCGCGAGGAGAGTGATGCTGCTTGGAAAACGTACCTACACATGCTTTTCTACGCAAGAATTCGAAGCTTCCATTCGCCAGATGCTAGAAAAGCACCCCCTGGGATTATGACAATTTTCCGCCCCTGATCGTCCTCGATGTAGTCGAACTTGGCGCACTCGGATAGTGTTCGAAATTTGTGACGCTTACTTGTTGCTATGGAGACAGGGCAGTATCTACGCTTTTCATTCGTCAACAAGTGCTTGCAGAGCTGCCGCTCACACTTTTGAACACATTCTTTATGCGTCAGTTTCACGGATGGAAAATAAAAAGCTATACCAAAATAAATCAAAAGGAAAGCGACTCACTGCTAAATTAAATTCTATCGCCTGTCACAAATGCGCTTATGTTTTACTACGAGGATGATTGCTATTTTCTCAAGACTCAAATTATAACAAAGTGAATGAATGTGCCGTACGCGACTGTTCAGAAGGAGAAAACACATAGCTGACGCCACATGCCCGTTAATGACGCTGATTGCTCACGGTGCCCGCTTGACCGCCTGCCCCGGCCGCACCGCCGCGTCCCACCCCGCCTCGGTCCTCTCCCCAGCCGGGCGGGCGCGGCCCCAGCCGGGCGGGCGCGGCGGCCTGCGGCTGACCTACCCCTCCCCCCCCTACCCAGCGTTTGCGGCGGATCCCTCCCTGCAAGCGGCGCCATAGATTTAAGTGCATAACACTTTTGCGCCAATTGCTTGTTATTCATGAATTTTATGTTCTAGTGTGAATGCATGATCTCTCTCTCTCTCTCTCTCTCTCTCTCTCTCTCTCTCTCTCTCTCTCTCTCTCTCTCTCTCCCTCCCTCCCTCCCCCCTGCCCTCCTCACCCCGCCCCACCAAAGCGGGCTCCGTCCTCTCACCGTCCGGCGGCCGACACCCCCCCCCCTCCCCGCTGCTCACTGATGGTACCCCATCTCCCCCGACGTGTCCAATTCACTGCGCCGCGGCCCGGCCGCGAGTTACCTAAGTGTGGAACTACAAGTCGATTCTAGGGCTCTGATTGGTGACTTTGGTCGGGGGATGACGCTTATAGCATGACGTCACTCGCGTACTTGGCCGGACCAACGGCGCAGCGCAGGCGCGCCGAGCCAACCCAGAGGCTCTCAAACTCAATTGTACAGATCCTGCGCATTGAATGGCGAAACTTCGGCGAGTTCGCTTGAGTTTGGAAGCCCCTGCCAGAGGACTGGAGACGGCCGGATTATTTGCTGGACAGTGGGCAGCGCAGATGGCGATTGACGGTGCCAAAAAGATGATAGGGAAAAAGGAGTTCAGACTTTAGCAGTGAATTATAAGCCTGTTGCATAGCTGAGTGGTAAATTGTAAAATACTATAAGTTTGAAGAGATGCAGTGTAGTTTAGCCGACTCATGGGCATTCTGCCGAGTTATGTAAGGCGGAAGGGTCGCAACTCGCAAGTCGCTTGTTTCCATGATTGCCTGATTATAATGTAAAGCGTATCTAATGTTTAGTTGATAATACAGCGAGGTTGGGCATCTGCTCAATCCATTTCTTCTCTGCAATAGTGCATTCGCCACTGTAATTCATCGTAAGAGGCACTGGGCTGCGCCGCCTGTTAATTATTCCGAAACCACCAGTGAATTCATTTGCTGTCGTCACAGTCACTCACAACAATACGAATCGTTCAGTCGTGCGCTGGGGGTCCGCCAAGTTTAATTGTGCTGCAGAATGCAGACTGGACCGCCGAGAATATAACACTTCCGTCTGGACGAGCGGCGCATTGGAGCCGCAGGAAACTGCTTCATTTTTTTGTGGAGAGGATACCCATGTTTGAAAATTATGTTATGGAATGGTGTGATAAGGAAAAGGACGGTTTCTTGAATTGAGGGCTGTGAAGAAGAGGCAGATTTTCTCATTTGCTACCCGATGCAACGCGAAAAGACGCAAATGTTGCACATTGGGCTTAATAAGTCTAATAAAAGATAAGGGACTTCGTGAATCATGCCTAATTGACCGCGACCAAGTTATTTGCCAATGCAGGTAGGCACTAGGTAGGTAGATACTCATTTGTGAACAGAACGTTCCACCACCCCTCGCCAGAAATTCAATCAGCAGTTGCTTATTAAAACGTTTGAGTGCACCTGACAACCTTTAAAAATGACGTCCTCCCTTTCAATGGTTCGTGCGAAGACACAAAGCCAGAATCAGCCAAGCAATATCGGAATCCATTGCGCAGTGTGTCGGATGTGCCCCCAGTTTTCAATCCACATAGCATAGCACACACTGCTAAATGCAGGTACGCTCACCTACACATTAGGTATTCGAAGGACTTAATAGCTCATACACATGGAAGAAACACATGAAATGTGATTTATAGCTGCAGCAGAAGTTTGGCGTCCGATGCCTCTTCGCCAAGTTAAGATCATGCCAATCTCGGCCAGTCTGCCGCTGCGCCGGCACTGGCCGTGGTGTGACGTCATCCGGCCGGCTCGGCGCTGGGTAGTTCCACACTTAGGTAACTCGCGGCCCGGCCGGGTGGCTGTCACCGAGCCGCGTCGTCTCGTGTTTCGCCGCCGCGCGAGACGGCCTGCTCCCAAACTACTAATTGAAATGGGTCCGTTTCCGCCCGGCTCTATTGGTGTAGGACGGGGGACGGGTGGCCGGGCGACGGACCGATCTGACCCGGATGGCGTGCGTACTGCGTAGGGAAGGCGGGTAAAACGGCCCAGTGGGGGCAAGACGGACCACCAACTGTATTTCGGCGCCCAACGCCGTATATAGTTGGCAGAATGATGAGCCGTGTATTTATATCGGTAACTTTGAAAAGACGTCAGACAGTCAGAGGGTGTCTGACAGAGGGTGTCAGAGGGTGTCTGACAGTCGGTCTTCGGCCTTCGCCAATGTTGATCTTTGAGGATTTTAGCCTCTAAGGCTGTTTGATAATAACCTTTGGGCTCCCTTAGAGCCGAGCCTAAAAAAGATTATTTGCTGCACAGCAATGTCTTAAAGGGACTGTCCCACCTTAACATTAGAATTGAGTTGAGATAGCCATCTTGATGGGCGTTCTTTGAAAATCAGAGCCGTGAAAACCGTTTCTCCAGCAATTACTTCATCGCAAATAAATTCGTGTTTGATTTTGACATCTGTGCAAATAAGTGCCACAATGTATTGGTATTGGCACTTAAAACCTGTGACGTTTCCGCCTTTTCCGAAGTTTCTATATCTGTCGACTTGTTTTTTATTGAAACCTTGAAAAATAACAACGCCTCTTGGAACAGCGCCGATTCGTTCCGGCGCCACGAGGTGGAGAAATTAATTGATATGCCAAACTAATTCTAATAGTCTTCTAATTCTTGTAGTATTTTTATTTTTTGTATTTAAATAGTTAAGAGGCCGTCCTTAAGGCTAAATGTGACTGAAGAATGCAAGAGCCATGAACTTATTAATGGCAGGCGTCAAGTTCAAGTGTGCAGCTTGAACTCACTAAAATTAATCATAGTATCAAAATGATAAATGATTTGCTCACTGCTGTTTCAACTCCATAATCAAGACATGCTCTGAGGAGTCCACAATCTATTGATGGTGACAACTAAGGAAGAGACAATGAATGTTAACCTTTTTATTTCTGAGCATACAAGACGACTAACCTTGAGCCGTTTAACATTGATAATACCCTGTTTGCTGAAGTGTGGGTGGCCTGAGGTCGACCATGCCTAGTAAAGAACTGTTGTTTGTGTAAACACCATGCAGAAGTGTTTTGAAATAAATTTTAGTGATGTAATGTATCATTCTTTGAACTGAGTTGCTGATGGCGGATGAAAGCGGAAGTGCTGCACGTTGAATCAGAAATGCTCTGTTGCGCTTTTAAGCTTATGTTAGATTTTATAGATGGCTTAGTTTTACTGCAGATTTCATCTTAAAGCTGTCAATAGTGTTTTACCTTTGTTTCCTGGGAGCAGATCCAGCTACTAACATGAGCATGGGACTGGGCCTTTTTACCACAGTCGCTGCGCTGCTTGTCAAAACCTAGGTAATGTGCTTTGTTAGGCCATGCTGTGCATTTTTTAAACCTTTAGAGTACTTTGTGATCATTGACACACATATTACACCTGACAAACAGCAGCAAAATCACACCCCATCCTTACCTCTGTGCAGTGTCACCCAACAGACAACAGGGCTTCAAAACAGGCAGGTTCCGCATTCAAGTCGCTTCTTGCAACTATGTGACTAATGTTAGGACAATAGACGTGCTGTACAGAGGTGTGTTCTGTGTAGCTCTTGAAAAATTAAGTCATGCATAAAATTCAGTTTAGAATATTACAATTCAAATTACAAATAACTTGGATAAAAGTTGCAAAACATGAACTCTGACTGGTCAGTTGAAATGTCTTGAGTCAGTGAACCACGCCTGGGCTGGAGGTAGTCAGTTCCCTGACTTGCGCGAGATCGGGCAGGAGCTGTAGGACTTGTACATGGACAAATTGAATAGATGCTAGCCTAGATAATGTTGTGGCTGCAGTCCAAGACATGTTCACTAGTTGCCGTTGCTGCCGCCGCCTGCTGCTGTCCTGCGTGCTGGCTGGCAGCTCACTGCTGGACTGTTTTCGCGCCAGGCATCCTACTGGACGAGTGGGGTAGGTCGCAGATCTTTGAGAGCGGAGTGAAACGTTTGGTGTAAATGTAGCTCAAACTCTTACAAATAATTTAATAAAAAGGCAAGATTTCAGAGGACTCCATTGGGGTCTCAGTGGTGACAATCAGAACTTGATCAGAACTGTTATCATGCTGAATGCTGAAACTGAGAATAGGGCTGAGCTGGTGGGCTAGAATTTAATATGCAGGCTTATAAGGTCCCCAGTTAATCCACAAATTTGTCAGACTTGCCTGTAGGCAAATTTATGCGGATGAAATGTTTCTGGCAGATAGCCCAGAGGCAAAATGCTATTCAAGCTTGTTCCGCAGCTCGTTGCGTTCTACATGAGCCACTAATTCAGAATCACACAACTCTGCCAAATGTGCTGAAAGGCCCTGATTTTTCCAATAGGTTGGTATATTTATTATTCTTTCACAGACACAACAAAAATACAAATGCAGGTCACTACAATTCATTCTGCTTCAATTACAATTGCTGGAATGTGTCTTGCAGACTTATTATGTTGAACCTTGAACAGACTATGTATATTATATTACTTTGCTCATGGGCCCAGGCCAGTACTGCAGAGTATGGCTCGCAGGTCGCCAAGGAGCACTGGCCCAAGTTCAAAATTGACACAAATTCTTCAAACAGAGCCCGAAAATTCACACCAAAGGGGGCTGAGAGTAAACAAAAAATGCACCAAACCCCAAAATTGCCAGTCAAAATCTGCACTGACCTCAGATCCCCACAATGCTACACATCTGCACCACAGCAAGCCAAATTCGCACCCTGCTACACTAAATCTGCACCACACTAAACCAAATCCGCTCCGCACCACACTAAATCCGCACCAGACGAAGGAGTCCGCACTGACAAAATCTAGACAAAATTGCCATACTTTACAGTCTGGCTCATGGCTATATCCATTGTGATTCTTAGGTCTGATTATTGAAGTTGAGCTCACTTCCATGTGCCCAAGACATTGTGGGCAGCATCAATAATCAAATATCAATATCTTGCTTTTGCTTATTAGGGAGCATTCTATAATCTTTTAAAAATGATAAATAAGGCCTCATTGATATTCTTTGCAGTTTGCGACCTTTTTCTTGACGAAGTTCAAGCTTCAATTTTCCAATTTTCATTTCAATTCTTTCCACGAACATTGAACATGTTACTAAAATACCAATTTCCTGAGTTTTGATTTCATGCCACTGACCTCTGTAATGTTTCATGCGCAATGTTTGTACTATTCGCGCCAGAAGCATAACAAAACTTTGTGCCACCGATTTGGCAGCTAGGAAAAAAACTTTGCCCGATAAAAAACAATCATATGACGTAATCGACCCAAAATCTTTAAATTGGAATTTTTAAACAATTAGCCAACTATGGGCCGAATGTTTGCCAATTTCGTGTAAAGGGGCCCCTAATCTCTGTCTTGCAACACAAGAACAGTATATCAAAGCAATTTTTTGAAGGTGGGACAGTCCCTTTAATATCGACAAAACCTTGACACCCCATGACGTCATGTCTCCTGAGCCCTCCCTATGTGGCAGCATAAAATTGAAGCTCCTGTCGGCGCCTGTCGTGCATTATTAATTTTACTTTGCACTTAACTGTAAGGAAGAATGTTATATCCACAAGAGAGACAAGGTTTTGCAATAATCGGCTATTTAACATGCAAATCATGATGACAAAATTTAGATTTGGGTTTAAGACGTACCGATGTGGTCCATATGGTCCATTTTTACTATGTGGCGGCTCATTTTCCCCGCAAATGAAAAATCTTAGGTCGATAGAAGATATAAGTTCTCATAGGTCGCAGACTGGTAAACTTTGGAGGGCCTTGTTGAAATTCGGCAATTTTGGGATGAACAATTAGGGATTGAGGCCTCAGTCACCTCCTATACAGACCGCTCAGAAATGTAATGAAAAAGCACATTCATGGCAACGAAGTTAAGAGTGACCATCCCACCTTAACATTAGTTTTGAGTTGAGGTAGCCAAAATGGGGCCCCTGGCTTGCGCTTACCGGTTTGAGCACTCACATGATCGAGAAATGCCTCAAATCAAAAATAGTTAATTTCGAAGTTGTAGCATTTGGATTCAGAGGGGCTAATGCATTAGAATGCCCCCTCTGAATGTGTGACGTCAGCTCAGATCTATCTATTTTAATTTTTTGACTAAGACGTTTGGTAGCACGCAGTGGTATATGCTGCTTTGTGCGCAACAACTGCCGCACTTTCAATTAAAGTCGCTAGGATCTGTGGAGATCCCAATAAATAAACAAAAGTAAAAATCTAACATCTTGAAAACCGGTGAATATTTTTCGATGAAATTTCGTAGATATTCGTTTTCGCTCTTTCTGAACCGAGCGACATCACTGTCATGCCAATTCATTAATTGTGGGAGGGTCCCGATAACGTTTTCTCGCCTCTCTTGTCACGTGATGTAGGCTGAGCGGTAAGCCCCATGGCAATGCTTTCAAATCAATAACCTTTGATCAGTAACTGAGAAACTACCGAAGGCATTGGTCTTTTCGATGATGTTATTGTTTGCAGGGTGGAATATGACTTTCTCAACAGCACATCCCACCCTCTATCGCTTTGGCTTTTGTTCTGTCATTTCGAAAAATTGACACCAGTACCTATCAATAGGGGTGAGACTAAATGCTTACTACGAAACAGAGTTGGCCTACGTTACGTTATTTTGAAGTTTTCGGTAACCCGTAGCTGTCAGTACCGTTTCGTAGCGTAATTGGGATGTTTTGGTACGGAAAATAATAGAATAACGTAGGAACTACGAAATGGATTCCGTAGCAATTACAGGTCAGCTGTATTTGTATAACGTACATATTTTTTTCCAGTTTACTCATATCGTCACCAGACCTCCGGCCGTTTACACGGATGTGAGACGCCTGCTATATGAATACCACTGAGTCTTTCTTCCGGCCGGACCGACACCGGGGATTTCCCACTGGGGAGTCCCAGGGAATTCCCTGTCGGAAGTCCAGCGCATCTAGCGAGTAGCGCGTAGGCACCGCCGCACCGACGATGCTGCAAAGCTGGCGATCATTGTGCGCAGTATTTGGCTTACTAGAGACTAACCGTTTCCACTGGGTAGTGGATGATGACATATTGCATAACGTAGTACGATAAAATAATTTGCTGCGTTAATTAACAAATACCGTAATTCAGTAACGTAGCAATATATAACGTATCGTAATTCGGTATCGTAGTTTTGGCCAAAAAAGCAAACGTAGCGTAACGTAGTGCGTAACGCAGCGTAGCGCAGGCCAACTCTGCTACGAAATCTAAGCTGCGTTGCGGCATTGGCGGTTATGTGCGGCGTGTAACGGGTGAGCACTTACTTTCTGCACAATTGTAATTCGCTTGCAGTCTCACCAATTTAAGTGAGATTTGCATGAAATTTTCCACAATGAAAGACCAATAGGAATATAACATACACGCGGATTTTGGAATTTCTGAAATATGAAATCATTAAGCATGGAGGGCTTAACCAAGTCAGATGTCCGTAGTATTGTGGCAGAATTTGTCAAAAACCACCCCAATTTTCGAAAATGTGACATTGTGAGCCATTTTCTAAAAATGGGTGTGGCGAAGAGGACAACCTACAATATCATAAGAAACTTGGAGGCAAGAGGAGATGTTACGCATGCCAGCACGGGAAAAAGTTGCCGACCTGTGGTCAAGATGCTCCGGCAGAAGAGACGTGCTCTGGTCGTCGCGGCCCGCCATCGCGTGGGGGTGTCAACGCGCCTTCTTGCCCGCCGCTTCGGTATCTCCCAAAGTTATGTCCGAAAAATCCTAGCAGAGGAAGGACTGAAATACCGGACAAGGACCAAGGCCCCAAGTACTACACCGGAGCAGCGAAAGTCCCAAAAGATCCGGATACGACGGTTGGCGAGTGAAGTGCTCAACACGGACGCGGATCTCGAGGTGGTGATGGACGATGAGAGTTATTTCACCTATCAGGGCAGTGAGATGCCAGCCAACAAGGGTTACTACGCTGGCCCTGGTGGAGACGCGCCAGAAGATGTGAAACATCGACCCATAGGCAAGTTCCCGCGGAAACTTCTAGTGTGGGTGGCCATATCCCCTCGGGGGATCTCCCGGCCGGTAATCACCCCCAGTCGCGCAAATGTTAACGGTGCTGTGTACCGGGAGAAGTGCATCAAGGGCGAACTTTTGCCTTTTCTTGGCACAACATTACCCCCATGGAGGGTATGTGTTCTGGCCGGATCTGGCAGCCTCGCACTACGCACGTGAGACCCTGGAACTCCTGGACCGGTCGCACGTGCGGTATGTACCCCACGAGAACAATCCCCCCAACGTCCCCCAACTGCGGCCAATCGAGGACTTTTGGGGTCTCATGAAGCAGAGGGTGTACAAAGGTGGCTGGTCAGCAAAGAGTGACGAGGGTTTGAAGAGGCGGATACGTCAGGCTCTGCAAGAGATTGACTTGGAGGTGGTGCACGGCATGATGAGGGCGGTCCCGAAGCGCGTGCGGGCTGCAAAGCGCAACGGTGTCACAACGGCCCTGCACTAGTGATGGCAGGTACATAGCGATGCTGCCATCCTGTGCTGAAAGTTTGGTAATGTTATCTCAAAATACACCGGAGATATGCAAACTAAATTTTTGTGCAAAAAGTAAGTGCTCACCCGTTATGCCGCATGATTAGTAAGCGGCGACCACTAAATTTAAAAACTCAATAGCTTTGACCTGTTTTCAATGGATAACACTGCATACCAAAAATGTCCATCGCTCTCGTCATAGGATATTTAGATTTAAATAACTAGCTTATCTACATCATCGTTTTGAACCAAATTAATACTTTCAACTTGACCCTCGCCCGTATTGGTGTTTTTCCAGCCGCGAACGTATAAGGTATAACCCCTTGCCGTTTAGCCCCTGATCAAGCTAGAGCTTCGCGGAAAAAACGAGCGTGTTGCCCGTGACGAGAGGAAGCCGATGATACCCAATTTTAAGGTCCTAGGTCATCGGTTGACCTTCCAGGTCAGGTCAATGACCCAAAAGGCGGGAAAATTGGGACCTGTTAGAACGTCTTAGTGTGGCTGCTATGGGGTTTTTCGGGGTGCTGATCACAAATATCATGCTAGTTTTGATCACAAATGATGTCTTCATTCATTTAGGCCAGGTCGGGTCAGGTCAGGTCAGGTCAACCAGTAGAGGTCCTGCCGGGTATTTGTAGTAGGTGTCAACCGCCTCTGACAGCCTCGTAACATGTTACGAAGGCAGCAAAACTACTTTGTAAACGTTCATGTGGTTGCTAAATTCGAATTCAGCTCGAAAAACTGGCTTAGAAACATGTCAAACTCGAAAAAGTGAACCGAGGTCACCAAAGGTCAATGACCTGACCTGACCTTCAGGTGACCTTAACACCCACCCTAATGCATGGGGGCAACATCATATCACATGTTTGAACGCTTGAAACTACGAAAAGACTGCAAACGCGCTGCTAATGCGAGCCGACATACGCTGAATCGCGGTTCCGGCCAAACATGGTCTCGAAAAGTAGGTCACAGGTCAAAGGTTATTTGCGTCAGGGTCATGAAATTTTCAGGGTAGGTGTAAAATTGATCAACGCGAGGGTACTAAAAGTTACGTCGTGATCGGCCGCTTTTTACGCGAGTTATTCGCGAAAAACCTAGGGGAGTCCGTTCGACCCCCCCCCCCCCTAAAGGGCGAGGGTTAACTCACAGTCCGAACTCCGAACAAGTTCGGTCTTATTTGTGAATTTGTCGGAGCATCACCAAAATCTATTAGAGATGATGGAGGGAAACTAGGCTTTTAAGGAGGGAAGGGAGTCGGTGACGGTCAGGGGCACTACAAGCAGAGCAGTCATAAGCTGGTGACAGGGCTGACATACCATGTTTTGATAGCATGACTGAAGCAGACTTTTTGGGTAGCCAGGAAATCGCATGCGAGAGCCTATTGAAATTCTTACATCGGCCTTTATATGCACCAGTCGTATACAGGTGCGGGATTTGGCATACGATTTCCAGACAATCGAAAGACTGTTTGCCGTTTGGAGCCAACGAAGGAAGGAATGAGTGAGTACTAAGTTGAAAGCATTAATTTGGTTCAAAATGATGATGCAGATAACTTAGTTATTTAAATCTAAATATCTTATGACGAGAGCGATTGGCATTTTTGGTATGCAGTGTTATTCATTGAAAACAGGTTGGAGCGTTTAAGTCTTTAATTTAGTGGTCGCCGCTTACTAATCATGCGGCATACACGCCGCACATAACCGCCAATGCCGCAACACAGCTTAGATTTCGAAGTAAGCATTTAGTCTCACCCTATCAATAGTAACCAGCATGAGTAGGGGTCTGGCAAAGGGGCTGGATCAGGGTTGCTAGACTTCGCGATATGTCGCCAATTTGGCGAATTTTGAAAGTCATTGGCGATAGAATCACGGCGTTTGGCGATAGGCGATAAAACGTCAAATATTGGCGAATTTCCAAAGTTCACCTCCAAATCACCGAATATTATTTTTAGAAATAAACAAAACAAAGCAAAAAACATCGTTAGGAAATATTTCGTAATCTGATTAATTTAACCTTCCAGCGTTTCATATTAGGCATTCAAATATAAAATGTTCCTGATGAAAATATATTCTGCTTACTTGTAAACAACTTTGCGGCGTGTTGCGGGCTGGTTGCGGGAATGGCGGGAGCGGTTGCCTGGCGACCTTTGCTATTTTATTTGGCGCTGGTTAAAGGAAATAGTTCACTTTCACGAAATTATTTTTTTTTTGCAGCGATTTATGATTTTTTATGTTCAAAATAATCAGCAAAGAAAATAAAACCTTTTTATAACAAAAGATTTTTTTTTCTATATTTTGATATAGGAAGAACTTTTCAGTTTCTGTAAGGCACACGCGATCCAGTATGAAAAGAGCATGGGTCCCGAAAATTCTTCAGAAACAGAGAAATTATCGCAGCCACCGGCATTTGGGCGATCTGCTCGATCTGATAATGTTCCCCTGAATGTCCTAATTGATCAGTACGAGAATTTCTCTAGAGTTCTCGTAGATAATTTCTCTAGTTTCTGAAGAATTTTCGGGACCCATGCTCTTTTCATACTGGATGAAAATATATGCAAGGCACACATCCTCAACGCAAGACACCTTTTTCGGGACGAGAAATAGAATATCTTTGCCTAGGGTGATCGTTGGGCTGTAAAAGCTCCTGATTTATGCTCGTCTCAGCCCAAGCTACGGAACTGCTATTCCAGTTCAAAACCCATGTTAAAAAGTGAACTATTTCCTTTAAGCTACGCTGTATGTAGATGAATATGAGAAACGAGATAGGTAAATCGTGAACTTGGAAACGAATCGTGAACACGGTTACACGAACGCCAACTTGCGCTGCTATGTATGCTTATACAGTGCATCCTATTTGGCGAATTTTGGCGAAATTCGAGGGGCGAATATGGCGATAAGGACCATTCTGGATCTGGCAACCCTGGGCTGGATCGGTTGTCTCCATGCTTTCATCCTGCTCCCGAACATTGGTCGGATTACGAACTTGATAAAGGAAACGTCTCTAGTCTAAAATGGATATCTCCCCCCTGTTCATTGCGCGGTATACCTTGTCGGTTATCACAGATAAGGCAGTTTCGGTAGATCGATCGCGTCGGTAACCGTGCTGGCAGGGGCATTTGCCCAGACGGGGGCGGCTTCCAACCCACGGCATCACATAATCACGCGCCAAGTGCTGAAACAATGGAGCGCACGGCAGCATGAGCCAGCCTGAAGGAGAGGGCGCAGCAGACGACGGAAGCCCCTGCGCGGATCAGGATGGCCGTCGAAGGAAACATGAGCCGGGCTGCACGCAAATCAAATCAAGCATGCCTGCTGCCCCACAAGTCAACAGGTAAGCCCAAGAGTACTTAACTACTCAGGTTGGTTCACTAGGGAAAAAAGGGTGCCGTAGTTACGTCACGGATTTGATAGCAATCTGGTAGCAATTTTTGCAGACATCAATGGCGCACGTGTTGTTTGATCGTCGCAAATCCTATTTTACTGCACTATTTTGTTATTTCACTGCAATGTATTGTACATTACATTCAAAAATTAAAATAAAGAAATATTCGTAACCCAGCAAGTCAGTTATTCTTGGACGCCATTTAATTGCGTCCCAGAAAAGCTATTTCTGGCACCTAAAAGCTGACTCGCCCCAAAATTGGTCCTCAGCACCTATTTGGTGGATACCAGCACCAATCATGGAAAATGACCTTAATTAGCTATTTCTAGCACCTATTCATCGGTACGCCTTACTCTTTTTTCTGAATCTGGCACCTAAATGCTGAGCGTAGCACCAATCTAGTAGAAAAATGAACTACTGGCTGGTAGAATCATGTTGTTCTGGTATAATGACCCCTGGAGTCTAGCCTAAAGGTTGCCAGTGCAGCTACACTCTAAGACAGCCCCGTAGTGATCTCAGCATTGTATATGACGTTTAAGTAAGCAAATAACATTGATTTGTTTGAAAAAAACAATGTCTTTTAAATATTTAAAAGTATTTATTTGTAATGGTGCAAGGGAAACATTTTTGTGAGTAATTGTCTCGATTTTGACCATTAAAACGGGTATTGTATTTTTTGACGTCATCAAATAGCTCCAAAAAAGAAATGTAATGTTTTCATTCCGTTCAAGGCCGCTGAAGAAACGCGGGATCTTGCGTGGTGTTTGCCGCGCAGAGTTGTGCCGTGGTTGTGCCTTTTTCATCCGTTTCTTACTTATGTCATATGTGTGCATGAAGCTTTGATTTTGTTTTTGGTTATTGTGTGGCCGGTCAGTCAAACGCCCCTGTAGAAACCGGATGCTGCGTTTGATCGAGATGGAGTCAGACGATGATTGCAGAAAGCTAATAATATTGAAAAGAGGGCCCGTTGCGTGGCATGTCTGTTCAGAGTTGACATTTTGCTTTACTCCAGTTTATGACCTGAGAGCCTGGCTGGAAGTGACGGATCCAAACTTTTCACGTTAAAATGGCTGAGGGTGCAATAATCTCTAGTCTCTACATAGCGGGCTGGTATAGGAGCGTCTTGCTATGCTGCACCATAGCTGGCTAGTGATTCTCTTTTGGCTAGAAATGGCATTAATCATTATCTCCACTGGCGAAAATGGCACTTGACATCACCGAATGCAACGTTCATGTTGTTAGGATACATAAAATCAGGAAGATTACGCGAATTAGGTAGGCAAACGTGGAATAAAATAGGTGCTGGATGTTTTGGTTTTGGTGCTGAATCAGCAAACAGCAAATACGGAGTTCATCTAGACGATCTGGCAACTTTAGGCTGTGTGGAAGCAATTAGGTGCCAGATTCAGATATTAGGGTCGAATAAGCATTTTGGGGCTGATCAGCAATTAGGTGCCAGAAACAGCTTTTAAGGGACCAGAAACAAATATTCCCCGTTATTCTTTGAGGCAGCACTCTGTCAGCATTGAGCCTTCAGAATGTGTCATTTTATAGACTTTCTCACATCTATATTACTATTTGTGGTGACGTAGTTTCTGTCTATTACGAAGGTCGCGACATGGTGCTACGTAGCGCGGGTTACAGGTCACACCGTTGCACCTACCGCGCTGAAGTTTGCGCAACTCATAGAACAAGGATGGACAACGTGCCTTTGATGGGTCTCAGTTCGATCGGATCGATAGCGAGCGCGTGGCGCGTGCCCAAAAAGTGCAAATTCGCGTCATAGACTTTACATGTATTAATCGGCTGGCAAAAACGGGCGAAAACAGCCAAATTTGCCCGACACGGGTCCGTTCCCCGTGCAATATCTCGGTAGCCGTGCGCCCGATCGGCACGGGGAAAACAGCATCGTGTAGAGAATCGAACGGGCAATCGAATGGTGTGCGGTGCAGGGGGTGGCACGCACCACGTGCACGTGTGAGGGCAATTTCATTTCAAAAAGCGCCGTTTTAAACGGATTTTGGATTTTATTTTATTTTCCCGTGACGGTCAGACTGAGCGAGTTGAAACAACGCCTATTGGCAAGAGAAATGTACCGCCTCTCATGGAAAAATTGTGAAAAGCTGATCGATCAAAAACAAGGTGGAACAAATTGCTGGAGAAAATGGTATTTGTCCATAATGTGCCACTAAATAATTACACGGGGTTTGCTGCTTAACCTGATACGTTTGACAATTGAAAATGCTATCATTAGAAAGAGCATTCAATTCTCTCCAAGATCCAATTATCACGTTTGCATGACCAGCCACAGTATTCTAAAAAAAAAATATTAATGTTTCAAATCTCTGCAAAACCATTTTTAGCGAAAATTATCTACGCCTCTCATTTGTCATAAAACTACGCACCTACATTATAAAACACATTTGACATGTTTTCTTCAGTAGAAAGCATGCTTATCAGACACGGGCACCTCGATGTGATGGATATTTTACCCACAAACCAAAACGTTTAGCCGTCAAAAAGCAATCGACCGAAATGGATAGATAACCCAACCGACACAAGAACCAAACACCCACCGATCGAAAATACCCCTGTTCGCGTTGCGGAGCACGCGGGTCACCCTAGTTACCTACTCTTGTGGAAAACTTTCTTAGTCATTAAAAATGTATGCAGATATGAATAATTAGAACAACATTTTCTAAGTTTTATAGACATAGATTTCACGTTACATTATCATAAGGCTACCTGCCGATTTCGTCTAACCAATTAAATATTTATCCAGCAGAAGGCAGGTACGTACATACTTCTGAGTTCTGAGTAGGTACTGATATCTCTTATCTACACCAATATTTCAGGGGTGAGACTAAATGCTTACTTCGAAATCTAAGCTGCGTTGCGGCATTGGCGGTTATGTGCGGCGTGTATGCCGCATGATTAGTAAGCGGCGACCACTAAATTAAAAACTCAATAGCTTTGACCTGTTTTCAATGGATAACACTGCATACCAAAAATGTCCATCGCTCTCGCCATAGGATATTTAGATTTAAATAACTAACTTATCTACATCATCGTTTTGAACCAAATTAATACTTTCAACTTGACCCTCGCCCGTATTGGTGTTTTTCCAGCCGCGAACGTATAAGGTATAACCCCTTGCCGTTTCGCTCCTGATCAAGCTAGAGCTTCGCGGAAAAAACGAGCGTGCTGCCCGTGACGAGAGGAAGCCGATGATACCCAATTTTAAGGTCCTAGGTCATCGGTTGACCTTCCAGGTCAGGTCAATGACCCAAAAGGCGGGAACATTGGGACCTGTTAGAACGTCGTAGTGTGGCTGCTATGGGGTTTTTCGGGGTGCTGATCACGAATATCATGCTAGTTTTGATCACAGATGATGTCTTCATTCATTTAGGCCAGGTCGGGTCAGGTCAGGTCAGGTCAACCAGTAGAGGTCCTGCCGGGTATTTGTAGTAGGTGTCAACCGCCTCTGACAGCCTCGTAACATGTTACGAAGGCACCAAAACTACTTTGTAAACGTTCATGCGGTTGCTAAATTCGAATTCAGCTCGAAAACTGGCCTAGAAACATGTCAAACTCGAAAAAATGAACCGAGGTCACCAAAGGTCAATGACCTGACCTGACCTTCAGGTGACCTTGACACCCACCCTTATGCATGGGGGGCAACATCATATCACATGTTTGAACGCTTGAAACCACGAAAAGACTGCAAACGCGCTGCTAATGCGAGCCGACCCAACATACGCTGAATCGCGGTTCCGGCCAAACATGGTCTCGAAAAATAGGTCACAGGTCAAAGGTTATTTGCGTCAGGGTCATAAAATTTTCAGGGTAGGCGTAAAATTGATCAACGCGAGGGTACTAAAAGTTACGTCGTGATCGGCCGCTTTTTACGTGAGTTATTCGCGAAAAACCGAGGGGAGTCCGTTCGACCCCCCCCCCTCCCCCTAAAGGGCGAGGGTTAACTCACAATCCGAACTCCGAACAAGTTCGGTCTTGTTTGTGAATTTGTCGGAGCATCACCTAAATCTAGTAGAGATGATGGAGGGAAACTAGGCTTTTAAGGAGGGAAGGGAGTCGGTGACGGTCAGGGGCACTACAAGCAGCTAGCAGTCATAAGCTGGTGACAGGGCTGACATACCATGTTTTGATAGCATGACTGAAACATACTTTTTGGGTAGCCAGGAAATCGCATGCGAGAGCCTATTGAAATTCTTACATCGGCCTTTATATGCACAAGTCGTATACAGGTGCGGGATTCGGCATACGATTTCCAGACAATCGAAAGACTGTTTGGAGCCAACGAAGGAAGGGTTGAGTGAGTAATAAGTTGAAGGCATTAATTTGGTTCAAAATGATGATGCAGATAACTTAGTTATTTAAATCTAAATATCTTATGACGAGAGCGATTGGCATTTTTGGTATGCAGTGTTATTCATTGAAAACAGGTTGGAGAGTTTAAGTCTTTAATTTAGTGGTCGCCGCTTACTAATTATGCGGCATACACGCCGCACATAACCGCCAATGCCGCAACACAGCTTAGATTTCGAAGTAAGCATTTAGAAACACCCATATTTCAGGAAAATGACAGAGACTGAGAAGCTATTTAAAAGTTCAGTTGAAAGGGATGTTAGGGCTGATGCACATTGAAAAACATCAGATAATGCTTTTGAACCATCTCATTCACCAGCACACATCAATCCGGCTCCTGGCTTCTGTCAAGGAAACATTCCAAAATAATGCATTATTTTATTTCATTGACCACCTTGCAAAAGACAAACAGCAAACACATCACCACCAAAAACAGATAAATAGTCATCAGGTAGGTACCAGCTGATCTAGCCGTGTGTGTCATGTGCCTTTGAAAAACTTTAGCAGTCAGAGTTGAATTAACACCCCAAACTTAGCCATTCATGCATGAACAAGTGCAAATTCTGGTTGAGCATTTTAATAAAAATGAAACTAACAGCATTGTAGGTTTTAGCTATACCTACAATTAACAAAAGACAAAAATAACAGCAGAGCTTACTCTACAAGGCATAGCCATTAATTCTAAAACTGACATCCAAATTCGCACCTCCGAAAACCCACCTACCAGCCACGTCCTGCACCTTTCTATGTGCTGCGCAGTGTGCACAGTCACTACTCATTACACAATTATGAGAATTAAAATAGTTTTGAACAATCAAGCAACTAGCAAGTCAGGACTGGCAGGTATGCAGATTCACAAGTTCTCTCAACATCTTCAACTACCAATAATTAAGAGCACCTTGTGATCTCAGTAACTTCGCAGATCCATCTTATGTTTTCCATTTTCAGTTCTCAATTGAAATATAAGTTCCGTCTGGGAGACACATGTTGCATCATTATGTTTAAACAATTACTATGCTTGAACTTTTGGTTTTTAATGTGAACTTCGCTTCAAAAGTTGATTCAATTTTTAAAGTTGATATAATTTGCATAATGCTACGATCACGGCGCACCAAATCACAGATAACTTGAAAATAACCAAGCAAAAGCCACATTCTTCAGCAAACTATGAGAGCTATCTGATCTGATCCACGCTGCGTTGAAATAATTAACAATCGCCAAAATCAGTCAACATATGATAGTTAAATTAGTTTAAACTTCATAAGACTCTTAGAAGAGTCAGACATTTCGTTTTTCTCACAGACAATGACAATACAAAAACAATGTAATGAGACCAGACGTTTCGACAACAAAGTGCCTTCGTCAGTGGAAAACAAGATATACCTAGGCTTTACATCGATCAAAAATAGGTATAGCAGACAACCAGCCTGCACGAAAGACAGTTTTACTTTTTTGAAATATGGGTTGTATCTAATCTCGCACTAAAATGTTATATCGTTCTTCTGTCTAAACTATTCTGTAACGCATAATCACAGCATTGGAATTGACACATTGACACATTATAACAGAGACACTCCTATAGATATAGCTATTTGTTTTTTAGCACCATTTTCGCACCTATCCTGGACCAGCTGTAGAAGCCTGGTTTTATGTTAACAGTGTCTTCAAGTAAAATATATGCAGCTTCCATGGCTCTCCTAATCGGTTTTGGCATGCCCTTTTCCATCACTGTAGCTGAATCCCAAGCTGGAAGATGATGACACTTTTCTATATGAAGCACCATCGCATTGGATGCATTATGATTTCGAACATCACGTTTGTGCTCTTGAAGTCGTGTTTTCAAACCCCTCCCCGTTTCACCGACATATGATTTTGAACATGGTCCAGAACAAGGTATCTTATATATAACACTGTTGTCTGATGTGTTCACCTTCTTCGGTCGCACTAAATCTTGAATCTTGGATCCTGAAACGATGGCTACATTGGTTCCAGCTGATCGCAGACTAGTCGCTATTTCGTTCGCTTGTTTCGAGATGGGAATCGTTATGAATCGTCCTCGTTTCTTTTGTTCTTGTTTTTGTTTCTTCTTTTCTTCTACACTCTTCCTCCTTATTTCCTTCGCCTTGTTTTGGAGCTGAATTAAGTAACCTTTTGGATAATGAAGTCTTGTAAACGTTTCGTATATATGGGTGACCTCTTCGTCGAGGAATTCTTCGCTACAAATCCTGAATGCTCGGAGAAAGAAGCCGATGACTATGCCACTTTTTACGCGATCGCTGTGTCCTGAAAGGATGTGGACGTAGTCTTCTTTATTTGTAGGCTTTCTGTATACCTTAAATTTTGCTGTACTTTCGCACCTAATAACCAGTGTGTCCAGGAAAGGAATCGTTCCGCTGTTCTCGGTTTCAATTGTGAATTGGATTTTCGAATCGACGGCATTCTGGGCAATAACCTTCTCTTTCAGGTTCATATCGTGTGGAACTATTACGAGCACGTCGTCAACGTAACGAATCCAAGTGCACTCAGGACCCATGATATGTCTGTACTTTTCTTCCTCCAGGTTTTCCATGTACAAGCAAACCGCTACTGGACTTAACCCGCGCACCGACGGGGGGGGGCGGATATCCGCCCCCCCCCTGAGGTTTTTCGCGGATAGCGGGAAAACCGCGGCGCGTAGCGCCGCGAAATTTGGTATGACTATTCTCTTATCAATTTTACACATGGTGTGCAAGTTTGAACCTCCTAACTTTTAAGGTCAGGTCACCAGGTCACTTTGAATGACCCAACCTCAAGTCACTTTTTTGCAACTTTGTCACCGTGCCAGAGCTACAGTAGATGTCGGAGGCCTTTGAAAGTCGCAGGATGTTATTAGGTCATTAGTAGCTACAATTTGTATATCTCGGAATTTTGATGTCGGTGACCTAAGGTCAGGTCAATTTCGCGACCTCCCCATTATAAGTCAATGGGGGAAAAATCAACTCCCTGTTTTTACCACTAAAACGGGTCGGAATGGCCCCATATACCATACATGACTTCACATACGATTAACCTTCACTACCTTGAGGTCTGTTTTGCTGTTGGGCAGCTGTAAGGTCATGTGACGTCATCAAAGGTCACCAAAGGTTTTTTGCCAATAACTCCTTACAGGAACAAGATACAGCCGCGCGGATGGTCTCATTGTGTTCAGCTCGTCAAGACGCATCGAATGATATACATGATGACCTCGAGGTCACGTGACCTGAGGTCAACCTTTGACCTTGACCTTTCGAGGTCAACATATATATCATTCGATGCGGATTGACGAGAGGATCACGATGATGCCCTTAGTTTGTTCCTATCTTGACTACTTCGAAAGTTATTCGAGAAAAATCCTCTCCAAATCTAGCGCCGCCATTTTGACTTTTTCGACCCCTGTGACGTCATCTTTGACCTGACCTGAAAATGACCTTTGTAAAAATTGTAGACCTTGTCCGTGCGTATCCGATGCCGTTTACCGCTTGTCGCTATCTTGCTTCGTTCTCGAGATCTCAGGGGGGGCGGTCATCCGCCCCCCCCCCCCGTCGGTACTAAGTTGGCGCAGACCCCCGTCGGTGCGCGGGTTAACGGAGATCCCATGGCTAAACCATTTGACTGAACGTATTCAGTGTCACCGAAAGTAAACGTGTTAAACTGCATGCAAAGTGTTACTAGTTCCATATACTGCGCTTTTGGAAGAGGAAGAGATCTTTCATCTATATTATTAACGGCTTTGGCGATCGCCTCTAAAGCTCCTTCTACAGGTACATTCGTGAAAAGGGATTTCACATCAAAACTGGCTAGTTTCTTTCCTGACATGACAATGTTTTTCAACTGGTCGATCATTTCGGACGTGTTTTTTATGTGAGACGCGCTTATAGAACCCAGAGCCCTGGAGAGGGGCTTCGCCAGCACCTTAGCCAGTCGGTGAGGTGCGCTACCAATTCCCGATATTATGGGGCGCATCGGTATCCCCAATTTATGCACTTTTGGAAGACTTCTTAGGCGTGGAGCTCTTGGAGCCTCCTCTAACAGATGAGTGAAAGTTTAACCTTTTTCAGCCTTTCGAAGATTCTTTCGGGCTTTCTTAAGAACTTAAGAGCTAAGTTTTGGCCTTGTTTTTTTTAAGCCTTTGGTTTTTTCCTCGTACGTTTCAATGTCCGCTAACAGTTCCTTCAGTTTATCTACATATTGGACGCTATCCATAATGATCACCCCGCCACCCTTATCTGCCTGAGTAATCACAATGTTTTTGTCCTTTGAGAGCTCCTCCAGAGCCTGCATATACCTTCGAGGTAAGCTGTTTGGTTCTTTGTCTGCTAACGCCTTACACACTGCTAATACGCCTTGTATGAAACCTTTGTCCACATCATGATCGTCCCATCGATAGTTACGCCTGACGTGCTCTGCATACGAAAAACGATCTTTTCCCGAGTCAAACTTAAGACCTAAAGATAAAGCTTCCTTCTCAGTTTGAGAAAGTGGGCGCCCTGAGAGATTCGTTACGATGTCGGCGTTACCCGAATATTTCCACTTACTCTTTTTACACAGTTGATCCAGTTTTTGTCTCAGGTTACTTCGCTGTCGTTCGTTCAGGGTCGATAGTTTCGTTTTCAGTTCATTGGGCAATGGGACACCTTTCAGGTCGTTTTTCAGCTCGTGGATCTTGTCGTTCAGGTTGCTACAGGCGTCTTCAAGGTATGCCCTTGCTGCAGCACTGAATGGCTTCTTGGAATCATGTAACTGCGCTGGGGCTGATTTCGGCAGCACCATTTCGGCTAAACAGTCCTTCAAGAACTTGTATCGGTTTAAGTTGCTTGCTATCTTTTTCCTTAAATTGAATTCTTTCATTATATGAACATGGCCATTGCCGTGAGTAGACAGATTAGAAGAGTCAGACATTTCGTTTTTCTCACAATGACAATATTGTTTTTGTATTGTCATTGTCTGTGAGAAAAACGAAATGGGACATGATGTTGCCCCCATGCATAATGGCGGATGTCAAGGCCACCTGAAGGTCAGGTCAGGTCATTGACCTTTGATGACCTCTGTCCACTTTTTCATGTTTCTAGGCTGTTTTTTAGCTGAATTTGAATTTAGCAACCATTTGAACATTTACGAAGTAGTTTTGGTGCCTTCGTAGCATGTTATAGGCTGTCAGAGGCGGTAGACACGTGCTACGAATATCCGGCAGGACCCCTAATGGTTGACCTGACCTGACCTGACCCGACCTGGCCTAAATGCATAAAGACATCATCTGTTCTCAAAACTAACATGATATTCGTAATCAGCACCCCGAAAACCTCGTATCAGCCACACTTTACGACGTTCTAACAGGTCCCGATTTTCCCGATGTCGGAAGTACTTACCGTCATAAAGTTGTTTTGTATTTGGAAAGTTTTCCCTTCACGCGCTACGTATGCGCTGCCATTTTTATTTGGTAACATTGTTCGGGTGGGAGGTGGCGCGCCAGTCGAATACAGTGCACCGTGAGAGCTCCGCCTGTTTGTACCGTTTGTACGGGAAGCCGACCGAGAAGAGAGACGGAAACTGATCGCCGTTTTGCTTATATATTTTAATTGTAAATCCAACACTCGACTTTTGTGCCATTGACCTGACCTAGAAGGTCAACCGATGACCTAGGACCTTAAAATAGGGTATCATCGGTTTCCTCTTGTCACGGGCAACACGCTTGCTATTTTCCGCCGAAGCTCTAGCTCGATTAGGGGCCAAACGAGAGGGGGGTCGTGCCCCCCCCCCGCCCTAATGTCGAAGGACGCAAAATGGCCTGTGCCGGCGAGGGTTAAGTCATAAGTGTACCTACTCCGAAGACATACTATATTGAAAAAGAATTTTGCTAAAAGCTGTGTTCTGTTGACAGATATATACATACGGCGGTACGGACAGGCTGTCGGGCAGAATATCGGCCAGCCGAGGACCATCGAGGAGCTCGGGATCGGCCCCCCGTCAATGGCATTGGCAGCTTCAGCTCTGGAGACGTAAGCAGAGCGTGAAGGTTTTTTATTTTCCCTTCACTAGTGCTAAACCTATGGGAGAAACCGATTTCGAGGGCAAAACTTAAAGTCGATTTATGAAGTTATTAGTCGAGATACGTAAAAACGTAGTGCACCACACGACTACCTGATCTTTCTTCTATCGATACCCGCATCCACTTTGGCGATGGTACATACATAAAACGCTAAAATATGACGATATGCGGGAAGATGTCATCCTTAACGGTATCATTCAATTACATCTTCATGGTTGCTTTCTCGAATGCTCGGAACGTACCGAGTAGTGATGAATCTGACCTCTGATTCAAGCCCGATCTTACAATACCAGCAGCTTTTTCAGGTCAGGTCAGGTCACTGACCTTTGACGTCATAAGTGAACCTTTGCACGGTCCTCAGATACCACAACTTCGTAACGCTCTCAGTGTCAGTGCAGATTTCACAGGGAGATGAAACTTGCAGGACCTAGTATCCTCCAGAAGTCTCACAACGTGTATATCTTGCTTTTTTATTCAAGGTCACATGAGGTCAGGCCGGTCATATGACCTCACCATTGTAAGCCAATGGGGGAAACTTATAAACAGCTATTTTGGAGCCCAGAACGATCTCAGACTAGCTGTAGCACACGCAACCGTGATTATTTCATGCACTCTTTAGTCTTTACAAGGTTCGATGCTTCATTTTTGCACCAAGAGCTTGCGTGACGTCACTGATGACGTCACCAGTGTCATAAGAGTTTTTCGACAATAACTTCTGATCAAATTGAGCTAGCGAGTCGGGAAAGCCACCAATAGACTCGGGAAAACCTGCCAAATCGAATGATGTGTGACATGACCTCCTTCGACCAAGGTCGTGCCCTTGGGATCTCTGACCTCACCGTGACCCGAGGTCAACACCCAAAGTTGGCCTCACCCAAATAAAAAGAATACCATTCGACGCGCATCAGCAGGGCGAATACGATGCTGTCAAAATCGCGGCCCTGCAATCATTTTTTTTTGCGAAGTTATTCGCCAAAACCGAACCCGTACCTTGGGCCACTTGACCTGACCTCAGAGGTCACCGGTTGACCTGAGACCTTAAAGGGACCCTCTGTAACATTGTCAGCCGCTGTAGGCCAGTCAGAGCTTGTACGACCGAGGCGACCCCTACTCGGAGCCGTCGACTGCGCCGGCCGCCGCCAGGTGGTCAGTCTCGGTCTCAGTCTTGGTCGGTCTTAGTCTTGGTCAGTCTCTGCCGAGTCTCGGCAGCCCACCGACGATTCACGCTCGGTCACTCGCTATGTGACCCAGTCTCTCTTGCTCTCGGTCACTCTCCTGGACTGTCTCTATCTCTCTATCTCTCTATCTCTCGTCTGTCTCGAGTCAAGAAATACAGTGAGGTGCCGAACTGAACTCTTTTATCAAGAAGATTCCACGGCGAACATTTTAATTTGTTGCACCCTCCCACCTTCAAAAAAGTTTATGAATTGGCATGAAAGTGATGTCGCTTGGTTCAGAAAGAGCGAAAACGAATATGTACCAAATTTCACCGAAAAATATTCACCGGTTTTCAAGATATTAGACTTTTACTTTTGTTTACTTTTTGGGATCTCCGCTGTTCCTAGCGACTTTATTTTGAAGCAATGGTTTGGCAGCTGAAAGTGCGGCATTTGTTGCGCGCAAAGCAGCATATACCACCGCGTGCTACAAAACGTTTTAGTCAAACATTTAAAAATCGTTAGATATCTGCGCTGACGTCACACATTCAGAGGGGTATTCCTATGCATTAGCCCCTCTGAATCAAAATGCTGCAATTTTGAAATTCAATATTTCCGATTTAAGGCATTTCACGATGTTGTGAGTGCCGAAACCGGTAATTGTGAGCCAGGGACCCCATTTTGGCTACCTCAACTCAAATCTAATGTTAAGGTGGGAGGGTCCCTTTAAAATCGGGTACAAAACGCTGCATCTCGTAACGACACACACGCTCGTCTTTTCCGCGACGTTCTAGCTCCATTAGGGGCGAAACGGCGAGATGGGGTCGTACCCCCCGCCCCCCGGCCGGCGCGTATGTAGAAAACCAATAAGTCCGGCGAGGGTTAAGCGGGTTCTACTGTGCACAAACAGCTAAGGGCTGTGCATTTAGTATGGTCATGACTCATGAGAGAATCCTGTTTGATTTGGGTTCATAATACAATGCATGATCAGTGATCACTTCTTGTTCATAAGTTTTATTGATTTTCTTCTTCCCAAAAACAAACAATAAATGCTCTTCTCCATATTCCCCTTCACTCAACAACTTTTGATCACTTTTCCCTAAAGGCCTAAGGTAATGCATTAGTAAAAAACACAAATGGATGGCTCATCTCAATAGTCAATACTTCTGTCTCCATCAGCCTTTGATCATGGTGGCAATGCAATGTGATGATGACAGCATTCCATTTAACGCCACTGAAACACAACTTAGCTCAAAAACACTCATATAAATTTATTCATCTCCATTTGTGCAAAATTACTTAACTTATCACATTCTTTGACTATTGCTTCAGAAAGACATATCAGGCCATAAGATTGTGTGAAACAAGAAAAGATTATCAGGCAATAGAGTTGATATATGTGTAGATGAAGTCCAGATTGTAGACTTTAGTTTGGTAGGTTGTAGGAGTTAGGTTGTAGGTTTTAGGCTGGTGGGTTCGTAGGTAGTATATTGGTAGGTTGAAAGCTTTGAGTTAGAAGGTAAGGTTATGTCAGGTTAGATGTTCAAAATCATCACTGGAATTCATCTTCACATTTACCACACAGTTGACACTTGACAAGCTGTGCCAGCCAATCTAGCAACTAAGTATTCCGCACTAGCACGCACATAGGCTGGAAATGTGCAAAATCACATGAAAAAAGGCTGCAAGCTTGGGAACTCTGCACTTATATGGAAACTACAGCAATATTCAATGATGTCTCATTTGCGTTCTGAAAATTTCTTAGATAGCATTGCATCAACAGTGCCAGCTCATATCACAGCACAGCCGTTCGGCATGGCATTTACCACATCAAGGCACGCATTGTGCACTGATCCACACAAAATTCACACCACAATTAGGTAATCTGCACTGCATTGTGCATTGGCTAAGTGCCTCTGCACATACATCTTGCTGAACTGCCATTCTTAGCAACATAGGCGTAGGAACGTTTTCGAAAGTGGGGGGGGGGGGGCAGGGTCCCAGAGGTCCAAAACCTAACCTACCCCCAAAATCCGATTTCTCCTCGGATTTCGGCCACTTTGTTTTCGCAAACATGCTCAGAGGTAAAAAAAATCGAGACAAAAAAAGAAAAAAATGGTTGAAATTTCAGGGAGTCTCCCGTCCATAAACTCAAACTGATGGACGCGTTCCCCTGTCCTCCGCAGCCGTTGGCACCCATGCAAATTCCAGAGGCATCCAGCAACTTTTTTCATTACGAGCAAGCGTGAAACGTGCAAAGCGAGTCTTTTCAATATACCTATAAAAATCAGCATGAACGGCCCAGCTAGGCTCAGCCAGGCCTATAACGTTTTTAAGAGGTTTTATATCAGCGACCACTGCAACTGGGCTGATTGACTATCACTTATCAGAGGCCGGTGTAGGACTTTTAGACGGTCTGGGCCTTCAGAGGCCAGTTTAACCCTCCACGGCAAGGGCTCCGCCACCGGGGGGGACGGGTGGGACATGTCCCCCCCAACCAAAATGTTGGGTGGGACATACTGTCTTTTGTCCCCCCCAATAACCGGCTCTCCCGCTGGTAGATAAATCGACTCTTGTCCCTGACACCAAATACAGAACATAGGTGCAAAGAATCTCCGAAGGAAAAAAAACGTGATGAGAATCTAATTAACCTGTCGTCGATAACTATATTGTCGCTGTGCTTTTAGACTTTTTCTGTTTTGGGGGCCACGGATTTAAGTTTTTTTAGTAGACCATATCGACAGGCGTTTTCGCGTTAGGTATATCAACGTGAGGCTACTGACGAATGTTCGCAATCATACGCCCCATTCCGATGATGAATCCACTATCCAGTACGTATATCCAGTAGGTAATCCAGTAGGTATATTAGATAAGGATCTCTCAATCAATTAAACGCTCAATTCGGAGATTATTCTTTCGGGTAAACGCGTTCGTTCTTTTAGAGAAAACTTCCATCGGTCAAATAAGAATATCGCAGAACTGTAGGATGAGAGAAGCTCTTTGTTTCCAGTATTTGAGAGGTTAACCCTCGTTCTTATGGTGGGTCGGATTGACCCACCCCTCAGTTTTTCGCAAGTAACTCGCGTAAAAAGTGGTTTATCGTGACGAACACTATAAGCATTTCCCGGGAATTTTACACATCCTGTGAAAATTTCATGATCCTAACCCCCATGGGCCATGACTTTTGGGCCTGTGGCCTATTTCTTCGGACCATGTCAGGCCGAAACACCGATTCGATGTATGTTAGCGCACATTATCTATAGGTTTCCAGACTTGGTATGTCATAAAACCGAGCCAACATGTGAAATGACGGTAGACACATGCATTATGGTAGGTGTCAAGGTCACGTGAATATCAGGTCAAGGTCATTACCGTTAGATGAATTTGGTTCACTTTATCGAGTTAGGCATGTTACTAGGAAACTTTTTGGAGATGATGTCGAATTACGAGTAAGCATCCATTTGATGGAACATTGAGAAGTAGTTTTGGTACCAATGCAACATGTTACGAAGCTGTCAGTGGTGCAGTTGACACCAAGGTACTTTGGCTAGCCGGCGGGACACGCACTTGTTGATCTCACCTAACCTGACCCGACCTTCGCCAAATGCTGAAAATGGACTCAGATTCAGCGCAAAACTATGAGCCTGATACCATTAAAAAATTGAAGTTTGTTTTTTCAACTTTTTTCTGTCTGGTGTGTCAATATGATGAAGGAACAACCTAATATTGGGTAATATTGCATGGGTCAGGTGGCCTACCATTTCTCTATTTTTTATTTTTTTAGCAAAAAAAATCATCGTATCAGGGCTATGACGAAAAACAAGTGGCCTAAATCCGATGAGAAAACTGGATTTGGGGGTACCCTAGGTTTAGAGGAGACACTAAGGCGATGGGCGAAGAGCAGACCGTCCCCCCCAACCAAAAGTCCGTGGCGGAGCCCTTGCTCCACGGCCCGGTCCTATAGGCTTTCTACATACGCGCTGGCCGAGGGGCGGGGGGCGGGTACGACCCCCCTCGCCGTTTCGCCCCTGGTGGAGCTAGCGCGTCGCGGTAAAACGAGCGTGTGCGCCGTTACGAGACGCAGAGATCGATACCCGATTTTATGGTCCTAGGTCAACCGGTGACCTCTGACACCGTTCCGTGCTTCTATCCTCAGGATACTGAAATCCTTCTCCTCCACACCGCAACCCCCTCCGGGCTGGACAGGCAACTTTATCTCATGCGGGCTGCTCCCTTGGAGCGGCACCGCTGCTCCCGAGGGAGCGCACCCCGTAGCCGGGTGGAGTGAGTGCCTTGGGGCTGGGTGGCCTGTCCTCTGGACGGGCTCAGCCCCGGCGACTCACTAGGGTGCCTGCCCAGACTAATGTCTCCCCCTATATCCTATCATCCTTCCGGCTCTGAAATGGTCTCATTGGACCGAAAGGGCCTAACCCAACAAAACAAACAAAAACCGGTGACCTCTGAGGTCAGGTCAAGTGCCTCAAGGCACGGTTCCGTTTTTGGTGAATAACTTCGCAAAAAATGGCCGCAGAGCCGCGATTTTGCCAGCATCGTGTTCGCCTCTCTCAGGCGCGTCGAATGATATACTTTTTGTTTGGGTGAGGTAAACTTAGGGTGTTGACCTCGGGTCACGGTCAGGTCGGCGTCCCCAGGTCACGAAATTGGTCGAAGGAGGTCATGTCGCATATCATTCGATTCGGCAGGTCTTCTTGAGTCCATAGGTGGCTTTCCCGACTCGCTAGCTCAATTTGATCGGTACCTAGTTATTGACGAAAAACTAATAAGACCCTTATAACTTCATAAATGACGTCGCGCAAGGTCAACATTGCAAAAGTGACGCATCGAACCTTGCAAGGAGTGCATGAAATCACGATTCGGTGTGCTTGAGATAGTTGGAGATCGATCGTTCCCGGCGCCAGAAAAAGTTTTCAGTTTATCCCCATTGACTTATACCTAATGGTGAGGTCACGAAAATGACCTGACCTCATATGAACTTTAGGAAAAATCCGAGATATACATTATACAAGTTGAGAGACTCCTATTGGATACTAGGTCCTCCAAGGTTCATTTCCCTGTGAAATCTCCTCTGGCAGTGAGGGCGTTGCGAAGTTGCGACATCTGAAGACCGTGCAGAGGTTCACTTATGACCACATGGGTCAGTGACCTGATCTGACCCGAAAATGCGGTTGGTGTCAAAAGATCCCGTTTGATTCAAAGGTCAGGTATGCCAAGCTTCAGCTCTCTATCGCCGGCGTGTTCGGAGCTATCGCGAAAAAAAAAACCTATGGAGGGGCGGCACCCGCCCCCCCCCCCCCTGCCGGCGAGGGTTAAGGCCCTCAGAGACCAGTACAGGGCCTGCAAAGGGCAGGATGAGACCTTAAGATGCCGACTTGGGCCATCAGAGGCTAATGTGGGTCCTTACAGGCCAGTATGGGCCCTCAGAGGTCAGTGTGGGACCCTAAAATGCCGGCATGGGCCGGTGTTGGACCCCAGAGGCCAGCAAAAGACCCTCAAAAACCAAGATGGGCCTCAGAGGCCAGCATCGGGTCTTCAGAATCCAGTGCAAGGCCCTCAGAGACTAATGCGTGTCCTTACAGGCTAGCATGGGCCCTTAGAGGTCAGTGTGGGGCCGTAACAGACCGGCATGGGCGGGACTTGGAACCTAGAGACCAGCGGAGGGCCCTCATAGGCCAAGGTGGGCCCTCAGAGGCCGATGCGGACCCTTGGAGACCGGCATCGGATCTCCGGAATCCAGTGCGGGGCCCTTAGAGGTCAATGTGGGACCCTAAAATACCGGCATGGGCCGGCGTTGGAACCCAGAGACCAGCAGAAGGCCCTCAAAAACCAAGATGGGCCTCAGAGGCCGGCATCAGGTCTTCAGAATCCCGTGCAAGGCCTCATAGGCTAATGCGGGTCCTTACAGGTCAGCATGGGCCCTTAGAGGTCAGTGTGGGGCCCTAAAAGACCGGCATGGGCCGGCGTTGGACCCTTCAGGCCAAGGTGGACCCTCAGAGGCCGATGCGGACCCTTAGAGGCCGGCATCGGGTCTTCAGATTCAGTGCGGGGCCCTCAAAGGCACCTAAAGGCTAGTCTTGGGACCCCAGAGACAGAAATGAGGCCACCAGAGGCCGGTGTGAGGCCCTCAGACGCCGGCTGGGCCCTTGATGCCGGTTTAGGGGCCCTCAAATGAGGTCAATGTGGGTTCTCAGCGGTCAATGTGGGCGCTTGACCGCCACTGAAGGGCCCTCCGAGATCAGTGTAGGACCCTCAAAGACTGGTTTGGGAGCTGTTAATGGCTAGCGTGGGATTCTTGAGCCTCGTGACAATCGAATAAGGGCCAGAGCCCCATACGCCCATGGGGGCCCATTGATTGTTTGGGGGGGGGGGGCAAATGATATGATGGCCCCCTGATTAGCCTTTGGAGGGGGGAAGGGCATGGCCCTGATCCCCCTCTGCGACCACCACTGCACTGAAAGTGGAAGGGGGAGGGGCAGAAACAGACATTGCTGGCCCCCAGCCTGTTTGCACCGAGGCTGAGGCACGGTCACCCTGGCCCCCAGCTAGTACGCCTTTGACGAACTATGCCATTGCCGACCCCAAGCAGATAAGGTCAAGCGTTGGTCGTTTGTATACGCATTCTCCTGCACCGTGCTAGTATTGTCTTAGTATTGCCTATACCTTTTTAGTGCTCGCTGTCCCGCGCCTCGTATTCAACAAAATGCTGTCACCAGGACTCACAGTCTTGTCTCTGATATGGTTTCCTTCATTGAGTGAAGGAAATTGCGGTCAATAACGCTGTAGAAACAAAAAGGAATCCTTTAAAGGGCAAGCTGAATAGTTGTCAAGTTACCGGGTGGTAGGTTAGGTACAGACAGACACTTAAGTCAGCAAAAAGTGGGGGGGGGGGCCAGTTAACATTGCTGCCCCCCCCCACCTCCGAAAGTGGGGGGGCCATGGCCCCCCCGGCCCCCCCCCCTGTTCCTACGCCTATGCTTAGCAATATAATGTTGCAGCCGCAGGCATTGTAAGCATCAGAAGAGAGCCTGATGTTCTGGAGATTAACGGAGCATTTTGAACATGTTTGCAAATCTGATGTTATTCATAGGTCTAAGCCTGACTTCGAGGAAATTTGAAGAATAATTTGAAACCAGTTGCAATGCTGTTATTCCAGCCGTTTCAGTTTCACTTTTCAGCGAGGTTGTGCAGGGCCATTTAACAAGGCCTTCTTCACTTCAAATGATAATTGCCATTGCAAATCAGAGGCAGAACTGAATACCACAATTATTGAAGAAAATTCTAAAAGTGAAAATCACTGCGACGTAAAGTACTGACGGCAGGAGACGCGATTTCAAAAATAGAAATAACATATCACCCAAAGCTACCTACACTTGTACTTTGTTTACTTCGGCCGCCGAAAACACGCGTTTTTTTCCCGACCGACTGCATTCGCCGACTCGCGGCCCCAGATGACGTAATCAACAAATAATTGGCCAATAGAGATAATAAAAAAATGTTTTTTGGAACAATATAAGAAGAAGCAGGTAACAAAATATAATTTTGTTTTTTAATAATGTCAAAAATTCGTCTTAACGACCTTAGATGGGGACTTTTTACTCCATGACGTCATGTGTGTCAACAGTTTTCAAGAGGCAGTATAAGAGTGGAATAAACCTACCTCTATTTGTAACTAGTTCGCCATTTCTGTCGTCATTTGACTGCTACCATATCCCAAACTCTGACTGTACCCGGTGTTCTATATACCATGCTCGTGATCGCCAACGAAGACCGTCTGACGAAACCAAAACCCGATCAGCCACCAGAGCGCTTCCTCCTGTATGATAGTGCAGAGGATGACGGCTACCAAGGCAAGCGGATGTTGATATTCAGCAGTGACTGGGGTCTAATGCAGCTCGCCAACGGCGAGCATTGGTTCGCGGATGGCACATTTAAAGCGGCACCAGCTCTGTTCACTCAGCTATACACTCTGCACACGTATGTGAGCTGGGACAGACATTCCCATGTGTCTATGCGCTGCTCGTAGACAAGACCGAGAGAGCCGTCTGGCGGAAGGTTCAAGAGCTGGGGCTTCAGGCTGCGAATGCAGCCGGCGCCGACTTCGCGCTTCAGGTAATTATTTTGTCTACAACGCTGCAGATGTTTCGTCGAAAATTCGTCTTGCAGTAACGTTGTCACTGTGCTATCCTTCTTTAAGTGTTTCTTCTCATCTCATCTCATCTCATACTGTATTAAGGACATCCGCAATATACTTGCGGCTATTATGGCCTTTCGTCAAGTGATAAAACAGATGAACATCAATCGGCAATGGGAGAGCAGGCACAAAATGACAACGATCAAACATACAACTGTCACACGCACGCACACACACATACACACAAAAACTCAGAGTCGCGTCTTAAATCGATTCCAACTCTGAGGTGCCGCCTGAGGCGGCAGCCAAACAGGTGCGGAGGTAGCCGCCGCAGGTCGGGTGGCAGCGCGTTATAAGCGGCCGGCCCGCGGCACTGAAACCGCCTCCTCCCCATCTCGGTGCGGCACCGCGGCACGTGGAGCAGGTGGTCCTGTCGCGTGACCACGTCCCGGTCGCGGCCGCGGGCCTCGGCCACAGTGGCGAGACCGGATGCCAGCTCCTCGGGTTCCCCGCTGCGGCGTACTATTGTTTCCAAATTAAGCTTGATCCTCGCTGTGCCGCACCGCTGTAGTGAATACCCCAGCTGTGAGCGCCGAGACCGAGGATTTTCGGGAAGGTAGACTGACTGCAGCACTCTGGTGCTCACCGGGACAGTCTACCACGGATGCAGTCTACCACATGTAAACCCCAAGGCCCTAAAACATAAGGTTGGACGAAGTTTTCTACCAAAAATGTACTAGAACAGCGCACGAGTCAAAGCTATTTCCGTTGTTTCGTTACAGATATGTCGCAAGCAAGCTTTTTCTGTAATAAATCATTATTTTGAAGTTAAGCAACCAGTTGCTATAAATTCAATAAATAAATACTTATTTTTTATACAAAAGCCTAGCTTATATAGTCCAACTCTAGTTGAATAATCAACTAGCTACTAACTTTTCCAAATGTGACACATATTGCGCACTTCAGACAAATGCTTTGCCAAGGCGTTGCTAAGGACTCTTTTGCATGTTTTGCTGCCTGGTTTTTGTTATGAAGTGAGGGAAGTGAGATATGGACAAGCTTTTTGATTTTTTTCTGGTTTTCTAGGACCGTCTCAATTATTTAACTTGACATACTTTTCTTGCTTTTTTATCCGAGGCTTTTTCAATAATTGGTAGATTCTAGCGTGGAAATAAAAGGGCGAGCAGGCCACAGGGGTAAATCGCAGGGCTGCGGAGTCGATGGATTTTCGGCGACTCCGACTCCGACTCCGGCTTTCAAAAAACAGCTCCGACTCCGACTCCGGCTTTCAAAAACCAGCTCCGACTCCGACTCCGGGCAGAATTGTCGACTCCGACCGACTACAACTCCCGACTCCGACTCCGCAGACCTAGCGGGCTGCGGTGTCGACAAATTTTCGGTGACTCCGACTCCGACTCCGGCTCGGGTTTCTAAAATCGACTCCGACTCCGACTCCGGTCACAACTGTCGACTCCGACCGACTCCGACTCCGCAGCCCTGGGTAAATGCAAGTCGACTGATAGCGAAATAAAAGGTAGAAGTGTCTGTTCCGTTAGAAATTTAATGTGATGTGAATGTGGTGGAACATGAAGCAACAGGATCAGACGCAAAAACCATCAATTAAGAACCCAGAACCAGCAAGCGCCATGCAATCAAGAGCAGCCATGGTAACGTTTGATTAGCTTTCAGAAAACCTTGGAGACGCCAGACGGTGAGCAATCAAGAGATCATACAAGACCATTAGTTACTTGAAAACGAGAGCCGCCAGGAAAATCAGTAGATTCTTCAATGGCAACAAATTTCAACATCTATCTAGCAATGATTTGCACCAGCGAGGTGCTATCATTGTGTTTTGTGTCTGTATCCCTATAAACCGCAAAAAATATTTGTCAATATAAATAAACAAACAAACAATAAACAAACAAATAATGCGTCTTTTTCTACTGAAAGTAAGTCCTACAAGTGGCAGGGGATGATTAATAGGAGGTACCTACCTAATTAATTGTCATCTATTCATTCAATTCATAGGCAATTCAGCGCATCGATCGGCAGCGCCCTTACTGCATGGTATTGCGGATCGTCAATGGGTTTCTTGATGACTCCGACTCTGACTCAGACTTTCAAAAATCAACTCTGATTTTGATTTCAAATGTCGGCTCTGACTGACTCCGACTCCATAGCCTTAGCAGGTCTGCGGAGGCGATGGATTTTTTGGTGACTCTGACTCCGACACTGGCTTTCAAAATCGACTCTGACTCTGACTCTGGTCAGAAAGAACTGTCGACTCCGACCGACTACAACTCCGACTACGGAACCCTAAAAGGTCTGCGGAGAGGATCGAATTTTGGTGACTGACTCAGACTCCAGCTTTTAAAATCGACTCTGACTCCGACTCGACGACTTGCAGGTCAGAACTGTAAACTCCGACCTACTTCATGACTCCGACTCCGGAGCCCTACTGGCAGCTATCACGCCAGGAAGCTGCAAATCGTATGTTCCGTGGCGGTTTATGGCATTAAAGTCGATAATGCGGCTGAATCGCACTATGAAACACCCTTATTGGCTGCAAGAATCACGAAAGTTAGCGCATCACCACGGGAAAACGTGACAAGTTCAGTTTTAGTATCATATGACCTTTCCTCGTAAAATATAAATTTTCAAAAAGGATATATTGATATTGATATTTCGATCACAGATCTTCGTCGGAATTGTTAACAAAAGACAGAATAAGAATACATTTCTTGTCTGCTCCTTTCTTTATCTCCTATTTCACTATTCGTTATCACGAGCAATTAAATCTAAAGTACATCCATTTTGCAAATCATGAAAACTTTTAATCGACATACGAATACACGTAATTGAAATTTGTTAAGTCTAATTAACAAACTTCTTACATTAGAAAATACAAATCAAAATCCTAAATTGGCGCACTGCATTCTAACACTCATCTACATATACGAGACAGGTCCATCCAGTGACACACATATATATCCTTGACATCCATACACTTACATAATAGGCCAAGACGACACATTCGAGTTCAGTTCCGGTCTGCGTTTTCTAATCAAAATAGACTCTGCGATTTTGCGATCTGGGTGATCCATTGCCCTATATAGCACTGACACACCTATGCTAGAAGGAATGTCCCTGGCATCTGGGTGAACATTTCCAAAGTGATCACCCATGGGGGTGTCTGGTTTGTTACCAATGGCGTCTCACATTCTTTTGTGTACACTGGCCTGTGAACCCACTCTTGCACAAATTACACCTATTTCTCCCTGGACAACGAGGTTTGCTAAATGCTGAACGAACTAAACGTTTTTTTAATTTCATATCATTTCGCCAAGCCAGCTTTACATTGAGTCCAGATTTCTTAATAATGCTTTTCACTTTGCACAGTAAATGCTCATCGATGTATGGCAAAGTCAAATAACCGTCATCCCCCGCCTTCTGTGTGTCCCCACGTTTTTGTTTTGTCCGTTTGTCGTTCTGTACCTCTCTGATAAGCTTCTTGAGTAGATGACGTGAATAACCATTTTTTGTCAGTAAAAGGCGGATCTTTTCCACACTGGAGGCTTCCTTAGCTTTGCTAGAGGAAAGGTTCAGTGCCCTGCGAAACATGCCCCTAATCATGTTGTGCTTTGTTGAGGTGGGATGTGCCGAAGTGGCATGCAAGACAATGCCCGAATTCGTCGATTTTATGTACAGTTCTGTCTCTACTTTCGCTGTCTGGTTTCCATTCGACTCTACCGTTACGTAGGTGTCTAAGAAAGGGACCCCTTTTCCGTTTTTTGAGTGATTTAGGGTGAATTTCAACTTTGGGTGCAAGCCATTGAGGTACGTCAGAAGGTTGAACAGCTCCTCCTCTCCATGATTCCATATTCCGGCAAAATCATCTATGTATCTGACCAAAAAGTCTGGTTTGAGCGTCGCACCAGTCAGGGCTTGTTGTTCAAACTTGTCTAAGAAGATGACTGCTAAAGGCGGAGCGCACGGGTTGCCCATAGCGATGCCCTGCTTTTGCCTGAAGAAGGCATCTCCAAACGAGAAGACATTGTTGTGTAGGCATTGATCCAGTAGAGCACATATGTCCTCCTTGCTTAGACCAGGCTGGCACGCATGTTTATTAATCCCACCCAGAAATGACAAACAAAGCCTCTGATTGGCCAATTTTGGCTGACAGACGCAGAATATTTGTCAGCAATAGAATACTATGCTTTAGCACGTTTTCAATAATGAGGCATCCGTTACATTTACAGGTTAGGGCAGCTAAAACATTGTAATTGATCTAACATGTTAAATATAACACTTTTGGAAGCCCGTACAGATTGTTTCTAGTGAGTTAGGTGTTACAAAGTATTAAAAGAAATGATTGTTATCTGTTAAATAAAGAACAAAAGCTTTTAGCTACTAACATCCGCCTGACAGTCTCCAGAATCCTGCGTACGGGGACACCGCAGTCTCTGTTTCTTATGCTATCGCAATGGGGAAAAATTGAAATTTTAAATGAGTCAGTATCGTGTTAAGAAGTACTGATACTTTCAAAACTAAATGCCTTTCAATTCAAATTCCAGAATATCCTTTCGCGGAAATAGCCCTTCTCAGCCTGTCTCTAACGCTACAAGTCTGAACAGTGAGCGTCTCATGCGTTGCTCACGTATCGCGATAAAAAGGACGGTGTCATATGATCAAATGAACTTTTTTATGCAAAGAGCATTTGAAACCTCACACCAAACGCCTCCCTTCCTTGTTTTCCACTACTGCCTTTCACATACCTTACCTAGTACCTACCCAATGACCGTTCCAGCTCGACGTTCCTTATCGACTGCCTCACATTCAACGGCCATATCCCACCTACGCTGAAAACCAATCGGAGGCACTTTCAATCGTCCCTTGAATAAAATTGCTACCTACACGCATTTAGAGGAGAACGAGGCCCAGAAAAGGCGTGCATAAAACGATCGGTCTCGGCCCCCATGGAATAAGCCAGGAGGTAAAATCATATTGATTGAAGAACATTTTCGAGGACATGATATCTATCAGATATTACTTTGCAAAGGTATTGTGAACATAGCGTCCGCGTATCGCAGCTCTGAATCTGCTGGTGTCAGTCCCATGCAGCAGCCACCGGACCACTGCCCCGCCGCCTGCCGTTCGCTGATCATACAGGCCGGCTGTCCCAGTGTCTCATCAAACGATCACAGCTGACTCATTATTTATAAAATGCCAAACAAAAACAGACACCCAATATTATAGATCACGCCAGCTCTTTCAGTCATGCGCGTGGAGATATATCGGTAGTTTTCCTATCACAGATCACACTGAACAGAGGAAAAGCGTACACACGCAGCAATAAATAATGCATTATCAAGTACACCGATCGATGCATCGTGGAATACACCGAAAAAAAATACATCACTGCTTTAACGTTCCCCAGGTGGGTGGGCCGTGGGGGCGTTTTTGGCCACACCTGACAATTTTGTGCTTGCATAGATAAAACGACACGAAACTTAGTATAGCTTATGTATAATGCATCGATTCGCATCAATTGTGAAAAAAGTAACCCCATGTCACCTAAGGTCAGGTAAGGTCACCATGAAGTAGAAGTTTGAAACTCGAGCTATTACATGAGAGAATCAGTACCAACATCTTGAATATCTTTAATTTTGATATCGGTGGTGACCTAGGGTCAGGTCAACTTTGCGACGTCTCCAGTTTCAGTCAGTATGAGGAACTCGAAATCGAAATGTTCTGCTTTTGAAACAAAAGCACTCAAACATCGGGATCTATCGTATGCTCCTGAGGTCATCTCAGGTCATGTAACGCCTCCCAACAGTTTATTTTTGTACATCGATTTTAGATGGAACGTGGCCAGAGCGCTAAAAGCATCATAATCATAGGCGGCGGAACAGGCCGAGGGCACCGAGGCACCGTGCCCCCTTTGATTTTGGCATTTTAACATTAGCCCTATGGCCGTTGCATGGAAAGAATGAGACCAAAAGTCGGCAATGCCCCCTTAATTGAAGGTGTTCCGCCACTACTGATGTTAATCTCAATTTCAATGTAACGAATCAATGACATGAAAAATGGCATTTTCTGCGACATTGACCTGAAGTCAAATTTATTAAGCTGACCTTGTTAGGCCAAGAAGACGAGAGAAACGCAGTGCCGGTAAAATCAACGTAATAAAAGGTTGGTATCAGTTAAAAAAAAAAAAAATAAAGAAAAGACGACTTCCGAAGCAAGCCGATTGTTCAGTTTTTGCCCTTTGGAGGCATAACCCTAGTTGACCTTAGCTCAAATCTGAGAACCTGAAAGATTTTCGAAAGAGCTATCGAATTCGCTTTTCCGCGGCGCTGTAGCTTCTTTGGTTCCCGAATTATGAACCAATTTGTGAAGTTGTCAAAATCGGGGGCCAAAATTCGTCATCATTTTACTTTTGGTGACCTCCAGTGACCTCAGCGATGACCTGATCAAAAATGACCTGTATGATTCTGAAGAAAAATAGCGGTCTATAGATTGATTTTACTGCGTCTTTCCAGCTTTGCTACATTCCAAGATAACCTGGTGTGGCCGAATACACCTCCCCCCCCCCCCCCCAAGTTGGCTGAGGGCCACCCGGGCGCGGGTTAATAACATGGCGCAACAGGTTTTGTTATCAACTTGTCTTTTTCACACATAGGCGACACTAGATATCACAGCCAACGCCTATCACCAAACTGGTGGTGGGCTTTGGCCAGCGATCGCCGATCGGGGCCAACACGGGCTCTTACTCTAACTCGTCCACAATCAGCAAGAATGATGAACTACAGCTGCTCCAGACCGGCCACTTCAATCCAGCGTGTAATCTTCAGTCCACATCAGAACCACTAGTGAAACTCTACTGAGTGGGCCAACTGCACTGCATCTTTGACCTCCTTTGCAGCTCTGGCTTTTCAGAATTTGAACAGCCTTCTCTTTCCCACCCTTCTGTGCTGATGAATGATGATCCTTTGGAAACCTGGAAAAAGACAGTACAGACTCAGGGAGATGAAACTGTTTTGCTATGGGTCTGTTCCAGTCGCACTTCCTAACACATCTAAACTCCTCAAAGAGCAAGATAGAGGAGGTTGGAGCAGGGCCCTTCTTGGCTTTGTAGGGGCGAAAGCTGCCACTGGAACAGGGAAGCAATCTTGCAGGAGTTAAGAGGTGTTAGGAAGTGCGACTGGAACAGACCCTATGACAATGTCTGTGCATAGAGCAAGCAGATGGTAGAAGTGGTCAATTGGTGAGTGGAACAAATGCAAATGTCAGGAAAGCAGTCATATTTTGTGATAGACATGATGCAGATGTTGGCCAAGCTGACAAGGCAGATATAATTACCAGCTTGTTATACTAGTCTATAACTCATCATATTTTCATGTTTAACAGAGGGAATATAATGTAAAAAAGTCTTAGCCAGATGAAAGTAGTTAATATAAGTTCTATAGAAAAATGTTTATGTAAGTAATGTAGGATTTGTGGTCTTTAGAGGCTAGGTAAATGTGTTCCCTGTTCAACAATTCTTCAGCATTCAGACATTGATGTTAATGTACAATGTACATGCATCAACATACCTGTTGTGAAGTGATTCTGGGCTGCTTTCCTGAGCAGTTGATGGCCACCACTGGAATCTTAAAAACACAGCTATTTTTTCCATTTTGTTAACTATGACTGAGGATCTTCTGTGCTGAAAGAGAGATAGACAATAGACATCAGCTGATAGACATTGTACAATGTACAACTCATTTGTGAAACAAGATCAATTCCATTTAGGGGTAGGTCGTAGGATAATGGTGACATGAATGAATTTCAGTTTTCACTTTTCACCAGTCCAAGTACCTGGTGACAAAATGAAATATTGTAGGAGGTATCAATGATAATGTTTCTGGTAGAAAATGCAGGCATTTTAGAATTCAGTTGAAGCTTTAGATGGAGGATTTTTGGAAAATATTTGCCACAAATAACATTGGAATCTCAGAAACAAAAATCAAATCTTACTTGATGTCAAAAACAAATCAAACTAGCAGCCCAAAACAAGTTATTGAAAATATAAACAAAGGTAACGTTACAACAAAACTGAGTCAAAACACTCAAAACTAAGTGTTTCAATGAACGCAAGATTAATGTGTGTCACAGAAGCAGCTGTCCACTGTAAAGCAGAGTGGGCACAGCATGGTGAAAGCAGGAAGTGGTGCACAAAACTGAATTAAGAAGAGTGCCCGACTAACTGTATCTACATCCCTTTACATGTAGGTACTTACAAAATTTGAGCACAATCAGCCAAAACTTAACTGTGAAGGAGGCCATGCCCACTCGCACATGAGAGGTGTGCAAAAACATGCCTGTAATACCTTATGCCTAGATACATAAAGATGAAAATGTGTTGTGTCTGTGTGCCTGGTTAGTGGCATGACGTGACATGACTATTATCATTACCTGACAGTACAATAATCATGATATTATCATTATTGCAATTGTAATAAGTAATGATCAATTGAACTTTTCTTCTCACTTTATATAGCCAAAATACCTGATATTTTTTAATATCAAGTTTGCGTACTCCAAAATTGTAACTTCTGCTTCCTCCAGTACTTTATAAGTTTGCGCAAGACTATTATCCATTAGATGTAGGGACGATCATGACCACTTGACTAAAAAATGGTTCACTTGGTTCTTACAAGCCTGTTAACTCACTACACAAGGGGAGGGGGCACTGCAAAAGGGTGTGGAAATCGCCACATTTGTCTCATGATGTTTGATGCATAATAATCGGTATTAAAATATCGTCGTATTAGAATGCAAGGTCACCAAAGAATGAGCCAACGTTATTTATCAAATATCAAAGCAAATTAGCAATATCCAGCACAACGAAACACATAATTCAACACCTAACGATGCCGGCCGAATCCCCGATACCACCATGGCGACCGCTCAAGTCCAACTGGCCGGCAACTGGCCAATCAGAGAGCTTGTTTGTCATTTCTGGGTGGGATTAAAAAACATGCGGCTGGCACGGTCCGCCGACATCAAAACAACGGTGCGTCAGCTGATTATTGGTCCTCCGATTCAGGAGAAATTATTAACGCGGGAACGCCGGCGCTAAATAAAGGCGGTAGGATTCACAGCTTTGCATGATCGCGTGCAATATTTTTTATAGTATCAAGCGAGGGTTATTGCTGGAGTTTTGCAAATAAATATTTTGCTCTCAGTTTGGCTATGCGATCGTGAACACTTTATTTTCATAGATACGATATGAAATAGGATAAACAGGCAATACCATAGGCCAACCCAAGGCTATGTAGGCCAACCTTAGACTTCGCAATCGCATAGCCATGGACATTGCGTATGAAGGTATTCGCCGATCGTACCACGATACCACGGGCAAGATATCAGACTTTTGGGAGTTTTGTGTCGCTGGAATGTATTTTAAGTGCTAAGAAGGAAAATAATTCAATTTAATGATGTCATGGACAATGGACATTTAGTCATTCCAAGCATATAATTTGCCTGGCTTCGACAACCAGATAGCCAGGTTTATTTCCTGTATGTTTGATGCAGTCTTGCAATGCAATCCAGCCATCCAAGAAACTTTGCACGAGACGTTTTCTTGGATGGTTTTCTTGGATAGCTTGATTTCATCGAGGGCTTCTGTTTTAAAGAAAATTTGTAAGCTTTGCTGTACTGTTAAGTAATTAGAACTGCCTGTATTTCAGTACCCAACGTGTAGTTAACGTTACTGTATTTTATTTATGCAAACTTCGGCCTTTTTAAGCAGATAACGAACGATATTAGGAAACATACAGGAAATAATATCTAGGACTCTACCGCGACGAAATATTTCTATCTCGAGTTTTCAAAGAATTTCATGCACTCGGCCAAGGCCTCGTGCATGAAATCCTTTGAAAACTCTCGATAGAAATATTTCGTTTTCGCGGTATCGTCCAAGAATGTATATTCAAGAGCTTCTAAAGAGGTAGTGGATTTGATATCGTTTCTATTACATTTAATTGATAATCCTACATATCAGTAAAGCTGCCAAGTTATCATTCTCGGCGAGCCATTACCGGCACATCGTACCAATGCCAATGGAGCGTCGAGCGTCCGATGGTTTACGATAGGAATTATCACAGTAGTTTTAACCTAGCGCTTTTTAGAACCATGGTCCGAAATGGTAATTCAAAGAACCTCTTCCCCTTTCAACTCACCTGAAAAAGCTGCTTTCGTGTACCACCCAGCACCCGTTTCGTAGATATATGAAAATGATAACCGGAGGCAAAGATTATCCTCGGCCGTGCCCATTTTCGAACCAACCCTGAGAGGCATAGGCGGCGGAACGGGCCGGGCGGCGGGCACCGGGGCACCGTGCCCCCTTTAATTTTGGCATTTTAACATTAGCCCTATGGGCGTTGCACGGAAAGAATGGGACCAAAAGTCGGCAGTGTCCCCCCCCCCCTTTAATTGAAGGTGTTCTGCCGCTACTGCTGAGAGGCCGTGGAAAATCGCTTTTAAAATCAATGCCTATTTTATGATCTACCACGATTCGTGGGGCTGACTAGTACCGACGGGGATCCCACAAACACGACGGTCACATTCATTAAGCATGATGTACGGCGTAAAGCACCACCATTCACTCCAAAAGCGCAACCTTCTGAGATATCTTATAAGTTATATTTAGTTTCAATGCTGGTACTGGTGCAGTTTCAATGCCGGTACCCTGCTCATTTCTGTTTAATTAAGTTATTTCTCGCTTAAATGCGCCTCACATTAATCGTGTGCTGTGCTCCACAATCATTGCGCCGCGCGCTCTTCCTTCTTATCGGCCCCCTTGAGATCGTATCCATCAATATCTATTTGTTGGATTAGGATTTTTTTTCTAATGACTTGTAGAGAAACAATTTTAGAGCGCTTAACAAAATAATTTCATAACCTATGAGCGATGGGAAAAGCCCAATCGTCCAACTCATAAAAAAAAACATTGGGACACAAACAACTGGAAACTGTTGGTACTTTCGCGCATAGGCGGCGGAACGGGGAGGGCACCGGGGCATCGTGCCCCCCTTTGATTTTGGCATTTTAACATGGGCTCTATGGTTACATGGAAAGAATGGGACCAAAAGTCGGCAGTGCCCCCCCCCCCTTCCCCTTAATTGAAGGTGTTCCGCCGCTACTGCTTTCGCGTACGTAATACAACGACGCTGGCAATCAACAAGTTGCAACATACGCCCGGGAAAATAAGTTTCAGATCAGTCGGTGACACACCAGGGAAATAAGCTAATATTAGAGCGCTCTATTTATTGCTCCCGCTACTTCACCGTCTCCCATAGGGCCCTGTGTTGAGCTGGTGTCGAGGCTCTAAAAATGACGCCGATTTTTGCACCCTTCTCACGAAAACCGCTCGGACCGCCTGGAAACTAATTGTTCCGCTTTAAAAATTTCATGATCGACGGAAAAATGAACGAGGAACAGATTGGTCCTGAAATAATTCTGAACTCCCTGTAGAACATATCGAAATATGGCTGCAAACTAGGAGCATGTCAAAATCGGCAAAACAATACAAATAAACTTACCAGGATTTTTTTATTTTCTATGCATCTGTGTATGAAATCAGTCAGTTTTTTGGAAAGATCATCTTCTGTTTAATAAATAATTCCACAATTGAAATCGAGAAAAAAATCATTTCTGCTGTGACAGCAGTTTTGGCATTTTGCCAGTAGTGTGGCGTGCGCGGTGCTGGGTAGTCGTCGGGACGGAGTTGTGAGTATTTTCGGTGTTTTAAATGGTTGATGGCCATTGGAACTAGCTTTATATTATTTCCTACAAATTTTTGCATCAAATCATGCTTTGAAAGACCATTGAAACCCCTTATCTCTTCATGAAACACGATCATATTCATCGTCGACGAAAATGGCGCGGGACTAGATGTGCGTTTCCATCGAAATAAATCGTAAATTTAATAACAATTGATGATAAATATCATATTCTAGTGACACATTTTCATAAAATAAGGCATAAACTTTGCAAGGAAGTCAACATTGGATAATTGGATTCTTATTTTGCTCACATATCCTTGTAGTAGTCAAATGGCTCAATTGTTAGATAAATGTAAGTATATGTTTTGGCTTGATGTTTGCTGTGAAACCACCCAGCCACTTGCTGGTTGAGTTGTTTTATGATAATTACCTGATAATCATTTCTCCTTTTCCTTAAAAGAAACTAAAATTATTTTCAAAGTAACCCATTTTTAGGAAAGGCGGCTGGCTCATTGACATTTCATGTTCTTGTTTTGTTATTGCTGGCAGTATTTGATACAAAAAAAATGCAATATGAACTTTTTGCAATAATAAAACCTAAGACAAACTTAGTTAATGCATCAAACACCCAACAGAAAGATTGCGAGTCCTTGTGACGTGAAGTAGAATATTCTATGAATGTGTTTTATAGAATATGCCAAACTTTAAATTGATTTATTATTTGATACTAATAGCTGAGCATGTGAATTATGCCACAATATAATTTCATTTTCTGGTTTTGAAATAGCCGGCAGTATTTTACTTCAACAAATGTAATATAAATGTAATACATGTTATGTTATGTTAAACGTTTAATAACAGCCAACAGGAGGGGCTGTTTCAGCAGATAATGTTTGTACCTTATGCATTACCTTTCTTTTCTGCAGGACCATGCTTCCGCTGGGTGGTCAACATTTGCCTCCTGAAGAAGTTGAGCAACATGAAGACCACCAGATGAGGTGTCTGCAGTTCATGTGGAACGCTGCAGACTCTAAGTGTTATGCCAACCACAACCAAAATGCTGTGAACATGAAGGCATGAACCTCATGACAGCAATTCAGATTTGCAGTTGTACCAAAGTGTGATTCAAACCACCTGTGGCATCTCACTCAATGCGTGAACAGCGTGATCATTGTGCAGTGTTCAGCTGCAACTAAGACATTTATTAGTGACTTGTTTTGCAATTAGCCACCAAAAGCATTTTTTTTGGGCTGGCTGCTGTAATTTGTTGTGCACTGCGCAATAGTGGTAGTGTTTTGTCACTTGTCAAGTTGTCAGTTGTGCATGTTGCATGTTTCTCTCCCCTCGGCCTTCATTATCAGTTAAGTGGTGAATTGGCATCACTCAGTCTCCTCAGATCTCCATTGACTGTCTGTCAACCACCTAACTTGAGACGGTATTTGCTAATAGTGTCAGAAAAGAAGTGATTGTAGACATTTTAGGAATATGAGCTCCGTTTCATGCGTGTTCCAGTGGTCATTTTGTCACATGTCCCATAGTGTAATAAATGGAAACTGTTGTTCCCTTTTGAAGGTACTCGCGGATGCAGAAAGCGTTGGGCCTAATTATTAAACGCACCCTCCTATCAGCGACACACGAAGTCGACAAATATCATCCTTTTTAGAACAGGAGGAAACGAAAACTTGTGAACATAGCTGTACCTACAACAGTGCATAAGGAATTGAAATTCTGGGAGTTTTTGAAATTCGGAGAAACTCGAGTTGTCGACAGGTATGCCCCCTTGTACGTCAAAGACCGCCTTAAAACAAACGTCTACAAATGAAGGCAGTACATTCGTATGTTCGTTGTAATTGCAGCAGCCTAGCAACATGCATTGCGGTCCGATGGCGAAATACATTCGTGCTAAAAAACTATGCCGGCAACTGCCAATGTATTTAGGTCATTGGTGAGGAGAGGAAGAGTTATGTCAAATGTCAACATCATAGAAATGGCTTCATCTATTGAGCTGTGCCTATTGTGCATAATTCAACCAATCAATGCATTTCGTTTCTTGCAATCTACTCATGCTATCACTCCAGCTTCAGAGTAATCATCCCATATTGAACGTCTAAAGATATTGATTTCTATGGCGGTTTGCAATTGCTAGCCACGTCTTATCTCAGTTTGGTGGCCCCGCATCGGCCCACTCGGCGGCTCTAAAATTGACTTACGTAGGAGGATGGTGGCTTTTATTTTAGCTTCCCCGCTGACTGCGGGGAGCGCCGTCGCCGAGGTAGGAGGAATAATTAGCTTATGTTTGGGACTAATTTCCACGCTTAATTAACATTTTGATGTTATTGTAATTAATTCATGTTAATCTTTGACGCATTCTCTTTCTATTGATACCATCCACCGGTCTGAGAAGTGCTGCCTGGTTGCGTAAGGGCCGATAAAAGATCACGCTTTTAGGGGTATCTCTTCAACATGGGGCAGGAGCAATAAATAGAGCGCTCTAATTTTAGCTTATTTCCCTGGTATGTCACCGACTGAGATAACGACGCCGGCCAAGAGGTGCGCCGTCCGAAGGCTCCAGTTGAGCTGGGCGCAGGTACTAAATAGCATCAAAGGAAATCCTATATTCATCTCGCCGCATTTAAGCGCAACAATCGAAAGACGACAGCGTGACCGCGCTGACAGGCAATCAACCTGGCCACATAAAACTAGCTAGTGCAAGGAAGATGTCTATATAAACCACTGGACCATGCAAGGCGTTCATGTAAATAAAATACGAGTAAAGATGACGCGTTTGAGGGCAGACTGGCCAAACAGTGACGTTACACGCGGATCTCAACACTGCACAACCCATTCATCAAAAAAGATCTCGTGGATCCCTACAGTGGCGTAGCTAGAGATCAGCGAAAGGGGGGGCCATGGTGCTCGAGGGGGCGACTTTTTCCCTTGAGAGGGGCGCCATTGTCAGCTAGTGACAGGGGTGTCAGGCTAAAATGTAACGTCATGTTCATGCATGATTTACTAGGTGTTGCAAAACCTACATAAGAACCAGCTTTCGCTGATTTTTATTAAGTCCAATTACTGCAATTTGCAGCCTGCTGTTTTTCTTTTATCAAAAAACCTTGATCTAGATGAACTTTTAGCATGATATAGGAAACGAGCTCAGGCTACGGACATTTTATTCTCAAAATACGCATCCATGCAAATTCGAAACGGTAAAATAACTATACGTTGATCGATAGGCAGAATCTTTATTCTTTGCAAAAAAAGAAAAATATACGGGCTCACTCACTGATCCGAAGTGACCTGTGGGCTGCAGCCTGTGGTCGACCGGGGTTGCCGTGTTTAGAATATCAGAGCGCACGCATGTAGGATACACGCTGCGACTTATTGCCTAAATTGAAATCAAGGAAAGGCTTGAACATTTAAGACCATGAGATCCACCATGAGATCCCAACTCATTGTCATACCAGCAGCGACTGCAGTCAGAGGCGACCGAACGCTGACATACGTTCTGGATTTTTTCTCCACACATCCCCTTTACAATTCGATGTCTAGTGCGTGCAGCCCCTATTTGTGGACATGCATGACTGCCTCCATTGACTGACTGCCACTAGCCTCCAGAGGGAAACAACTCCAAAAATAACAGTTTTTATTAAAATCGTTTTCCGCAATAGCTTTTGACTCAAAACAGTGACGACATTTATTTTGCCAGCATCGTATTCCCCTCGTCGAAACGCGTCGAAGGAACTATACGTTGACCTTCAAAGGTCATTTTGAAAATTTGACCTCAGGTCAAGGTCATGACCTTGACGGACAGGGTCATGCTGCATATCACTCGATCCGTATCGTCGAGCTGAACACATCTGACGTGTTTTCACCGCTTTAGCACGTCTCTATCAAAAGGTATAGCCAAAGAAATGCTGGTGACCGTTCATGACCTGAGATGACCTCAGGGGCACACATAAGGGTCACAGGTGCATTTTGTCGATTCAGTGTGTTATGTTAACCTATGTACCGATGTTTGAGAGGGTTTTGAACCACATTTGTCCAAAAGAGGCGCATTTCAATTTTCTCCAATTGACTTATACCTAATGGAGAAGTCGCAAAATTGACCTGACCTTAGGTCATGGATATCAAATGTCCGAGATAAACATTTTATACATATTGTTAGTCTTATCAATCTCTGAAAGTTTCAAAAGTGATCGTTCCGTCGGTGTGGCGTACGATGGGGCGGCACCGCACTGCTAGGCGGGGGCGGCATCACAATAATGGGCGGCAATGCGCTGGGGGCAGCACTTGCATTGAGGGGTTGCATTGTACGGTGAATGGGCGGCGTCGCATTGAGGGGCGGTATCGCAACGAGGGGTGGCACTAACGAGGCTGCCTTATAAGAAACGCTTGGCACATCCTAGCCCAGCTCGGCGCCGCCTGGCTGCTGCATCTTGAAAAGGGTCCTTGGTGTCGATGAGACAGCCCCATTGTCAAATAATTACCTACCTAGCGTCAGTGGTTTCGGGGGGGGGGGGGGGGGGGCGCTATCGATATTGAATGGGGCGGGGCGACTGAAGTCTCCATTCAGATGGGCGTCAGTGACTACTGGAGGGCGCCAACGAACTCGGATAGGGCGAATGTGATCTTCAGAAGGGCACCGGGTGATCTAGAGGGGTGTACCTAATGCTTAGATGGGTTCACTGCTGCCTTCAGTAGGGCGTCGGACGCTCTGAAGGGCGCCATTGATCTCGGATGATTCGACTGTTATTTTCAGAGGTGCACCAGTGGTTTCAGAGGGGCGCCATTGATTTAGGATGGGGCGACTGAAGTCCCGGTTCAGGTGGGCGCCAGTGGCTGTTGAGGGGCGCCAGCGACCTTGGATTGATGGGGCGACTGTGATCTTTAGAGGGGCGTTGAGGGGCGCCATTGGGCATGGATGGGGCCGCTGTTGCCTTCAGCAGGGCGCCGGACGCTCTAGAGGGCGCCTTGAAATTGGGTGGGGGGACTGTATTCTCAAGGGGCGTTGTCTCGGATGAGGCGAATAAACTCTAGAAGGGCGCCATTGGTTTCAGAGGGTTGCCACCGATCTTAAGATGGGGCAGCTGTGATCTCCGTTTAGATGGGCGCCAGTGACTTTTGAGGGGCGCCAGCGACCTCGGATGAGGACGACTGTGATCTTCAGAAGCGCACCGGACGCTCTGGAGGGGCGTCATTGGGCTTGAATGGGGCGACTTTAGTCTCAAGCGGGACGACTTCAGTCTCAAGGGGGGCGCTAGTGGCTCTCTTGAGGGCGCTATTGATCTCGGATAGAGCGACTGTGATCTTGAGAAGAATGCGGGTCTTCCGGAGGGGCGCCCTTAAACATTGGGGGCTCAGGTCCTATTTGGGGGTGCCCAGGAGAACATTGGGGTGTCCAGGCACCCCTTAAGAGATATTGAGTTCGATCCCTGCCTGCATATCGCTTTTTAATTCATGTTCCCTCTGTAAAACGGCATCAGCCTAGTCGGCGCTAAGTGGGGCGCCATCTGGGCGGCTGGGCGGAAAGGGGGGGCCATGGCCCCCATGGCCCCCCCTGTCTACGCCACTGGATCCCTATATACGTCATAACTGGCCCTAGTACGGGGGTATATAGCCATGGACGTAAATGGCCGGCTTAACCCGCGAGTTGCTGGGGGGGGGGGCGTTAAACGCCCCCACTTTTTTCGCCGGGCCATAGCATAAAAACGGCGCGCCGCAGGCGCGCCAAATTTTGGATACCTGTAGGGAATTGATTGAAGTTTATTGTGACAAAGTTTCAAAAAAATCGGTCGGAAAATTTTTGAGATATCGAGGTTTCAGTGACGTCATGATTTCTGAGTTTTCGACCAAAAACGGCATATGTTCAAAAAATCATATAAAATCACAGAATAGACATACAGACATGTCGTAAACGCCATTAGACTGCCAATACCATGAACAATCAAATGGCTATCTTCGATTATTGATTATCGTTCCGCATTTTCCAAAATCTTGAACTGAATCTTGGCAATTTCTCGTGACTACTTCACGACCATGATACATGTATTTCTTAAATTGAGGTTTTTGAGCCAGACACGTACACATATGATAAAATGAATGTGACCATCGTGTTCTACGCCCCAAATTACCCATAAAACATGTGTCACAGGCTGCGAATATCAGTTTTGATTTTCGGGGATATGTGCCTACCTGGTTGACCTGACCTTGACCCTGATCTATGCTTGATTGACCCCTACATGGAGGTGACACTCTTGTAGGCCTTATATGATGGATTGTGCAGCGTTTTAATAGACTTTATGACGAGAGGCGCCCATTGCGAAGTCCTGAAATCCATGCTACTGAAAGCCCGATTTCAGGTGTTTGACCTGACCTTGACCCGACCTGTGACCTCAAAATTCAACTTTAAAGTACTCATCTGAAGCGTCTCGTCGCGTTCTTTCGTTTGCCGCCTCGTGCGTTTCGCTGCGCCTATTGGTTCTCGAGTTATCGGCTGGGGGCGTTTAACGCCCCCCCCCCCCCCCCCAGCAAACGGTGGGTGGCGAAATACCCCAGCAACTGCCGGGTTAAGGCACAGGATCCCAATTGTCATCCCCATTACGTGGTCCCCAGAAGTCGCCAGGCCGAGAGCCAATGGCAGTTAAGCACATCTTACACGTGCCGACAAACGTGACACAATGAATCCAATAATGAGTCCGCCAATAAGCCTGGCTAATTCTGCATGTAGGCTGCTATTTACCACCACGGCGGAAGGCTAAAACGCATCCATACAGCTCAACATAGGTGTCAATTTCCGCCGGGTTGGGGGTGCTCAAGCTGTCTAAATTCCCCGCCGGCTCGGCTGGCTTGGCTTTGGAGCCCCAACAGACGGTGCGGGTCAAGGTCACCGCTAAGGCGGCGGCGGATTTGCTGCGCCCGGGCAGTGGGCACTGGGCACCCTCAATTCGGTGAAAATCGACACCCATGCAGCTCAACATGACAAAACGCTGCATACAAGCGCACGTCCTCGCATTTAATTGACGCATTTAACTGCGTCACTAACCTTGTACACTGTACACAACACTGGTGAGATGACTGTCCGAAGGAAACTGCCGACTTTGGCTGGCAACATTCAGGGTTGGTGACTTATGTACTGAGTTCGGCTGGCTGACAGCGATGTGACTTCGGGACCGGTTGATGAACGGGCCATCCTAGCCCCATACTACAGGAGCCCAGCTGGTCTTGGCGAGCGGCGGCGACTGGACGAGGCTGGACCCCTACTACAGGAGCCCAGCTGGTGCTGACGAGCGGCGGTTACTGGACGAACGGGTCAGCCTGGACCCCTATTGCAGGAGTCCGGCTGGTCTTGGCGAGCGGGGACGACTGGACGAGGCTGGACTCCTACTGCAGGAGTCGAGCTGGTCCTGTCGAGGAAATAGTTCACCTTTAACATGGGATTTTAAACTGAGATAGCAGTCTGATAGAGCAGATTTGCATATGCCTTATATTTGAACCGTTTGAGATATTCACCTTTTATCAGTGAATATTGGTGCTTAAATTCATGTTCTACCTAGTGCTCATTTACAGCTAGCAGAAACCTCTTCAACACACAGTGGCCAATCAGCGATGAGAGCACTTACAGGAGCAGAATCCCTTGCAGCTGATAGGTTGTTCATCTGTTCGTGTTCATAACTTTAATCATTAAAATAATGAAATCCTTTTAGAAGAAGTATGTAATTCCAAGTCAGAATGCATTTAAATTTTATTCATCACATTTTTAACACATCTTTTTAAATTTTATTCATCAATATGAAATATTTGTCAATATAAATATTATCAATATGAATATTTTGTAACAAAACAAAATATTCATCAAATTATTCACAGAAGGTGAACAATTTCTTTAAACACTTACCTTGCTTCAATGGTGACATGTAGTTCTTGCAGCAGAGAAGGCACAGCATTTGGCTGCAACTTCAAATATTTACTTGCTGCTATCAATTATTCAGTCTTGAAATGCATACAGGTACAGCGAATCTTGGGTTCTCCTGTAAGAATGCCGACGTCACCGCAGAAGTTCATCCAGAGCTTGCGCCTGAAAAAAGGGGCCAGGTTTAATATTTGAGTGAAATGAAGACTTTTGAATCATTTTATCATTATACCATCATCACATTTTTGCCTAATTTGTAAGAAATAGGTTTAGGTTAGCAGAAATAGGTAAGGTTTTGACTAGACCCCCTGGGTCACAACAGGAGATGACACCAGTGATTGGTGGGACCACCAGGCACCAGCACTGGCACAATCCGTTCTGACCACCGCACACCTATCAGCCCGAGAGCACACTAAATTGCATGTTAAAGCTCCATTAATACTTTTTTTTTCAATTTTGGCCATCAATTTTGTTGGGTCCATCATGTCCATCACCAAGCCACATTTGATATGCACTACACTACATACCCCACCACCTGACCACACCAGGCCAAATCCGCACCGCGCTACACAAAATCCGCACTGCACCAAGCTAAATCCATGCCACACCAAAGCCTCACCAGCCGGACAAGCCAGCACAGACGAGATCTTGTCGAAATTGCCATGCTTTGCAGAGTGCATACTGGCCTACCTGAACCTGACCTTACCCAACATATGAGCCTGACTGTCCTAAGCACTGGGAGCTCATTGAGACCAAGCCCCACAGGCCTAGTGGCCTCCTAAAACCTGATTTCCATATGGTAAGGTGAGCTATTTAAGAATGGTGATCGGATATCGAACGCGAGACAAGACAGCAATGGGCAGTGGGCGGTTCATGCAACAATAATCATGTTTCCTTACCACAAGTATCAAAGCCAAAGCAAAAATGGCTACCTATCGAATTCAAATTTCACTGGAACCTCACCTGCATGGATCTTAAGTGAAAGGTATCTACATCTTGATACATCTTGATCTGCACGAAAGATACATCTTGATCCACTCATCTCAATCTTGTTTTTCTGCATCCACACTGAAAGCAAATCTGACCGGCTTTTGTTAGTAACAGTAAAGTGGGCCTAGAATGACTACCCTTTTACCAACCATTTACCATCACGGTACTATGCTCTTACTATCCCAGTACCATGTTTACTATCCCAGTACCACGTTCATACTATCCCAATACTATCCCAGTGCAAGGTTTTTACTATCCTAGTACCACGTCTTTACTATCCCAGTGCCACGGTATCACGTCTTTACTATCCCAGTACTACGCTCATACCACCCCAGTACCAGGTTCGTACTATCCCAGTACCACGTCTTTACAATCCTAGTACTGCGCCAATACTACCCCAGTACCAGGTTCATACTATCCCAGTACCACTTTCGTACTATCCCAGTACCAAGTTTATACTATCCCAGTACCACGTTTATACTATCCCATTACCACGTTTATACTATCCCATTACCACGTTTATACTATCCCTATACCACGTTGGTTCTATCCCAGTACCTCGTCTTTACTATCCCAGTACCTTTTTTTTTTGAATTTTGCTCCCAACAGGCCGAGGCCCTGGTCGGGGTAGGGGGAAGTTACTAGCTGGCAATTAGCCAGATCTTCCGTTTTACTTTACTTTAATGCCGGCTATGTTATTCCGGCCCAAGGCAATATCAAGAGCAAAGTTTACGTTAGACCGGCTCATGTGACGTCCGGTGGGAGCAAGTGCAAGGGAAAGCCAGAAAGGGTGCCAGAGTGGCAGTGCCGAGAGGGATTTTGAGTCTTACATTTCTTGCTGCTGAATCTTGATGCTGAAATGTGGTAGTGTTGTAATGTGTGCTGTTGTTGTGTTGTGAGTTCCACCAGGAAAGTCCTAACTAGAAAAACCTGGTGCCTATCTTAGAGGGCAAAACCTGTGCGCTTTTGCCAAATTGCACAGGAAAAATCCCTTTGCTTTGATATTACGTTACGTTATATCGCTAATGTGTAAGTGTGTTTGTGGAGCTATCGCCTTCATCCACTCCCGGGGGCCATGGATGCAAGCCACCTAGGCCACGCCCGGGGTGTCCGGCCAGATAGCTTCGGTGTCTCGAGTGGGCCTCAACCTTTAAGAGGGATCCCTGTCGAGAACCGCGAGAGGGATGGGCAGGTGCCGATTGCCGCCGCCGCCGCCGGAGGGACGCAAACGCGCGCGCTCGCAAACATAGACGAAATCACGGCGCAACAAGAACAATGGAAACAAAAACAATTACGATGAAACCACGAGAAACCAAGAAAAACCAAGAGAAAATCATGTGTCCAAGGAGTTGGGGGAGGAGCCCACCGCCGCGTGCCAATGGTCCCCGCGGCGGCGGCTGGTGCCCGTAAGCTCGGGGCTCCTACAAAGCCCCCACCAAGTGCTGACGGGTATGATTAGAGAACTGACGTTTCAGTGCGGACTCCAGTGACGTAGCAATCCATTAAACGGGTCGTTGCGGACGGCATAGTGCCGACACCTCTTTCTCCAAGCAGATGGGGGGCAGAGGAGCCCGCCGCCGCGTGTCAATGGTCCCCGCGGCGGCGGCTGGTGCCCGTAAGCTCGGGGCTCCTTAATTGACATGGCCAGTATCCAGGAAATCAAAAAGATTGAGTCCCGCGCCCAGAACCGCTATCGACGGCTTGCCGACCACGGAACTGAGCGCGAGACTGTGCTATATGGATCGGTCTAGCCTGGAATTCTTCAGGAAAGAGAAAAGCAAGTCGAGTAGATCCGGGTGAGAATCGCCGAGGAGAGTAGGAATTGAAAGTGCAAGTTGGTTGTGGGTGGTATATTGGATTATAGGTTGCCTCTCTGCTTGATATTGGGGACAGTGGATCAAGAAGTGTTCAATTGTGTATCTTATGTTACAACGTTGGCAGATTGGAGGGGGGCCTTGATCAAAGATATATTCATGTGTCAATTTAGTATGTCCGATTCTAAGTCTGGCTATAATTACTTCTTTAAGCCGGGTATTTTGATAAGCAGTCGACCAGTGTCCGATAATTGGTTTGATTGGGTGAAAGTAGTAATGTGGATTTACGTCCCATTCAAACTGGACATACTTTTTGTAGGACGCGTAAATGACATTAAGATAATCTGATACCGGGCATGGGAGGGAGTTATTGGGGGGATCACGGAGGCTGGCTTTGGCCGCTTTGTCCGCGCGCTCATTCCCCACAATATTCGCGTGACCGGGTATCCAGATTATCTTAACTTCTCTGTTTTGGTCGGTGATTTGATTAATTTGTCTTTTAATGTCTCGCGTGATTGGGTGCGAATCATTATGGGCCGCTGCGATTGATTGCACTGCTGCCTTGGAATCAGTACAAATCATTAGTTGTCTATCAGGTTTGTTGATTACGTGTCGAAGCGCTGCACTGATCGCGTAGAGTTCGGCCGAAAAGATGGAGTGGTTATCGGAGAGGCGGGTGGATTGTGCGAATCCTTTTATATAGAAGGCGGCTCCGGTCTTGTTGTCCGCCCGAGAGCCGTCTGTGTATATAAAAGTATGGTCTTTATGGTCGTTTTGGAATTCGAGGAAAAGTTGTTTCATTTCATCAGTGTTCATGTCTTTTTTGTTGTCATCGAAGAGGATGAGGGTTTGGATGGGGTGCCTAGTCCAGTACGGGCTCAGTGGAGGGTTATCTAGAACCTTTGGAGTTTCTATTTTATAGTCCCTAAGTATGTTTTTAAGGTGTCTTCTTATTGTTTGGTACTTGTATTCTCTATGTGTTATTATGTTATTTTCTGGTAGGTTACTGAGTATAGCGTATGGTATTGTATCTTTTCTTGCCATTACTTTCGTGTAATACCTTATAAGCTGGTATTCTCTTCTTCTTTCCAAAGGAGGAATGTTTGAATCAACACGGAGATTCGATGAAGGCGAAGTGCGGAGTGCGCCAGAAATAATGCGAAGAGCGGAATTCTGGATACTCTCGACCTTGTTACTGAGAGTAGTGGATATATTTGTTAGTAAAAAGGCATTATAATCCAAGATGGATCGAATCAGAGATGTATATAGAAGTGTCAGTGTTTTTCTGTCGGCGCCCCAGTGTGTACCAGAGATACATTTCATGATGTTGAGGCGCCGGGTGCACCTTCCTGTGATGTCTGCTATGTGTTGTGTGAAAGTGAGTCCCCTGTCCAGTGTGATGCCTAGATATTTAAAGGTATTTGTTTGCGGAATCTCAACCCGGCCCAAACGGAGCGGGCGTGGAGGTGTGGGGTGTCTGCGTTGTTTGGAAAAGGTTAGTGTGGCTGACTTGTGGGGAGCAATTTGCATTCCCCACTTGTCACACCATTTGTTTACGTGGTTTAGTACCGTTTGAAGTTTTTGGTATGCCGCATTCACATTGTGGTGCGACGTCCAGACCGCCAAATCGTCCGCGTACATGGAATAGTGTACGTTATGTGTTACATTGTGTATGTTGTCAAAGATGTCATTTATATATATAAGGAAGAGCGTCGGGGAGAGAGGACTTCCCTGAGGGACTCCGTGATCGAGGTTATGTAGGGTTGAGTAGGTGTTGCATACTCTGACCTTGAAAGTGCGGTTATTAAGAAAATTACTTATGAAATTGGCCATTCGGCCGCGTATTCCCATGTTATGTGTTTTTATAAGTATAGCTTTGTGATGTACTTTGTCGAAGGCTGCTTTCAGATCGAGGAAGAGTGCAGCTGTAACTTTATTATGGAAAAACCCCTGTTGTATCGTGTCAATAATGTGTATCAAGTTGTCAGCTGTGGAGCGTGCTGGTCGAAATCCGTTTTGGTGTTGTGAAAGCTTGTGTTGTGATTCTAGGTACACTCTGATTCGATTGTTGACCATTCTCTCGACGATTTTAGAGGCACAGCTCGACCATGAAATTGGTCTGTAACTAGCTGGATCGGTGCTATGTTTGTCTTTTTTGAGAATGGGGATGATTATACTTTCTCTCCAGGAGTCCGGAAAGTGGCCTTCAACCCATAGCTGGTTAATGACCTTGAGAAAGTGTTCAAGGCCAAAGGGGGTTAGTTTTCTGAAGAACATGTAGGGCAGTTTGTCCGGGCCTACCGAAGTATTCCCACACTTTACGATTGCATGTTGTAGTTCATATAGGGTGAATAGGTGATTGTAATGTTCTGTGTTGTCGGATTGGAACGTGAGTGTTGATAGGGTGGTGCTGAGGTTGTTGTGTAGAGTGTCTGAGTAGTTGTTGTTTGAGGATATGTTTGCATAATGGGCTGCAAATTGTGTGGCAACTGCTTGTGGGTCTGTTGTGAGTGTGTTCTGTATAATCAGTGACGGAACTTTATATATCTTTGGTTTATTAATGCGGAAACATCTAAGATGTTCCCAAACTTTAGTAATGGGTGTGAAACGGTTGAATTTGTTCGAAAAGCTTTCCCAAGACTCTTTTTTGGCTGCGTTGATGACGTCTTTTGCGTTCCTGATTTCGTTCCTGAGCTGAATTTCATGAGCAACACAGGGGCAGGCCCTACATTTTCGTAGGGCTCTGCGGCGCCTCGCGACTGCTTTTTGACAGTTTTCCGTCCACCACGGGGCGTGTTTGTAACCCTGTCTTTGCTTTGTCAATGGGACAGAACGTTCAGCTGCTTCGCCTATTATCTGAAGGAAACTTTCTATGTTTACTGTATCGTTGTCATTTACGTTATTGTTTGTATTGTCGTTAAAGTTAAGAATGTCAAGTTGTTCATCTATGTCGTCCTGGAATGTCGTCCAGTCCGCTTTGTTAAAGTTCCATTTCGGGAGGTATGTATTTATGGTTGACCTTGAAGAGGATTCAACTGTTATATGCATAGGATAATGATCACTAAAGTATTGGTCGATTTGCACTTTTGGGGTAAAAAGCAAACTGATTCGTCCATACTATCCCAGTACCACGTTACACACGCGTTTCAGAAAGGTCGACTGATTTTTATTGGATGACGTTTCACGAAGAGCAATGGTTTTCCGCGGCGACTGCTGACTCGACGCTGCACAGTGCAGCGAGAACACCTACATACGCGCACGTACACACGCCGCACTAATCGATGTACATCCCACCGTCGCTTGGAAAAAAAACATCAGAAACATACGAACTACAATCGAGGAACGAGGCACTTCTGAACCCCTGACGCTTAAATCGCCTGCGTGCGCGCGCATGGCTCAGGGAGGGGAGAGAGGGAGGGAGGGGAGGGGAGGGAGGGGAGCGCGCAGGGAGGGGAGAGAGAGGGAGATGGGGGAGGGAGATAGGGGACAGAAAGAGAGAGAGGGAGAGAGAGAGGGAGAGAGGGAGAGAGGGAATGAGGGAGAGGGAGAGGGAGAGGGAGAAGGAGAGAGGGAGAGGGAGAGGGAGAGAGAGAGAGTCTCTCTCCACCCTCTCTTCCAACTTAGGGTAAGAGGTTTAGCAGCGAGCCAAAGTAGAAAGGTCGTTTTATTCAAAACGTGCCGTCATTGTTAAGGATATGTGGAAGCCGTCGTTGAAGCCACGAACATGTCTGGATGTCAGTTGGTAACACCTATCCATATGCATATCACCAGCAAAACAAAGATGGAACTTTGCAAGTTACAGGCGTCGACATGCTACGGAAGGTCATTCGCGAAAAAAAAAAACTTTTTTAGAATGACAAGTCATTCGTTCGCGAGTTATTAGCGCAAAACCGGGGGGGGGGTGCAACCCCCTACACTGGCGGGGGTTTAGTTAGCAAATGTACACATACCGCGTCTGCATTCCGTTTGGGCCATGATGCCCGCTAGTCACGTTTTCAGACCTTCGCTGAACTTCTCCCTCAGGCCAACTTGTCCTGACAGCAGCAGCTCCATCTCCTTCCAGAGCTGTGGAGAACACATTCGTCATGTTGAGAGGGATACATAAAGCATGATTAGACCAGTTAAAAATAACAGACTTTTAGCAGGTTTTCCCCCGGTACCTTCCCATTGGTTTGAAGAACACTGGCCGCAGTAGATAACTAGTAAATAACGCCGTACCGAGCCAAGCTGAACCGAGCCTCGAGCCAGCCTGAGTGAAGCCGAGCTTCGAGCCAATTAGTAACAGGATCTCTTCTATTCTATTATCTATTAACCAGGATATAGACAGATCTATTCAGGCTTTTGACGCTTCAGTAAAAGCTCGGCACTTTTTTGGTGCCTGACTCGGATTTTCTACACTGCACTGTAGGCCCAAACTTTCTCATCATGGAGCATGACTCTGCTCCTCGATAGTATGCAGTTACATTTACTACTACACAAGCAATTCAGTGTTGGTTAGCAGATGAATTTACATACCTCCTCTGCACCAAACATGAACGGGAACCTTTTCTTGAGGCTTGTGATATTCTGGGGATTCTTTCCGGGTCCTCCCAGAATTTCGGAACGCCTCGCCGGCAGCGTCTCCTTCACGAGGGCGGCGCGCTGATCCCTGTCGACGTCGCCATGTCGGGGCATGTTGAGTTTTCTCTCCGATAGTAACCAGATCATCGACGACCACTGGATAGTAGTTGGGCAGTCCTGGAAACGGTTTGAGATCTCTGAGACTACTTCGAGTAGATGGATGGAGAATACGCCTCCAAATGGATGTAGAATGTGCTTACGATGGCATTGATGTTTTAACTCGTTCCGTTAGGTCTTCAATAACATAGTTAAGTGTATTTATTTTATGTTAGAGCTCATTTTGACGTAATGGCTAAAGTCAATCTTCAAAATAATTTATTTTATTGGACCAAAACGCGTTTCGTTTATTGCTTCATCAGTTGGTCCAACAGGTCAAAATATTGTAATTTGTAATTTGTTTGCAATTTTGCAATTTTGTAATTTGTATTTTGACCTGTTGGACCAACTGATGAAGCAATAAACGAAACGCGTTTTGGTCCAATAAAATAAATTATTTTGAATGATTGACTTTACCCGTATTTATTTTAGTTAACTTAGTTTCAAACAATGGGCCAGAGAGACCTTGCGACTGATAGTCCTAATATCAAACACATTCAACCATAGATGGAGGATCATGTCCTGAAGTTGGTATGGCCATGCCTAATCTGTCTTGTTGTTGGTGTGACCATCAATGATGGTAGCACACAATATTGGTGTGGCAGTTGGCACTGACAAAGTTTGTGTGGCAACTGCCACACTGGCCATATGGCGTTCTCCACCCATGCATTCAACCCTTGGCGTAGGGAGTTAGGGACTGGGGTGGTCAGGATTAGAGTTGCAAAATTTCTCTACCGCACTACCGGCATGCCGGTAATTTTTCACTACCGCAGGTTTTTTCGTGGTATCTGGCATCTCTTGCCTGTAGCATGCCGGTATTTTTTATTTTGCACACAAAAAAATTATCAGCATATGATTCAAACTTTGGACACTAAGAGGCTATTGAATTGTAATAACAGCAATCTTAGCCACTGCAAAATACATTTTGTGGTAGAAGTTCCATTGCTAAGGGCAGGGGTAACACATGAACCTCAGCATTTCACAGGTTTGGCTCTAATTAGAATTGTCAAGAATCTACTGTGGTCTATCAAAGGGAGACAAAGAATACTCATTCATGTTGCAAAAGCACAACCAATTAGTAAGTCTACTGGTAGGTAATAGGCATAATACAATAACTAAAATAAATAAATGTTCATGGCAACATTCCCTAGGCAAAAGGCAGAATAAAAAAAACTCAAAACACATTGTTTGGAAACTGGCCTTGAGTCCTGAGATGTGGTCTGAGATACTCTACAAAGAATTTGACACTGAAAATCCAGCTGAAAAGGCAGGTGTTAGGTAGCCCTGAGCCTAATATTGGTCCCAAAATGAAATGAAAATGAATTAAACTGGCATTTCGTCTTATCTTTACAAGAAAACACAACATGCAGACGAAATCAATACAAAAGTGGCGCAATGTGGCGCTAAGGCAACCAAGGATTGACTTTTAAGATCCTCTGTCCCCTAAAGAAAGGATTTAAGCTGATGACGTAATATGTATTCATATGCCCTTTTGGTTGAATCACTAAGGAAAAATCAATTTTCTTGTAGTGAATAACACTCACAGTGCTGATTTCATTGGAATTCAATATCGTGTTGGATGATTTTTATCAATAAAATCATTCACGAGGCAGAAGTTTGCAGTCCTAAAACCTTTTTTTGCAGTGTTTTAATCAGCTGGTTAGAAACTGTGTTATGGCGCATCTGTTTCGAAATCTGATAACCTTGTGTTTGTTGCCGCGTTTGAGATGGGGGAGGATATTTTATCGCTTTTATACATATTATTTGGTGACTTCTCAGGACAAGTGAGTTATTGACGCATATTTTTACATGATTCGTATCTTACTCATGAGCCAGCAAGCCATGGCGGATAGGATGGCCTTGGCGGATAGGAAAAAGCTGATGTTGATCTCGCTTCCTCAGTTAGGAACATGGCCGAATCTGTAGTTTTTTTATATTGTGTTTTGTGACTATCTATAGTTCAATATTTGGTTGGTACCTGCAACATTTTAGGAGAATGTGGAAAATAACAACGCTTGTGGTAAATGTGATTGCTGCTCACTGTGCAATCTTCAGAAACACATTTCAGTAATTCAAGTTCTTTTTGTCCTTGCTTTTTTGATGAATGTGTTAATGCTTTTTGTAGGCAATATCTTTTTGATTACAGGTGATATTTTAACATCTGTAGACTGGAATTGAGATTCAAAATTGTGGTATTTGTGGGGCGAACTCAGCCAACATCAGGCTGCTGTTAGTTTTGGTTGGACAATGGGTGGCTGCTGGGTGGGGCGGCTACTGAAATTGCCAAAATGTGGCATCTCATGTAGGGGTAAGCCAGAATCAAGAATGCAGGTTTTTTGGTATGCCGGTAATTTGGCGGTTTTTTTGCTTGGGGCGTGGTAGCATTAGCGTCGCCACGGGGGGGCAAGCGGGGCAGCTTGCCCCCCCAACCTCGGACCGGGCACCCCCTGAGATCGATACAGATCCGATGAGATTTTGGAGTCGGCGAAAAATGGGGGTACCTTTCTGAGAATGTCTGTGAGGTCAGACTCTGTTGGAGCGTGCAGTTCAAACCAAAGTCAGAGTCGCAGTCGCCAAAATCTTCAAGACTCCGACTCCAGACTCGGAAATGTCAATGCCATGATTCATGTCATGTTCCTAGTTGGTTCTGTATTACATTTTGTAGCTGATTTTCATAAATTTTGGAGTGCTGACACATAATTTTCGTTCAAAGCGTGACACGAAATCTTCGGGGCCTTTCTCAACTCTCGTCAAATGTCTGCGACAGGCACAAGTACCGTTCAAGTGCCGCAGGGCTCATGAGCCTGCTTTTTCACACAGGCTCCTAAGGAGCTCCACTGAGCTCTAAGAAACTTTCGGAGGGCCCAAACCGGCCTCTGAGAGTCTCACTGGTGTCCATGTTCTCTAGAGGGCCCATACAGGGATCTTTGAGGACATTATACATACATACGTAGACCTCTGAAGGGCCACACGAATCTTTGAGGATGCCTTCGAAAATTTCTGAAAACCTCAACTGGCCTATGATAGTTCAGCCGAACTTTTGAGGCGACAGACTTTACTAACCCCAACCCGGCATCTGAGGGGTCACAACTCACGTGTCCCTCTGAGGGCTGCAACACATGTTTCTTATGTCCCTACCAACGTAGGGTCCTTAAAGATTCGACACAGACCCCGACGGTTCACACTGTTATTCGAGGGCTCCAGGCTCACCCTGGGCCTAGTCTCTAAGCGCCCGCCGCCCACACTGGCTTCTGAAAGCTCGTGTGCCCTAAAGGGCTTTCCGGGCTCACCTTAGGCTCGGAAAGCCCTAAAGCACCACATACACGTAAATATTTGGGGTGACCCACGCCGATCTCCGGGGTCCTAAGCAGGCTTCTGAGAGTCCACACTGACCCTGAGTGGCCTGAAATGGCCTAGAAGTCGCAATCCTATCTCTAAGGGATCCCTTGCCGCTATGCCGTGCGTAACTTTTGGTTCCGTTAAATATTTTTGGTCGCGTTTGCAGCGCTTCCCTTCACTCGAAAAACCAGAAACTTTTTGTTCACACTCGAGTGAACAAACCACTTCTTCTCACTGCATCAAGGATGAATGATGTACTTCCGATTCACACTTCCGACATTCTCTCTCAGTCTCCGCCGAATGCCCAATTCTTAGCTACAATCGGCGGCTGGGATAAGCCCTATGCATTTCACGTAAAACCTCGGCATGCATGCGTGAATGGAGGTTTTAGCGAGGTGATCCGATTCAAATGGAGCGTTTTTCACCTTCATCTGGGTAATGATCATGAGCGACGAGAGTCTGCACAGGGGCCCTCTGCAGTGCGTCGGCAATCGCAGCCACTGTAATTCTAACGGTCGTTTTTGCCCAGAAATTTAAAAATTTTGATTTTTTTTTGTAAAAAAATACATGCTATAGCTAGAAGGAAAACTTTGTCACCATCGGATTCCTCGCACCATTGCGCGTCGAATGATATGTAAAACGAGTGAGTAATGGCTGGGGAAAGGCAAGGTTTAACACAAAACTTGATTTTGCCCCCCCCCCCCAACCGAAAATGTCTGGCGACGCCTATGCGTGGTAGCATGCCGGTATCCCAGAAAATTTTTGTGGGGCGGGGCGGTGCCGGTAGCAGCCCATTGGGAAAACTTTGCAACTCTAGTCAGGATGCCATGGCCACCACACTTTTCTGCCAACTTTGAAGTTTTTTTTTTTTTTGTTTGCTTCAAAGGTAAAACTAAGATCACCAAATGGTTCAGCAATGTGAAGAAAGTAAAAAAAAAAAAACGTTTATTTTTTTTCTGAGGGTGATGGGTCCAACAGTCATGTTAGTTTCTCAGGCTCCCTCACATTACCTACATTTTGTGGTGTTCCTACGCTTATGCATCCAACATAATATTTTGCTGAAATAAAACCATGACAGCATGCTGTACCAAATTAGTTCTGAAAAAATTGCACCACTTTAATTTCTCACCAAATTGGAATCCGACAGATTTCATTTGGGCACACTGTGGTGATTCTGTTCATGTGATTTTTTGTAACGGTGTTCCATAAATAGAAATGCTGAGGCAATTGTTCCAAATAGGGATACACTGTATTTCTATATTTAGAAACAAAAGGTGCATGCTCAACTGTTTGATGAATTTTGCAAGCTCTGGCTAAATTTTGCACATATATCTAGTTTCCAGCAGTAAAAAGCCAACATTTGAGTCTATATTCCATGGTTGGGTTCATGACAGATGATTTGATCTTGGGTTCGTGCAAAATGTGGAAGAAACCACAGCACGTTACACCATTTCCATTTATAAACATGCGTTCCCAAATACCTATACAAAGGTGATGGCGTTGAATTTTAAATGGTATTTACAATACAAAAATTTACAAAGCAGGTGAAAATTTGAGTTGAGTCCCAACCATATGTTGATGCCAGTTGTGGGCCGCCATCCTGACAGTTGCATTGTGCATGTACAATTAAGCTTGAAAATAGATACCTACCTATCCTGAAAGGTCAGTGACTCTATTTATGGAACAAGCATTACCATTTATGGAACAAAACATTTCATGTTCAGAAATGTTTCCAAAGAAAGAAACGCTTCTATATGTGGAACAGAATTACCAGTCACAGTGCGTCCAACTGATTTGCAACTCCAGCTTACACAGTACACACGACATACCTAACCTGGTATTGGTAGTGCAACAGTCTGCAAAACGTGGCAGGTTTCAGTTTCGACGAGATCTCGTCGGGGCAGATATCATGGATCGGGGCAGAAATTGGGGCAGGTTTGAGGAATGTTGGGGCAGAAACTGGAAAACCTGGGGCAGAAGTTGAAAAATTGGGACAGAAATGCTCAGCTTCACACCACCTCCCACATCAATATAACGTTAGATCATTCTCTCATTATGAGGGGCAGCAGTTGAGCTGCCCCGGGTCTCAGCATTCTGATTTGATTTGGGGCAGGACTTTGTCTGCTCCGAAAATCTCGTCGAGCTCCCTGCCACATTTTGCAGACTGGGTAGTGCAGGCGTCACCAAATTTTAACAATTCAATAACTCTTTAATTAATAAAAATAAATCAAAATATCACTAAAATAAAATTTAGAGAATCACAAATCCTACTTATTAATGTGGAGAAATAAAAAAATGGTCCACAAACACAGCAGATATGCCTTTTGGACAAATTTCATCACGCATACAAATGTTTTCGGATAAAACATTTTCCTAATTTTTCAATGATTTTTAGCTCGGAAAAGTCCTATAATATGTAGGTAACTTGTGGCTCTGAATAACTTAGAGCAAAATTTTCACTGTGCCTAGGTTTGGTTAGGTCAGGTCAGGCTTTAATTTAGTTTGGTGACACCCGCCCCACCCATACTACTCACCAGAGCTGGAGCTGCGTGATGAACCTTCAGAACAAAGATGCTCATACACAGTGCACAGCAAATTTTAAGTCCAACAACTTCTAAAATATCATATACAGCTTTCAACTCACCGCAAATGACGACTCTTCCCTCTCCCACTGCAACACACAACAACCGACGCAGCCCCGTAGCCCGCCGCGGGCGCCGCGGCTCGCGCGCGCTCGCTCTGCAACGGTTCGCACAGGTGGTTGTGTGGTGGTAACAAGTTGGCAGCATTGTCACCGCATGGTAGGAACTACCACGCTTGTACGATATTTCTACCACAATTTGTAATAGTTTTTGACATGGTATTTGGATGGTACTTGAACTTTATCATACTGTTACTATTTTTTTCAACAACCAATCGTAAAGCACTCGTAGCAGAATGGTGCGCCCTACTAAAACAATGGTAAAAGCGCATTTAGTACTAGGCTTTTACCAATGTTTGAAGCAAATAACGCTGGTAAGCAATTGATATTTATTCAATAATGGTATCGATGTAGTACATTTTGTTTTCAGTGCAGGGCATGCAACACTTCTGGTATTTTTGGCACAACTTACTCGACTGCTGAGCTCAAATGCAAATTGCAATCACGGTCTTAAAATACCTACTGAATATTGAATCGCAATGTATATTCAGTCGATGTACCGGTTTATATAGCCTTGGATGTACCCCTCGTTCGATGTCTCTCGGACGACGAAGATTGTTCGTCGTCCGGCGAATCCCGTTCTAGGTCAACGGGCTCGGCTGCGATTATGGAATGTGATTGGCCAAACGGTGTAGAATCTTTGTCGTCCGAGAGACATCGAACAAAAGTAATGTCGCTACTGCGCCATTTGTTGCATCGAATTCGCCCCATAGAAGCACGTGTTAATTCTCTCCCATAGGGCCCTGGGTAAACTCATGTAAACAACCTCCATAGGGTCCTGGGTAAACTCTCCCCTTGTCTATTTTCTTTAAACGGGAATGGTTTGGACAGAAAAATATTTCCCACCTCATAAAAAATAAAACTTAATTTTTGATGTACCTCATTGATGCAAAACATCAGAAAAACATAAGAAACTAAGTCAAAGAAACCGATTGTTTATAAAATGACAGCTGACAGCATGCCTCCCGTGTCCCCTGGCTTGAAGCTTCGGCTCCGTGTTACCTTAGTATTCTATGACCGTGGCTTAGACCAAATGTTTCAATCTCCCCCGCGTGAGCTTCTAACTTTTCTTTGGCTGCTTGAATGGCCTCCTCTACAGGTATGCTCCCATACAGATTTACTACATCTATACTGAAGAAGATGGACCCTGTCGGAAGTGACTGACTTTGACAGTGATCATTCATTCTTTTCAAAAAATCATTAGTGTCACAGAGATGAGTTGAAAAGCTGCTTTAATATTCTCTCGAGAAGGCAAGCTGTCTTTTCGGTAGACCCACCCGAGCCTGAAACTACTGGGCGCAATGGAACTTCGGGCTTATGGTCTTTAGGAAGGCCGTAAAAAACTGGAGTTCTGCTATGCATGGTAGAGTGTATCGATAACCGAAATTGGCAAGGAAACTGGCATATTATTTGGCGCAAGGACATAAAAATAATATCTGGGCGCAACATTTTCCTCAAAACTTAAAATTGACTGACCCGGAACGGTTTTTGTAAACCCCATTCCAACTGCTGCGGACGTAGGATGAAGCTTTAGTTCTCCCCTTTTGACGCTAGATGGCAGTGATTCCAGACTGTCTCTAACTTAATTTCAGACATCTGTAAACGTAAAAAAGCCATTCGGATTAAATTATGCACATTTTTTACATCATTGGTGTTGGTATATTGCCGTTTTTTTTTCCATTGCAAGTGTTTTTCCATTGCAAACGCATAGCTTTCCACACATTATCACACATAACACAATACACATTACCTATGCATTAGCGCCCTGAGCTCTTAAACACGAACAAGTAAGTAGCAGATTAGGCAACTATTAGCAACTGAGCTCCTGCCGCATCGTACTTTAAGGACTACATATAGCCGGTACAATTGTGTTACCAGCGACCAAATGTCAAAGTGGACACTGGTCAGGTGCTCGGTAACTGGTGACAGGTGAGCCAGTTTGCTTTCTGTCCTATCTTACGACTAATTCACCATCATCCTTGCTTGCACTTCTCCGTGTTCCGGATTAACGGTCCGCCTAGCAGACAACCGATGGAAGTCAGCTTCGGAGTGACCATTTCAACAAATGTATGCTCTAGTCTGTCCCGTTGTGACTTGCCGTCAAAACAGTATGTCCCGGCGCTGAAATGCCGTCCCAGCGGTACAGCGGACTGGTCGTCAGTGGTTGATTGAACCGATTGAGCCTTGGTTGATTGAACCTTACATTGCCCTCTCCCTCTCGTGTTTTATCATCCCAGCATAGCCTGACTCAGAGCATTGCAGCCATTATGGTGTCTTTTGACTGAGACGCTGCGGCACACAGCCGGTGCCCGATGGTCGACTTTATTCTGATATTGCTCTCTCCCCGCTAATTCATTTATTCATCATACCACGGCCCTAAAATGTTCTCGAATAGACTAACCCATAAGCTCTAACCAAGCATAACGAACAACTACCCACTTAGCAGTCTCCGAACGTCTGCTGTTAAAATTAGTAGCCAGTAGGTGAAACCGAAACCGACTAGTGGCCACGTCAAGCGGTCCCTCAGTGCCCCAAAGGTGGTCACTTTCGGGGTAGAACTTGTCACAACTCAGCCTATCCTACCGGACTGCCGTGGGCTCCTCTCTTACCGCGCGGCGAAGACGGTGAATATCGTGCGCTGGTAGTATTACATACAGCTCGCATCCCAAATAAACAGTTACTGCCGGCGAAGGCCCAACCATTCACCGCACTATGGTGCAGGTCCGGTGACTTTCCTGCCGCCCGTGTCACCGCGACCAACGGCGGCGACAGTGCCGTCACCGTCCCTCGAGACCCGGCGCGCGGCCAGCGAGTGATGCCGTCTGTATTTGTTTGTTTGTTTGTTTTGTTGGGTTAGGCTCTTTCGGTCCGACAAGACCATTTCAGAGCCGGAAGGATGATAGGAATTAGGGGGTGACATTGGTCTGGGCAGGCACCCTAGTGAGTCACCGGGGCTGATCCCGTCCAGAGAACAGGCCACCCATCCCCAAAGTACTCACTGCACCCGGCTACGGTGTGAGCTCCCTCGGGAGCCGCGGTGCCGCTCCAAGGGAGCAGCCCGCATGAGATAAAGTTGCCTGTCCAGCCCGGAGGGGGTTTCGGCGTGGAGGAGAAGAATTTCAGTATCCTGAGGATGGAAGCACGGAACGGGTGCCGTCTGTACCGGAACAGCGCACTATCTGTACCCGAACAGGTGCGTCTATGTAGGTGGAATAGGCATACTACCAAACTGAACTGCCGCATGCGAGAGATGGCTAGTCAACCAGGACTCGTGAGTCTGCGGTGTTTTAATACAGGATCACATGCAAGAGCCCGGTCACCGGCACAGATTGACTGTCAACCAGTCCGTGATATGACCCCTGCTGTAGCTAGCTCACGTTCGGGCCCTGCTCGGCGCACTTGCCGAGGCCAATGACGAGACCGACTTTTACGTCGGTCCTTCTCCGCCGCGCCAACCGAGTTAATAAAATACCTTTCACCATTGTTTTCATACATAATCCTATTATTTGACTCATGTGCCGTACACACTTTGCCTCTGTTGCCGCTCAGCCGTTTCAAGCGTCACAGGCACTAAATGAAGAGCTCTTTGCTAATTGACGGTGAACTGGGCTGGTGCGCGATAGGCACTGGTGCACACAATGCACTTTAGTTTTTAGGGTATTTCTATTACTTTGCTCAAAAGCAATGGCCATTTGTGACCCAGACAAACATACAGTGATCATAGAACAGGAGACATGAGAACAGCACGAAAACATAGCGTAGGAGAAAAGTGCATAGATGCGGTTTGATACTGTTAATGATAATGATACAGATATGGGCATTCAAAGTCCATTCAAGCCTTCCAACGCATGTAACACTCTCCTATACACACCAAGGTATAAGATAGGTTTCGATCTGCCCCAGACAGAACAGGACCTAGGCCGAGAGCCGAGAGGAAAACTAGGGCAAAATAGGCACATGTGTAGCTAAAACTCCACACTCCCTGTATGTTTTGTTATTTTATACTATGAAGTATGTCAAAGGAACCTCTAACTGTCATTTGAAGTTGTTAAACTAGACGTCTGAAACAAATTATTATGGGCAATTAAGAAAAACAAACGCTATTGAGTGAGTAAGATCAGCATCAGACACCACAAACTGTGTTAAAACGCCATGCCGACGCTAGCGCCACCTACAGTTCTAGATGTCGCTAGTAGGTTATCCCATAGGAGCCCGTGTTACGGCGAAATGGTCTCAAAGAAGTGGGCGCGGACCAGAGAATACTGACCGCAGGACACCGATTTTGTGTTTTTCTTACTTACAAGAATATAGCGCCACTTTATCTGACAGTTTCCTCTCAATCTGGAATAAAAACCCTCAAATCGATACACTCGAGCGCCCATGCATTGCATGGGCGCTAGAATAAGTGACAAGTTATCCATTAATTGGCCCTGGATTTGGATAAATAACATGTTGATGATCATTGATCATATTAGCACACATTTACATTATTATCTATCTCAAGGTTGCCCTTCAGGCGGCTCTAAACTATGGCAATTTCCCTATCTTCAACATGTAAATGCCCTCGAGCGTCCTCGTGGTGACGTAGGCATGGGAGTGCCAGGTTGGTAGGAACTAGACTTCGACGCCCCCTGGTAAACCCTATGGGCTGGTAGGAAATGTAGGTACGCCGTGGAGCAGTAGTGCTACCTACTACCTTCGTCGGGGGCTGGTCCATACAGGGTATATTGAGTGAAGTCCATATACGAAGGCTGGAAGGCATGCATGCATCTTATCAGTCTTGCTGTGCACCTAATTATCTAACTGCTAACTGCTTCCTCAGGAAGGTATGGGTTCGGGCGGACCGTCCCATGTATCGAAGCGTCTGCACAACAACCTGCTAGACCACGGGATCTCCACAAGCTAGACGGGCGCGCTGACGCGCGAGTTGGTCGCGGTGGACGGGACGACCGTGTACCGTGTCTTCCATCACATCTGTCTGCAGACCCCTGTCGAGGTAAGTCCGCGCTAGACTTCACTTCCTGACCAGTACTAAAGGCGCAGTTACACTAACGTGAAACAGTCAGGTGCCTCAATCCTCACCGGTATAAATCAATTAGGAAAATATGGAAACTGTCACTTTGGAGCCGAAAGCATACTCACATTTAGGTCGAAAGGTGTCTAAATGTATCACATTTGATAAAGTTCCTTGAAACTTCTTGTTAGAAAATTGTTATGTAACAGTGAAGGCTAGTTTTTGGAGCTGAATTCGAATTTAGCAATCATTTGAACATTTACGAAGTAGTTTTGGTGCCTTCGTAACATGTTACGAAGCTGTCAGAGGCGGTTGACACGTATTACGAATACCCGTCACAACCCCTACCGGTTGACCTGACCTGACCTGACCCGACGTGGTCTAAATGCTTAAAGACATCATCTCTGATCAAAACTAACACGATATTCGTGATCAGCACCCCGGAAAACCACAGAGCAGCCACACTACGACCTTCTAACAGGTCCCGATTTTCCCGGTTTTTGGGTCATTGACCTGACCTGGAAGGTCACCCGATGATCTAGGACCTTAAAATTGGGTATCATCGGTAGGATTAACTTTGGTAGAAGTTTCTAGTATAACTGCTAGAAACCCTACTTTATGTAGTCGGGACTAGCAAAAACCCAGTTCAAACTAGAATATGTTAGCACTGATGGTAGACAGCAGGGCACTAAAGAGTCGGGTACTCCAAAGTTTTTCCTAGTATATACTAGAATTATACTATATCAATTAGAAAAGCAACTAGAATCGGGAGCTTACAACTATATACCGAAAATTATCCCAGGATATGGCTGCACTCAAGCGCGGCGCAGCTGGCGCTTGTGTTTCAATACATTGCGCTTCATATTTATACACAGGGCGGCCTGTAGTTTCACGCGGTTCCATGGTGTTCTCTCTTCAGAGTTCAGAGATTGTAAATTGTGCTGGCTAATTATTTAATAACTATATTATACACAAAAAAATCCGCTCTTTAATATGCAATGAATTTGCATTTCTGGGCAGTTGTGTGCAAATCTGCAAATTGCTGAACTTGAATTTGAGTGGGGGGCTGCAGCCTCGCTCTCTCATTCTTAAAAAGAAGTTTCAATGTTCTTAATCAAATGTGAGACATGAAGACACCTTTGGACTTAACCCGCGCCCCGTAGGGGGGGGCCGAAACGGCCCCTCCCTGTCCTTTTCGGTCGATATCTCCTAAACGGCTGGAGATATCGCCACCAAACTTTCAGGACCCCTCCGGGCATCAATTTTACACATTGTGACCAAAAAGTTTTCCAGAGGCTATGATAGGTTGGCCACAAATGACGTCAGAGTGATGTCATGTTCTGTCATTTTCGACCGAAAAAAGACCTTCGCGAGAAGACCTGTCAGGACTACAGCTTTGAAGATACAGAAAAATGATCAAGACAAAAAAGGTGTAGAATTGACAGGGCTACAAAACTGCTATCTCGAATTTTTGAAATTTTTGAGTTTTGACCCCCAAAAATCAAAAAAGCATTTTTTTGGATATATTCGCCAAAAAATCCAAAAAGTTTTTTGAGTTTCGAAAAAAACCGGAATATATGTGATAGTGCCTACCGTCTTCTATCTACATACCAAATTTCAGATCGATACCTCGTTTTTTTGCCAAGTTATAGCGAAAAACTGTTCAAAAATGATGACGTCAAATTTTCAAACTCAATTTTTGGCAATTCTAGAACTCGTAGAGCAAAACGAAGACCACCATTAGACTCCCCGTGACGAGCTGCATCGAATCGATACTCATTTTATGCAAAAATATCAACTTTGAAATTTGACCTAATTTGACCTGACCTTGACCTGACCTTCACAAAAACGTGACCTAGGCTGGCCCCAATGGCTGCCTAACCCACATAATCGCATTTGTCATGTAAAATGGACCATAAAACATGTATCACACGACACATTCATATTGTGACCCCCGGTGACCTGACCTCGCTGTGACCTGACCTGGTATCAGTGACCTCAGATAGCAAAGTATGTGTTTGACGAACAATGTACCATCGATGGTTTTCAATAAATTACCAATTTACTCGCTTTCACAGCACATTTCTTGAATTGCCTGTGAACGGTGAAAATCTGACCTTTGACCTGACCTGTGACGTCATCGATTTGACCTAGGTCAATGAAATTTGGTCACAAGGTAGTTCCCGGGTGGGGCTATCGAACGCCGTTTGATTTTTGAAAATCGGCCGGTAACTTTCCGAGATCTTAGGGGGGGGGCCGAAACGGCCCCCCCCCCCTACGGGTGGTAGGGTCCGCCGGTAGCCCTACGGGGCGCGGGTTAACTGTGAGCATGTTTTGCATATAAGTTGTGTTGCAAAGATTGCTTGCACCAGCTTTATCTGTTTGCAAGGGTAGCTCTCGTACGACATTTGTGTATTGTCTATTCTAAGTTGGTCGTTTGTATATATTTTTATAGCTCTGACAGGCTGACGAAGGAAGACTGAAGTCTTCTGAAAGCTATCATTACTAAGAAATAAAGCTGGTGTTTTGAACAGTGTCCCAAAATTTTATTTGGGCTTGGGTGTTGGAGGGAGATACTCCGCACCACAAAGAGGGCTGAGAGTGGATAATCGCCAGTAAGAAAGACACAAAAAATTTGAAACAGGGATCATCAGTTTTTTTGTGAATGTTGGAGAATGTGGGAGCCGCATTATAAAATGATTCAATGTAATATGGATAATGGAGGTACCTAGGTTAAAGCCAGCCAGCGAATGTACGTGCAAGTGCTCTTTATTGGTAAAATTAGGGGTGCAAAATTGTTCTGGAAAATTGGATATAAAAGGGGAAAATTGATTTCATTTGGATGTCACTTCCCACCCAAAACTGGCAAGTTTTGGGTCACTGGTTTTGGACAAATTTAACAATAGAATATCACTGTCCCAGCTGAATAACATCAACAAATAATTCATCATACTCTGTGTAAGCATCTCGTACAACTGTGTTGGTGTGATAATGAAATCAAAACACATGCATCCTGTATCCATGAGAGTGGATAGTAAGTAAAAAGTGGCATTTGTTGTGATAATTATGCATCATCCTGGTAATTTTCATTTAAATGAAATAATGTGAGATTAGTTGATTGAAACTAAACATGGAAAATAATTTCTAGGTCAATTTTTACTTTTCCTTTGTTCTTGTTGTTGCTGTTCTTGATATTCCACTTCACTCACACATCAAATTGACTTCCTTAGCCATATATCTGATCCTTTTTAAGGACAAGACGTGCACTACTACATGTATGTTGTGCAGCTGGCTCAAGATTCCTATATATGGCCAGGCTGCCCTACCGACACTGGCAAAATGAATGCTTTCTCGAACAAAGCTAACCAAAGGTGCCATCAACTGTCTAAATCTCAACAGGAAGGAAGCCTAGCTTTCAGCATAGGCACCAGCTTGTGTGAAGCTGTGACTTTCAGGGTGTGCACCACCCAGTGTTCATTTCTGTTAACATCAAAAATGTGTGACCATGAAGGGAAACCCTTGTGAAGGTAATATCTCTCGACCATATAGATTATAAATCCCCTTTACAACCAACTACCCTAAGATTAACAGGGCACTTAAATAACCATGCATCATCCCTCTGATAATGCTTTTTATGTTTTCAGATAGGTACATGTTCTTTCATCCTGATTTTTCAAAGATACTTATCACTTGAGTTTGTTTTTATTGCAAGTGTGATGCATGTAATTTCATCTTGATGTGTTCTTAGATCGAAGATCCTGCTCGCAGCTATGCCTCATTGCCTACCATGGCCAAAGCTTCTTTGAGAGGGTTACTGTAGTGTTCTCCGTCTCATATGTGTTGAGGATGAGCTGAATGTCACTGATATTGATACGTGATATCTTGTGGTCAATGATAAGTGTAGCACCGTGTCCGTGACATCTTTCAATGCCAAAGTTTATTTGCAACAAGCCAAAGCATTGCAACGAGCAGTAATGCGATGTGTGGAACATGTAATATGCACGATTGGGAACCACTTACTCTGAAACCCAAAGTGGCATGTTTGCATATATGAGAATGTTCAATATTCATCGTCTATAGATAATAAAAGCATTAGCATACGAGTATGTGGATTGGTCGGTGGATGCCCAAAATAGTATTAGAGCTGCGATTTTGACACCATCGTGTTCGTCATGCTCAGCCACGTCGAATGATATGCTTTTTGTATGGGTGAGGTCAATTTAGGATGTTGACCTCCGTTCAAGGTCAGGTCAGGTCATGACCTCATGATGAGGTCAAGTTGCACATTATTCAATTGGGAAGATCTTTGAGTCCATTGTGTCTTTTCCATCTAAGATCACTGTCAGCGCGAAAATAACTGTCTCTATATTCCCCCATTGGCTTATAATGGCCAGATCACCTGACCGACCTGACGCTAGGTGACCCTTAGGAGAAATCCGACTTTTGAGAATTAGGGAGTTTGATAAGTTCTGTAAGTTTCATCTGCCTGTGATAGCTCTCCTTGCATTGATGGAGCTGCGATGTTACGACGTTTTCGTGACCGTGCAGAGGTTCACTTATGACGTCATAGGTCAGTGACCTGACCTGACCTGAAAATGAGGTTGGTGCCACAAAATCCGGCTTGAATCAAAGGTCAGGTATGCCAAGTTACAACTCTCCATCACCAGCGCGCTCACCCCTACTTTACTTTGCAGCCATGGTTTGCCGCACATTAACGATAAAAGTTTTGGTCCGGCCGAGATTCGAACACAGGACCTTCCGATGTATGAAAAACATGGGGTCATTTATGGACGAATATCTCGAAAACGGTTGGATGGGCTTGAACTTTTCATTCCAAAAATGGAAATAAAAATGTTGTAGCTATCTTATAACATACTTTGTATGTGGATGCCCACACTATAAGACCTTGAAAACCGAGTGCGAAAAGTCGCATTTTAACATGCAACCCTATGGGCTAGTAGGAAAAGTCACGCCCATGCTGCCATATGACTTTGGAGGGGGCTGGTAGACAGTTGTGCGGGCAAAAATTCCCGCAAAAACAAAAATCTTCAGCTCACAACCGACGAATCCGTAGTGCGAGACGCTACATGTGACCGGGCACCGTCGTCTCCGGAGAGGAGCGACGCGGGCGCGGCCGTGCGGATAAAGCTTACCATGTCTGCCGTAGATCGGCTGGGTTTCGTGAAAAATGGTGGAGGAGTTGTCGGAGGAACATTCGTCGATCTACCATATGAGACTCAGGGGGGCGACACGGCTATTCGCGCAATGTATTCATTTATGGGCCGCGCGAGGCCTCGCGATGACGCGGCTGGAGGCAACTGCTCAGCGCGCTAGGATACTTCTGGCGGGGCCGGGCGCTGAACGGTGTGCAATGAATGGGTTATGGTCGGGCAGACAGAGATGAGGCATTGAATTTGAATTGACATCAGCAATCGGGTGGGGAAGGAGAACGTTTCTAATCGAGCTTGGGATGGGGAAAGCCGAAAATATCACGATCGGCTCATAGCTCCGACAGGGCCGGGTGCTGTACCATGTGTAGTATATTTAGGCGGGCAGACAGAGATGAGTTATTGGATTTCAATTCACCTTACCATCGGTTTCTGGTGAGGTTTGAAGACGTCTTTAGTCAAGCTCGGAGTGGGGCAACGGCCACTGGCGGATCCAGGGGAAGGCATTTGGGGCAAATGTCTTCCCCAACAACCAGGGCAGCGCCCGAAATCGATTTTCGAGAATAAATGAAAACTTCACAACTTTTCTGAGGAAATGTTGGTTAATCACACCACACAGCAGTGCGCAAGGAATCGAAATCCGAGTTTTTTTAAATTAATTCCGAGAAACCTTTTTAGGGTAAGCCCCCGCAGTGTCCAATACCGCTTCCTGGATCCGCCAGTTTTGAATAAGTCACGGTCGATATCGAGCTTCGGCGGGACCAGGCGCTGTACACGTTGTTCTTTGAATGAAGAGGTGGACAGACACCTAGCCCCACATCCTACTGCTATGCCCGTGCTTCTGTGGGTGAAGCACTAAAGTATCACGGAATCCCAGAGGACCTGCTAGTCGACGAGGTGGCCGCTTTGGCCGCCGGGTACTGCAGCTCCCGAGAGTTGCCTGGGACCGATGGCAAAACAACAGCTCCGGCGGTGCCCCTATGGGCCGTAGTAATTAGTGAATTCCCGTAATGAAGAGATCATATCCTTAATGATCTCCATTACCATTTTATATTCTTAAACAATATGACAGACCAATTATGCTTGCCTACGTTCAGGCATTACCTCTGATGGTCATACGCCCAGTACAACATGTGTTGTCTGTCAAACAACAATCGACGACGGGATCCCTTCTCATCATCTCTTAAGCCATCGGTTGTCAATTCACCCACCCCGTTTCCCTAAAAATAGACGGTCAGATTCGGCCTGGGTCCTTACGACCCCTCTAAATTCGCCAGAGACGGGATCGGATCGCCGTTATTGCACCCGTCTTAGTGTCTTTAATACTATGACAGCTTCGACCACGGACGTCGGACGGGGTGATCGTTCCACGAATGTACGCACCATCCAGGCCTAGGATGCATCGAGGTTTAAAAGGATGCAGTCTGTAGATCAATCAACAAACAATGGTGGTATGCAACCACTTTAGAATATCTCCCTGGCTCCCGCAACGTTCCAACGCCCCTCCGTTATGCATTCGCCCTGTGTGTCCGCCGAGCCGGCTTGCCTCCAATGACGTCATCGGCCGGCCGGCGGCGTTCAAGGTCAAACGGCTGGTGTCCTTACCTGGAGTTCTATAGCCTTGATGAGACTAAGAGCCGTGAAAGTTTTCAAATGTTGGCTAGGAATTAGGATATGGCTTGCCGAAAGCAGACCACATGTAAACCCCAAGGCCCTAAAACATTAGGTTGGACGAAGTTTTCTACCAAAAATGTACTAGAACAGCGCACGATTCAAAGCTATTTCCGTTGTTTCATTACAAATATGTCGCAAACAAGCTTTTTCTGTAATAAATCATTATTTTGAAGTTAAGCAGCCAGTTGCTATAAATTCAATAAATAAATACTTATTTTTTATACAAAAGCCTAGCTTATATAGTCCAACTCAAGTTAAATAATCAAGTAGCTACTAAATTTTCCAAATGTGACACATATTGCGCACTTCAGACAAATGCTTTGCTAGGGCGTTGCTAAGGGCTCTTTCGCATGTTTTGCTGCCTGGTTTTTGTTATGAAGTGAGGAAAGTGAGATATGGACAAGCTTTTTGATTTTTTCTGGTTTTCTAGGACCGTCTCAATTATTTAACTTGACATACTTTTCTTCCTTTTTTATCCGAGGCTTTTTCAATAATTGGTAGATTCTAGCGTGGAAATAAAAGGGCGAGCAGGCCACAGGGGTAAATGCAAGTCGACTGATAGCGAAATAGAAGGTAGAAGTGTCTGTTCCATTAGAAATTTAATGTGATGTGAATGTGATGGAACATGAAACAACAGGATCAGACGCAAAAACCATCAATTAAGAACCCAGAACCAGCAAGCGCCATGCAATCAAGAGCAGCCATGGTAACGTTTGATTAGCTTTCAGAAAACCTTGGAAGACGCCAGACGGTGAGCAAGCAAGAGATCTTACAAGACCATTAGTTACTTGAAAACGAGAGCCGCCAGGAAAATCAGTAGATTCTTCAATGGCAACACATTTCAACATCTATCTAGCAATGATTTGCACCAGCGAGGTGCTATCATTGTGTTTTGTGTCTGTATCCCTATAAACCGCAAAAAAATATTTGTCAATATAAATAAACAAACAAACAATAAACAAACAAATAATGCGTCTTTTTCTACTGAAAGTAAGTCCTCCAAGTGGCAGGGGATGAATAATAGGAGGTACCAACCTAATTAAAGGGACCCTCCCACCTTCAAAAAAGTTTATGAATTGGCATGAAAGTGATGTTCGGTTCAGAAAGAGCGAAAACGAATATCTACCAAATTTCACCGAAAAATATTCACCGGTTTTCAAGATATTAGACTTTTACTTTTGTTTACTTTTTGGAATCTCCGCTGTTCCTAGCGACTTGATTTGGAAGCAATAGTTTGGCAGCTGAAAGTGCGGCACTTATAGCGCGCAAAGCAGCATATACCACCGCGTGCTAAAAAAGTTTTAGTCAACCATTTAAAAATCGTTAGATATCTGCGTTGACGTCACACATTCAGAGGGGTATTCCTATGCATTAGCCCCTCTGAATCAAAATGCTGCAATTTTGAAATTCAATATTTCCGATTTAAGGCATTTCTCGATGTTGTGAATGCCGAAACCGGTAATTGTGAGCCAGGGACCCCATTTTGGCTATCTCAACTCAAACCTAATGTAAAGGCGGGAGGGTCCCTTTAATTGTCATCTATTCATTCAATTCATAGGCAATTCAGGGCATCGATCGGCAGTGCCCTTACTGCATGGTATTGCGGATCGTCAATGGGTTTCTTGATGACTCCGACTCTGACTCACGCTTTCAAAAATCAACTCTGACTTAGATTTCAAATGTCGGCTCTGACCGACACAGACTCCACAGCCCTAGCAGGTCTGCGGAGGCAATGGATTTTTGGTGACTCCGACTCCGACACTGGCTTTCAAAACCGACTCTGACTCTGACTCTGGTCAGAACTGTCGACTCCGACCGACTACAACTCCGACTACGGAACCCTAAAAGGTCTGCGGAGAGGATCGAATTTCGGTGACTGACTCAGACCCTGGTAAACCCTATGGGCTGGTAGGAAATGTAGGTACGCCGTGGAGCAGCAGTGCTACCTACTAGCTTCGTCGGGGGCTGGTCCATACAGGGTATATTGAGTGAAGTCCATATACGAAGGCTGGAAGGCATGCATGCATCTTATCAGTCTTGCTGTGCACCTAATTATATAACTGCTTCCTCAGGAAGGTATGGGTTCGGGCGGACCGTCCCATGTATCGAAGCGTCTGCACAACAACCTGCTAGACCACGGGATCTCCACAAGCTAGACCAGGCCCATGTCGTCCCCTATCTCCCTGTGTGTCCAAGTGCACAGATGACGTCACACGAAGGGGCGGAGTCGGGGGCGGAGCCTGGCGCAACGGCCGCCATATTTGAATTTGTCTTATTAGAATGTATTCTATATTTTGGGCTTCAGTCAATTGTTATCGATAGTTTTATGAACGGTTAGCTGTAACATAAGTGATTTATCAAGAAAAAAAAACACATATTCTGCTTGCAATTTCGATTTAAGTACGACCCGCGCCTAGATTCGAACGCACGATCTTTGGATTACGGCGCGAGCATCCTAACCACTACACTACCGCGGCGGCGTGGCGGCCGGCGGAAGGGAGGCTGCGGAGGCATGGGGGCTTTCTTACGCATTTTTGGAAAAACTAATGGGTTTAGTGAAAAACGCTTCTTAGATAATTCGAGGAAAAATGTCTCGGCTTTCCGATGATGCACTTAGTTTTGTGCTAGCTTTAGCAGATTTTGTTCTACAGCGCTTCAAAAATCGCCCATTTGCACAGGACTTAAACGGGACTTCAAGACTTGCCCCCAGATGACGTCACGAGCTGACGTCACGATCAGGTAGAATCGCCGGACGATCCTACCTGGTATATAGGGCCTTGAGCTAGACGGGCGCGCTGACGCGCGAGTTGGTCGCGGTGGACGGGACGACCGTGTACCGTGTCTTCCATCACATCTGTCTGCAGACCCCTGTCGAGGTAAGTCCGCGCTAAACTTCACTTCCTGACCAGTACTAAAGGCGCAGTTACACTAACGTGAAACAGTCAGGTGCCTCAATCCTCACCGGTATACATAAATCAATTAGGGAAATATGGAAACTGTCACTTTGGAGCCGAAAGCATACTCACATTTAGGTCGAAATGTGTCTAAATGTATCACATTTGATGAAGTTCATTGAAACTTCTTTTTAGAAAATTGTTATGTAACAGTGAAAGAATGAGAAAGCACGAGGCTGGCTCACCACCCAAATTCAAGTGAAGCAGTTTGCACATTTGCACACAACTGCCCAGAAAGGCCTTTGTTCACATGATTCAATGCATGATGAAGAGCGGATTTTTCTCTGCGTACGATAGTTATTAAATACTTATTCAAGCACAATTTGCAGTCATTACATGAAGGGAGAACGCCATATAACCGCGTGAAACCACAGGCCGCCTTGAGTATAAATATGAAGCGCAATGTATTGAAATACGAGCGCCAGCTGCGCCGCGCTTGAGCGCAGCCATATCCTGGGATAATTTTCGGTATATAGTTGAAAGCTCTCAATTCTAGTTGTTTTTCTAGTTGATATAGTATAATTCTAGTGTATACCAGGAAAAAACTGGAGTAGCCGACTCTGTAGTGCCCCGGTACGTACACTGTTTCTCTTGTGCTTTTCAGTTTTGGAATGATCTAGATCATTTTCCTGGAGACAATCACCACATTACAATAGCGGCACTTGGCTGACCTAGCCCGAAATTCCGTGTCGGCTACCGGCTGAAGCCAGCCTCCAGGGGCGCGGGAACTACTTTCCGACGGGGGGGGGGGGGCACACCATAATAGAGATTAACCTAGGGTACCCCCAAATCTAGTTTTCTCACCGGTTTTAGGCCACTTATTTTTCATCCCTCGGCTTTTTCAACAAAAAAAGAAAACATTTGCAAAAAAAGTGGTATTCCGTCTCAAAGCTGTGGGGGCACCGCCCCCACGGCCCCAGAGTTGGGGGCAAGCTGCCCCCACTGCCCCCCCCCCCCCGGCTCCCGCGCCTATGCGAGCCTCTAAAGTTCAGAGAAAGGCAAATTTCGGCAAAAAATGAGAGTTGCCCCCGATGCAGAAATTATTGGAGAACATTTTGATATGTGTTTCCACGCGTACCACCGCGTATCAAACGTTGTAGGGTAACAGTTAGTGATTCAACTCCCGGAATCAAAAGCATTTTAACATTTTTAGCATTTCCTTCGAAAATGATACCTTTGGTTGTTTTTTGGAAATTTTCGTGTATACCATCATCTTCCTCATTAAGCACAGACAATAAAAACATATCGCAACTTTAAGCTGCTGTTCAGGGAAACGAGTGAGCGGGCGTTTCATTGTCATGTGCTTTTTCGCTATATCCGTGAAGCAGGATGCTGGTTAGCGCAATGCTACACTTTGAGAGGTGTTTTGAGGTGTAAGCAATCGTTTTGGAAAGGATTTAAGGTCGGGTATGGATGCACTGGGCAATTCTACGTGAAATGGATTACAAAAAAGTGGATATCGAAATACTGGTATTTGCCACTTATGTCGTGCTAGGATGGCATAAGTCCCCACGGTGCACCGGCCCACCGGAAGCCAGCTCCTAAAACGCTAGAGCTAAAACGCTTAAGCCACCCATCGTTAACCCTTGCCCGCACATGGGGGGGGGGGTTGCAACCCCCCTCCCCCAGGTAGGTTTTCTGCTCTGCATTCAACATTTTTAGAGCTAGAAGGCTGATTTTTCGTATAGTTGTTCCTCTATCCTTTCTTGATGTCCACTAACTATTGCAAGTTTCTGTGGTTTTTGGTTTCGGAGATATGACATTGTTCTTCAGGTCATGTCATGACCCAAATGACAAATATCCAACATCTTGCGTTGGCTACGGCTATGACACCTTGATTTCGGCCTTTTTTTGCCAGTCTTACCTCCCACCTATCATGGAACATGTTGTTTGACGATGTACAGATGTCAAGGTCAGGGTCGAGGTGAACCTAGGTCATCTAAAAACATTGCGCTTTAGGCTAGCTGAATTTACTTTTTGTGAAATATCTTCGACTGTATTTTTGGTAAAAGCTTCTCATTTCATGATCTAATGTAATATGGACACATAAACAATCGGTGTACACATCAGTATACACACAGACACGCACAGACATACAATACAAACACATATCATTGACCTTGACCTAACTTGACCTGAAATGACCTCAGCAGCAAAAACCTGGTCGGATAGTGTGACAAAGAGGTTCTAGCTTGCTTGGCACCACAAAATGGCATCGTCATCGGTATATGGTGAGCAGCGCACTTGATATCCAACGGTGACCCAAAACAGCAACATTTTTTAGTTTGACCTGACCTGGAGGGTCAATGACTGACCTGAGAAGGTAAAACTGGGTATCATTGGATTTGTCTCTTCCCAAAGAATCTTTTTGGTCTTTACCGCGAAGCTCTATTTCCAACAGGAACGAAATGGGAAGTATGCGCATCCGGCTGACCTTATCCTCACTTCTGTATGGAAATATGAAATTGCAAAAATAAATTACTGTATTAAAAATCGAGATATTTCGAGCACAGCTCTTCGTCGGTCGATTGTAATTATTTACACACATAACAGGCACACAATGTCGAATTCGTCTCAAGTTCTTCAGTAATGTCGCAGTAAGAAATTTAAATACACAGATCCCGTGCAAATTGATCACCCTAGTTCCTACCTTAAAAATATATCTAAACATAATTCCCCAGTTAAACTAGCAGTACATATATAGGTATCTTTCAAGAACCAATTCACACACATTTATATACATTATTTTGGAAGAAGCTGCCATGATGTAGTGTTAATGTTGATGATTGTTGATGTTGTTGTTCGATTCAATGAAAACTTCTACAAACAATCTGATGGGATAGCCATGGGATCCAGGATTGCGCCATCTCTGGCCATAGTGTTCATGGGGAAGCTGGAAGCAGAGGCACTGCAGGTGGACAGACCTCAGCCAGACATGTATGTTAGGTACATCGATGACATATGGTGTCTCTGGACGCACGGCAGCGAGGCGCTAACTGAATATCTGGCCTTCCTCAACTCGAGACATCCGGCCATTCAATTCACGATTGAGCGATCAGACCAGGACGGGACGCTGCCATACCTGGACACACTGATAAGCGTGCGACAGGACGGCTCGTACAGCACGGAGCTGTATTTCAAGCCCATGGCGGCACCGATCATTCTGCCGTATGACTCGGCACATGCCAGGTCTACAAAGAAGGCTGTGCTCACATCACAGATCACTAGGGCGATCCGTCTTGGCTCAGACACAGCGGCAAGAAAAAGAGGGCTCGAGAAGATACGTCATCTGTTTGTCAGTAATGGATATCCGATGAAGATGATCAAGGAGTACAGTTGGAGGGAAATGAAGAAACATGAAGAGAGAAGCAGAGACAGAGGAAGAGAACGACGGGAACGGCCAGATCAGCGACAACAGAACAAGAAGAAGCAAGGCACATATATCCGACTGCCCTTCGTTAATGACAAGGTGGCTGCTCAGGTGAAGAAGGTTGCAATCAACTCTGGATTACCAGTGGAGATAGCATGGACCACCAACAACACCCTGAAGAAACGACTGGTCAAGACACGACTGAACCCAGCCCCCTGCCCCTCGGGACGAAGGTGCTGTCATTCATGCCAGGCGGGGCTACAGTCCAAGTGCACGACCAAAAACGTGGTATATGAACTTACCTGCAGTCACTGCGGCGACACCTACATCGGAGAAACGAGCAGGCCAGTTAGACTCCGCTACAACGAGCATCGGAGGAACGGCATTAACAGAGAAGAGGACACTCCCCTAGGAGAGCATGCGCTGCATAAGCACCCTGAGATGGATCGACGCGACATCTCGGCGACGGCCAAAATCCTGCGTGTATGCAAAGACGAAGCGGATAGAAGAATCGCTGAATCCATCTTCATCCGAGACGCCAGGCCCAAAATTAACGATAACACTACATCATGGCAGCTTCTTCCAAAATAATGTATATAAATGTGTGTGAATTGGTTCTTGAAAGATACCTATATATGTACTGCTAGTTTAACTGGGGAATTATGTTTAGATATATTTTTAAGGTAGGAACTAGGGTGATCAATTTGCACGGGATCTGTGTATTTAAATTTCTTACTGCGACATTACTGAAGAACTTGAGACGAATTCGACATTGTGTGCCTGTTATGTGTGTAAATAATTACAATCGACCGACGAAGAGCTGTGCTCGAAATATCTCGATTTTTAATACAGTAATTTATTTTTGCAATTTCATATTTCCATACAGAAGTGAGGATAAGGTCAGCCGGATGCGCATACTTCTCATGATGATTTTCCTCAGAACGCTTAACCACTTACAAGGAACGAAATGGCGCGGGGGGTGGGGGTGGCAACCACTCCCCCCCCCCCCCATGTGCGTTCTAAGATGTAAGAATGGCATGTGCGGGCGAGGCATAAAGCTGTGGAGGGCTAAAACGATGAGTGGCCACTTTGCCCCGAGAAGCCGCTTTGCCCCACTCTCCCCTACAAACTTCATGATATCAAAAATCATATTATGATTATGAAAACCGACTTACAAAACAAGAGAATTGCGGAGATCATGCCTACCTAACTTGGTCTTACCCCTTAATTCAATATACCCTGAATCAGACATGTGCATGGATCCGAGAAAATGGATCTGGGATCTGATCCCACGGAACCTTATCTCGGATTCGACGGGATCATAGATATAGCTCTGTGATTTATCGAGAGATCCGTAGGAATCACAGATCCGAGTCTCATTTTTTGCTTGAGATCCAGTGGGCAGTGAGATCATAGATTCTCAATTATTTTTTGACAACACATATCCCAAAAAAAGCACTTCTTTCAACTCACAAGCGTTCTGTTTTAGTGATTTTATGTAATCGCACGTCATAATCCATTGTTTTGTGTTTTATTGGCATAGAAACCCTTTACAAGATGGTTTCAAATGTGGTGCATGATGGGTACCACTCAGATCATAGATCCATGTTCTAAATTTATCGTGAGACCATATGAGATCATAGATCCAAGATGTATTTTTCACGCCGGATTCGGTGGGATCATAGATCCCAACCTGTACTTTGCTTCGAGATCCACTGAGATCATAGATCCATCACTCGGATCCATCGACATGTCTGCCCTGAATCTACCTACCTGATTGGACTACCTGATACAAGTCTCTTTTTTTATTGTTTTTTTTTTGTATTTCAAACATGTATTCATGCAACTCAATACAAAATCACTGGTCACATTTAAATACAAAACAGTCGTTTATACAAAACATCACGAGCAAAATGTACAGCGCACACCTCAACTCCAACACTGTCCACATCTAACAACTAACACATGACGCCACAGGTCAATATCGCACTGAGGTCTGGTCCATGTGTCCGGGTACGCGTGAACCGAGTCCACGGCTATGGGACCGGGTCACGCCAATGCCCCCGAACGCAGTGCGCTCGTGCGGGCGCGCTCACGAACGCCCGGCGAGGGGCTTCCAACACGAGCTACACACATCAGACAGACGACAAACAGGCCAATTCCAGGAATCGCCGTGACGATGGACACTGTCTGCGGGATCACGGACACGAAATGAGCAAAGCTTTTTTTGTGATTTTGGTGTCTATTTATCCAGTGATTCAGCATAGCACAGAGTGAATAAAACTCAAAGCCACTTAGCAGTGAGAAACAAAATACACACTGCAGTACCAGATCACCAGCAGGCGCACCAGAATCACTCACATCGCACTAAAGTCACGACCAGCACACCAAAACCAGCATTACAGGCCCCGAAACGCTGTCACAGCTCTAATTTTCAGCAAAGGTCTCATCATACAACAATGCTCACAATGCCACTTTCAAAGTCACTCAAGGTCCGCTCACAACGGGCCGCGGGCCCCCGCCCGCACCCCCGGAAAATCATCTTTCCCGGGGGTGCCCCCTAACCACCGCCCGGGCGAGGGGAGCGCCGACCCGACCCGACGGGCCGGCGCCCCGCCCGCCCGGGCGGCCGACCGGTCCCTTTCAATTGGGGCCGGTACATACCCAGGTTGGCCCGGATGGGTCATAGGGGCGGGGGCCCAATGCTCGGCAAACTCAGGGCTCCGCCACAGGCCGGCGTTCAGTGATGTTAATCATATGATGTAATTTTTTTTTACAAACACTCGATACAGTAGCTGCAAGGCGGCGGCGACAGCACAGGCAGCAGCGGCGGCAGCGGCGGCGCGGGCAGAGGCCGCCGGGTTATACTGCACGTGTACATTAGGCAACAGCCTAATGTACAGGGCAGACGACGGCGCGTGGTTGGGGGGGGGGAGGGGGTATAATAACTTTGACGTCCCCAAGCTACATTATGGTGAATTATGTTTTACTTTGTATATTAGTATGTACGTAGGAATATTTTATGTGGGCATGTATAGTGTATACGTATGTCCTTATGAAGCAATGTAAATGTACGCATATGACGTATATATGTTACAGGCAATGTGTGGAATCAGGCATTCTATAGAATGCCTAGGCATTCTATAGAATGCCTAGGCATTCTATAGAATGCCTGACCGACCAGGCATTCTATAGAATCCCTAGGTATTCTATAGAATCCCTGACTGCTTAGGCATTCTATAGAATGCCTGGCTTAAGCTCCCAGGCATTCTATAGAATGCCTAAATATTTTGATTGTCCGAAACACACTTCGAAAATTAGGGGTCAGTGGCAGTAATGCTATTTGTTTACCTAATTTTCATTGTTGTCCTAGGCCGGTCGTCACCTCACACCATTTCAGGGCAATGAGCTGAGAGGAAGCGAGGGAGGTATTGGGCTATGCCGACCACCAAATGGTGCGCCGCAAGCAGCAGCTGATCCAATTCCGTTGGCACGGGAGAGCCACGGCGCAAGGCACGCAAGAGAGTCACAGGCCAACCAGTCGCTTAAACGGTTACCCTCGGAGGATTATGCTGCTACAGATACGAAGCTGCATTAGAAGAGTGTTGGCTGGGAGGGTGGACCGTAGGCTTGAATCGAAAGTGATTGCGAATGACGATGGCTTTGTTCTGATGTTGGAAATGAAGGTGAAAAATACACCAAAGGTCACATTTTATGTCGTTATAAGCACTTCGTGTAACGACTCTCAATATACATACATGGACAGCTCAACCTACACCGTAATGTCAGAGAATAACCTGAATAAATGGTTCATTATTCCACGTCTGGGCGGTGGCCCAGCCGTAACAAGAGCCGGATTAGGTGTTGTTCGATCTCCCCTTCCAGCTTGACTTCTGGGCCATGCGGTATTCGAAAGGTCGTCAAAGACTCAAAATTATGAAATTTTACTTCAGTTCTTCTTTGGCAATGTTCGAAAGGGTGCCATTTCTAAAACAAATAGCTAAGCCATTTTTTAGGTCAGCCCAATTTTTGTCCATTTTTGGCTCGTAGCCGTTTTCTCCAGTTTGACCTTAAATCAATTCCTTAGAAGGCAAACACCTCCAAAAATGGACGATTTGCCAATTTTTTCTGTGTAATTTTTTACCAAAGGCGTTTCCGATATTGACATTACCACCATCGTCTTTCTAGCGTTAAGATAAATACTCTGTACTCTCAGAATGAAATCCTGATACAATTTGACCTAATAAGGTCAGATTGAATACCTCACCGGAAAATTTGACTGAATGAACATTTGACTGAATGAACATAAATAGCTGACCGCAAGGTAGCCTGGCAGAAAATAATAATGTTACATGTCGTTCTGTGCTCGTAATCTTATACAACATACACTAATATGTTGGAAAGATTCGTGTATTTCCTAGGCATTCTATAGAATGCCTGAAAATCAGGCATTCTTTAGAATGCCTAGGGATTCTATAGAATCCCTGGTGGGTCAGGCATTCTATAGAATACCTAGGGATTCTATAGAATGCCTGGTCGGTCAGGCATTCTATAGAATGCCTAGGCATTCCATAGAATGCCTAGGCATTCTATAGAATGCCTGGCCGACCAGGCATTCTATAGAATCCCTAGGTATTCTATAGAATCCCTGACTGCTTAGGCATTCTATAGAATGCCTGGCATAAGCTCCCAGGCATTCTATAGAATGCCTAAGTATTTTGATTGTCCGAAACACACTTCGAAAATTAGGGGTCAGTGGCAGTAATGCTATTTGTTAACCTAATTTTCTTTGTTGGCCTAGGCCGGTCGTCACCTCACACCATTTCAGGGCAATGAGTTGAGAGGAAGCGAGGGAGAAATTGGGCTATGCCGACCACCAAATGGTGCGCCGCAAGCTGCAACTGATCCAATCCCGTTGGCACGGGAGAGCCACGGCGCAAGGCACGCAGGAGAGCCACAGGCCAACCAGTCGCAAACGGTTACCCTCGGAGGATTACGCCGCTACAGATACGAAACTGCATTAGAAGAGTGTTGGCTGGGAGGGTGGACCGTAGGCTTGAATCAAAAGTGATTGCGAATGACGGTGGCTTTGTTCTGATGTTAGAAATGAAGGTGAAGAATATACAAAAGGTCACATTTTATGTCGTCATAAGCACTTTGTGTAACGACTCTCAATATACATGGACAGCTCAACCTACACTGTAATGTCAGTGAATAAACTGAACAAATGGTTCATTATTCCACGTCCGGGCGGTGGCCCGGCCGTAACAAGAGCCGGATTAGGTGTTGTTCGATCTCCCCCTCCAGCTTGACTTCTGGGCCATGCGGTATTCAAAAGGTCGTCAAAATAATGAAATTTTACTCCAGTTCTTCTTTGCCAATGTTCGAAAGGATGCAATATCTAAAACAAGTAGCTAAGCCATTTTTAGGTCAGGCAAATTTTTGTCCATTTTTGGCTCGTAGCCGTTTTCTCCAGTTTGACCTTAAATCAATTCCTTAGAAGGCAAACACCTCCAGAAATGGACGATTTGTCAAACTTTTTTTTCTGTGTAATTTTTACCAAAGGCGTTTCCGATATTGACATTACCACCATCGTCTTTCTAGCGTTAAGATAAATACTCTGTACTTTCAGAATGAAATCCTGATACAATTTGACCTAATTAGGCTAGATTGAATACCTGACCGGAAAATTTGACTGAATGAACATGAATGACTGAATGAACATTTGACTGAATGAACATACTCGTAAATAGCTGACCGCAAGGTAGCCTGGCAGAAAATAATAATGTTACATATCGGTCTGTGCTCATAATCTTATACATACAACATACACTAATATGTTGGAAAGATTCGTGTATTTCCTAGGCATTCTATAGAATGCCTGAAAATCAGGCATTCTATAAAATGCCTAGGGATTCTATAGAATCCCTGGTGGGTCAGGCATTCTATAGAATACCTAGGGATTCTATAGAATGCCTGGTCGGTCAGGCACTCTATAGAATGCCTAGGCATTCTATAGAATGCCTGATTCCACACATTGCCTGTAACATATACATGTATATTCACGCGTGCATATACATGTACATAAAACATATATACATATATCATATATATATATATATAATATATATATATATATATATATATATATATATATATATATATATATATATATATATATATATATATATATATATATATATATATGCTGCATACGAGTTGCATATGCTCGTACATGTTTGTGTAAATTATTTTACTTACTATTGTGATATTTTACTTTTTTGTTCAATGTGCAATCCCCTCGTTCGCAGAACAAAAGGGTATACAATATTAATCTATGCTGTAATTCTTCTTTCGTTATCTGTGCGTAAGCATGTGTCCAGGGATTTCCATTTTTCCCTGAACTTCTCAGTTTGTCCATTTTTACGTGTTATATATTCTTCGGAAATAAAATCTCTTGAAAGGCATGTCTTGAAATGAATGAAATAAGGCAACTTCTGTGCACGTCTTGCCTCGTATATCACATATTTCGCCACCGTCACGCAGTGTGTTATCATTGGTATTTCATTATGCCCAAATAGTTTAGTTTTATTTGAAAGGTGACCTAACCTGTTGCTCGACATAAAATTGGAAACCTCATCCCAAAACCTGTCCAGTACTGGACACATTACGAATAAATGTTTCAATGTCTCTGGTTCTGACTCACAAAAGGTGCATTTGTTATTTTCCTGAACATTAATCATACTTAAGAAAACATTAGTTTTCAGGATACGCATAATCAGCTTAAAATGGAATGATATACCTATATTTGCTCGCGTTTACACCTTTTTCGATATTATAAACTGATAGCTTTTCAAAATTGCCAACATCAGAAATCCATTTCCTTTCTATTCTAGCGATGTCTTCGTGTGCTCTGGTGTCACTTCCAGCAATTTTTGTGAAATATCTCGTAAATGTTTTATTATTTAATAGGCACTGAACACGTGCTGGAAGCGCTGGTTGCATGTACCATCCTGGTGACTGTTGTTTTTTTTAAGAGGGCAGGCAAACTTTGCAAGAGTCCTTGGTACTCTAATGGGACACAGTTTATATTAAACTTTTCTTTAAATTGGTGCCATGTCATCAGCCTATTATTTTCGTACAAATCCCCAATAAATTTAACGCCCTTTCTTTCCCATCCTGCATACCTCTTCTTTTTAAATTTTGTTAGGTCTGACTTGAAAATATTGTAGCAAAGAAGACTGTCTTCTGAGCAGAACCTCATAGAAAAAAATATCCATGCGTTTATAACATCCTTCCAGAAAGGATTTAAGATATATTCAAGTTTTTTTCAGTTCCACGACACCGTAATTCCAAATAAAATCGTCATTTATTTTATTTGGTACAAGCGCATGCCACGTAGCTTTGTTTCCAGCAATGTGCCTTTTTGTCCACTTGATTTTCAGTGAATTCACAAACGATTCAATGTCTATCATTCCAAGACCGTTTTCGTTTACTGTTTGACAAAGGCGTGCTCTTTTTATCGGATTTCTTTGCGAGCCCCACACAAAGTTAAATAAGATGTTATTTATTTCCTTCATTGTTTTTTGACAAGGATTTGGTAGGGAGGCAAGAATATGAGTTATTTGTGATAGCAAAAGAGATTTAACTATGACAATTTTTCCAACCAGTGTTAGGTTGCGGCTTTGCCATGTTCTGATTATTCTTAACATCGCGTCTTTTTTTAGCTGTATATTTTCTTCCGTGATATTTGAGCACAGCGGGTTAAAAACAATACCGAGTAACTTCAGTTTTGTTACCCATCGTAATTCAATATCAGGGCAAATAATGTTTTCTTCAAGTGCCTTTTTTCAAATCCACATTGCGTGACATTTTGTTACATTTGGCTTTAAACCTGAGAATTTGGCGAACCAGCCCAGCTCGTTGAAAACGTTCCTCAAACTTTCTTCAGATCCATCAAGGAAAAATGTTGTGTCGTCTGCATATTGAATTATTTTTACTGTTGTATTACGTATTTTCATTCCTCTGATCATATTGCTATGTCTTATTATATTTGCAAGTATCTCAGCGCCTATGATAAAAAAGTAGCATGACACTGGGTCACCCTGTCGACAACCTCTTTCAAGATTTATCTGCCGCGTTGAAGCGTGTCCATTGTAAGTTATGCGCGATATGTTATCTTTGTGCAGACATTGGAAAATTTTGATAAAAGTAAAACTTAAGTTAAACTTTAACAAACATAATTCCAAGAACTTCCAGCTCATTACGTCAAAAGCGGACTTGAAGTCTACAGACAAAAGCATGCCATCCTGATTGTTTTTCTGGCTTTCCCATAATACATCATATACAACTCGGGTGTTCTCACCAATAAATCGTTTCTTTAAGAACGCCACTTGATCCTCATGAATAATAGAATTTAGAACTTGTTTGAGGCGGTTTGCTATGGTTGCGGAGAGAATCTTGTACGTTGAGTTTAGGAGCGTAATCGGACGCCAACTACTAATTAAATTTCGTGGTTTTGATGGTTTTGGAACTAAAGTAATTAGGCCTTCCCGTTGACTGACTGAAAGAGATCCTTTAGATAATCCATATCTTAGCGATTTGTAAACAAAGTACTTTATTTCTCCCCAAAATAATTTGTAAAATTCATACGGAAATCCATCAGAGCCAGGACTTCTATTATTTTGAAGTTTTTTCAGCGTTTCCCATAATTCTTCGACCGTTATATCTTTATCTAGTAATTCAGCCTCATTTTTTGTCAGTTTTGGACATTCAATTTTGTGGAGGTAATGTACCACCTCTGATATTACCTCTGATGATACAAGTCTCAGTGACGCTACTACAGCACGCGCTACCGTGTGGACGACCTCAGCAAGGCGCCCGTCCGTTCAGCCCCTCTGTGTTGCCCCGTCCAACCGCGTGCTACCGCTCCAACCGTGCTGCCTTCCGTCACAGTGGTGGAGTGCTGGTGTGGCGCCGGGTAGAGTCGGAGAGGTGCCTTCAGCCGCTGCCCTGCCAGAGGGTGATCCCGCCACCACAAGGCCAAGCTAGCAAAGGTAAGGAGTTGGGGATAGAAGCGGAGGTTTGATTATCGCTGTGGAAGTCACAAGTGCCATTTTCTTCCGTAATGTTGTATCGAGACCTATGCTCTGATCTGGAGTCATTCGTCATGCTCGGCCGTATATGTTCACCTGGGTGTACCGTTTTACAGACATTGATCAGTCGCATTCCTGATGTTCCCTCTACTCTGTCCTGCCTGTCGGATCGCTATATCAGCGCTGTAACCCGACCGAGGCGCCCTCTGGTCACAGCTGACCTGTTCATTCCGCCGCTAGATGGCAGCACCATCGAGCACATGGTAGGCACCGGCTCACAGCTCGGTCCAGCGACGCTGCAGGCGTCCTCCAGTGTAGGCCGGAGTCACGGCCCTCCGCCCAGCGCCGCCGAGTCGGTGGATTCTCCGTGACTCCGACTCCGACTCTGGACAGCCTCCTTCGCCCTCGCCGTCCAAGGTACGGGGTTCGTGCGACCTCTTGAAACCGTTTTCCGATTGCTCGGAATCCGTTTGAGCTGGATAGCTGAAATTTGGCCTACCTAACCTTTGGTTCCAGTCAGATGTTTGGTCATTTGTCAGGCTGTCTGACGTCATTGACGTCTGGCTCTCCATCAGAAAACCACTAAAAGAAAGTAGGGAGCTCACGATTATTCACTATTTGCGTTATATTTGTCGTTCATATGAATCACTTTATGTGTGGTTGGCCGCCTGCCCTCATTTGAATTCAACCTGGAAGCATGTTAAAGCATGCTTCCAGGCACCTTTATCTCATGCGGGCTGCTTGCTCCCTTGGAGCGGCACTGCTGCCCCCGAGGGAGCGCACCTGTGGCCGGGTGTAGCGGGTACTTAGGGGGGGGGGGGGGTGGGGGGGGGGGCTGGTCGGCCCGACCTTGGGGATAGGCTCAGTCCCGGTGACTCTGGGTGCCTGCTCAGACCAATGTCTCCCCCTTGTTCCTATCGTCCTTCCGGCTCTGAAATGGCCTTGTCAGACCGGAAGGGGCTAACCCAACGAAACAAAAACAAATGTTGTGGCCACTTAACTGTGATTTGCCCGTAATTGAATCAGCAAAATTCATGCTTAAAATCTTCCTTTGTATTCAGCTGACTCATCGTTCAGTGGCTCATCGACCAGTTCTCTTGACATATCGTCAGCCAATCGGTTACTGTGAAAGTAACATGCAATTACCAAATCTGATATATGCACGGACATGTTTGGGTGGGGCAAGCATCCATCAGATCCAATGCCTGACCTTCACAAAACACATAGAAAGTAAGTTTCTACATGACTGATAGTCTGATAGTGACTATTCATGACATACGAGGGTAACTAAACATGACATCAGTGCAATACAGTCACTCACCAAATCTTGCCCGTCAATTTGGCCACAAAAATGTCGACAAAAAAGGAACCAGCTCGGTCTCAAAACTGCGCCACGCCGCGTGTGCCGATCAGCTGTCGCCCTGCTGATCCAGCTGACCTAGTGGTGGCGGCCTTTTTGTGACACATCAGCACGCAACAACAATTACAAACAAGCAAACTTAAATCGCATTTGCATCCAATTCGAAAAACCCGTAGAGCAATTGGCTAGAGCAAATAGTTGGTCGAAGGTGATACAAAAACGGTAAGGAAATTGCAGTCCTTTCCGCATGCGATAGGATGACCGATAAACGATGAACGATAATTATGGCTGTTAAGTAAACCAGTTATCGTTATCGTATATCGCTAAATTTTCAAAATTATCGCTCATCCACTTACGCAAGTTACAAAAATTATGAACGATCAACGACAAAATGTAAAACGGGACGGTGAAAAAATGGAAGACGATCGACCGCGCGACAGTATGTGTGCGCAACCTGTTGCCATCTGCAAACTGTATAGATCTGCAAATAAATTGTAAGTACAATTATTTAAGCTGTATTTCTTATCGCTTTTGTTATCACTGTTAAAGACAATCATCGTTATCGTTGTATCATTTATCGTTTCGTTATCGCTGTTAAAAAAAAACAATTATCGTTATCGTTTCATCGTTTATCGTTTCGTTAACGCTAACCCGGTTTACATAGCATATTTGACGAGGCTCTAGCTCGTTAATTTGGCGATAATTTCGATGCAGTGGTCTACAGATATTTAAAGGGGATCATTTTATAAATTGTTAAGCACCATTGGCATCTTTTGCAACATCACGGACGGAGATATAAGCTTGCAACAAAGTCAATGTAAACCGGGTTGCTGTTAAAAAAACACACAATCATCGTTATCGTTTTATCGCTATTAATTTTAATTTTTTGAAAAAGAAAAAAATTATCGTTTATCGTTTATCGTTATCGCAAACCTTTCTTATCGTTTTATCGCAGATCCGAAAATTGTTTGTTTGTTTTTGTTGGGTTAGGCCCTTTCGGTCGACAAGACCATTGCAGAGCCGGAAGGATGATAGGAATTAGGGGGAGACATTGGTCTGGGCATGCACCCTAGTGAGTCGCCGGTGCTGAGCCCGTCCAGAGGACAGGCCACCCAGCCCCAAGGCACTCACTGCACCCGGCTACGGGGTGCGCTCCCTCAGGAGCAGCGGTGCCGCTCCAAGGGAGCAGCCCGCATGAGATAAAGTTGCCTGTCCAGCCCGGAGAGGGGTTGCGGCTTGGAGGAGAAGGATTTCAGTATCCTGAGGATAGAAGCACGGATAGGTGTCCGAAAATTAGCTGTCCTGGAAAGCACTGGGAAATTGGGATAAGACCAAAAAGAGATTCAGCTCTAACGCATAAATGAGGTAAGGCGTACTTCTGTTTCGTAGACTTCTCCATAGATGGCGCAGGTGACGAGCGCCTGAAGTTAGGCTGTCCCGCAATAACCGAACTTGTATCGCCGTCAATAGATGGCGGTAGTTGTCCACACCCGACGCAATACTGTGTGCAGGGTTTCAGTAACAACAAATATGCATGTTAACTACAGGCGACGGAACGGGAGGGGCACCATGCCCACCCCTCCCCCTTGATTTGGGAATTTTAACATTAGCCCATTATGGCCCACAACATAAACATTATGGGCGTTGCATGGAAAGAATGGGACCAAAAGTCGGCAGTGCCCCCCCCCCCCCTCAATGAAGGTGTTCCGCCGCTATTGATGTTAACGGCACGTTTACCGTAGTTTTTTCAATGCTCTAGTTAGTAGTTACCGTCCTTTACTATTAGAAATGGCTAAATTATCGCCAGTTTAGGTGTTTTACCGGCCGTTAACGTAAAGAGGAAGAGTCAATGAACACTCCTCCCCCCCCCCCCCACCGTTCAGATGTCCACCAATGAATTTGGTCCCATGCATTAGGCTGGGTGTCAAGGTCACCTGAAGGTCAGGTCATTGACCTTTGATGACCTCGGTTCACTTTTTCGAGTTTTACATGTTTCTAGGCCAGTTTTTTAAGCTGAATTCGAATTTAACAACCATATGAACGTTAACGAAGTAGTTTTGGTGACTTCGTAACATGTTACGAAGCTGTCAGAGGCGGTTGACACCTACTACGAATACCCGGTAGGACCCCTACTGGTTGACCCGACCTGACCTGACCCGACCTGGCCTAAATGCATGAAGACATCATCTGTGATAAAAACTAACATGAGATTCGTGATCAGCACCCCGAAAAACCCCATAGCAGCCACACTTTACGACATTCTAACAGGTCCCGATTTTCCAGACTTTTGGGTCATTGACCTGACCTGGAAGGTCAACTAATGGCCTAGGACCTTAAAATTGGATATCTTTGGCTTCCTCTCGTCACGGGCAACAAGCTCGTTTTTTCCGCGAAGCTCTAGCTCGATCAGGGGCGAAACGGCAGGGGGGGTCCAACGGACCCCCCCCCCCCCCTTTATACGTTCGCGGCTGGAAAAACACTAATACTAGGGGTTAACCCGCGCCCCGTAGGGCTACCGGCGGACCCTACCACCCGTAGGGGGGGGGGTGTTTCGGCCCCCCTGAGACCTCGGAAATTTACCGGCCGATTTTCAAAATTCAAGCGGCGTTTGATAGCCCCACCGGAGAACTACCTTGTGACCAAATTTCATTGACCTAGGTCAAACCGATGACGTCACAGGTCAGGTCAAATGTCAGATTTTCACCGTTCACAGGCATTTCAAGAAATGTGTTGTGAAATCGAGTAAATTGGTAAGTTATTGAAAACCATCGATGGTACTTTGTTCGTCAAACACATAATTCGCTATCTGAGGTCACTGATACCAGGTCAGGTCACAGAGGTCAGGTCACTAGGGGGTCACAATATGAAAGTGTCGTGTGATACATGTTTTATGGTCCATTTTACATGACAAATGCGATTATGTGGATCAGGCAGCCTTTGGGGTCAGTTTAGATTATGTTCCGGTGAAGGTCAGATCAAGGTCAGGTCAAATTAGGTCAAATTTCAAAGTTGATATTTTTGCATAAGGGTATCCATTCGATGCAGCTCGTCACGGGGAGTCCAATGGTGGTCTTTGTTTTGCCCTACGTGGTCTAGATTTGCCAAAAATTGAGTTTGAAAATTTGACGTCTTTTTTGAAGTTTTTTTTTTCGCTATAACTTGGCCAAAAAAGGAGATATCGATCTGAAATTTGGTATGTAGATAGAAGACGGTAGGTACTATCACATATATTCCGCTTTTTGGAACTCAAATTTTCTTTGGATTTTTTGGCTAATATGTCAAAAAATTGCATTTTTGATTTTTGGGGGTCAAAACTCAAAAATTTCAAAAATCCGAGATAATAGTTTTGTAGCCCTGTCAATTCTACAATTTTTATGTCTCGATCATTTTTCTGTGCCTTCAAAGCTGTAGGCCTGACAGCTCTTCTCGCGAAGGTCTTTTGGGTCGAAAATGGCAGAACATGACGTCATTCTGACGTCATTTGTGGCCAACCTATCATAGCCTCTGAAAATTTTTGGTCACAATGTGTAAAATAGATGCCCGGAGGGGTCCTGAAAGTTTGGTGGTGATATCTCCAGCCGTTTAGAAGATATCGACGGAAAAGGACAGGGGGGGGCCGAAACGCCCCCCCCCCCTACGGGGCGCGGGTTAAGAGACAAGTATTGAGACGGACACAACATATTCGGGTGGACACGTTTCGTTGAGAGAATTCTTCAACCCCCCTTTAGAAATGGAAGCAATACAAGCACACACAAGAATAAAATATAATTTATTCTTGTGCGTGTTTGTATTTTTTTCATTTCTGAAGGGGTGTTGAAGAACAGCACCATCGAGCACATCGTAGGCACCGGGTCACAGCTCGGTCCAGCGACGCTGCAGGCGTCCTCCAGTGTAGACCGGAGTCACGGCCCCCCGCCCAGCGCCGCGGAGTCGGTGGATTCTCCGTGACTCCGACTCCGACTCTGGACAGCCTCCTTAGCCCTCGCCGTCCAAGGTACGGGCTTCGTGCCACCTCTTGAAACCGTTTTCCGATTGCTCGGAATCCGTTTGAGCTGGATAGCTGAAATTTGACCTACCCGACCTTTGATTCCAGTCAGATGTTTGGTCATGTGTCAGGTTGTCTGACGTCATTGACATCTGACTCTCCACCAGAAAACCACTAAAAGAAAGTAGGGAGCTCACGATTATTCACTATTTGAGTTATATTTATCGTTCATATGAATCACTATATGTCTGGTTGGCCGCCTGCCCTCATTCAACCTGGAAGCATGTTAAAGCATGCTTCCAGGCACCTTTATCTCATGCGGGCTGCTTGCTCCCTTGGAGCGGCACCGCTGCCCCCGAGGGAGCGCACCTGTGGCCGGGTGCAAGGCGCCGGGTGTAGTGAGTACTTGGGGGGGGAAGGGGGGCTGGTCGGCCTGACCTTGGGGATAGGCTCAGTCCCGGTGACTCTCTAGGGTGCCTGCCCAGACCAATGTCTCCCCCTTGTTCCTATCATCCTTCCGGCTCTAGAATGGTCTTGTCAGAACGGAAGGGGCTAACCCAACGAAACGAAAACAAATATGCATGTTAACTATAGGCGGCGGAACGGGGAGGGCACCGTGCCCACCCCCTCCCCCTTGATTTGGGAATTTTAACATTAGCCCTATGGGCGTTGCATGGAAAGAATGGGACCAAAAGTCGGAAGTGCCCTCCCCCCCCCCTCCTTAATTGAAGGTGTTCGGCCGTTATTGATGTTAACGGCATATTTACCGTAGTTTTTTTTTTTTCAATGCTGTAGTTACCGTCCTGTACTTTTAGAAATGGCTAAATTATCGCCAGTTAAGGTGTTTTACCGGCCGTTAACGTAAAGAGGAAGAGTCAATGAAATTGAACACTCCCCCCCCCCCCACCGTTCAGATTTTGATAGAGCTAGAGGTTCCTGGAAATTACTAGCGTCCCCTCTCTGACTAAATAGTACCCGATTGTACGAGTATGGTGACGTTTGGAAGGTCCTAGTTCATTGGTTGGGCATTCCGGGGCTAGGCTGGCGACCCAAATGTCGGGAACATTGTAACTGCTAAAACTTTCTAGGGATGTTGTGCTGCCTTTTGTTTTTGAAGTCCTCATTTCGATATTGGCATTTGCTATAATCACAGATGAGCTATTCATGCACATAGCTTAGGTCGCGACTTTGGCGGATCCTAGGGGAGGGGGGGGGGCAATTGGACCATGACCCATATCACTCACGATATCACTTTTTGAGTGTGCCTATTGAATTATATGAATAAAATGACCCATAAAACATGTGGCGCACATGCGCTTTTCTATATTTAGTTCTTAGTAACCTGACCTGATCTTGACCTTGACCTTTGCATGATATTGTTTGCAACGAATATTATCTTGGTAGCTTAAGAACACGTTTTGGGCAATCAGTCTCAGTTCATTCTTCGGCAACTACGGTGCAAGGCCGATACTGTAGAAACTTGCATTTTGTACCCTTGACCTGACCTCTGAAATACTTAAGCAAAAAAAGTTGGCTCTTAAGATCCATCTTGTTGAGAGCTTTCGATTGCCGTTTTCCCCGTCTTTCTACGACCATCGGATCACAAGTCAGATAGGGGGCAGAACCTGCCCCCCCCCCCCCCCCCCAAGCAGGGCGCGTATGGCTGAATAGCCCAGCGGGGCGCGGGTTAAAACAGCTAATGACAAAATCCCTAGCGTCAAAATATCTAGTGAAGCTAAATATTTAGTAGATGAAAGTAGCTAGTACCTACAAAGTGCGAGCAGTTACAGTGGCGTATCCAGGGGGGAGGCCAAGAGGCCATGGCCTCCCCCTTTGGGATCACGCATGCAAGTGAACCCTTTGGATCACTTGAGTGCAGTGACGTACCCAAGGGGGGGGGGGGCCTGAGGTCCAAGGATGACTCAGGGGGACCAGCGTGACGAAGGCGTTCTGGGTCTCCTTGCCTTAATTCCAGTACTAGACAGAACGTCTTTTACTCGGAAGAAAAACTGATATCAAAGAGCAGTGGCGTATCCAGGATCTTGAAAAGGGGGAGGCCAAACCTGCTCAAGGGGCCCCACCCTTACCTTAGGGGCCCCAGTGGTAGCATACTTAAACCACGCACAGGTGCGGTTTTTTGCCACTTTTGCTATGTGAGGGAGCCCTTTTAGGCACACTTGGCAATCTAAAAACTCTGAAGGCTCATTTTGGCCTCTGAAAGCCTCTCTTCGGCGACAGAGTGAACGACTCTGGCCTCAGCCGGCCCTATAATGGCCTCAGGAGACCCATGCTGACCTCGCAGGGCCCCACGCTGGCTCTTTGGAGCCTTTGAGTCAGTCTGATGGCCCTATGCCGCTCTCGAACCCACGCCGGTCTCTAGAAGCCCATGCTGCCCTCTGAGGGTTCCGCGCCGGCTTCTAAGGGCCACTCATACCTCAAGGGGCTCAAACATGCATAAGATATGAAGTATGGCTGCCGAGGCCCTCAAAGTGGCCTCTAATGGCCCGACGCCAGCCTATGAAGACCCCGTGCTGGCTTCTGAGGGCCCAGCACCAGCGCACACTGGGCCGATCGCCAGGTCTAGCACGACATGGGTAAAAAATCGAACTTTGTGGATGTGCCAGCCCATACCAATTTGCTCAAAAATGACCATACTACATTGCTGTGGTCTTTGTTTTCCAACACAATTGCTATTTCATGGCGAAAACTCAGCTTAAACACGAACTTCGGAATCGTTTGGACCGAACTCGTCCCCGCACTCTTCGACAACGTATCTTTGATCCACGAAAACAATCACAATTTGAGGAGGAATTCCACATTTATATATATCAAACGATAGCTCCGGGTGTGCAGAACACACATAACCACATGAAAATGGCGAACTCTTACTTAATAATGATGTATTGGCACCGCAAAGATTTAAAGACGAAAATATAATTTCACGTAATTGATGTCACACACAAATAGACTTTTAAAAAAAGTACCGCAGAGTACCGCTTCGAAAATTTCGCTACATGTCAATGATTCATTGCACTACAAGATCCAACAGTCATTTTTTGCGACTTTTTGCGACTTTGGATGTAGCAGCCAAACATCAACCCGCGCCGGACCGGTGCTCGGCATCAAACGCGCCGGGCCGGGAGGTGTTGATTGAACACTCCCATTCTAACTCGGCTCTTGGGCCACATAGCGACACGTATTAAGTGGCATTCGTAAGAGCGCCAGAAATTCCAGAAGGAGTAATTAGTCATTTCTAGGTCAGGTCAAAGGTCACGTCACCAGAGGTCATCAAAGGTAAAATGTTGCATATATCAACATTTCTCTAAAACCGGCCCTTACCTCGGGGACCAATAGAGCTACATCGTCGCGGAAAAGTGCATTCAATTGCTCTTTTAGCGGTCTTTCTGAAATAAGCCCTCAGATTTGGCTTAACCCTCGCCCCTAGTGGTGTTTTTCCAGCCGCGAACGTATGGAAGGGGTCCGTTGGACCCCCCGCCGTTTCGCCCCTGATTGAGCTAGAGCTTCGCGGAAAAGACGAGCGTGTTGCCCGTGACAAGAGGAAGCTGATGATACCCAATTGTAAGGTCCTAGGTCATCGGTTGACCTTCCAGGTCAGGTCAATGACTCAAAAGTCGGGAAAATCGGGACCTGTTAGAACGTCGTAAAGGGTGGCTGCTATAGGCTTTTTGGGTGCTGATCACGAATATAATGTTATTTACGATCATAGATGATGTCTTCATACATTTAGGCCAGGTCGGGTCAGGTCAGGTCAGGTCAACCAGTAAGGGTTTTGCCGGGTATTTGCAGTAGGTGGCAACCGCCTCTGACAGCTTTGTAACATGTTACGAAGGCACCAAAGAGTAAATGTTCAAATGGTTGCTAGATTCGAATTCAGCTCCAAAAACTAGCCTAGAAACATGTAAAACTCGAAAAAGTGAACCAAGGTCATCAAGGGTCAATGACCTTACCTGACCTTCTGGTGACCTTGACATCCACCCTAATGCATGGGAGCAACATAATATCCCATGTTTGAACGCCTTAAACCAAGAAAAGACTGCAAACCCGCGGCTAATGCGAGCCGATATACGCTGAATCGCGACTCCGGCCAAACATGGTCTCGAAAGCAGGTCACAGGTCAAAGATCATTAAGGTCAGGGTCATGAAATTTTCAGGTTAGCTGTAAAAGTAGTTATCGCGAAGGTACTGAAAGTTTCGTTGCGATCGGCCGCTTTTTACGCGAATTACTCGCGAAAAACCAAGGGTTCCGTTCGAGGATTCAGGCCCTGTCGCGCTAGAATGGCATATCGGCCCACTGTGCAGCGTCTGAAGTCAGATGACAGCTGGCCCCACGCTTGCCTCACAGGGTTCACGCTGGTCACAGAGGGCCTCACACTGGCCTCAGAGGGCTCCACATTGTCTTCAGAGGGCCCCAAGCTGGTCTCAGTGGCCAGTGGGTCCCAAACTGACTACAGAAGGCCCCACGCCGCTGGGTTTAGAGGACCCCAAGCTGGACATAGACACTAGACAGCCCCATACTGAACATGAGGGTCCCACACTGGCCTTAGAAGGCCCCACACTGTCCTTAGAAAGCCCCTTAATGGACTTAGAGGGCCCCACGCTGGCCTTATAGGGCTCCACGGCTGGCCTTAGAGGGCTACACGCTGGCTCCTTAGGGGTCCAACTTCCACGCCAGCGTCAAAGGGTCCCACGCCCAAGTCTAAGCTTCTGTAGGACCGCCGAAGCGGCCTCTGAGGGCCCCCACGCTAGCCTCTGGGGCTCGGTCTCAGCCTCTGAGGGCCCTGAGACGGCCTATGAGGGCCCTACGCCGGCCTCTGACTTCTGAGGGCCATCAAACGGCAAATTTAAGGTAGTTTGAAGTAGTTGACTTTATTTAATGACTTAATGATGTAATGACTTTATTTAAGTCTGGACCAGTACTTCGGATAAGGCCCTGAAGGTCGTTTCTCTTGGGACACCCAAGCATGCACGTACCCAGGATTTCGTCCAGGAGGGGACAACCTGCTCTCGAAGGGGCCCCGGGTTACCTGGGGGGCCACTGTCAACCCAGGCAGGGACGTATCCAGAACATTTCGATGGGGGGGATTGGGCACGGTGGGTCCGGTCCCCCTTGCGGACGGGCCCCTCTGTCTGTCTGTCTGTCTCACTGTCTGCCTGCCTGTCTGTCTGTCTAAGCCCTGAAAAAAATGCGGAAAATTGGCAGATAAAAGTATCATTTTGCCTGAGAAATGTGCATAAAATGCACGGTTTTTTTATGAAGAAGCGAAGCGAGCGAGCCCCTCAGAGTCGCCGATGTTGGTCCCTCAGACGTGTCTGTGAAAGGCCGTCAAATGCGCTGGTGTGGAGTCCACACAGGCGCCGTTGTGGGGGTCTTAGGCTTAGAGATGCTGGTAGGGGCCGTCATAGGCATGTATGGGGCCCTGAAAGTTACTAGTGGCCCTTCATAGGCCGGCAAGGGAACCTCAGATGCCGGTAAGAGGCCCTCAGAGTCACCGGTAAATGGCCGTTAGATGCGCTGGTATAGGGCCCCCGGAGGCGCCGATGAGCGGGCCTTCAGAGCCGCCGATGTAGGCCGTTAAGGTTGTAATTGCACGACCACGTCATATTTATTCCATAGTTTTGTGTCACTTATTGGCATAGGAACCCTTTACAACATGGTTTCAAATGTGGTGCATGATGGGATCCACTCATATCATAGATCCATGTTCTTAATTTATCGTCAGATCATATGAAATCATAGATCCAAGATGTATTTTTCACACCGGATTCGGTGGGATCATATGTAGATCCCAACCTGTACTTTGCTTCGAGATCCACTGAGATCATAGATCCATCACTCGGATCCATGGACATGTCTGCCCTGAATCTACCTACCTGATTGGACTACCTGATACTAGTCTCAGTGACGCTACTACAGCACCCGCTACCGTGTGGACGACCTCAGCAAGGCGCCCGTCCGTTCAGCCCCTCTGTGTTGCCCCGTCCAACCGCGTGCTACCGCTCCAACCGTGCTGCCTTCCGTCACAGTGGTGGAGTGCTGGTGTGGCGCCGGGTAGAGTCGGAGAGGGGCCTTCAGCCGCTGCCCTGCCAGAGGGTGATCCCGCCACAAGGCCAAGCTAGCAAAGGTAAGAAGTTGGGGATAGAAGCGGAGGTTTGATTATCGCTGTGGAAGTCACAAGTGCCATTTTCTTCCGTAATGTTGTATCGAGACCTATTCTCTGATCTGGAGTCATTTGTCATGCTCGGCCGTATATATTCACCTGGGTGTACCGTTTTACAGTCATTGATCAATCGCATTCCTGATGTTCCCTCTACTCTGTCCTGCCTGTCGGATCGCTATATCAGCGCTGTAACCCGACCGAGGCGCCCTCTGGTCACAGCTTACCTGTTCATTCCGCCGCTAGATGGCAGCACCATCGAGCACATCGTAGGCACCGGCTCACAGTTCGGTCCAGCGACGCTGCAGGCGTCCTCCAGTGTAGACCGGAGTCACGGCCCTCCGCCCAGCGCCGCCGAGTCGGTGGATTCTCCGTGACTCCGACTCCGACTCTGGACAGCCTCCTTAGCCCTCGCCGTCCAAGGTACGGGGTTCGTGCCACCTCTTGAAACCGTTTTCCGATTGCTCGGAATACGTTTGTGCTGGATAGCTGAAAGTTAGCCTACCTGACCTGTGATTCCAGTCAGATGTTTGGTCATTTGTCAGGCTGTCTGACGTCATTGACGTCTGACTCTCCATCAGAAAACCACTAAAAGAAAGTAGGGAGCTCACGATTATACACTATTTGCGTTATATTTATCGTTCATATGAATCACTTTATGTGTGGTTGGCCGCCTGCCCTCATTTGAATTCAACCTGGAAGCATGTTAAAGCATGCTTCCAGGCACCTTTATCTCATGCGGGCTGCTTGCTCCCTTGGAGCGGCACCGCTGCCCCCGAGGGAGCGCACCTGTGGCCGGGTGTAGCGAGTACTTGGGGGGGGGGGGGGAGGGGGGCTTGAACTTCGGGATAGGCTCAGTCCCTGCGACTCTCTAGGGTGTCTGCCCAGACCAATGTCTCCCCCTTATTCCTATCATCCTTCCGGCTCTGAAATGGCCTTGTCAGACCGGAAGGGGCTAACCCATCGAAACAAAAACAAATGTTGTGGCCATTTAACTGTGATATGCCCGTAATTAATTCAGCAAAATTCATGCTTAAAATCTTCCTTTGTATTCAGCTGAGTCATCGTTCAGTGGCTCATCGACCAGCAGGGCCTCGGCTAACATGTTAACTGGTGGGCCAAATGGCCCACCAGTGACCCGAAATGGCCCACCAGCCTCAAAGATTTGGCCCACCAGTAATTTTCCGAAAAATCTAAGTTTTCACATTTCAAATTGAACTAGCAGATCTTATCGTACATTTTCAGGCTGTAAAGTACCCATCGGTGAAACATATTGTGAAAAAACTTCAACCTATTGTTTGCAATATCCTCTTGGGGTAAAAAGTGGAAGAGCAGACCAGTTCAGACGGTCGGGGATAAGCCATCTGTATCTGTAAGAATCTTGGATAAGCCTGCGAGCGATCTCACACGGCTCGCCGATAGACACGATATAAGCCAGAGTCAAACTAGAGGTAGTATCGGAGACTTCCAGCCGATTGAAGTCTGCAAGTATGCGTCTTCACGACCGGTATGATGCTTGCAGTCACACATCTGACCAGTCGGACGAATTTCGAACCGTTCACAGTCAGCGTTCCAAAAATTTCTCATTTGGGCTGAAGATGACACTCAAGAATAAGAATGGATAATTTTCCACTCTCACATTTCGGGTGGCTAGAATTTTCCACTCAGACACCCAAGACAAATCTGAAGTTTGGGACACTGTTTAGTGTTGTGTTCACCAGAAGTGTACATAACTGTTCTTTTTTAGAAAATATTAGGGTTGCGCAGTGCGCTTGGGCTTTTGAGTCAATTCTTTTCCATGCGACACCAATAGGCTTAATGATCATTTTCAGAGATGTTGGGGGTTGCTGCTACAACTCTCTTTTGGGGTTCCTGCTACAACCCACTTTATATAGGTACAGGTCTCGCGGGTTTTAGCGGTAGGTTTTGCACCTAGAGAATTTAGTGTACTTCAGGCTATATCTTCGTCGTCTTAAGCTTTTAAGTGTTGAAGATGCAATCGACTTGTTGGGTAACAAGCCGGCCATGATCGTGTAAAATGGCTTCATCGTAGATCGATTAGTTTCTGAGATATAACCGGAAATGTAAAAGTGCAAAACCTACCGCTTAATCTCGCGAGACCTGTACATACATGTTACAACATACCCCACCCGGCTCTGATACAACATGTACAGTCACCAGCACTTGCTACTAATCACCTCGTTTTTGTTCAGTAGTTTGAAGACCGATCAATTCTCAGACGCGCAAGATACGTCAAACGATCCGTTTGGTCCTCCGATTTTCGAATATCTAACTTGTTTTTGTATATTCGAAGCATTTTGGGATGGAGAGCCAAAAAACTTCTTTTCTGCCCTTAAGTGTGCCCCAAGAACTCGTAGAACCTAGCCCCGCCTCTGATCCACAGACCACTAGTGCCATCTCTTGTCAGCCGAACAAGCCGCAGAAGTAAATAATGTCACGTGACCTTTGCACACGCTACAATTACTACGCAGCTCTAGTGGGAGAAGCGGGGCGGAGGCGTGGAGGGGGACGCGATCGGTCGGCTGGGGTCAGGTCGCCGAGGTCAGGGCGGTGTTTCACGGGACGCTGCTACCACGCTACTATCAAATTGCGCGAGCTGACGTCACACTTGTGGTAGTGTTGGAGCAATGGGCCTGTTGATGTTTCCATGGAAACCAAATTTGACACGTGTAAAAGCAGCGTGCTGCTATCACCGGTGAAACAGGGCCCTGAGGTCATCCGCCGGAGGGTGTTTGAGCGGTTGGGCCGTGTGGGCTGGGGCCTGCGCAGTGGAGAGCGCCTGGACCTGTCTGGAAACAAGCCCTACAGCGCTGTGACAGTCGAGAATATTGTGAGGAAAGAGAGAGAGAGGGAGAGGGAGAGGGAGAGGGAGAGGGAGAGAGAGAGAAAGAGAGGAGAGAGAGGGAGAGAGAGGGAGAGAGAGAGAAAGAGAGAGAGATAGAGGGAGAGAGGGAGAGCGAGAGACAGAGAGCAAGAGAGAGAGAGCGAGCGAGAGAGAGAGAGCGAGAGTGAGAGCAAGAGAGAGATGGCGAGAGAGAGCGAGAGAGAGAGAGAGAGAGAGAGAGAGAGAGAGAGAGAGAAAGAGAGAGAGAGAGAGAGAGAGAGAGAGAGAGAGAGAGAGAGAGAGAGAGAGAGAGAGAGAGAGAGAGAGAGCTAAGAGAGACAGAAAAGGAAAACCAGAGAGGGTAAAATGAGATAGAGGGCAATGGGTAAATCAGTGAGAGGGAGCGAGAGAGGAAATATTTAGTTTTGTCAGCTTGTTTCACATGTAAAACGTAAATTTGCTTTTCATCATTACAGCTTCGGATTGGAAATTAAATCTTAGCATCCTTATGATAAACCCACGTTGACGGGATGCAGTAGCGGCGGAACACCTTCAAGTGGGGGGGGGGGGCACTGCCGACTTTGGGTCCTATTATTTTCATGCAACGCTCATAGGGCTATAGTTGAAATGCAAAAATCAAAGGGGGCACGGGGTGCCCTTCCCGTTCCGCCGCCTATGACGGGATGGGGACGCTTTTATGGTCGTCGTTGGGAGCTCGGCACTAATGGGGTCTGGGGATGATGTTGAAGGTTTCGCAAATGTTTCATAAAAGAGATGCTATTTTTTGCACAACCTATTAAACATTTTTTACGTTTGCTATGAAAATGTTAGGGCCAGTTCATTCAAGTTCGGGTCCACGACTCCACAGCTTACAACAGGAGCTAGATAGCATAACAATTAACCCGCGCCGTGTTGGTGGCATGAACTTTCCGTCGAGTGCTGGGGGGCGTTTCACGCCCCTCCGTCTAACTCGGCTCCTGGGCTACGTAGCGACACGCGGTAAGCGGCAATCGAAAGAACGTCAAAAATAAGGAGGAAAACACTCGGTCATTTTAAGGTCAGGGCAAAGGTCAGGTCACCAGGATTCATCAAAGGTCAAAGTTTGTTGATTTCAACGATATTGAACACCCGACGGCTAACTTGGGAACCAATAGAGCTACAGCGCCGCGGAAAAGCGCATTCGATAGCTCTCTTAACGCTGTTTCGCCGACATGTCCTCAAATTTGACCTCAGATCAACGGTATAGCCCCCAGAGGGCACCGCTCTGATTGATCTCAAATTTGACCTCGGATCAACGGTGTTTTCACCGCTCTAGCACGTCTCTGTCAAAAGTAAAAAAATGCTTAAGACCTTTTATGTCCTAAAATGACCTCAGGGGCACACACAGGGGGCACAGGTGCGATTTTCCGATTCAGTGTGTCATGTTTACCTATGGACCGATGTTAGATTGGGTGTAGAACGAAATTCGTCCAAAAGAGGCGCATTTCAATTTTCTCCCATTGACTTATACCTAATGGAGCAGTCGCAAAATTGACGTGACCTTAGGTCACAGACATACAAAATCTGAGGTATCCATTTTATACACACTATTACCCTAAGCAATTACTGAGAGTTTTAAAGTCCGCTCAGTCGGTGTAGCTACAGCGAGCTTTCGATTTTTTTTCTGAGGTAAGGTCACTTGACGTTACGGTGACCTGAGGCCATTCTTATAAAGAAAAAGGACGGAGGGACGGAAGGAAAAAAAGAACTCAATGAATTAAACGATTCCGTCCTTTTTGGTTATCATAAAGGTTCCGTCCCTCTACCCCTCCCCCTTCGTTGTTTTGCTAGGATGCGTTTTTCGTCTAAATGATCAAGAGCTTTAGTAAATGAAACAGGAATTATTTCCTGCAATATTTTCTTATAAATTTCGTCACAAAGAATGCAATAAGACTAAGAAAATACTGTGTGATCGCTATATGGGTATAATAAAATGAGAACCTGCAATTATTTGGGATCACATTTGAATTTTTATGGGACCGGGGACTGTTGTCTGCTACGATACATAGCCTTGGCCAGAGGCCTTGGCTACGATCAAGGATAATATAGATAGGCGAAGTATGTAATATGTTGTAGTCTTTCCTGCTAGGCTGAAACCCACCAAAGATTGTTTTTGCGTATAAATGTGGTAATGCTCAGTGACTCAGTCTTACTCAGTGATAGGATGTCTAATAAGCGGTAAGGGAACAACGCAGACACCCTGAGTTAGCGTGGCGGCTCGGGACAAGCGGTAGAGATAAAAGAGGAGGGGATACTGATAAGGCATCTTTCGCTCAAGGGGACGACGCGGCGCGCGGCGAACGCTCGCGGCGGCTCGGGATGAAAGGGAGGGAGAGAGGGAAGGAGTAGGTAGAGAGAGAGAGACGGGGGGCGCAGGTGTTGTTTTGACGAACTGACGCTAAAGAGGGGGGAGGGGGAGCGGGGGAAGAAATGGCCTGTGGATCTTCTCTGTGTGGGGACAGCGAGGACAGTCCAGCGAGAGCGCTTGAGCGTGGTGGAGTGTATACGAATTTCTCTGCGTGCAAACAAGAACTTTAAGTGCTAACGAGAAGTTGTAGTGCCACGTGACTCAGACCTCCAACCGTGATACCAGTCGAGGCGCCAGAGGACACAGGACACAGGCCAGGTGAGGGTGGAGCTACTGGGAGGCAGTTGCAAACAGTAAACACCTACCACTTACTGGATATTGCATCTCAAGGTGTCCAATCCTACCTGTTAATGTGTATGCCCGATAAACAACGATAGCTGCAGAACGATAAGGTGGCGGTCTATAGGTACTTGGTCTGCATGTGAAATTGACTAATTTTCGTGTGAAATAACTCCCGACCAATGTCATACAGTTCACATATCGATTAGCACGCAGCCTGAAACACATTTCGCACAAGTTGCTCTCGCAACTAGCTAAATATCGTATCAATGCCGTAAAAAAGCGCTGCTGAAGAGCAGCGCTATTTCTGATGCGTTATTTTTCACGAACAACGCAAAGTCTTACGTCACCAGAGGCGTCTTTGTCTCTTTATGATACGGAAACGCGTCCTTTTGGGTGGGGGTAGCGTCAATCTGGCTTCGTTCTTTTAACGGGTTCCGTCTTTCGTCTTCGTCCTTTTATGATAACCAAATTCCGTCTAATCTCAGAAATGACGGAGCGTCCCTCCGTTCTTTTCTTTATAAGAATGGCCACTGACCGTCGCCGTTTTTTTTTTTAAGATATTCGCGATAAACCTGAGGGGGAAGGGTGTAAAACGCCCCCCCCCCCCCCCAGCACGGCGTGGGTGGTCGACATAGCGACTCGGACTGAACAAATGCCTTTAACGTTTCAACGGTTGAATAAGGTGAGAGGATTGAGGTAGGCTTGTGTCGGATTTTCTTCTGCTTGTCGGTAGTTTAGGTTGAAGTTAATTTCGCGAGCTGTCCATAATCATTTAACAGGGAAAATTCAGCTGCACATCGTTCGGGTCAAAGTAATACCAAACATTCTCAAATTTTGTAGTAAAGAGTCAGTAGTCTACGAATATATATATATATATATATATATATATATATATATATATATATATATATATATATATATATATATATATATATATATATATATATATATATATATATATATATATAAAACAATTAGAAAAAGAATAAGCGGACCGGTTTCGTCTATCAAAGACTTCTACAGCGCTTTTTCAAAAACGTATCAGAAAAAAAAACTAGCACAGTGACAATCGTTTGAAATAAAATTGGATTCAGTAAGAACTAAGAACTTTATTGTCCGAAAACCGCTGACAGTTGATAGCTCAATGACACTTAATGCCGTGCATAAGGAGGCGTGAAAACACTCTCCTCATCTCGTTCTATTACGAGAGGACCATGTCATAGCGTGAGAAAGGTGTTCTCAAAATAAATGACACTGTATCAGTGAATAAATGATCCGCGCCCCTTGGGCTATTGGCGGACCCTACCACCTGTATGTATGTATGTATGTATTACATTTGCAGGGCAGTCCACAATCAGTCGTGGCTATTATTGCCCCAAGTCATAAGATAATCGGTAAAATCATACAGGTTGCAGTCATCTCATTCATCGACACCATACAATAAAGCAGTAAAAACAATCGCACAGCTCACAGCCCGTACCACATCCCACGACCCATACGCACGGACGGTCTCACAAGGTCAAAACATGGGCTCTCACTGCTCGGACGAAACGCTGGTGATCACCTGATCGGGTGGTGCAGCCGTTTCGCCTTCCACCTGAGATCTCGGAAAGTTACCGACCGATTTTGAACATTCAAAGAGCGTTCGATAGCCCCACCAGGGAACTACCTTGCTACCAGGTTTTGTTGATCTAGTTGCAACCCATGACGTCACAAATCAGGTCAAAGGTCGCATTTTTCACCGATTTAGTCTAAGGAATGCGTTACAGTCAGTTAACACATCAAATAAAAGGCATGTAATCGAAAAACATCGATGGAGCGCTGGTTGTCTAATACATATGTTGCCTAAAGAGGTCATTGATGCCAGGTCAGTTCACAGAGGTCAGTTCACTAAGGGTTACAATATGAACCCAACTATGCTAGGGTCGTGTGATGCATGTTTTATGGCCAATTTTACATTTATAATTCAATGGTGTGGACTAGACGACCATTGGGGCCAGTTTAGATTACATTCTGGTGGAGGTCAGGTCAAGGTCAGGTCAAAGAAGGTCAAATTTGAAAGTTGATATTTTGCATAAAAGGGGTGCATTCGATGCAGCTCATCACAGGAAATCCAATGGTGGTCTTTGGCTTGCTCTGTGTGTTCTGTGACGACTAAAAATTGAATTTGAAAAAAAAATACGTAATAAATTTTGAGTAGTTTTTTTTTGGCCATAACTTTGCTAAAAATGGAGCTAACGAGTTTAAGTTTGGCATATCTAGAGCAGATAGTTCTATAACATATATTTCAGTTTTAATTTTGAAAATTGTTGGTATTTTCGGGGTATTTACTTCTATAGTTTTGATGGTCAAAATCAATTTTTGTTTGGAAATAAGAGTTAGCAGTTTGGTAGCGCTGTTTATTTACATCTTTTTGATTTCGAATATTTTTCGCTATCTTCAAAACTGTAAGCGTGACAGCTCTTCCCGCTAAACCTTTTATTGGGTCAAAAATGACAGAACATGACTGACATCCCTCTGACGTCATTTGTGACTAACCTTTCATAAGAGTTCTGGAAAAATTTGGTCACAAGGTGTAGAAATGATGCCCGGAGGGGTCTTGAAAGTTTGGTGGCGACATTTGCTATACTTTAGAAGATATCGACTGAAAAGGAGAGAGGGGGCCATTTCGCGCCGCCCTCCCCCCCCCCCCCCTCAACGGGGTCACAGAACTATTGGTTATATTACAACGTAGTGGAATTGCAAGTGGCAACATAAGCTTCCTGCCAGCGCCGGACCAGAGTTTAAACATGCAGGCTGAATTTTAACATTTAACTTTTGAATTTTTAAACCGTTGAGCTTTTTAGAAGTTGTATGAGCTGTTCAGCTCCTTTTGTGGTCCATCACAGCGGGCTTGTATGTCATTTGTCAACTAAAATCGAATTAAAAACTTTTTATTTGGTCTGGCTACCTCGCCAACTTCTTAACTGGATCGTTTAGTAGCTTTTGATTGGGCACTGCCCACGTTGTCTGTCTAGCTTTTCGTGTCATAGACACTGTCTATGACACGAGAAGAGGCTGCTGACATCGTTTGTCGCGGTTGGATAATACCAATCCACGTCCCAGTGGCTGCTCGATCGCACTTTCCCTGGCCCACCTCTCCCACCAGGCTAGACTTTGCCCGGCACAGCCGTCGCCTCAGTGCCTCGGGCGGTGACCCGTTCAAAGGGGCTCACAATTCGTATGGTGCCGTGACTCTCAAACCAATACAGAACAGTGAAACGCAAAGGCTCACTTTCCATATAAGGCGAACGGCTGATTCTGGCGCCGGGGCTTCATTCATGCTAAGGCGCCCAATCACAGCGCCGCATTTCAGTTAGTGTCGGGTGCAAAAGCTACTATGCTCCGCCCCTCCATCACGTGACCCTGCCCTCACGTGGCCTCAGTCACGTGGTGTTTCCACTTCTTGGCGCATGGCGGCGCTAGTCTCGCAGGGGCGGTGGTAGCTTGCTCCCCCGCCGTCCGGGGGTGATGGGTAGCAACTGCTGGTGACTGTACCTCGCCGCCATCTTGGAAAAAAATATCCTTGTGCTAAAAAACAGCGGACAGCTGGAGAAATCCATTTTCACTCACGCAACCTTAGAACCCACCCTCACCACCGCTACGGAGATCTTTCAAATTCGTGCACATCTAAATGCCCAAAACACACATTTTCTTGCAACTTATTTTTTTAGAATGACATTTAAAAAACATAAAATCGGCTCTCACCTCGAGACGCGTCCATCCAGCCACACGACAGAACAGGGAAAGATGGCGCCCGGAAAACCTCGTCGGCTGGTCGTGTCACGAGCGCCATCTGTTGGATAAGTTTGGCACAATTCGCCCTGATACAACTTGGACATGATACAACTCTCCCCGCTCTCCCCTACCAGTACAACGCCTTTTGGGGCGACTAACGGAGCGAGCGAGAGTGTGAGCCTTGCACGTGCGAAATTTCGACGGGATACCTCCAGCTGACTTGTGGACGGCATCTTACTAACCGGTCTCTAGCGATGTGCCAAATTTGAGCACAATTGGCTTAGCCGTTCTCGAGATCTGGAAGCGGCACCCTGCACGTGCGCACGTGCAAAATGGGTCCGAACTGACTTTTGCACGGCACCCTACTAACCGGTCCCTAACCATGTGCCAAATTTGAGCGCCATCGGTCCAGCCGTTCTCGAGATCTGGAATCGACCCCTGCACGTGCGCACGTGCAGCAGCACTCCAACTCTGGCACATGGATATGCATTGCCTAGTGGGTGCCTACCTACATGCCAACTTTCAGCGCAATCGACCAAGTAGTTACCGAGATATTGCAACAATTACAAAAGTGACTCCTCTTCGTTTTGCACGTAGCACGTGCATAAGGGGTCACCCACATGCATCGGGAATAGTCCAATACTTGGTAGAAGGAATGAAGCTACCCTACAAAAATTACCGCGTGTAAATCGATCAAGTGGTTGCTGAGATATAAGCGTCGCAGAATCGTGACCACGGCCGGCCGGCCGGCCGGCCGGCCGCTCATACTCAGAAATTTCCGTTAATCTAAGGAAAGATTACGCTCGCTTCGCTCGCTCCGTAATAAAGTTGCACTAGTGCTGTTCACAATTCCTCCCGATCCACCCGACAACGCCCGATCCCGTCCGACCGCTTCCGAATCTCCGACTAGTCGGCGAACGATCCACTCAGGGCTCGTTGATTTTTAACATCCGACCGGCCGTAAGTTATCGTCCAAAGTTTGATAATCTGCGTCAATATTTTGTGCATATTTGTGCGATTTTATGTGCACTGCCGGAGTATCACCACTGAGAGGGTTGTGGGTCCCTACTCTCTCCTCTCTCTCTCCTCTCTCTGAAGAGTCGGGGGGGGGGGTCGAGCCCCGTTTTTTTTTTTTTACTTTTTAATGCCATCCTGACGTTTTTTTTTGCAGAATAAAGTGGCCGAAATCTGGGGAGAAATCAAAAATTGGGGGGGGGGGGGGCTATGGCTACGAAAGTCAGTCCATGTCTCTGCCCAAGTGGCCCACCAGTCAAAAGTCCTTAGCCGAGGCCCTGTCGACCAGTTATCTTGACATCCTCAGCCAATCGGTTACTGTGAAAGTAACATGCAATTACCAAATCTGATATATGCACGGACATGTTTGAGTGGGGCAAGCATCCATCAGATCCAATGCCTGACCTTCACAAAACACGTAGAAAGTAAGTTTCTACATGACTGATAGTCTGATAGTGACATTTCATGACATATCAGGGTAACTAAACATGGCATCAGTGCAATACAGTCACTCACCAAATCTTGCCCGTCAATTTGGCCACAAAAATGTCGACAAAAAAGGACCCAGCTCGGTCTCTCAAAACTGCGCCACGCCGCGTGTGCCGATCAGCTGTCGCCCAGCTGATCCAGCTGACCTAGTGGTGGCGGCCTTAGTTCGTGACACATCAGCACGCAACAACAAATACAAACAAGCAAATTCAAATCGCATTTGCATCCATTTGAAAAATTCGTAGAGCAATTGGCTAGAGCAAATAGTTGGTTGAAGGTGATACAAAAACGGTAAGGAAATTGCAGTCCTTTCTGCATGCGATAGGATGACCGATAAACGATGAACGATAATGATGGCTGTTAAGTAAACCAGTTATCGTTATCGTATATCGCTAAATTTTCAAAATTATCGCTCATCCACTTACGCAAGTTACAAAAATTATGAACGATCAACGACCAAATGTAAAACGGGACGATGGAAAAATGGAAGACGATCGACCGCGCGACAGTATGTGTGCGCAACCTGTTGCCATCTGCAAAGTGTATAGATCTGCAAATAAATTTTAAGTACAATTATTTAAGCTGTATTTCTTATCACTTTTGTTATCGCTGTTAAAAACAATCATCGTTATCGTCGTATCGTTTATCGTTTCGTTATCGCTGTTAAAAAACAATTATCGTTATCATTTTATCGTTTGTCGTTTCGTTATCGCTGTTAAAAAAAAAACAATTATCGTTATCGTTTTATCGCTATCGCTGTTAGTGTTTTGAAAATTTTTGTCGTTTATCGTTTATCGTTATCGCAAACCTTTTTTATCGTTTTATCGTTATCGCAGTTCCGAAAATTAGCTATCGCGGAAAGCACTGGGAAATTGGGATAAGACCAAAGAGAGATTCAGCTCTAACGCACCAGTAAAACGTCTCTCGGGCGAAGAACGAGAGAGCGAGATCGTGAGCACTGCACGTGCGGAAGGGCGAGAGGGTATTTCCAACGGGCTTGCGCAAAGCACCCTTCTAACCGGTCGCTAGCGGTGTACCAAATTGGAACGCAATCGGCCCAGCCGTTCCTGAGATCTGGAAGCGGCATTCTGCACGTGCGCACGTGCGAACGGGGTCCAAACTGACTTTTGCACGGCACCCTACTAGCTGGTCCCCAACCGTGTACCAAATTTGAGCGCAATCGGCCCAGCCGTTCTCGAGATCTGGAAGCGCCCCCTGCACGTGCGCACGTGCAATAGCACCTTAACCGCAACACATGGGAATGCATTGCCTGGTGGGTGCCTACTGCCTACCTGTATGCCAAGTTTCAGCGAAATCGCCCCAGTAATTACTGAGTTATTAAAATGGGAACAAATTTGACACCTCTAATTGTTGTATGTTGCACGTGCACTGGGGGTGACCCACATGCATCGAGACTATCCTATTTTGGGTAGAAGGGATTCTGCTACCCTACAAAAATTACCGCAAGTCAATCGCCCAAGCGGCTGCTGAGATATGAGCCTCTCAAAATCACTACTTTTGCAAAACAGCTTGAACACCCTTGACTTTTCACGTGGCACGTGCCAGTTGCCACGACGGTCACTGAGATGCATCAAAAATAGTCAATTACGGGGTAGAAGGGATGGCGCTACCCAGCAAAAAAGACCGCAGGCCAATCGGTCCACCATTTGCTGAGATATAAGCCTCTCAAAAGCGTACAGGCCGGGAGGGGCCGGGCTGCTCATACTGAGATTTTTCCGGTATATTGAAAAGACTCGCTTCGCTCGCTGCGCTCGCTCGCTCGTAATAACTGAGGTAAGGCGTACTTCTGTTTCGTAGACGTCTCCATAGATGGCGCAGGTGACGAGCGCCTGAAGTTAGGCTGTCCCGCAGTAACCGAACTTGTATCGCCGTCAACAGATGGCGGTAGTTGTCCACACCCGACGCAATGCTGTGTGCAGGGGTTCAGCTCCAACAACAAATATGCATGTTAACTATAGGCGACGGAACGGGAGGGGCACCATGCCCACCCCTCCCCCTTGATTTGGGAATTTTAACATAAGCCCTATGGGCGTTGCATGGAAAGAATGGGACCAAAAATTGGCAGTGCCGCCCCCCCCCCCCTCCTTAATTGAAGGTGTTCCGCCGCTATTGATGTTAACGGCATATTAACCGTAGTTTTTTTCAATGCTCTAGTGGCCGTCCTTTACTGTTAGAGATGGCTAAATTATCGCCAGTTAAGGTGTTTTACCGGCCGTTAACGTAAAGAGGAAGAGTCAATGAACACTCCCCCCTACCCCCCCCCCCCCCACCCCCCACCGTTCAGATCTTGGTAGAGCTAGAGGCTCCTGGAAGTTACTAGCGTCCCCTCTCTGAGTAAATAGTACCCGATTGTATGGTGACGTTTGGAAGGTCCTAGCTCATTGGTTGGGCATTCCGGGGCTAGGCTGGCGACCCAAATGTCGGGAACATTGTAACTGCTAAAACTTTCTAGGGATGTTGTGCTGCCTTTTGTTTTTGAAGTCGTCATTTCGATACTGGCATTTGCTATAATCACAGATGAGCTATTCATTCACATAGCTTAGGTCGCGACACTGGCGGATCATAGGGGAGGGGGGGGGGGCTATTGGACCATGACCCATATCACTCACTATAGGGGCATTTCACGATAGATCGACCAAAGCCGTACACCCTCATATTTTATTTTTTGCTTAAAATTGGTCTAATGGGTTGTTAATTGTTATGGACGGGGAAGCCAGCTGTGCCAAGGATTTTTTTCTTCGAACACCGGTTTCCGAGATATAGCCTCAGGCAGTACCTGACCTGTGACGTCATCGGGTTGACCTAGGTCAATAAAATTTGGTTATAAGGTAGTTCCTTGGTGGGGCTATCGAACGCCGTTTGAATTTTGAAAATCGGCCGGTAAACTTCCCATGTGATGTTCTTGTCCGCTTCTGTCCGCGTATCTGCGGAGACTCAAACACGACGGTCCACACGCGACGTCTGTATTTTCACTACTGGTCAGCAAAACGTTTTGTTACGACAGCACAAAAGGGCGGGAACGCCATAGACAGTGCTGGGAGATCTTAGGGTAGGGTCCGCCGGCAGCCCTATGGGGCGCGGGTTAAGAGACGCGTAAACCCCTTGGATGTTTTACGTGATGTAATTATAAACGAATTTTATACATTGTCCTGAGCAATAAAAAGATCGTGTTTAACTAAAAGTGAAATAATTGATATGCTGTTTCTGACAAAAATTGCAACACATTAAATGTGAATAGTTGAGAAAACAATTAAAATGAAACATACGTTTCCGGAGCGGAGTGCACGAAGAGGCGGAATTCTCCGTGGCGGTGCAGGTCGCGGGCGGTGGCAAGTCCGCTCCTTGTGCGGGTTCCTGCTCCGGCTCCGACTCGGCAACGGGTTGTGACTGCGCCCGCGGTTGCAGCCGCCGTCGGGGAAGCCGTTGCTGCTGCAGCTGCGGCTGGCGCTCCGGCTCCGGCTCTGAATCTAGTTCCGGCTCCGGCTCCGGCTCCGGCTCCGGCTCCGGCTCTGGCTCCGGTTCTGGCTCCGGCTCCGGCTCTGAATCTAGTTCCGGCTCCTGCTCCTGCTCCGTCTCCGTCTCCGGCTCCGACTCTTGTCCCAGCTCCGGCTCCGGCTTCCGCCCCAGCTCCGGCCCCGGATCTGTCTCCGGCTCCGGCTCCTGCTCTGGCTCTAGTTCTGGCTTCCGTCCCTGCTCCAGCTCCGGCTCCGGTTCCTGCTCCAGCTCCGGCTCTGGCTCCGGCTCCGGCTGCAGCTCCGGCTCCGGCTCCGGCTGCAGCTTCGGCTCGTGCTCCGGCTGCAGCTTCGGCTCCGGCTGTGACTGCAGCGTCGGCTCCGGCTGCAGCTCCGGCTGTGGCTGCGGCTTCCGGTCCGGCTCCTGCTGCCGCTGCTGCCGCCGCCCCTCCCGGTCCCCGGCGGCTGGCAGAGGCGACGGCGGCATGGGCCGCTTGACGGCTTTTTTGGGGGGACTTAGGGCGGGTCCAGCCACCCTGGGGTCGGCGAGGCCCTGCTCAGCTCGCTTAGCTGAGCGGTATTTCCTCAGCCAGGCCTCGCCGGCCCGCGGATGGGACTGTCCGCCCCTGCCCTCCATCCCTGTCAATTAAAACGCTTCATTAGACATATGATGGTACCTAGGCATTTAAAGCGACATTGCGGGTAGGGGATTCGTACCTATGCTATCAAAAATAGATGTACGTACCGGGAGTTCCCCCCAAAATGCACGGATTTATAACTTCAATAAAAAGTCTTAAAATTATTATATCAAGGAAGTAACTCCAACAGATGAAAGCCAGTTTGGTGTTGTTTTTTTTGCGGCTAGTTTTCTTCGCTTTCAAAAGTGTAGCCATACGAAAAAAGACCTGCGAGCAATAAACTACATTTACAATTCAATTCGAAATATGTTGTGGAGGCCGGCAGGAAATTTAGAGAGCTTTAAAATCGTATGAAGCTCCATCAATAACTGTAATTATAGGATGTTGTGGACAATTTCAACACAGGGAAGCGTTGCACACCTGTCCAAGGCAAGATCTGATCAGTAATGAGTCCGGAGGACACTTGGAATGACGCGATATTTGATCAATTTTGGTTTGAAATTAAGGCGGGCGGGAGTGAGACAATGAACGCCCAGCGGTACCTATAATTACAGCAGTGCTATTTAGGCTCTGGACGGCGCTAAAGACGGAACTGGAAGGTGATGTCCGGCTGATGGATAGCCAGTACATGCAACAGGACGGAGGAACCGCTAAAACGGCCGCCGCAGCCCGTGACTGGCTGCGACACGCTTCGGGGAGCGGCTGCCGTCAGTAGACAGTTGTGAGCAGGAATAAAGTACGGAACAGAAAATAGTAGTTAGCACAGCTTTCAGTGGTATTCAGACAGGATTACGCATAGTTTTTATGTTCACGGTCCAGTCTGCCCCATGTCATAAGGAATTGAGTGCCTTTAAATGCGGTAAATGCCTTTAACCGGTAATAAAACGTACAACTTGAACACTTACAAATATCCTTTACATTCTAGCATATACGGTCACTGAATGTGCACGTCAAACATATCCAAATTGAATAACTTATTTAGCGAGCTTCAACAGATAGAAGCAGTCTATAAATCTGATCACGTAGCCCAGGCTACACAAATCGTTATCATTGGACACACATACCCAACAACCCGCACCGACAAACAGAACACCTTACCTTTCTGCCGCGGAAGTTCTTCGGGCACTGTGAAGCCCTTTACAGCGTCTAACATTATAAAGTAATGATGGTAAATGGGTATTAGCCAATCAGTTAGCCAGGGCGAGGCAGATGCTCCGCCCCTCCCCTTTACTACAGGTGAGTCCCGACAGGTGTCTGTCCCCAGGCGGCCAACTAGGGTCCAGATGCGGCACAGGCTCCACCCCCGCACGACATCCATCGGTCTATAACGGTGCTAATACGTGACACAACGGTACCCACGACCCGGCCAACATCTGATCCAGTGACGTACCCAAGGGGGGGGCCACGGGGGCCATGGCCCCCTCCTGAGCGCCGAAGGCGCTCAGGGGGCCCCTCAGGCCCCGGTATATTTTTTTCAAACACTGGATAAAACGTCTTTTACTAGGCAGAAAAAAATGATATCAAAGTTTCATTTATGTGCCCCTGGTTACCCGAGGGGCCCCTGATGACTCGATGGGCCCCTGCAGTCATCCGAGGGCCCCCGGTTTCCTGGGCCCCTGGTCGCCTAGGGGGCCCCTGGTAGCCGGGGCATGGTCGCATGGGGGCCCCTGATTGCCTGGGGTCCCTAGTCGCCTAGGGGGCCCTGGTAGCCGGGGGGCCTGGTCGCATGGGGCCCCTGATCGCCTGGGGCCCCTAGTCGCCAGGGGCCCCTGGTAGCTGGGGCCTGGTCGCATGGGGGCCCCTGGTTGCCTGGGACCCCTGGGGGCCCCTGGTCGCCTGGGCGGCCTGGGGCCCCCGGGTGACCTAAGGGCCCCTTCGGAAGCAGGTGGCCCCCTCCTGGGCGAAATCCTGGGTACGTGCCTGATCTGATCCGCGCCATGTGTCGCTGATTTGAAAGGTGCATGTGCCTGTTGTTTAAGTCTATAGGTGAAGTAACCGACATGACCAGGGCAACCGATTTCATAAAGCATGACACCGGTTGCGAAATAACTATACTGTATGGAAAATAACGGCCTTGCGTAACATTAGAAACTTTTTGCCTTGTCACTCAGCCAAGGTTCCTTGGCTTTCAACAATTTGTTACATGATGACGGATTATCATTGTTGACAATCCACTTACCTAATCATTGATAGCCGTTTTCATGACGGGTTCCTAGGATGTACCAACATTTTACAAATCAAGTTATGTGAGGGATGAAAATGCCCTTGTAGCAGCCGCGTGTGCGGTTGTAGCGTATTGCAGAATCACGGTACACATTCACGGCTATTTTGAAAAGGCTATGAATTGTTTTTACAGTGGAGGTAGACAGATGCTGCGCAGAATGCCACATTGTGATTCAAAACGCTGTCACTAAGTTGCTTTTACTGTTTTAGCATCTTGCATCTATAACGATCTTTTTAATATATTTGAAATAGAAATATGGCATAGAACTTGTCAGTTATCTTGCACGCAGTACTCAGCTGTTTCCGACAGTTTAACCCTCGCCCGCACATGCCATTTTCCCATCCTAAAACGCACATGGGGGGGTGCCACCCCCCCCCCCCCCCCCCCTGCGCCATTTCGTTCCTGTTGGAGATAGAGCTTCGCGGTAAAGACCAAAAAGATTCTTTGGGAAGAGACAAATCCAATTATACCCAGTTTTACCTTCTCAGGTCAGTCATTGACTTTCCAGGTCAGGTCAAACTAAAAAAATGTTGCTGTTTTGGCCGTTGGATATCAAGTGCGCTGCTTATCATATACCGATTACGATGCCGTTTTCTGGTGCCAAGGCAGCTAGAACCTCTTCGTCACACTACCCGACCAGGTTTTTGCTGCTGAGGTCATTTCAGGTCAAGTTAGGTCAAGGTCAATTATATGTGTTTGTATGTCTGTGTGTGTCTGTGAGTATACTGATGTGTGCACCGATTGTTTATGTGTCCATATTACATGAAATCATGATCTGAGAAGCTTTTACCAAAAATGCAGTTAAAAAACTTCACGAAAAGTAAATTCCGCTTGCCTAAAACGCAATTATTTTAGATGATCTAGGTTGACCTTGACCCTGACCTTGACATCTGCACATCGTCGAACAACATGTTCCATGATAGGTGGGAGGTAAGACTGGCAAAAAAGGCCGAAATCAAGGTGTCAAAAGCTCACAAGGCCCATAGCCAACGCAAGATGTTGAGAATTGGCCATTTGGGTCATGTCAGGACCTGAAAAACAAGGTGATATCGCCGAAACTAAAAACCACAGAAACTTGAAATTTTCAGCGGACATCAAGAAAGGATAGAGGAGCAGCTATACGAAAAATAAGCCCTCTAACTCTAAAAATGTTGAGTGCAGAGCAGAAAGACTACCTGGGGGTGGTGGCAACCCCCCCCCCATATGCGGGCGGGGGTTAATGTCTTTTACTTTACCGGCTGTATAAGTAAAGTCATAGATGCTACCCATACAGATAACGAAGTGGAAAGCAAGTCCCTCTGACATGGCGGACCAGACGGTAATCCTGGGAGCCGCCGCGCTGTCTGAATTCCAATTACGCCGACCGGCGGCTGGTGTGACCGGTCTGGCACAGCGGGGTGCCGACCCATCGGCCGGGCGTGGACCGACGCCGTCAACGCCTGGATGACGGAGCGCCGTCATGGTCAGCCCCAACCGGGGGGACGGCCGCAGAACTGATATCACCCCCGGTAGCGTGTCATTGTGTACGCCCGGCTCGCCGCCAGGTAACCCCGTCCCGACCACCCACGGTCCATCGTGAGAGGAGGGAGAGGATGGTCAGGGCGGTGACTTCAGGCCCCATCGTTCCCTGGCGGCAGACATCTATCAATTTCTCACCACCCACGGTCCATCGTGAGAGGAGGGAGAGGATGGTCAGGGCGGCGACTTCAGGCCTCATCGTTACCTGGCGGCAGACATCTATCAATCAATTTCTCATCAGGAATGGAATGTGGTTGCGTCCCACGGATTTGCCGTACTTGTATATATGAGGAAAACCCAGCATCGCCCTCCCGTCTGAGACTGGGTTTCCGGTGCAGGTTCGCACGGTACCGGAGGTAGGCTGTTCGCACGGTAGGCAGTCAGCTTGATTTAAAATTCAGTATTTAATGGACAGATTTTGCGCAAATGTTTCATTGTTTCAAATGCATTCACTCATGCAAAATTATTGTTTCAGCATTTTAGGGGAAGTTGGGGAACGCCGAATACTTTTTTCTGACGCCCGTAGCACGCAAGGTAGACAACATAAGCTATTCTTGTTGGCGTCATTCGAGAGGCCAGTCTTTTGGCTTTCAAACATACCAGGCGCATTTGATGAATTCGCATACCGTTAAGCGCACAAACTAAAAATATCAAAGAAGTGACTTTTTTGGCGTTGCCCCGGACTGCGGGGAAAGCCAAAAATGGGAGAAATGATCTACGGGGAATGCCGACATTGATGTTTTGCCACTTTATCTCAAACTTTATCCAGAATTTATCAAAGCTGACACGCGTTTTAAGAGCTTGAGGACGCTTGGTGCACACTGGAAGTTATAATTGTGTGATATAATAAGAAAATGCCAGGTAAATAATTCCTTATAGGTAACAGGCTGTTGTGTCGGTTGAAAGTGTAATTTGTGTGACTAAAAATTCGTGTTGCTATTCTACAGCAGGAAAGTCCACGTAGCGTGCTTTAACGTGCGTAATTGCTCGTTTTCGGCATTACCCCAGCCAGCCATACTTTCAATTGCAGGCTCATAACTTTTCAACGTGCTATTAATTTCAAATAGGCAGCACACTTATGCAAAGACATGCTGAAGATTACTTGACCGAATTGGCCAGACAAACGGTAGCATAATGAGTAAGAAATGCAGCTTCAAAGGCGCATGTAGTGCAAGGAACGCGTACCTTGAAAACGCTCTTGGCGCCCTCACAGCCGAAGTATTCCGAATGACGACTCCTAACAAACATGCGATAATTGTAGTCACTTAAGCTTCAGAGCATCACTGACAGGTGGCATCCATGTCTTACGGTTTTCGAAATATCTCGAATTTCGGCTTTGCCCTAACTCCGGCATTGCCCCAACTTCCCCTATACCACTGAATTTGTCGTACATATTTTAAATAAAGATATTGCAAAATGCTTATCAGCTCCCTTGGACATATACCTATACAGGGTGGGGGGCATCGGATATAAATGTCAACTGGATTTCAACAACCGGCGGCGTGGCACGCGGCAGTCAGCTGAGCCGCCCCCAAATTGTCACACGAACCAATTGGCCGGCTGCATGGACATGGGAGCGGATCAGCCGTTCAATGTGGCGATACGGGCTAATGTGGGAGGTCAGGCAATGCTGTGAAATATCATAGCTCATCATGCCTCTTGTTATTAGGCCCAAACGTAGACACAAGCGCAAACAATATGTTTGGTTCTTCCGTTCCCCATCCCACTCAGCCCTCTCCCCCCCCCCCCCCGAACCGTGGGACCGGTAGCGCTCACTGGCTGTTTGCAGGTGCCGGTGGCCGCACGCCGCCGCCGGCAGGGTCAGAGGGGTGCGGGATCGATGGGGGAGAGGTAACGGTGCGGCAGGGGAGGGGAGGGTCGTGGCCGGTCTGAGTGCAGGTATGCTTCCGTTAGGATTTTATTTGAGACGGAGATGTCACCATGAAAGGCATTCCGCCAATTGCACCGCAGATAAATATTTCCGTCAGAAAATTTGGATACAGTTCCTTTTGCCTTTGTGTAGTGTACTGTTGCTTTAGGGCATGGGTTTATACCTACTTTTTTACTAATATTATTTAATTGAATATTGTCCTTAAAAATGGCCAGCGGTGGGCCGGTTTATGCTGACGTCACCGCTGCGTCATTCAGTCGGCAACCAATGACGCGTCCGGTGGGCGGAGCCAAGCAGCCGGCTGGCGGGCCACGACTACCGAGAGCCGCTTTGCCGACTGAACGGGGCCGTATTTCCCGACATGGCTCTAATTGTTGTCGTACATAACCTTACGTACATTGATGAAAAATAATTACACCATGTCAAAACTGACATTTTGAACTCAATATAGCCACAAAGCCCTGCAGCTCTTACGCCACTGAGCCGGCTGTCAGAGCCAAACTACTTTGCCTACTTGTCTTTTATCTTACCATATCTACTTTGAATATTTTAAAAACAAAACGTCATTATCTTGATTCCCTTAGCAGATAAAGCTGTTAAGGTTGAACACGGTTTCGGCGTAGAAACGTATCATTCAGTGGCGGACAGGCCGGCTGAGCGGCGAACAGACTCCCCATGTCCTCGTGTTCGTATTATTGTATACGAACTGTTATTGTGTGTATCTTGAGCCTATGAAAAATTCGTGTTTGTAACAATACAGGCTATTGTTCCCGGCATGGCAGCATCCCCTTGTGATGTCTCGGCCGGGCGAGCCCTACGTTCTCGGGTTCCTTCCTCATGTATGTATACCATATACCCATCCTCTATGCTGTACTCTGGAAGGCAGGGAGAGGGAACCCCCAACAGGTGGGTTGAACAGGTGGGTTGAACCCCCAACAGGTGGGTTGAACGGGTCTGATGTTCATATATATATATATATATATATATATATATATATATATATATATATATATATATATATATATGCCAATGAGTCTGCACTTAATACTGGAGAGCACATCGCCAAGAACCAAAAAATTGGGTGAAAACAAATGGCTCGCTGTGATGTTATCCCTGACTGATTGCAATATAGTTAACAGCACGTGTAACTACATCAATTGTTGATGATATTTTGAAAACCACACGTGACAATCTTGATTCGTGTAGCAGAGAGATGTTTTAGTTTAACACGGTTTTGGCGAGAAAACTTACCGCTCGGTGTCAGCAGGAAAATTATGGTGAAAAGAAAAGGCTCGCTGTGGCTTTATACGTCACAGATTGCAATGTGGTTCACAGCACGTCAAGCTGCATCAATTTCCTATGATATTTTGAAAACAACACCTAATTATCTTGAATCGCTGAGAAGAAAGTGATGTTTAAGTTGAAAGGTTTTTCTTATGAAATTATCCTAAAAATAATAAAGTGTCCGGCCACTACAGAAAACCACCCGGCGGCAATAACTTCGTCGCGGGCAGCGCAAACAGGCGCGTAAACACCACTGGGGACACTGGGGACCGGTCCCCAGTAACTTTCGGGTTACTGGGGACCGTCCCCAGTAAAACCGACGACCTCTTCAATTTGTTTAGCCAAATATTGTCTCTAGATCGACGTGAATAGTGATATGCAGGCAACGGAAGCCATTTTAAGAATGTCTTTCGACCATACATTTTTATGTTCATAGTTAGACTTCGTTTGTTTGCCAACAAAACAAGTTCCCTCTAAGACACCTAAAATATGTACAAAGGAACCGAAGTTAACCCGCGCCGGGCCTGGGGGTTTTTGGCACACCTGTTCGTGCATCTTTTCCGCACATGTTGTGAAAATTCAGACCCAGGTCGCCTTAGGTCAGGTCACCAGGTCACGCCAAGTGACCTCACCTCAGAAAAAATAAGAATGCTCGTCATAGCTACACCGATTGATGGATTGCCTTGAAACGTTCAGCGATTTATAAGAGCAACAGTATCTATAAAATGTATATCTCGGAATTTTGATGTCGTTGACCTAAGGTCAGGTCAATTTTGCGGCCTGTCCATTATAAGTCAATGGGAGAAAATTGAAAAGCGTCTGTTTTGCACGAACGCCATTCTAGACACTCTCAAACATCGAGATGTAGGTAAAATTGACACACTGAACCGGAAAATGGCAACTGTGACCCCTTGTTATGTCCCCGAGGTCATCTCAGGTCACGAACAGAATCTAACAGTTTGTCGCTAATAACTTCTGATAGAGGCATGCTAGAGCGCTGAAAACGCCTTAGATGTGTTCGGCTCGACGTTGTGGATCGACTGATATGCAACATGACCTTTTTCGGTCAGGTCATGATCTTGACCTGAGGTCAAATTTTCAAGTTGACCTTTCAAGGTCAAATTATAATTCATTCGACGCGTCTCGACGAGAGGAACACGATGCTGGCAAAAGAAATGTCATGGCTGATTTGAGTCAAAAGTTATCGCCGAAAAAAACGCTTTCGTAAAAACGGCTATTTTTGGAGTTATTGCCCTTTGGAGGCTAAGCCGTTGACCTGAGGTCAAATCTGAGAACATTACTCAGAAAGGCCTGTAAAAGGGCTATCGAATGCGCTTTTCCGCGGCGCTGTAGCTCTATCGGTTCCCGAGATAGCCTTGGCAGTTTCCAAAATGTTGAAATAGTCAACATTTTACCTTTGGTGACCTCTGGTGACCTGACCTTTGACCTGACCCAAAAAATGACCGAAGTGTTTTCGTCCTTATTTCGGACGTTCTTTCGATTGCCGCTTACCGCGTGTCGCTACGTGGCCCAGGAGCCGAGTTAGAGGGGGGGGGGGGTGTTCAGACTCCCCCCGGCCCGGCGCGGATTCTCAGAGCACCGGCCCGGCGCGGGTTAACCGACAGATCGATTTATTTTTATCTTTTTTTTTTGATAGATTTTATGCTTAACAACTTTCCAACCACCCTACGTTCCTATATCGCCTCACATCTAAATATAATATTCGGTCTTTGCGGCCCTCCATTTGGTCCCCAGTAACTTCAGACTCGTGGTTACGCGCCTGAGCGCAAATCTGCATGACAGCCGGATTCCGCTCACTAACGCTTTTACTGTAGCGGCGCGGAGCGCCCAACGACTAATGCCGCCGTGCGGGTGGCAACTCACCAGCGCCGGGGCGAACACATACGGCTCGGGCGGCGCAGATCTGTATACCGGCCAGCCACTGCTCAGTGCTCACTAATGCTTTTACGCAAGCAGCGCGGCGCTGCAACCGATATTATATGTAACTTTTTATGCCTAAAAAGGAATGCTGCAAATGCTCCACTAGGCCATGCACTGGGTGCAGCTGTGTAAAGCATGGACGGCAATGCACCAGCTGCCGCTTTGGTGAGCGGTTTCCAAACAGAAAAGGAAGCAGCGGCACAGAAACGGATGACCTCGCCGACTTCATAGCTGACCTCAAGCGTCATGGCCGAGGCCGAGTGCTTCCTCACATACCAAAAAGTGCACGCATTGCTGTCGCCGACACGCTAGCACAGTGTATCACAACTGTGATAACTGATGGCTCACCTAGGGCTTGGAAGTCATTTCTCAGCTTCGCCTACGCAGTCATCAAAGCACCTAAGACGCGAAGAAACGAAGTACGCCATAAAACGCTTACAGCTGCAATTCGCGAGAACATCGCCAACTTCGCGAATGATGACCTCTCCAAGAAGGACGGCAGCCGTCCAGCAGCATCTCGCTGCAAAACGAGCGACACTAATGCTGATCTCTCCAGACACGTGTCGTCAAAGCTGGCTGACGGCGACCTGCGAGGAGCTCTGCGAATCATTACCTCAGACGACTCATTCGCGAGCCCTACCGTTGAAGTAATTGAAAGCATCGCCGACAAACATCCTGAGCCGCCTCCTGATCTCCGCAATCTCGAGCCACCTGATGCCAGCACAGCCTCACTGGTTGCGACTGAAGCCGATGTCTTAAAGGCGATCAGCTCGTTCCCTCGAAGCTCGAGCGCTGGCCTGGACGGTATCCGACCAGCTCACCTGCAATGCCTTGTGGCTAAGCCCACCGCCGAGGCTGGAGCGCGACTTCTCACAGCGCTTACAGCTCTGACGAAACTCGCACTCAGCGGCCGGATCCCGGAATTCGCTCTGCGGGCTTTCTTCGGTGCCTCCTTGATAGCGCTGCGGAAGAAAACGGGAGGCCTGCGGCCGATTGCCATCGGTAGCGTCTTCAGGCGAATTGCTGCTAAAGTGGCAGCCAACAGTGTGTCCAGACGCATCGGGACCGAGCTGAGACCCACCCAACTTGGGGTTGCAACGCGCAATGGGTGCGAAGCTGCTATTCACGCTGTTCGAGCCTTTGTGAAGCACGCCGTAAGCTCAGCCCAGCCCACGGCCATCATCAAACTTGACGTCAGCAACGCCTTCAACTCCGTAAGGTGGGACACCATGCTCGAAACCGCTCGCGCCAGAGTACCTTCCATCTACCCGCTCATCTGGCAAGCATATGCAACTGCGTCACCGCTATACATCGGAGATTCGAAGGTCTGGTCCCGCGAAGGTCTGGTCAATGGCAGTAAGTGCGAGCTGGTTCTGCTGGGAGCCGACAGAGAGGTTTGGCAGCCAGATGCGCTGCTCAGACTAACAGATCTATTGCCTGACATCCGTCTGACGCGTCCCGAGGAACTACAGCTCCTTGGCGCACCAATCTGCAACGATCAAGTGAAGGCACAGCTCTTGACCGGGAAGCAGCTCGTCAACAAACTCGTGAGCCGAGTGCAGTGTCTCGAAGAAGCGCATCAAACATTCTATCTCCTGAAAAATTATGTGTGCGCACCACGTCTCCTGTACCTTCTCCGCAGCGCTCCTGCATTTCGTAGTGCAACAATCCTCTCAGAAATTGACGAGCTTGTTCGGCAAGGCATCACGGCTGTCACAAACGTGGCACTGCAAGGTGAATCATGGCGACAGGCTACTCTACCTGTGAGTCTGGGTGGACTTGGAATCCGGAGGGTCTCTGACTTAGCTCTTCCAGCATATATTGCATCGCTAAGATCCTCCGCTCCCCTGATCATGGACATCATCCCCAGCATGGCAGAGAGCATCGATCGGCTCGAGATATCGTTGCACCAACGGTGGAAAGTGGAGACTGGGCTCGAGCTCCCGGGCGCCTACGAACAGGGTCGGCAGCGCGTTTCGGATCTAATAGCGGCAGCCGCTGAAGCTGCGAAGCTGCTCGAGGGTAGTCCCGATTAGTGATGTCAATCGGTTACCAAAATTTCGGTATACCGATACCGAACCAATACCGATTCGGTATTCGGTATTTTATACCAAAAGCATTTGGTATTTTGTCGGTATTATTAAAGTCAACTACTGTCATAAAAAAATTGAAAACATTTTTTATAAACCTTCTGAACTCAAATTTGATTTGCTAAATGACATTGGATGAAGAAAAAGGACAATCATGACACATTTCTCCCAAATGCATGTGATGTCATAAGAAATGGGCAAACACGTTAACTGTAACATCAAACACATCAGTCTACCAATGTTAAATGGCAAGTTATCAGTGCTAGCAAATTCCAATACCATGAGGATAATCATCTTACAAAAAAAACTAATGTGCAAGACATAAACATGTATCAATGTTTAACTCACTGTATACTGGAAAACATACTTCAACTACCTTACTCAAAATTTCCCAAGCATTCATTACTAACAAATTTGACTTTGTTTTGATGAGTCTGTGATTGATCTTGACCTTGTCTTGCTCTCCATTTCACTGCAATGCAGTTACATTATCCAAAAGCCAAAACCCTGTTTTTATAGCACTAGCTTCACCATTATCATCTAATATTGAAGGCAGCATTTATCACTTTATCATCACCCCACAAATTCTCAACTTCGCTCAACTGCAAAAAGATCCTGTGGAAAATTTATTTTCTTTAATTAGTGTTCTCTTTCCTGCTCTCCTCAACAGATAGAAATCGCTAGCAATGTAATCAAAAGCATTCCTAAAATATAATTGGGTCTTGGCTTGATTCGCAAATAGCAGTTTAAAAACTGAACACAACTAAGAACTTGATAATGTCGCAGCTGCGCCAAAACCCGATGTACCTCAATAGCTAATTAAAAATGATTGAGCAAATTTGTTTTTCTGGTTCTTCATTTTTTATCAATAACAGCCTACAATCTTTCTTAAATTAATTTTAAGATGCCAAAATATGAACATCATATTAATAACTTAAGTGTTCTTAAGCAAAAAAGAAAAAAACTTTGTTTTATGCAGTTCCGTGCGTTTCGTGCCTAAATGCAAATGGCCGCCGCCTGCAAGGCTGCCATTGTGGAAGGCAAAAGGGATGCCACGTGACACGTGTCAATGATTCTGTAAAATTATGGACATTTTACTTAGCTTTCATCACGATATCATTACAGTGGTGTCTGCTATCTATCAGTGTGCCTCGTAAGTAATTATTTATCAAGATTTGTTGTGTTAAACATTTGTTTATGATGAAAAATTGGCTGCGTCACTATCGTCACCATTGCCATCGCTACTTGAGTTGAACTGTAGGTATCATGGATTTTGTTTACATTAATGGTATAGCCCAGCCCATCATTGTTATTTGGTTACCATTTTTGGATCATGATAACACACGTAACCCTGCCTTGACTGGACCTGAATTAAGTGACTTGAATTGAAACTTGAAAGGACGTTTGATGGTTCAGGCATGGATGAGATTCAGGGTTCAAGTTCTTGTCCTATATCACCTCATGCAGATGACTTGAATCCACATCCCAGTTAAGTTACTGACCTGAATTTTTGTTCATAGTTACACAATACAGTTATTTTTTGCAGTGCAAATAATTTAGAGATTTCCTGACTTGTTTTGCTTGCCTTATTTAAAAGTATTACCTTTCAATGCTTATCATTTGTTTTGAAAAAGTTTGAAGCATTTGTTTGATGATTCCCTGAATTCGGTACCTAGTCGGTATTTCACCCTATTTCTGCAAATCGGTTCGGTTTTGGTATACTCTCAGTGGTTTTGGTCGGTATCGGTTTGGTATTGGTTTCCAAAATTTCTGAAATTGACATCACTAGTCCCGATGACAGACACCGTGCCCGACTTCACGCAGCAGCGCAGCCGCACTCCGGTGCATGGCTGAACGCACTGCCAGTGCCGAGCCTCGGAACACTTCTCGACCATGAAACTCTCAGAGTAGCTGTTCTCTTCGAGTCGGCGCTCCGGTATGTGCTCCTCACCACTGCCGGTGCGGATCCACCGTCGACACCCTGGGGCTGCACTCGCTGTCTTGCCAACTGAGTGCGGGCCGTCTGCCGCGACACTCCGCGCTGAATGATGTCATTAACCCTCGCCCATGTAGGGGGGGGGGGGTTGGGGTTGGTGCAACCCCCCCCCCCCTGAGGTTTTTCTTAGCTACACGCCGAACCGTTTCAGATAGCCTGCTCAAATTTTCAGTACCCTATGGGGCATCCTTTGCGCAACTTTTGGTATTTTTTTTGTCAAGGTCATGTCAGGTCACGGAGTTATGACGTCATAAAGGGAACAACCTCCGGCCAGATTTACGCTAAATTGGAGATTGCTTCACATTGGTATAAATGCCGACTGACCTGACACACTGATGGATTGTTTTAGAATCATAACTGGCTGATTTGACATTGGCACAATGTCCGTTGACCTTTTCAAGGTTACTTAAGGTCAAGGTCAGGTCAGTGACCTCGGTTGACCTGTAATGACTTCTTGCACTTGTATGCCTTTTCGGGGTATTTTGATGCCCTGAATTCGAATTTGCTATCCATTTCAGGCATCGTCGGTTGTTTCTTGTAGTTCATTTTGGGTCAGGGTCAGGTCAGTGACGTCACATGCCTGACGTGACCCAATGCACAAATGACCTTGCAGACTTCCGATGCTCCCAACGCATCATTTTTAGAGTTATGACATCGAAATACACACCAAACGATAGAGAATTGATCAAGGATCACGATAGTGTAGGTTTCTAGTCGATATCTCTTACCGTTTTGCCGCAATCGGCGCGGAAATCTGAAAAAGCTAGATTTTTCCGAAAATTTGACCTTTGACCGGTCACAAGTAGGTCAAATGTTGACCTAGGACCAAAAATATACCACCAATCGCGAGATCTCGTTGAGAGCAATCCGTTGGTCTTTTCCGCTAAGCTCTACGACGCTCCGTTTTCAAACGCCAGGGGGGTCGCACCAACCCCCCCCCCCCCTGCATGGGCGAAGGTGGCAAAACACCGTTTACGGGCGAGGGTTAACACGCGCCCTGCACAGCGCAGGCATGCCATCAGTGCTGGAACCAACAGGCCTTGATCGCGGCGACGGCCGGCGCCCGGATGGGATGACCACCTTCCCCTTCACCGAAGGCAAGTGCCTTATATGGGACAGCACCTGCGTCGATACATACGCCAGCTACATCATCGGTAAATCGGCGGTCCATGCAGGAGCTGCAGCAGAAGCCGCCGAAAGCCGGAAGAGGCGCCGCTATGGAGCGCTTGAAAGGCGTTTCAAGTTCCAGCCCATCGCCGTCGAAACGAGTGGCTCACTGGGACAGTCCACTGTCCAGTTCTTGAAGGACGTAGGTCGGCGAATAGCACGTGAAAGCGGCGACAGGAGGGCTACAGAGTACCTCTTTCAGCGAGTGTCGCTTGCTGTGCTCCGTGGTAACGCCACGTCAATCCTCATGGGAGCAGCCCACACAACTGGAAGCAGCATCGAGCCCAACGACAAGGACGACACCAACTGACAAGCTGGGGGCAGTGAAAAATCGTGTGAATCGAGAAACAGGAACGACCACGAATGCTTACTCGATACGCATGACGACAAAGGCTCCGATATTGCTGTGAACGACCTCGTCACGATCCTAACAGATACCGAAACCCCTTCTCTGATGATAGAGACGGAGCAGCTTCCTAGGTCGACAGACCTTCTGAAAAAGTATCGCGAGCTCTATCAGGAAATGCGGGCACAGTTTATTGCCCAGGGCCTGGACCGTGACCCAATTTCTGACCCTGAACTAGCGAGATACCTGTCTCGTGGGGGCAAAGGGAGCAAATAGGGGAATGGAGATGGGAGCGTTTTTTTTTTTTTTTTAACTGCACTGTGTACAATGCGTGACCTGTCAAGTATGTATTTGAATATACGTCCCGTTTATGCAACCGATTAATTTCACCGCGCAGGCGGCCGCTCACCAGCGCCCGGGCAAACCGATACGGCTCAGGCGGCGCGAATCAAAATGCCACCTAAAAGCCACCCTTTTGTCTGGTGGGCCAAATGGTTTTCACGCCGAAAGTGTGCTCAACATTAACATCTGTCTCTGCTAAACGAATCAAGATAATCAGGTGCCTAGACGGGCTGTTAACTACACTGCAATCAGTAACCTATAAGAAAGAACACATTGAGACCTTTGCTCCAAATTTTCCTGCTTGGGAACGTAACCTAGTGAAAATATCCTGCATGGTTGTCCTGTAGGACAATTCCTGCAGGCTTGTGTTAAAAGTTGTTACCAGGATCCTGCACAGAATCCTGCAGCGGACCTGCACAGAGTCCTGCAGGGAACCTGCACAGAATCATGCAGGGGGCCTGCACAGAATCCTGCAGGGGCCTGCACAGAATCTTGTAGGGAACCTGCACAGAATCCTGCAGGTGGCCTGTACAAAATCCTGCAGGGGCCAGCACAGAATCTTGCAGGGGGCCTGCACAGAATACTTCTGGGTGCCTGCATTATTCTTGCAGGGGACTTGCTAAGACGCCGCAGAAAATCATGAACGATACAAAGACAAATGTCTGGCATATCCTTGTATTAACCCGGCGGCCGCTGGGCCTCCGCGCCACCCGCCGGCCGCTGGGGGGGGGGGGCATATAGTTGCCCCCCCCCCACCCCTTTTACTTCTGCGACGATATCGTCGCAACGCGAAGAGATAGAGAAGCGAAACTTTGCACACATCTTCCTGAATACCTAGCCGAGGTTGTGTCCAAATTTGGTGTCGATCCCATTTGAAATGACGTCACAGTGACGTCATAAGTGAAATTATAGATTTGCGGCTCTCATATTCCTCACGATACATCAGATATATGGGACCGAATATAAAGGGCCGATTATTGGTCAGGAACTAGATGGAAGTGTAGTTAGATGTTTTAGGATGACAGCAGGTGCTGTCTAGTTCATTTACAGTTGAGTTTCATGCTCAGCGTCATCAGAAACGGTCCATATCGGAAAACGACAAAACTTTATGACGTCACTGTGACGTCATCTTAGGTGCTACAAGCACCAAACTTTCCTCAAACATTGCCTAGGTATTCATTTGAAGCTATGCCAAGTTTCACGTTCGTAGCTCATCAGGTTTCGGAGATATTTCACAAAACGTAAAGGGGGGGGCAACTTTATGCCCCCCCCCCCAGCGGCTCGTGGGTTAACAAAATGTTCTGTGCACTCACAGCCAGTACACTTCCAGGTTCTAGTTGCACGTTGCACATTTTAGGCTGCAGCCTCGCGTGCGTCGACCGAACGCTTCGCCTTGTTGAGATCATTTATTTTCGCGGCGATAGTGCGCCTCACTTCGCTCCTCGTGAGGCCCGTATTCGTTTCCAGAAAGTCTAGGGAAAGAACATATTTGTATAAGAATCGCTTGTTCATAGCTTTGGAATCAAGTTCTGTGGTGAGGTTCAATGCAATGCTATTACATTACAAAAAATGGCAAGTGTATGGGATTATTTACTTCTTTAAGGATCACCTTCCACCGCGTCTTCGGGCGGTCGGCGCTACGACTAAGAAATGTGAAGGCTGGGAATGAGATACCATCATCACTGAGACTGGCAAATAGTGCGGGGACAATACTTATTACTCACCGATAAGGTCGTGCAGCTTATCCTGGTCCAGTGCCGGTCTAACATCAAGACCTGTCTGCCGGTATTTGTTTCCGTTACTCGGACGGCCCGTCATCGAAGACGCCCGAAGCACCGGTGTGGTAAAAACCACCATCAGAAGCTCCCGGACCGCTTTTTTTGGGTTGCTCCACGTGATCTTGTTCATAGTGGCGGCGGGCACTTTAGTCGCTGGTCCAATAGACACCTGCGTAAAATGTAAGTTCACTCAGAAATAGCTGGCACTGGCTATAACCAGCTGGCAATTAGTCTTATTGTAAACAATGGTCGTTCAGAGTATATGTAATTTAGTGATGGTATGACACTCTGTATACGAATAATATTTCCACCTTTTAAACAAACAACACAAAGTTCGTCTTAAACAGATAGAAATGCGTTACCATTTCGGGGCCATCGCGCCGCAAAGGTTGGTCCGGGCGGGTGGACGGGACCGAGCTCGACGCCGCTGCGTCCTGAGCTGGCGTCACCACTGCGCTTCTGCACACATCAGAAGAATCCGCCTGCTGAAGGATAATCATTTGCATATTAAGATGTCATGCAAAAATGCCACTGAATCTTGTTGGTCTTCCTTTGCATTCAGCTACACCCCATACACGTGAGCAGACACCTTTATTTGAAGGCTGGCTTCTCGTAGTGCCTCAGCGATTTACAAAGAATAGTAAAGAAACTATAACATTTATCCGATACAGGTAACACAATGCTACCAACCTTAAACTTGTATGTAAAAAGTTTTTTTTAGCCCCTCATCGCACAGGAATAATCACAAAAAAATGGTACGGAACCTTCCCAGCTGATCTCATGGGGCACTCTTATAATGCTCCCAGCTGATCCCATGGGGCTATGAAATCTAAGGGCTAGTAGTTAGGGCTTTTATTTAGTAAAGACTTTGTAATTGCTCAATCCCTCCTCCGGCAAACTAACCCTGGTCGCCAAAAAGGTCCTGTTTTCCTCCAGCCAGATGACTGCGTCCTCCAGGCGCCGCACAACTTCATCGATTTCTGGAAGCATCGTCGAAAGCAGATATCAGATAGCTGTACATTCTTATTAAGGATGCTTCAGTGACCAAATCCTCAATCGAATCTGAATCAAATGACAAAATAGCGAAATTCCGGCATACTCCATCATTGCCAACCAGCAGGCGTCGCATTTGCGATTGCATCGTAATTGCGAAGGCTGCTCAACAGGACAGCACATAAGATTTAAGCTAAGCATGCTTCATGAACTTACTGGTGCCACTGGCCATGACCTCCTGCACCCTGGTAAGCTGTTTTCGCAAACTATCCACATCGTGCTGCAGCCCCTCGATCGTCTCCTCCTTTTCTTGGCATCCAGCACACTCCTGTAAAAATGTAGTGCTTTGCTCACAAACATTAACCCGCGCCCCAGTGGCGGTCTCAGCCAGCTTCGCCCTAGTGGGGGGGGGGGGGCATATGTTACCACCCACCTCTAACTCAAAAACTAAGAGGGCTAGAAAGACGCGGTAAAAAGCAGTCGATAGCCCTCAATGCGTACGTTTGAAAGTATTGTCTGTTATGGAGTTATTAGCAAAACACGTTTCGTAACTTTCGCTGTCATATGACCTTATAGTCATTTTTCATCTTGAGCAATATTGGGGTCACCAGGGTCATCAAAGGTCAAAAGTTGCCAATGGTCATTATATTTTTCAGAAAACATGCCGTTATCTCAGGAACTATGGTAGCTAGAAAAACGCATCGAAAAGCAAACGATAGCTCTTGAACTCTTTTTTTTTAAAGGTCATTATCAAAATTTACCTCAGGTCACGGGTTTAGCCTCCAGAGAGCAAAAACTCGAAAAATAGCTGTTTTTACGAAAATTGTTTTTCGACAATAACTTTCGACAACAAAAAGCCAGGACATTTCTATTGCCAGAATCGTGTTCCTCTCGCCAAGACGCGTCGAATGAACTATAATTTGACCTTGAAAGGTCAACTTGAAAATTTGACCTCAGGTCAAGGCCATGACCTGCCCGGAAAAGGTCATGTTGCATATCAGTCGATGCGTCTCGGCAAGACAAACACAATGAGACCAGCGAGTTATTGGCAAAAATCTGTTTGTAGCCTCAAATGACCTCGGATGACCTTTCTAGAGGCTATCAGCAAAAATGACACCTTGGTCATCACGGGTGGTCCAAATCATTGTGATTCTGAAATATTTGGACTGTTCCTATGCGTACACACGGATCTAGAGGCATTTTCATTTTTCTCCATTGACTTGTAATGGAAAGGTCACGCCACTGACCTGACCTTAGGTCACGGATATAAAAAAAAAATCCGAGATAAACAAATTGTAGGCGCCCATAACATCATGCAATTCACCAAGTTTAAAACCTTTCTGACAAACACTGCAGGCTGGACATGATTGCAAACTTTTTTAGGCTTGGTCAGTTAACTTGACCTGGTGACCTGACCTGACATGACCTGGGGTCAAAAATTTCACACATTGTCCAAAATTGATGTACCAAAAGCTACCCCAAGGGGCACGGCGCTACGCGCGGCGGTTTTTTAGTTACACGCAAAAAACGCGACAGGGTGGTAACATATGCCCCCCCCCCCTCTCGGGCGAAGGTTAATAGGCAAAGAACTAGCGAGCAGTTAAAATTAATGAGAGGAAAGTCCACCGAAAGCATTATAAGAGTGCTCGTTTACCAGCAGATAGTTTGTAGAAATCCAAATCAAGGTGCAGAAGCACTTCTAGCATAACATATGACCATGTTGCATGTATTTACAAGGTCAATTGGACATAAGTGCACTGCAAACATTTCAATGTCTAGAACAGATGTGCATCAACATGTTTGAATGTTGGACAAAGGACCTGGCGCATACATGCATACAGTAATTGAGATTTGTGCCAGTAAATCATCTAATATAAACATAAAAGAAACACACAGACATCACAAAAATTGACCGACGGTCAAAAGCATTAATGATATAATATATATGGTTATGTCAACCCCCAACCTCACGCATACTATCGCAACTTTGATCTTACCTCCGCACTGTCCTCGACCTCGTCCAGGACGGCCAATGACTGCAGTCTCTTCTGGCGCTTCTGTTGCTGCTTTCTTGATGTCTGCAAATGACATAATTATGCTGCTCAATGCACCTTGATGAGCTGAACACATTGAGACTGCCCGAGCGCTGTAGGTATCTCTTGTCTGTTATGGAGTTATTAGCAAAACACGTTTCGTAACTTTCGCTGTCATATGACCTTACAATAATTTAACAGCAAACCTTGTGCTTTCTAGGAAGTCGAGGTTGGTTGCGATTGATTTCATTTTAGGTGGAATTAGCAATCAGATGTGCATTTGCGAAAAATGAGACTTAATATAGCTCCATTGACTATTCCCCATTCCCGTTCCCCATCGAGTTTGATGTGGAGGTTAGGAAATGGAACTGACCTAAGGTAACAAATTGAAGCAAGCCTAGTTCTCCTCATGACAACAAAGGTTGTTATTGACCATAAAAATAGCAAGAGAAATCATTGACAATGCAAGTTTTACTTACCCCTGATGTGGTTGCTTGATCATCATCATGCTGCCTTTTCCTCTTGATAGGGTCCTGTGGAGGTGAGGCCTCTCGCTGTCGCCTCTTATGGTCCAGTTGTTTCTTGGCTAGAACATTTTGCTTCCCTGCAAAAATAACCAAGTGGTGTGAGCCGTGAAATATCTTTGTGACCATTACACCTTAACCCGGCAGGCGGTGGGCCTACCAGCCACCTTCCGCGCGGTGGGGGGGGGGGGGCACTTTTTTGCCCCCCCCCCGTATCTCCGAAACTACTGGACGGATCCGGAAAATTCAAACGGCGTTCGATAGCCCTGTCAAATTTGTCGAGAGAAACCAAATTTCATTGACCTCGGGGTCACCGATGACGTCACAGGTCAGGTCAAAGATAAAATGTTTCACCGTTCACGGGGCTTCTAGGGAAAGCGCTATAACACCGAGTAAAACGCATTTTGTCGAAAATCAGCGATAAGGCGTCAGTTGTCTAGTACATATGTTGCTATTAGAGGTCACTGGTCATACCAGGTCAGGTCACAGGTCTGGTCACCAAAGGTCACCAAGGGTCACCACATGAGCCCAACTTTACTAAGGTTATGCGATGCATGTTTTATGGCCAGTTTTTAATTTCCAACTCAATGGTGTTGGTTATAAGACCATCAGGTACGGTTTAGGTCACTTTCTGGTGGAGGTCAGGTCAAGGTCAGGTCAAAAAAGGTCAAATTTCAAAGTTGATATTTTGCATAAAATGGGTATCGATTCGATGCAGCTCGTCACGGGGAGTCTAATGGTGGTCTTTGTTTTGCGTTACAAGGTCTAGAATTGCTAAAAATTGAGTTTGAAAATTTGACGTCATCAATTTTGAACAGTTTTTTTTCGCTATAACTTGGCCAAAAAAAAAGTATCGATCTCAAATTTGGTATGTAGATAGAAGGCGGTAGGGGCTATCACATATATTCCGGTTTTTTCGAAATTCAAAAAACTTTTTTGATTTTTTGGCTATTATATTCAAAAAATCTATTTTTGATTTTTGGGGGTCAAAATCCAAAAAAAATTCGAAAAACCGAAATAACAGTTTTGTAGCCCTTTTCATTCCACACCTTTTATGTCTGAAACATTTTTCTGTATCTCTAAAGCTGTAGGCCTGACAGCTCTTCCCGCGAAACCTTTTTTGGGTCGAAAATGGCAAAAATGACGTCACTCTGACGTCATTAGCGGCCAACCTATCATAGCCTTTGGAAAAATTTTTGGTCACCATGTGCGCTAGCTGCTCCCGGGAGGGTACTGAAAGTTTGGTGACGATCGGCGCAGCGGTTCTCGAGATATATCTAAAAAACTAAGGGGGGGGGGGGCAAAAAATGCCCCCCCCCCCACCGCCTGGAAGGTTAATTAACATTAGTTTTTATTGCAATCGGCCCAGCCGTTCTCGAGATCTGGAAGCGCCCCCTGCACGTGCGCACGTGCAGTAGCACCCTAACCGCAACACATGGGAATGCATTGCCTGGTGGGTGCCTACCTGTATATAAAGTTACAGCGAAACCGCCCCAGTAATTACCGAGTTATTGAAATGGGAACAAATTTGGCACCTCTCCTTTTTGCATTTTGCACGTGCAGTGGGGGTCACTCACATAGATCAAGAGTATCCGACGCAGGTACTTACCAATCTCCACTATGACTGCAGGATGAAATTCTCCAGCCCACTTCACCTCAACTCTGGAGCCAGCAGCCAGAGGACCCCTTCCTCTCACATGCTTCAGTCGGACTACATCCCATTTCACGGGTTCTTCCAGCCACTTGACGTACGCGTGGGTCGCCATCACGATAGTCGGACAAAAAATAAAGCGACTGACATATAAGACAAACTGCAAACAGCCTTAAACAACTTATCAATGAGATGTAACCCACGCCGCGACTGGCCTCAGCATTCGGTACGGTCCGGTCCTGTCACGTAGGTACCCTGCCCAGTGCCCATAACCCTGGCCGTCCCCTGTCCAATCCCGGCGTCTGCCCCCACGCTTCCGGGTCTCGGAGCCTGCCGGCGCGGCGGTTTCTGCGCCGAGCTGCGCCGCGTCGGACCGGCAGGAAGTGACCCCCCTCCCCCTCATCCATCAGCGGGACCGTTAGGGTTCACTGGCAGATGACACGGCACCGGTGGCCGCCCGCCGCGGCCGGGAGGGTCAGAGGGAGGGGGGAGGGTACACCAGGGGAGGGGAGGGAGGGTCCCGCCCGCGTCCCACCGTCAACACCTGACCCCGGACTGGGCGCGCGGGGAGAGCCAGACAGGGGAGGTAATCGACTTGATTAATTTAAACACACTTAAGCCCGGTTCCCACTGGGCCCGTCACCCGTCGAAACGGGCCCGTCGCCGTTGACGGGCCCGTTTACGGCCCGTCCCTGACGGGCTCAGTGGGAACCGGGCGGCGACGCCTCATGACGGGGCGCAACAGCTGACTGCGACGGGCCCGTCGCCGTCGGAGCCCGTTTCGGAGACATGAAAATATTCATGTTTTGGTGCGGAACGGGCCCGTTTTTCGTGTCGGTGCTTCTGTGTTCCTTCTCATTTTACGTGTAAATATGGTATGAACGAGGTTGTAGATGACTGAAAAACATGTAAAACTGATAAATTTCAGTAAAATAGCGTAGAATGTCGTACATTTTGAAGAAAAATTGTCGTTAAACTCCTCTGGTATTGCGCCGCTTTGGTACATATGTCGGTCTAGCCATGAGGACAATGCTCAAATTTAGCAGCTCGAACAGGAGTATTATACCCCCCCCGCGCCCCTCAGCACAATATTACATTACTGATCATCTAGCGGTTTGGATGGAAATGTGATGGTATTTTAGAGATAGTCAACTTGATTGAAGTGTGGTCATGGCTGGAAAATATTATGATAGTAGGTGTTTGAAATAATTAAAGCAAACCTGTAGTTGTCCGGTATGTTCACTTCACGTGCACACTGCACCAAACCTCTCGACAAACTGATCCCTCTCCGCCGGAAGGCGGTAAGGGGGACGCGGCCGCTCGGACAGACCCCCACAGCGAGACGCGGCACCGCCGCGTGGTCCGGGACGGCCCGCCGGACCCGGGACGGACTCCCCACAGCGAGCCGCCGCCGGCCAGCCGGCCGGGTGACATTCATAAGTACCAGAGTACCATTGTACCCAGGTTACACCGGGACCAAGGTTACACCGGGGCCCAGGTTACGTTCGGCCCCAGGATTTGAAGGGACCATGAAGACGCAAGTACCATACTGTGATTGGTCGTTGGCAGACGGGAATGACGTAATGCATCCATGTGGCGTCCGTGACGTTGACCAATAGGAGGGGCGGATACAAAGTTGGACCGCCTTGGTACACTACTTGGCAGTGTGCTTGGGATTGATTTTCTCGAGATTGAATTGAGGTAGCGCCGTCCATCGCCCGCCGCGGCGGCGCCCAGGCCCGAGGGTCATCCGGCGAGGCGGGAGGTAGCGTCCCTCGGACCCCCGCGCGGCGGTATAGCGTACTGCGGCGTCAAGAAGTGAAAATGACCCCTTGCACGAATTAGTGTTCGCAGCGGCTAACTTAAATTGCAGGAGGGGGAGGAGGCAGTGGCGTAGCCACGGATTTTTTAGTGTGGGGGGGGGGGTCGGGTTTCCGGTCTTCGTCTTGATGGGTAGAGGTGTTTTAGCCACACTCCGACTCCCGGTTTTTTCATGTGTTGAGAAAAACCTCGGCGCGCAGTGCCACGAAAGCAGCGGTATATCTGATTGTACATCACTTTTGCATCGTGCATAAAAATCAAGCACAGGCCACCTGAGGTCAGGTCACAATGTCATGTTCAGTTTTAAAGGGACCATCCCACCTTAACATTAGTTTTGAGTTGAGATAGCCAAGTTTGCGGCCAGGCTCAGAAACCACCATTTATCCTGGTCGCAACCCCCGCAGCTTTATGGTGTTCAAGAAATTTCTTCCCTTTACTTGCAGGGTGGGACCAGCGTAGTCCCTATCTCTTAACCATTAGCGGTTTCCTTGATGACGTCAGCAGTCATTTCAACGCCCGCCATTCCTTGAACCCGAGTTTTGCTGACCTTGAGCTCCCTTTTTTATCAACGTGAAATCCGTCGTCGGCGCTGAGAAAGCCTATTGCTTTTCATTTTAATTTGAATATTAGAAGATACCCACCACTGGAACTTGGACTGATATTATGCCAAGGCCGAAGATGATCAAGCTGCCTGCTATATCTGGAGCTTGGTGTTCAACTTCAACATGGAATAAAAAACAAAATATCAAAGCAAACTGGATATGGTACTGCAAGTTAAAGTCCAAAGAAATTTGAAGAGCTGACAATTGACATTAATTCTTTTCCTGCAAGGTTTCCATATGGAGATCACACCATGAAAATATTTTTGATGTTAACAGTTGAAAGGGGATTGATCTTCCAGTTTTGACGAAAGACGCTGCTGACTGTCTTTGGAAAAGGATGTCGGCATGAGGTGCAATTGTGCTTGTGAAGTGGTTATGACTGGTCTTTTCACAGTATTAAATTAAATGTGCCATTGCAGCCAAGTGTGTTATCATGTAAGGTAAAATCAAAACTACAATGTTGGTTTTACGAGCATTGAGAAGGCTGGTAGGTAACACCTGCCTGTGCTCGTAAATCATGCTGCCAAAGTATTCTAAATTAATTTTATCATACACTTTTATGTCCAGAATGGTTGCACTATTGTTTGGTATCATATTATTCCATGTAAATATGGTAGTGTAAAGCCCGACCAACATGTTACCAGATTTGAAGCTGTTACGTTACCTAAGTACCTGTTTTTTTACTGGTGTGGTGAATGTCACCTGGATTTTGTTTTGAGGTGCAGACCTAGTAACTCTGACTACATGGGTTTGAAGCTATTATCTATTCTGTTTTTACTGGCCTGGTGAATGGCGACTGATGTTGTCCGTGGATGGCACTGAAACAAATTTTGAGTGTCATGTACAGTGTTTTAATACAATGCTGAGGGCTGAAAGTTGTCTTGTTTAGAGTGGTGAAAGTTCAGGATATGCCAGCCACCATGGTGGGTCAGAGTTAATGTGTTGCAGTCAGTTCGGCTTCGGCAAGCACACGGATGGGCATACGCATCAAGACCTGCTCTGCCATACTTTCAGCCAATTTTACCTAGGTAAGTCTTTTCTTTTTTTCTGCCAAAAGCTATGACATTGTGAATTTCAGTGCTGTGGCCTGTGTGTAGCTTTCAGGAAAGCAATTCTAAATAAAGCTCTGATAAAGTGCAAAATCAGCAATGCAGCCCTCTATTACATTTTCTACAACATCTTACTTGTTCCTTGCATGGAGAGAAAAATGCAATGTTATGAATTCGTTTATTCACATAATTTGACAAGCATGCAGTTACCTGCTACTATCACTGCACAAAACAGAGCAGAAAACATCAGTTGATCAAACACAAGACACAACAGAAGTTTACAACATAGGGATGCCGAACCTGCTTCCTCCCACCACAGTTGATGCCATTTCCTAGCCTGGCTTGATGTGAGCACTGAATAGCTGCTTTGTCTAATTACAGCTCACTACCATTCAACTTAAACTACTCTCTTTAAAGTAAGAGTGAGAGCGTTCAGTGTTCATAGCAGCTCGACAGACGATAGACAACAAACATCTTGACAAACCAACCAGTATTTGATTTGGCTAATGATTCATGTGCTTGTTGTATCATGGCCAAACTACTTTAACACGCGCAGTGGAAGGGTTGCGAGTACTACGCCCAGTGGAAGGGGGGGGCGGATGTCGCCCCCCCCCCTAAGATCTCAGCTCCCACTGGAGCTAGAAAGACGAAATTTGGAGGGTAGGTGGGGGCCCAGGGGAACTCTGTTGTGTGTGAATTTCATGACCCTAGGTCAATATCTTCAAGGTCAAATGAGGTCAAATATGGTCAAATCTGCCATATTAGCGACTTTTTTGCGTTTACACGCCGATAACTCAAAAAGTTACCGGCCGATTTTCTTTTTTCTTTCACTATACGAAAGAACATACATTTGTGAGTATGTATGGTGAATTTCTTGTTAATCCAACAATAAATATGGCAGTTAGAAGCCTGCTAAGCGTAAGATGTCACCGGCTGAAGCGGGATCGGCGGACGCGGGAAACGCGGCAATCACAATTTTTGTGTTTACACACTCATAACTCAAGTTGTTACCGGCTGATTTTCAAAATTCTTTGACCATAAGATTGCCTGTACGTTTCTTAGTCTTCTCACAAAATTTGACGTGAATCGAATATAATCAGCGGTAAGGAGCGCGATGTAAAGACGGAACCGTCCCGCCCCGGCACAGTCTACAATTCAGGCGGCGCGTAACGGCTAGCGCCGGCAGCCGCGCCGCCGCGCCGCCGCGGCGGCAGGATGTTTGACTTTACACCGCTATTACTAGAAAAGTTGTGGCCCGATTTTTTCATTTCTTGCACGAGAAGATCCGCAGTTCAATTCTGGACAGGTAGCCAAAATTTCACATCAATATCATGTTTGCGGCGCGAGTTATTGGCGAAAAACAGGAGGGGTGGGCGAAATCCGCCCCCCCCCCCTTCCACTGCGCGTGTTAACAGCAATAGTCCCTGTTTCATCTTGATCTTGCTTTTATTTCCATTTAAAGGTAGTGTGCCAGCTTTCTTGGACCGTATGGAGTTAATGGCCCAGATAAGGAGAACCGGATTTTTAGAACTTATCCATACCTTCAAAACTCATGGAAACGTCTTAAATTCTTCAAATTTTGAGTACCCCAGTGCGAAATTCGCCCCGACGGGTTGTCGGTCGTACCCCAACCACATTTCACACCACTATGAACAATAAATGCACACACTGAAATCGCTATTACCGATATGCTCATCCAATCAAGTTTCGATAAACCCGTTCATCATCATCTCCTGCGGTTTCGAACACGCCTGTTAGGTGGCTTCTGATGCTCGTCGAGGTCGGAATTTCCAAATACGCGTGGTGCGTCGGGCCGCGCGCTCTGACTTCGGCCAAGAAAAATGCGTCAGCTGATCATTGTCATTTCTGCCACTTGCGTGTGGTGAAATGGGGTCATAACTTATAAGACGGCTTTTTCATATCAATTATTTTACATAAAATCATATTTCAAACCATAAATAATGTTCGACAGCCAAATAAAAGAAACAATACCAATACGGGCTTACAGTTTAAGGCTCGACATTGTGTTGTCTACGATTAGACAGCTGATAACTCATTCCCGTACGTCGTATGGTCGTAACACTATAATGACCTTTGCTTATTGTCACAAGTGCGCCGCATTCGCGATTGTTGCCCGACGCCTGTTTGCAGGTGAGCCCACTTGTTATACATATCTAAAAACCGAAAAACTTTTAGGCGAAAAAGGCACTATTCCAGGCCCATTTTTGATTTTTTTTTTTGCGATATTAGGTAAAAACAGAAGCTTCTTATCCTAGGAAAAATAAAATGGGAAATCTTTCAAAGGTGGCACACTACCTTTAAACTCAGATCTTGAAACAATCATCTGAAGTGATATCAGATACTGGCTCCTGTTTCTCTTGAAAGCAAGTTAAAACAACAATGAAAACTAAGGCAGGAGATGTGAGTTGTGGCAGTAGATTTTTGATTCAACATATGTCAACCTTATATTGCTTGAGACCTCTGTGACAGACAAACAAATATTTATAGTTTTTTGATAGTTTGGATTCTTGGCTTGATTTAGCAGATCAGCTGTGAACCTTGACTTTGAAATCACATAAATGTCATGGTACCCGAACGAATCCTCGCATGACATTTCTTCGTAGCACAATTTTTCGTCCGCATTTCTTCGTCTACAAATCTTCGTCGGTGCATTTATTTGTCCCTCAATGCTTAATCTTGCATATATTTGCGTTGTAGAAGAAATGCCAGCCGATTTTCATATGCCCTGATGCGAGTCAAAGTAATGCGATACGAATAAATGCCCTGACGAAGATTTGCAGACGAAGAATTGCGATACGAAGAAATGCCATAAGAAGAATTGTCCTGGAATCCTTTATTGGCCATCATATATTGACCTTGATAAGATAAACGCATCATTCGCGCAATATTTGTCGCACTTTGATACCAAACTATTGCTTCCAAATGCCGACGTAAAGAAAACCTTTATGTGACGTCATAGAAACAGCGGAGTTCCCAAAAAGTAAACAAAAATAAAAGTCTTATATCTCGAAAACGGGTGAATATTTTCCGGTAAAATTTGGTAGATGTTCATTTTCGCTCTTTGTGATTCACGCTACATCACTTTTATGCCAATTCATTAACTTTTTTGAAGGTGGGAGGGTCCCTTTAATGCCTCTAAAAGCTGCAATCTTGTCATTCCTATAGAATATCTCCTATAAGTCTGAAATTTGGTGTAATGAATGGGATTATAAGTGCCAACAGTTCATAATTCTGGGATTTTACATCTGAAAAGTAAAGTCAGGTCAAATATGTGACCTCACCAATCATGATAAGATATGGGAAAATGCACGAATGCCCTCTGCTTTGAACGAATATGCTAAAAACGCTATAAGATAGGTACTTTTTTAGCCATGGCATCTCTGCTCATTTTAGAGACAAGGTGCAGCTAATGACCAGTGGTGACTCGAATGGTCAGTCATTAGGTCATCAAAGGTCTCTAACACATTTTCGACAACAACTTTTGATGGAGACGCTGTAGAGCGATGACAGCACCTGGAGTGTGTTCAGTGTGTGTTCAGTGTTCAGCACCAGTGTTCAGTGCTGGAGTGTCAAGTGTGTTCAGCTCAGCAACACAGATCGATCTCACATTTTTGCAGCAGGTTCTTTTCCGGTCAGGACATGACCATTGATTGACCTTTACGTGATGTCAAGTTTTCTAGTTAAGTTCTTAAGTTCAAATTGTAAGCCATGCGACGTGTTTCGACGAAACAACCACGATGGTGATACCTAACATGAATATCATACACATTCACTGAATCATAGGTTGTTACAGAACAAATGTTTCGTCAAATTCCGTCCGTTTAACTGTTTGGCCTCTGTTTAACTGTTTGGCCATATAGACCCGAAGTCATATCTGAGGCGAAGTTGGCGAAAGAGCTTTAAAAAAAAGCTATCGAGAACGCTTTCTGTGTCGCTATAGCTCTTATTCGTGTTTTACGGGTCGCCATAGGCGGCGGAACGGGGAGGGCACCGGGGCACCGTGCCCCCTTTATTTTAACATTAGCCCTATGGGCGTTGCATGGAAAGAATGGGACCAAAAGTCGGCAGTGCCCCCCTTAATTGAAGGTGTTCCGCCGCTACTGTGGGTCGCCAAGGTAAAATGTTTACCAACGTAACGCTAAAGGTATGCTTTCGGCCCCTGATCGAGGTAGAGCTTCGCAGAAAAGCGAGGATGCTGCCCGTGATGAGAGAAAGCCGATGATGCCCAATTTCAAGGCCTTGGCCGAGTCATCTTAGGTCAACGCCCAAAAGTAGAAAAAAACTGGCCTGCTAGAACTTTGTGAGCCGTAGCTGTTATCGGGGTTCCGGGTACGAGTTCGATGTTAGTTTTGGACAAAGTGATGACTTCATGCATTTGGGGTAGATCGGGTCGGGTCAGGTCAGGTCGACCAGCAGGCTTCCTGCCGGCCATCTAGAGTGGGTGACAACCACCGATGATAGCTTCGTAACATGTTACTACATAACCACCATTTATCAAAACTACTTCTTAAGTTCAAACGGGCGCTAAACTCGGAATCAGTTCCGAAAAACTTCACTTGTAAGTGGAAGCAAATAAAACTAAAGAAAGTGAACCAAGGTCAGCTTTATTCGAATCAGGGCCAATAAATTTTTAGAGTAGGTGTAAAATTGATTAACTCGAGGTCACAGGAAGTTTCGTTACAATAGGCTCCTTTTTGCGCGTCTTATTGGGAAAGCCCGAGAGGGGTCAACCATCTGACCCCATTTCCCCTACCTACAGGCAGGTCCGATGGTAGTCAGGGCTGAGGCTAGTCTAGTTAGGTACCTACCTACCTCGTAGTTACTGTCTATCAAGTTATTGTCCAAATCCTACTGGAGTCCTTTTATTGAGATGACCTCAGTAGCATAAAAGTGGTCACATCACGAGTGAAATTTTCCGAGTAAATGTGCCATGTTTATCTGTATCCCGATGTTTAAGGGTGTTTTCGTTCTTCAGAGGAAGAGCATTTCAATTTTCTCCCATAAACCCGCGCCGTGCAAGGGGGGGGGCGTTTTTACGCCCCCACCCCGCTAGGTTTTTCACGAATATTTCAAAAAACGGCGTCGCGCAGCGCCACCGTTTTTACTTTGGATCAGTGAGTGAACTTGTATATATGTTGCAGGCACTTTAGAAAATCAGTCATTTTGTAAAATGCCTAGGCATTTTACAAACAGACGGCTGTTTGAAAAATGACTGAACGCAACCAGGCTTTTTTCAAAATGGCTAGCCATTTTACAAAATGACTAGGCATTTTGCAAAATGCCTGACCAGCATGGAACGTAGATCCCACTACAGATACTATGGCCAACAGTTTTTGGACGTCTTCCTATAGGTACGTGTTCAGCCTGTAGCTGATCGATTTGAAGCTCTGTGATGACGACAATGCTGAGTAACGACCAGGCTGAGTTGCAGACTCGGCTGTAGCATAAAGCATTGTTTAGTTAACGCTGTAAAAACTCCCAAGTACATCAACGCCGTTCATGTTCTGCCTGAAACTAGACCTAACAAAACCAGCCGGAGACCGGCCCTAGTGAATAGGCAGGCCCGGTTGATGTACTGTACAATTACATGTAAACGAAATACGAATGGGTGTAGTCTTGATAAAAAGTCTACTATTTCTTTCCGTTCCTGGTTCGTTATGAACTGATGGTTTTTGCCAGCACTTGAGTCTATGATCTCCGCCACCTTGCGGTCGAATTCTGGACGCGACATAATGCCGGTCCACGAGGCACTCACGACACGCACGGACGCTCACTCACAGCCCACGGATCAACAAATAAGCCCAGTGTGGACCACCCCTCCCCTCCTCAGTTGACTGGACAGCGCTCATTGGCTCTAAGGAACTTCAACAAGTCTACCCTAGGCCTAGTCCACGCAATTGTTTACAGTATTATTGTTTAGGTTTTCTTCCTAACTTTTCTTTGGAATAAAAAAGCTCTCTGATCACAATGAATATTAAAGCAATAATTAACAAAACACGATTAATTTTGTTCTGTGGCAACAGCTTTGAGTACCTACTTGCATGGTCCCAGTTAAAAATATCAAGCTCCACATCGGAAGAATCATCAGGTCGCTTGGCGTAGGACGAGAACGTTGGTTTCAGAAGACACTAACGCCTAAGTGTGTGGGATCGAATCCTCGCGACCTCCAATAGTTTTACAGATACAGGCCGGCATAGGGCCAGTCGTTTGTTGACGCTCCAGATCGATCATTTTAAATCCAGCAGCGTCGCTGACGTGGGGGTTGGAAATGACGCGGGCCTGCACTTCTCAAAATAGAGGTAGGTATGGACTTCCCACTGCTGGACTCCTCTGGTCATAATGCTGGACTCCTCGGTCCACCTACACGCTACCAAAACGTATATAATTAGGTACTCGTATCTACAACACGCTGCTCAGTCATTTTGTAAAATGGCTAGGTATTTTGTAAAATGCCTAGGCATTTTGCAAAATGACTGGAGAGTCAGTCATTTTGTAAAATGCCTAGGCTTTTTGCAAAAAGCCTGGAAAATCAGGCATTTTGCAAAATGCCTAGGCATTTTACAAAATGACTGATTTTCTAAAGTGCCTGCAACACATACATAAAAACAGGTTTTGACGCAGCAGCCTTCTTCAGTTTTTTTTTCAATGAAAACGCTGGTCCAAAACAGGGGTATGTTCTTAGCTTCAACAAAATCAGATTTTGAAAGGTCAACAAGCAAAATATCATGAAGCAACCAGGTGTCGGACATGACTTTGAGCAATGCAGTGTTAACTTCGGAGTCGGAGTCGGTAAGATTTTAGCGACTCCAACTCCGAATCAGGGCAAAACTTCCGACTCCGACCGACTCCGACTCCGACTCCGCAGCCCTGGGACTCAGGTCAAAGTTATTTTCCTTAGATGACCTCGTTTGGCGTTTCAAAACGTCTCAGCGTAGTTTTTATGAGCTGATTACAAATTAAGCACAGATATAAACATTCCGGAACTAGTTCTGGCAATATGTTACAAAAATGACAGCGATGGTTTATAGTGACTAATGGATAGCCGACGGGACGCCGGTTGACCTGACCTGACCTCGTTTGATCTACTCAAATGGATACACATATTCTTTGATCGTAATAATTCTTAAGTTTGAAATCAGGACTCCAGAAACATAAAACATCACTTTTAGAAGTTCTACAAGGTCTCGATTTTCCCGATATTTGGTCATTGACCTGACCTTCGGCTTCCAGGTCAGACTAATGACCTATGTACAGGGTGAGGCAGAAAGATATTTACCTGTTTGTTTTCAGTCCATGACTGAAAAATGTATGAACGGATTTTAGTAAAATTTTGCATGCGGCCTCCAAACTGACTTGTGCATTAATATTGGTATCGTTATTGCATTTTGTCATAATTTTTGATGAGCTATGGCGAAGATTATAATTAACCCTCGCCCTGGCAGGTCGCCCGAGCCTTTTTGCGATGCAAACCGAACTATTAGTCGGATCGTGCTTAAATTTTCAATGGCCTCTGGGACATCCTTCGCGCAAATTTTGGTTAAAAAAAAAATGGGGTCATATCAGGTCACCGAGCTACGACGTCATAATAGGTACAACCTCCGACCGTTTTTGACAAAATCGCACATACCGTAACTGGGCGTGGTCTCATCGACAAGAACGAAACTATCCCGTGTAATTTATGTTAGAATTTGACTATCAACTGACCGGTGTGCAACGAGCAGATAGGTATTGATACTCGGCAATGGTTATTTTTGTTGTTTTGATTGTTTAATGTAGGGGAAAGTGGGGTAAGACGGGCACCTTAACTTTGGAGCCATTTTTCGGCCGGTTAGAAACATCATAGAAAAGGGAAACTGAGTGAAACCTTTTTTTTGACATCTTACTTCCATTTGCCAGAAGATGAGACTTAGACCTGATTCAACAAATAAACTGCAGCCATTTTTGCAAAACCTTTCAAAAATCCGTCTTACCCCACCCCATGGGATAAGACGGTCACATGGGTAGGGCAAGACGGCCAGCTTCTTTCACCGACCAGCACAGCTCACACCAAATGCCCGAGATTAGCCGCATTGATAAAGTCGCTCGTTGGTCTCAAGTGCTTCGGAAATGGCAGTATACGAGATTCGTGCAGAAGGCGTATGCTCGTATAGAGGCCCTAGTTCAGAAACCATGTACATAGAACCGTTTTTCACATTCACTATTCGAGAATAAACTGTGCCGAAGGAATATTGCTCACATGTCTGTGAGTATCAGAATCGAACATATTCTTATTAGAAATGCTTCTTTTTTCCCACAGCAACAAAAATATTTTCACCATTGCAGACCCATTGGATTCATAGTTGCCCGTCTTACCCCAAACTCAATGTCAGAAGTTCAGCACGATTTTTCTCTGTGGACAATTTGATGCAGACAAAGCAAATCCGCGGTAAATGAGCACTGGTGGCAGTGGCGTAGCCAGAAATCAGCGAAAAGGGGGCCGGGGGGCCATGGTGCTCGAGGGGGCGCCTTTTTCCTTGAGAGGGGCGCCATTGTCAGCTAGTGAAGGGGCTGTTTTTGCCAGTCTTGCCTTCCATGGGGCATCAGTCTAAAATATAACGTCATTGTTAATGCATGATTTACTAGTTGCAAAATACGAGTATGAAAAACAGGTTTCGCTGAATTTTCATAAAATCCAATTAATCCAGAATTGGAGGATCAAAAGCATGCGATAGCATGCTTTTGCATCCGGAAATTCCCATTGGTGGGTCGCTGAAGAAAAGTTCGGCCAAGCCTGTTTGTCAGTATGTGAGTGAGTATGTGAGTGAGTATGTGAGTGAGTTTGTCCAAGCCTTTTTGGACCTGGAGTCAAAATGGGTGGACCGATCGGGACGAAAGTGGGACCGTTCGACTCGTCTCCGGCGAGGTAAACTTTTGGTACTGGCCTCGGTTCGCTCAGTGCTTCGTGGCACATGCTATTCCGCTTCAAAGTTTCGGTGACACGAAATTTTTTGTCAAGGCTACAGGTCAACCCGAGGTCACGGACAAAGCCACACTGGCGGGACACATCGGTAACACCTTGAACCAGTTTCCAGGGGGGTCACCGTCTGCGAGGGGTGCAGGCTGCACGTGCTGGGGGCGGAAAACCGTTTTGACGTGAGGTCCTCTGGCTCAAAGAAATTTTGAGCTATCAACCTCAAAATCGGTTCAATGGTAGTCTCAGGCAAGGCCTCCAAAATAGTGCACATTTGGTTGAGCTAAACTCTGTGGTGCACGAGCTAGGTACGTGCAAGCCGATTGCACCCCTTCGTGCGTTGCCACGCCTGCAGGGTAAACGGCCGCTCTAACTGGTTCAAAACTTGCAGGTCATAAGAAGAATACATTGAGTCGTAACATTCCGGCGAGATAATATCCCAGGGGTGCAAGCTGCGCGTGCGGGGGGCGGATAACGGTTTTGACTAGGGATCCTCTGATCCCGGGAAACGTCGATCTAGCGACACAAAAGTTGGTACACTGATAGGACTAGACACACGCTACATGATGTTATGAAAATGACTGCACTGGGGTGCCTGGGACATGAACTATGCACGTGCAGTTAATTCATACCATACTGTAGGAAGATATCCGCACCAATCTCACGTGCTTCGAAGCATTTTTGGGATGTTTCGTTTGGTTTCAGGTTCAGTCCAAGCTCAGTCTGGGTTTCGGTGGTTTGGCCCGGTGTGTGCCCTCAGTACCGTTCCTCCAATTCTGGCCCAAGGCAACGCAAGAGCGCTGCCGGCATCTAGTCCAATTTGCAGCCCAGTGTTTTCCAGAATTGGAGGATCAAAAGCATGCGATAGCATGCTTTTGCATCCGGAAATTCCCATTGGTGGGTCGCTGAAAAAAGTTCGGCTGAACCTGTTTGTCAGTGAGTATGTGAGTATGTGAGTGAGTTTGTCCAAGCTTTTTTGGACCTGGAGTCAAAATGGGTGGACCGATCAAGACGAAAGTGGGACCGTTTGATTCGTCTCCGGCGAGGTAAACTTTTGGTGCTGGCCTCGGTTCGCTCAGTGCTTCGTGGCACATGCTATTCCGCTTCAAAGTTTCGTTGACACGAATTTTTTGTCAAGGCTACAGGTCAACCCGAGGTCACGGGCAAAGCCATACTGGCGGGACACATCGGTAACACCTTGAACCAGTTTCCAGGGGGGTCACCGTCTGCGAGGGGTGCAGGCTGCACGTGCTGGGGTCGGAAAACCGTTTTGACGTGAGGTCCTCTGGCTCAAAGAAATTTTAAGCTATCAACCTCAAAATCGGTTCAATGGTAGTCCCAGGCAAGGCCTCCAAAATAATGCACATTTGGTTGAGCTAAACTCTGTGGTGCATGAGCTATGCACGTGCAAGCCGATTGCACCCCTTCGTACGTTGCCACGCCTGCAGGGTAAACGCAGCTCTAACTGGTTCAAAACTTGCAGGTCATAAGAAGAATACATTTGATCACGACATTCCGGCGATATAATATCCGAGGGGTGCAAGCTGCGCGTGCGGGGGGGCTATGGATCGTGGGCTATGGATCCTCCAATTTTGGCCCAAGGCAACGCACGAGCGCTGCCGGCATCTAGTTTATCAAAACACCTTGATCTTGATGAATATTTAGCACGAAATAGGAAACGATCTCAGGCTTCGGACATTTTATTCCCAAAAATAAGCATCCATGACAATCCGAAACGGTAAAATAGGTATACGTTGCTCGATAGACACAACCTTTATTGTATGCAAAAAAAATATATATATGTTACAGGCAAAGTGAAAACTCGGGCATTTTGCAAAATGCCTAGGCAATTTGCAAAATGCCTGACCCGCCAGGCATTTTGCAAAATGCCCAGGCAGTTTGCAAACTGCCTGACGCACCAGGCATTTTGCAAAATGCCTAGGCATTTTACAAACTGCCTGACCCGCCAGGCATTTTGCAAAATGCCTGGGTTTCCATATATTCCACCGTTTTTGTTGACTACAGGCGTTGATCATAAACGTTCCACTGTGACTGACCCCACAACACATTTCACATGTGTTGTGGGCACATGTGACACATTCCACGGTCACGAATACAGGGTGTCACGAAATTGTTGCGGGATGTTGTACTTGTGTCCCGAAATGTATTGCATCGTCGTTGCGTCAGTGTTCTCAAGCACCTCGCTGACAAGTTATCAGCGGCCACATGGTCTGTCCCGGCGGCACCTGGTGAAGCTCAAATAGGCCTCTGTAGCCCATCATGCCCCAAACGAGAATCCCCAGTGCCCAGTGGGTGCTTCACCGTCTCGACGGTGCAGCGCCTCTGAGCTGCTGTTGCCCCAGAACTGCTTGTCGGGACGGTTAGTGACTAAGAATAGCTCTAATAGCTGTTTTCACGACGGGCTATCCGGTGAGTGCACCTAATTTGACCAAATCTGCACCTAATCTCTTTACAGCAAATATCTTTATTTTATGAATTTATTTCAGTGTTTTAACCGATGATGCTCTCTGATAATATGACAAAGCAGGCATACAAGCAATTAGTACAACCCTAGCTGATACTACTAAGAGACACACTGAACCTAATTTGACCAAAATGCACCTAATCTGCACCAGATGTGAACCAAATGTGTACCAGATGGCCGTCGTTAAAACAGCTAATATCGCCTCACGGCCTCATCATTGGAAAGTCTGAATCTCTAGTTCTGAATGGTCCAGATTTGGTGGGTTTTGTCGAAATCCAGCTGCACCACTTATGGATGACGGTAAATCAGGGTTGCAGCCTGAGGTTGAGCGGCTTCAGCTTCAGGGTAAAATCTTCAGATACCGGGGATGGACGATTTAGACGCCGAGTGCCCTGGTCCAAATGCCCTGGTGCTGGACCCGTTCAAATTACATCCCGGCACTCAGGAGGGGCATGAAGGGACAAGACCGCGCCAACCGCGTATCAAGATCGTGACACTCTGTATACCTACGTCTTGCGTCAATTCTGTCGAGATGGAGCCAACGCTGAATGGACTTGAGCCACCGCCTCCGTACCTTTCGTATATACGGAGTTGTAGCCGTGTGTATAAAAGCTGCGATGTCCAGTATTCTGCCCTGGTGGGCAACTGTTCCGACAGAGACGATTGATAATGTAGGTACCTAAACGTGTAACAATCAAGTTTTCGTAAATTGGAAGAGTATTCTTTTCTGATCAATATCCACCCATAGTATTTTCAAAAAGCCACCAAGAGCTCTTAGAAACAGTACAATCATTATACCGAGCGCATGTTTACCCACGAAACCACGCCCGGTGCTCGGCACCCGACGGCCGCTGGGGCTCAGTGACCTGAACTCGGCGGCGCTACCCGGAGAACGCAGTGTCTCCTCACTTGGTGCGCATTGACAGCGATTAACTTTTGTAAGCGGCAGTTACAAATGATGCTTACCTATACATCGTCGCTAGTGCGAGTTTGATGTCAGGCATTTTGCAAAATGCCTGGGAAAATATTTCAGGCAGTTTGCAAAATGCCTGGTGGGTCAGGCAGTTTGCAAACTGCCTGGGCAGTTTGCAAACTGCCTGGGCATTTTGCAAAATGCCTGGCCGGTCAGGCATTTTGCAAATTGCCTAGGCATTTTGCAAAATGCCCGAGTTTTCACTTTGCCTGTAACATATGCATGCTATTTAAAAAGTAGGCACTTATTTGCAACATTGGCCTTGGAACGCGCAAAAGGTCGCTTCAGGCAAGATAAAAAGATCTCCGACAATAAATTTTATTTCATTACATGGACTTGCTGGGCATTGTCGGGAGTCGGAGTTGGAGACTGGAGTCGATTTTTGAAGCCGCATATTTTTTTGGCCGTAGTCAGAATCTGAGTCTGAGTCGGAGTCACCTTAAAATCCATCGTCTCAGCAGCTTCATGTGACCTTGACACCCACCCTATCAACAAGTAAACACAGGTAGTTAGTTTATCACAAAGAAGTGTGGAGATGACAAGATAATAGCCATTTTTAGAACGGTTATCTGGAACACATTTTGTGACATTCTGTGCGATCTGGTTAAATTAGGTTTATAACTGATTCTTAGTAGTTTTCATCTTGGGCTGCACCAGTTGCTCAATTCATGGATGACTGAGTGTCGCCACAGGAGGTCCCCCGGTGGGCCGGGGCAGCGCAGGGGACGGGCCCCGCCACTGAGCCGACCATCGGATGTGCCCATTGTAAGAGCGTACCGGGCAGCGGAGCAAATCTCGGACCCACCTCAAGGGTATCATCATCAATCAGCTTCCCACCCTTGCTGTCTCATGACAGGGGCAGCGGTGACCGTTAGGCGAGCCGGGCCTGCGCTGTGAATAGGGGTGCGCGCCACCTCCCAGACGGTCTGGCGCTCCTGCACCCCGCCCTCCCGGCTGCGGCCGGGCTCCCGGTGCTGGACCGCAAAGCGCTGGCCGTACATGTGTCCACTGTTGACATAATCAAGTCGCTTTACATGACCTTGTTTATAGCGTGTACCAGGTACCTATAGTTTGTGCACAGTGTGACATGATCTATCACGTGACTACGATGTAGGGGTTGACGGTAGCCGTACCAAGGTCAAACCAATTAAGGTATTGACATGAATAAAATCAGTCTCTATTAATTTATGTTTAAATCGGGGCAGTGCGGGGCCCTCAGAGGCATTTAAAAGCTAGTCTTGGGACTCGAGAGAGAGAGAGAGAGAGAGAGAGAGAGAGAGAAAGAGAGAGAGAGAGAAAGAGAGAGAGAGAGAGAGAGAGAGAGAGAGAGAGAGAGAGAGAGAGAGAGAGAGAGAGAGAGAGAGAGAGAGAGAGAGAGAGAGAGAGAGAGAGAGAGAGAGAGAGAGAGAGAGAGAGAGAGAGAGAGAGAGAGAGAGAGAGAGAGAGAGAGAGAGAGAGAGAGAGAGAGAGAGAGAGAGAGAGAGAGAGAGAGAGAGAGAGAGAGAGAGAGAGAGAGAGAGAGAGAGAGAGAGAGAGAGAGAGAGAGAGAGACCATTTATTCAATAACAAACAGATGAATATAACAAATCAAGTAGGCAATTGGCGCAAAAGTGCTACGCACTTAAATCATGGCGCCGCTTGCTAAACGAGAAGTACTCAATGTATTTAGCAACAATAATAATGATGAAACACAATGGAACAAGAAGAACGGAATAAAAATATTTATGTTGCAAAACATGTCAAAGTGATCGACCGGACCGCCCAAGCCCGGTAACGCTCTACGACCCCGGCGGCACTGCAAGGCTGCTCCGCACCGCGCCCACTCGTCCGACCACGGTAGTGGTGAGGATTGGGACTGGGATGTTGTATTATAAGCGATGGGTATGGATGATGAAGGATTGGACAGCGATGGCAACCACACGGCCCTCCTCACGACTCAGGTCTGTACCGTGGATAAGGATATCGAGTTGTTTGGAGGAAGGGAGAGTGGAAAAGTCAGTGCGGATGACGGGCGACACGGTGTTGTAAGGAATGTTTCGCTGAGTATGATAAAGTGGACAGTAAAGTAGAAAATGTTTTGTGTTTTCAGAATTATAGCCGCAAGTGCAAGGGGGTGAAATAGCTTGTTGTATGGAGAAAAGATGAGCATTAAGTCTTGAAGTATTCAGTCGTAGTTTTGTGTATAAAATGTTGCCTGTTTTTGTGCCTAGGAAATAATACAGAGGTGGACGGGGTTGTGTAATCAGTTCTTTTAGGTGTTTTTTGAAAGTAAAGTAGTTATTGTTTGTACGTAGATGTTCGGGTAATGTGTTCCAGAGGCTTGTAGAGGATGGGACGAAGGATCGGTAATAGGATGTGGTTCTGGCCAATGGTATTGTTTGAGCTGAAATATTCCGTAAAATTCGTGTTGTGTTTTGCTGTCTTGTGTTAGGAATAATGGTCTTAATAAATACGGGAACTATAGGATTGAATATGAATTTGTGATAAAACTGAAGTTTGTGGATTTTCCGTCTGTCGGTCAAAGAAGTCCATCCTAGTTACTTCTCGTCGCAGTCCGTTAGTCGATGTCCGAAGTCCAGTCCCAGTGATCAGTCGTGCTGCTCTGTTTTGTGCTTTTTCTAGTCGCATGCCGTCAGTCGTTGTGATGTGTCCGTCGTAAGTGATGTCACAATAGTCGAGGAAAGGTTGAACGTAAGTAATATAGAGTGATAGAAGCATTCCTTTAGGTATGTGTTTTGCTATTGGGTATAAAGGCCCCATAGAACGATTAAATTTTAGAAGGACGTCATTAATGTGTGTGTGAAAGCGTAGAGCTGCGGATAGTGTGAGGCCGAGATGTTTATGGTCATTTACTATTGGAATGGGGTTACCGCCGAAAGTAAGGGTTGGTCGATTAGTTTGTTGTCGATGTGAGAAAGTTTGTTGTGTGGTTTTCGTTGCATTGAATGTTATAGCTCATGTTTCTCCGTAGTTGTGTATGATGTCTAGGTCTTTCTGTAGTGTCATTTGTGCGTCGTGAAAGTTGTCAGTTGGAGAGTAAGACGAGTATAAAGAGCAGTCATCGGCATAAAAAACATTTTGTTTGTGGTTTTGTCACATAGTCCGTTTAAATATAAAATCGCCAGAAATGGCCCTAAAACCGATCCTTGCGGTACCCCAGCGTCAAGTGTCAGTGTCTGTGATGTAATATTATTAATGTCAACTGTCTGCTGTCGGTCCGTCAGATAAGATTCAAGCCACGTCAGTAAGTTGTCCGTTATTCCAAACTCCTTTTTACATTTAATAAGAAGAAGACCCTTGTGCCAAATCTTTTCAAAATATCGAGAAATGTCTAAGTATATTATGGTGAAGTCGCGTCCGTTGTCGAGAGATTTGTACAGTAAGTCTGTTATGTATGTAAGTTGCAGTTGAGTGTTGTGTCCTTGGTCGGTATCCACTTTGTCGGTCGGTTAGAAGCGAAAATTCAGTAATGTGTTGATATATATGAGCGAATATAATAAAAAAAACTTTTGATATGCACGGAAGTAAACTGATTGGGCGATAATTATTTAATTCAGACGGAGTTCCTTTTCGCTTAAATATTGGTCGAACTTTAGCCTTTTTCCAAGATGTGAGGTATATTCCGGTAGTGAGAAATTTGTTAAAAAGTTGTGTCAAAGGTTCGTAAATCAGTAATGCTGTCATTTTTAAAATTTTCGTAGGTAATCTGTCTGAACCACAAGCTTTATTAGCGTCTAAGCTGTTCAGGGTTCGAAGGACTTCACCAGGGGTGATGTCAATGCTGCTGAGAGTGGGTACTGGTTCAGTGTTTCTTGCTGTGTATGTTTGAAGTTGTGCAATGTGTGCGTTTGTGATGTCAAGTTGTGCTTGTGAGGCAAAGTATGTATTCAGCATGGTGGCTTTGTCAGTGTCAGTTGTCGCTGTTGTGCCGTCGTGTTGTATAAGTGTCGGTATGGAATGGTTTTGTTTATGACCTGTTATGTCTCTTAAAATTTTATGATGTTTGTGAGGGTCGTGTTTGTTCTGAAGTAGAAGTGATACTTTATTTTTTACAAGTTCGTCGTAAAGTTGTCTATTCAAATTTGTCATGAAGTTGCGTTGGGTTTTCCATTTTGCCCACGCTTGTTTATCGGTTTTTCGTTTTCGGGCAGCATTAAATAAACGTTCACGTTTCCTAATTTCCTTCAGAAGTTCTGGTGTCACCCAAGGTTTGTCATGTCTTGGTTTGCTTTGTTTTATCGGTATGCACTCTCTGGCTGCGTCAATTATACGGTTAGTAAAATCAGTCGCTGCGTCATCAGTGTCCTTGTTAAGAATAGATGTCCGTCCAGTCTGTTTGTTGTAAAATGTGTGTTAATTTATCGGCGTCTGTATTTGCATAGTCCCAGTACTCGGTTACATAATTGTCATCATTCCTTTCTTCCTGGATTGATAGCGTCACAAATACAGGAAAGTGGTCAAGTGTTGAAAATGAAGAGAGAAGTCCGCTATCAATGATAAATTTAGTATTTGATGTGACGAAGAGGTCTCGTAGGTTGTGGTGTGTGTCAATTTCAATACGAGTAGGTTGGTCGATGAGTTGCGTTAGTCCAATGGTGTCAGTTGCGCCTCTTAATTTTCGGTCGAAAGCTGTCAGTCCACTATGTTGATAGGTATCTGGAGACTGGAGGGAGGAATAGGTTGCCAACATTTAAGTCACCTGTTAATAATACATTTGGGGAGTAGAGATGTGCACGAGTCACACTGTCGGTTAGTCTGTCTATAAACTCTTCTTGTCGATGTGCTGGAATATTGGGTGGGAGATAGATTTTAAGCACAGTAGAAATGTAGAGTCTTGTTTTTATTTTTATCCAAATCCATTCTTCACCAGGCAATTCGAGTGAGGAAATTCTGGAAAATGTGAGTGAGCTGTGAATGTATACTGCCGTGCCTCCTCCGTGTCTGTCTCTGTGTCTTGTAATGGTTGGATGAAAATTGTCAATAGTATAAAGGTTCGGGTTAATTGAGTCGTCCAAGTTAGTTTCAGTGAGTGCTAGAATTGTGATTTTATTAACGTCGACAAAATTTGTTAGCTCTTGGACTTTGCCAGTGGCCGTTATACTGTTCATATTTACATGGGCTATCGTAATATTATTCGATAATTTTTTGTTATTTATTGGCCCAGGGTTCGATTCAATTCCTCCGATAACAAAAGAATACGCATGTCTGGAGGATAATTAAATAGTTTCAATGATGCATGGTTTGAGAGACATAAATGAGGCCACCAGAGGCCGGTGTGAGGCCCTCAGCTGCCGGTTGGGACCCTGAGGCCGGTTTAGGGGCCCTTAAAGGCCAGTAGAGGGCCCTCAGTGGTCAAGGTGGGCGCTTGACCGCCACTGAAGGGCCCTCAGAGGTCAGTGTAGGGGTGTCTGAAAAGTATGATTTTAATGTTTTTGTCAAAACCGGCCTCGTGTATGATTGTCAGAAGTCGAGACATTTTCGATGTCGTAAAATGACTGTCAGGTACTTGAAATTCAAGTGCCGCTAGCGTGCGTTCATGTCATACAAACTGCAAAAAATTATACATGAAAATGATCCCCGAAACCTGCTGCTTCTAATGCCACGCCATAAAAAGCCGTATCTATTTTGGTTTGGTGGTGAGCTAACTATTTGTAGTCATGTTGCAACCGCAGTTTTTTACCAAAAATATTTGCTTTCAATTCACCTACAGCACTTCACACAGTGTGTGCCCGCTAGTGCACCATATCATAGCATTCCCTAATCATTTCTGAGTCGCATAGTGAAAGAATTAAGGCGCTAGCACAGGGCTGACCGGCGCTACAGAAGTTTTCGTCCGGCACGGTCGGGTGCCGCGGCGCAGCGGGCGGCCCGGACACCGCGCGGCGGCACCCACCCGCCCACTGCGCGCCCACTGCGGCACCCGACCGCCCGGACAGAAACCTCTGTAGCGCCGGTCAGCTCTGTGTTAGCACCTTAATTCTTTTACTATGCGACTCAGAAATGATTAGGGAAGGCTATGGTATGGTGGACTAACGGGCACACACTGTGTTAAGTGCTGTAGGTGAAACGAAAACATGTTTTTCTTAGTAAAAAACTGCGATTGCAACATGATGATAAATAGTCAGATTGTGGTCAAAGCGAATGAGATACGGCTTTTTGTGACCCGGCATTAGAAGCAGAAGGCTTTGGGGATCATTCCCATGCATAATTTTTTCAACTTGTACGAAATGAACGCAAACCAGCGGCGTTTGAACTTGCGAGTGTCTGACCGTCATTTTACGACCTAGAAAATGTCACGACTTCTGACGATTATACACGAGGCCGGTTTTGACAAAAACATGAAAACCATGTGATTTCAGATGCCCCAAACATTTGTCTACTCGGCCATATCGCAATTAACTCGATTTTGTAAACTTGACTTTTGGGTATTTATGGCCACTCGTGAACCCCATTTGCATCACTGTGCAGTGAGCGCTACCGGTCCGGTGGTTGGGGGCGGGGGAGGGGAGACAGGGTGGGATGGGGAGTCTTCTACTGTTGTTGTCACTTGGTACAAAGAAATAATAGTGGAGTAACATATATACTTACGAAGTTGCTTTTTAATATTTCATTGCAAGGAGCTACAGGCAATTTCTTTTTGACCCTGCACATCGACATAATTTTTTGACGAGTTTGGACATAATTGTATTCTTAAGTTTTTGGACGAGTGGAGAAATGCAGTGTGGACGAGCAGCGGGCCGGGTGCAAATGCAACTTTACCAGCCACCATTCCCCAACCCTGTGCCCCCGCTACTTTTACTTACCCGACCCGTCTACCACTGAAAGTCCGACAACGCGACAGATGACCGGCCGTAGGGGGGCTGGGGCGGTGGGGGCAGGGCAGACGGCGCGGCGGCCGGTGGCCGAGACCCGTTGGAGCGAGGCGACCGCCTGGGTCGGAGGGGGTGGGGAGGGGAGGGGGACCATGCCGGAGCACATGGTCCGACGGACCGTCACGCCTATCACACTTTCAATCAATCTTCTGAGTGTGTCAATATCAAACAATTTGATATATCCGCAACTGCAAAGTGCCTCCTCTTGAAAAAAAGTATAAACTAACCAACGCAAAACGCATACGACACACTTGAACATTACCGCACTTATCGCCTATCTCAAAAGCATTGGCATAGATGGTCACCTCATGGCCTACCTGAACAACTACCTCACAAAACGCACATTCAAAGTCAGACACCTCACACACACATCAAACACACAGTATCCGAGCACTGGACTCATGTAAGGGAGAGTGCTCAGTCCACTGCTTTTCGTACTTGCACTTAACTCACAGCTCAAACAGAACACAAGACAAGTCAAGATAGCCACCTATGCGGACGATATAGCAATCTGGACAACACAAAACCAACGAGGAAGCACCCTAACACAACTCGAAAGGACACTCAACAGCGTTACTCCGAAGCTTCAGACACTCAACCTTCACATCTCACCTTCAAAGATACAATGTGTCGTCTTTGGGCGACACAGTACCAAAAACAGCCGACCGCTTATGTTTAATGGCACACACAGCTATCAGCAAGGGTTGTAATAATTGCTTGTATACATGCGCTGCCATATCATCTGAGCTTCCTTTTCGTGCAGTGGAAGGTTTTGCGCGGGATCTGCGCGTGGTAACGGAAGAAAGCTTGGTCTTCAGTCTCCTCGCAGACGAGATTGCTGGTTGGTTGACAACGTTACTAAGTCGAGGCGTGTTTAGCTTTGGCTTTGGTGTTGTGGACGACTTTTTTAAAAGAAGCGACTCGAACGACAGTTTATTTTTGTTATTAGCTTATTTTCACTTCATTCCTTTTTGTTTTTATTTCAAGTGTCGGTTAAGCCCTATGACCATAATAGAACTGGCAGCTAATGTCAGCGCGGTGTTTTCTCTGTGGTATTTTCCAAACTTGTGTGCCCCAGACAGAGGAAGAGGGAGAATGGAGAGAGATAGAGAGAGAGAGAGAGAGAGAGAGAGAGAGAGAGAGAGAGAGAGACAGACAGACAGACAGACAGACAGACAGACAGACAGACAGACAGACAGACAGACAGACAGACAGACAGACAGACAGACAGACAGACAGACAGACAGACAGACAGACAGACAGACAGACAGACAGACAGACAGACAGAGAGAGAGAGAGAGAGAGAGAGAGAGAGAGAGAGAGAGAGAGAGAGAGAGAGAGGGATAGAGAAAGAGTCTGGTCTGCTCGGGGGCGGCTGTTAACTGGGTAGAGCGGGGTGAGAATTGCATTATATGGGCCTGGTTTTCCAAAACATGATGGCGGGTGCTCAAGATCGGAGCTAACCAATGATATAAACCTACCATCTGTTTTTCCGCGATAGGTATAGGAATTTTGTGAGAAGTTCACGTCTTGACTGAGAGGGCAAATGTTGGCCACTGGGGGGGGGGGGGGGCAATCCGCTCGACAGGGGAGGCAATTGCCCCCTCCCCCAGTAAACATGTTAGACGAGGCCCTGAGTGAAGCTAAATATTTAGTAGGTGAAAGTAGCTAGTACCTACAAAGTACGAGCAGCTAGTATGAGTTATTTTCCCACGAGCCCTGAAGATTGTGACATGAACATTAGCATTGAGGCGTGCAGGCGGCCATGGCGCCGAAACGCTAGAACATTAGCTCCGAAACGAAACGCTAGCTCCTAAGGAAAAGAAGGCTAGAAGGCTATGCATCAGAACCGTCTACTAGGGCAGGAATGCAAATTCCATGGAAAAAATTGTTAGGCAAGGGGAATCAGATGTAAGTACGTTTATTGTTATACGGGAACGCCGAAAACGAAGCAGATGTCAAACGACCCAACTTCTGAATCACAGTTCCGTTCGAGAAAACTTTGACAACATGCCGAAAAAAAAACTTTGAAAATATGAAGTCATCTACAACCACGTAGGCCGTAGGGGAAAGTGACCTAATACCGCACTGCTCCTATTTACGCGCGAACGCAAGGAAATCATCGCTAGATGTCACTATAGTTTGCTTATAATCAGCTGATTGTTTTTCTGCACCACGTGCAAGTCGATACAGTAAGTTTGGCTTATATCTGTTGTAATGAGACATCTTTCTGTGAAAAGTCGAGGCGACTAAAATGGCAAAAAAAAAATGTCCCAACTAATAAGCAGTGTTCGATATATTCCGAGTGTAGGAAGATTGAATACGAATATAAAAAACGACAATGTATTCAAATAGGTACATAATTAAAAAACAGAGCTTTCGGTAACAAATACCTTGATCACTGTTACCGAAACTGTTGTTACCGAAAGCTCTGTTTTTTAATTGTGTATTTGAATACATTGTCGTTTTTTATATATATCCGTCATGGATAACACACAATTGAATACGAAGGCAGGCTTCTCATCTGTACGTCATTAGGATCAAAAATGTTTGCTGTTCACGTTTCTCAAGGTCATTTTTACCCAGGATGCGTCAGCTTTGTGTTATGGAGAATAAAGGAAGAGTGTGCGTGATTAGGAACCGTGTTCTCAAAAACGCACAGTCGCGCGTTCTTAAAGGCGCAGTCTCCATAAGTCTCCAATCTGAAGTGCGTACAATGGATATCGGATTCGAATCCAGTCCCTACCTACATAAAAGCACAAGCAAACCAACTAACCAGCTAACAAACAGATAAATTACGGAAAGGCGCCGAGGTTATCGAAGGTCACTGAGATGATCCCGAAGTTGATCAAATTTCTTTTTTTATCAGAAAATGTAGGGACCTCGCCTCCATTTACCTGACTTGATGGGATTATAGAGACCATTGATTGCCCAACATACTGGCGTGATTACACCCCTATCGGCGCAGCCATTTGGCCGTAATTGCGATTGGAACCTTACGTGTGCGTTATTGGGTCAGTCTTCCCTTACGTTTATAATGAACTTTGAATTATCGGCCAATAGGACCCTCCGCGATGTATTCCCTAACGTCTCAGTAGGTGGATGTCTTTTTCACTTGCCCTAAGCTATTCCGTCACTAATTGTTCGGACACTTAACGATTTTGTCACTAGCTGTTTTGGAACACTAGCTATTTTGCTTCACTAGCTATTTTGACGCTGGCTATTTTATCACAAGCTGTTTTGAGGCACTGGCTGTTTTGTTCTAGCTGAAAAGTCACTAGCTCAAATGCCATTAGCTATTCTGACGTGCACCCGTTTGGTAGGGTAGCCTCAGTCCTTCTACCAATTATTGGAATATTCCCGATGCATGTGGGTGACCTCTTGTGCACATGTCACGTGGAAAACAAAGAGGTGCCAGTTATGTAACATTTCCCCCCCCTCCCCCTCCCCCATACACCCGCCCACAACACGGTTAGATTCGCTCCTGAGGTGACGTGTTGGCCGGTAGGGGAGAGTGGGGTAAGATGCCCAGGGTGGGAAAGACGCCCCACCCCCTCTAGCGACGAAACAAAGAATCGGACCTGGAAATTAATGTTCTTAGCGTAAAGCGGAAGCCTGCCTTGTTAACGGCACAAAAAATTGCGAAGCTCAGTTGGGCAACGGCTGGCTGATGACTGCATGTTTTTTATTTGCTGCTTTCAAAAAATATTTTGGTGTCAGAACATTGTAAATATCAAAGAAGGTAAAAGATTTTTGCGTCCCTTGCTATAGTCGTGATACATTAGCATGCGTGTACTGTGTCCCAAACAGTTTGTTTTATGGTGTAGTTTTATGGCTAACAAATTGTGCTGATTTAATGTTACTTCGGTACCTTGGGGTAAGATGCCCCCTGTCCTGATGGGGAAAGACGCCCCCCTAAATTCGTAGGCTGTCCTTCAAACAGCCCGTCAAATCATTTATTACATACTTGTGATGTAGACAAAAGCCGATCTGGGACTATTGAGTGTCCAGTACGGTCGGGTGTTCCCATGCCGGTCTCTCGGCCCACATAGCGACTTTTTGGGCGGCATCTGACTCTGAGAGCCCTCACGACGGCCTCTGTGGGCCCAATTATTGGCTCCAGGGCAGCTCACGACATCCTTTGAGGGCTCCCACGTTGGCCCCACGGGCCGCACTGGCATCGGAGGTCCCCACGATGGGCTCGAGGGCCCTCAAGCATCATGAAGACCTATAAGAGCCCCACAGTGGTCTCCGAACGCCACCACGGAGGCTTGTTTGGCCGCGCTGGACTATGATGGCCCTAACGATGACCTCTGAAGCCCCTTACGACTACTTTTGAGGGTCCTTATGATGACGTTTGGTGTCTACTGCAGGCTCGAAGGGACTACTGATTCGTTCAGGCGATTCACGTGCCCATTTATGTCACTTGTAGTGCAGGGGGCATCTTTCCCAACGTCAGGGGGCGTCTTTCCCACCCTGTGGGGTAAGATGCCCCCTTTCACTTCTTCAGGAAAATGCTTAATAGCAAAAAAAGTAATGATATTTCAGGCACGAAAGTGTGATATTTTTGGAGAAAAATGATGTCGGCTTCCGTTGAAACTCCAAGTTTTTGCTTTCCCATCGTCATTTTCGAATAATATATGACATAGTAAAACCCTGGGCATCTTTCCCCACTCTCCCCTACTCGTCACAAGTTTGTAGTTCGTACTTGTGATTTGCATCCGATTGTGGTAAGTGTACCCTGATTTTTAATGTATTTGTTGTCTCAGACTCATATAATCATCCGATAATTGGTGCATTTATTCATCCTAACGCACACGACACATTTCAGGGACAGCATTTGTGAGCCAAAAATGTGTAGCGTCACTATAGGCCTAATGCACCTGTAGTCGCCGATCGTCAACTTCTTTTAAACGTTTGAACATTTGGTCGACGTGTGAGGCGGTTTCAGATACCGCCGCGTCGCGTCTGCTCCTCGCCCGGCGACTGACCCAGCTATCCCCCTCCCTTTACGTTCACGGCCCGTTTCTATGCCGCCGTGTAGACGAAATAGGCGCCGAGCCGCTGATCGTTTTGGGAGATGCCTTGGTGAGTGGTGAAGCTCCGCTTTCTTAATGTTCAAAAATAGTTGCGGCGAAGTCCACACTGGCCACCTTATAATGCCGTCTTCTGAGACCGTGTGGCTTCTGCCACAGCGATGACAGCGATGACAGATAGCGATGACACCTGACGACCTGAACGGCCGAAAAGCAAATCTTGCGAGCAGAACAGCACCACCATAGCAAGATGAACTCAGTCAGAAGCTACGCTGTGCCAATAATAACAGTATGTGCGTGGGTTCTTCGCCAGAGTCCGGACTGCACCTCCCGGCAAGACACGAAGTTTCCAACACTTCAAACAAACAGTTTCCGTAACACCGTTCATTGGCGGCGGAACGGGGGGGGCACCGGGGCACCGTGCCCCCCTTGAATTCTGCAAGGGGGGCACCAATAGCAAGGTGCCCCCCTTAAATTTGATGTATTAGTACCAGGGGCGGATTCGGGAAAACTCCAAGGAGAGGGTCATGAATCGAAGTGGTGCCCCTGCCTATACCCAAAATTAAAATCTCAACGGATTTCGGCCACTTAATTTTGGTGGTGCCCTATTTTCAGTTTTTTTTATTTTCTTTATTTTTGGTTAGTCATGTGATGACTGGTGCCCCTGCTAGGCCGCTGGTGCCCCTGGAAAGACTGTGGTACCTACCTACCCTGTCCCCTGACAAGCCTACGGTGGGCCCTGACATGACTTACGAGTAGGTGCCCATGGGCCCTGACAGGCCCGTGGTGCCCCTGACAGGCCTGTGGTGTCCTTGCTAGGCCTGTGGTGTCCCTGGGCCTTGGCAGGTCTGTGGTGCCCCTGACAATCCTAAAGTGTATTCCTTTTTGTATTCCTTACGCGTATTTGTATTACTTACCTAAAGTTTGTATTCCTTACGCGTTGCTGTGCACTTTAACCCTCGCCGGCACAGGCCATTTTGCGTCCTTCGACGGCACAAGGGGGTTGGTACGACCCCCCTCGCGTTTGGCCCCTGATCGAGCTAGAGCTTCGCGGAAAAAAACGAGCGTGTTGCCCTTCACGGGAGGAAGCCGATGATACCCAATTTTAAGGTCCTAGGTCATCGGGTGACCTTCCAGGTCAGGTCAATGACCCGAAAACCGGGAAAATCGGGACCTGTTAGAAAGTCGTAAAGTGTGGCTGCTATGTGGTTTTCCGGGGTGCTGATCACGAATATCGTGTTAGTTCTGATCAGAGATGATGTATTTAAGCATTTAGACCAGGTCGGGTCAGGTCAGGTCAGGTCAACCGGTAGGGGTTGTGACGGATATTCGTAATACGTGTCAACCGCCTCTGACAGCTTCGTAACATGTTACGAAGGCACCAAAACTACTTCGTAAATGTTCAAATGGTTGCTGAATTCGAATTCAGCTCCAAAAACTAGCCTAGAAACATGTAAAACTCGAAAAAGTGAAACGAGGTCACGCGAGGTCACCAAAGGTCAATAACCTAGCCTGACCTTCAGGTGACCTTGACACCCATCCTAATGTATGGGAGCAACATCAAATCACGTGTTTGAACGTTTGAAACCACGAAAAGCCTGCAAATGCGCGGCTAATGCGAGCCGACATACGCGGAATCGCGATTCCCGCCAAACATGGTCTCGGAAAAGAGGTCACAGGTCTAAGGTCATTTGGGTCAGGATCATGAAATTTTCAGGGTAGGTGTAAAATTGAGCAATGCGAGGGTACTGAAAGTTACGTCGCGATCGGATGCCTTTTACGCGAGTTATTCGCGAAAAACCTTAGGGGGGTTGCATCACCCCCCCCCCCCCCTGTGCCGGCGAGGGTTAAAGCAAACTTTTCGTAATAAAAGTTAATCGTTCGTCTTATTCCAGAAACAAAAACGTAAATTTCCGGCGATTTCTGGCGCTGCCTGGGTATTTGTCCCGAAAGCCCCTCCTCCTGGATCCGCCAGTGGCCGGTCAGGTCGCCTACCATACCATTTCTGTTCCTTTTTTTAAGAAAAAAAAACTATCGTATCAGGGCTTTGACGAAAAATAAGTGGCCTAAATCCGATGAGAAAACAGGATTTAGGGGTACCCTAGGTTTGGCTCCTTGAGCTGGTGCCCCCCCTTGTCTCAAATCGTTCCGCCGCCTATTACACCGTTTGTTTGTTGAACTTGCTTGATCAGTAGCAACCGACCAGGTACATACAACAATTGAATTCAGAGTCGGCAGCCTTATATTTAGCTTGCCGCAGCTCGGTGACCGACCAAAACCACTGAGAGTATGCCAAAACCGAACCGATTTTCAGAAATAGGGGGAAATACCGACTAGATACCGAAATCAGGGAATTATCAAACAAATGCTTCAAACTTTCTCAAGACATAAGATAAGCCTTTAAATGTACCTAATACTTTGAAAGAATGTAACAAATACAAATCAGGCAATCTCTTAATTATTTGCATTGGGAAAAAAAAAAATTTAACTGTATTTTGTAACTATTAACAAATATTCAGGTCAGTTATTTAACTGGAATGTGGATTCAAGTCATCTGCGGGGCATTCCATGTCAACCGGGACAGCCAAAATCGGTCACCTCTGCGATTTTGTTCAAACTTGGTATACCTATTGCCTATTAGGTGAAACCTCTGAGGGTGAAAGGATTTTGTAATATGCCCTCGGGCTACAGAGATATAAGCCACTAAACTTCTGCTTTTTTAGCAGCATTGGGCGTGTATCGCAATTTTGAAAGATCTATAGCTTCAACATTTTTGAAGCTATTAATATCAAACAAAACGGAACGTATACATAAGGAGTTATACCAGCAAAATTTGGCAATTTTTACAAATTTTGAAAATTTTGAATTTAATATATTTTGAATTAATTTTTTAAAATATAATTTGTGAAAAATGGGTACCTAAATAGTAGAAAATGTAAAAACATGACCTTATTTCCTCGATAATTGCCAAAACTAATGCTGTACAAATCTATACTTTATTTGAAAGAAACTGTTGGATTTGAAAGATTGGATTTGAAAGAAAGATTTGAAACTGTTGGAAAAAGACCTGTGGTCGAAATATTACATTCTTTCAAATAAAGTATATATTTGTACAGCATTCGTTTTGGCAATTATCGAGGAAATAAGGTCATGTTTTTACATTTTCTACTATTTATGAACATGTTCCTCGCACAAGCACTAACGTCATTAAAAAAATGGGTACCCTTCGATTTTGCTCAAATTTAGATATTGTCTTCCACTACACGTAAGGCACGTCTGCTGAGAAAATTAGAGTGGGCCAACGATAACTTTGGATGATATAGCAACAAGAAGTGCAACGTACACGCGCAGTGGAAGGGGGCGGATTTCGCCAACCCCACCTGTTTTTTGCCAATAACTCACGCCGTATTCATTATATTAACGTCAAAATGTCAATACCTGTCCAGAACCGAATTGCAAATCTTCTGGTGCAAGCAATAGGTACATCGGTCCGCAACTTTCCTAGTAATAGCGGTTCAAAATCAAACATCCTGCCGGTGCGGCGCGGCGGCCGGCGCCGGCCGATACTCGCCACCTGAATGGTAGACTGTGCCGGCGCCGGCCGATACTCGCCACCTGAATGGTAGACTGTGCCGGCGCGGGACGGTTCCTTCCATCTTTGCACTGTGTTTCTTACCGCTGATTGTGATTGATTCGCGTCAAATCTTGTGTGAAGGCTTAGAAATGTACAGCCCTCTGCAAACTGCGTGGTAGGTATTCTTTTTTGGACAAAACCGAGAATAACGTGAATGCTATGCAATCGGTCACTCGGAAATCGTGACAGCAAGGCCCGCCAGACCCCGCACCCTAGATTGGCATTATCATCGTATTAATTTTCCATCCAGTTTGGCAACAAAACCCAAAAGTTTATATTTGCCCTCAAAACGAACTTTTGCATTTTGTTGCCACACAAGGCGTATACTTTGTTTATTGATAGACCCAATCGAAGGAGTGGAGCATGGCGCATCTATTTGCAGTGAGTTCCGACCGACTGATAACATAGCTTTTGAGTTATTACCAGTTTTGTCGAAAAAAGGATACCTACCACGCAGTCTGCTGAGGGCTGTACAGGCAATCTTATGGTAAAAAAACGAAACTAAATTGGTAAAAGTTGAATTATTAGGTTGCAAACACAATATTGTGACTGAAACGTTTCCCGCATCGGCCGACCCACGACTCTGCCGGCGACAGCTTATTCTTAGCAGGTCACTAAGTGCCAAATTTATTGTTAGATTAACTAGAGATTCTCTTAACATGCTAAATTATTTATGGTCGGCAGGTCCTCCGGGGTCGTGCCCCCTTTTTTGGCGCCAGGCAGGGCCATCACCCCCACCTACCAGACCCCATTGGTGATACAACCAAGGTTACTGAAATTCCATACTTTTCCGTGACTCTTTGGGTACCATATCTGCGAGAAACCGCAGGCCCCCTCCCCTGCGGTTTCTCGCAATATCTCAAAAACGTTGGCACGGAGCGCCACCATTTTGGAGCAATTGATCATACATCGTTTCTGCACATGTTGTGAATATTTCAGACCAGAGTCACTCAAGGTCAGGTCACCAGATCACGTCAAGTGACCTTACCTCAGTAAAGACTGTAACGCCTGCTTTAGCTGCAGTGAGTGACAGATCTCTTTCAAACTTTCAGGAATTGATAAAGGCAACAGCATGTACAAATGTTATGAGGTTATCGGTGGAGCCAACATATAACTAAATGCACTTACTTTTAACGTTTCGGTTTCAAACAACCTTCGTCAGAATAGAATTACAAGTTAAAATATAAATATGCGTCTCAAATGCACATATCTTAAACATACTGAGAACATAGCAGAGAACATACTGAGAACTCTGCTATGTTCTCAGTATGTTTAAGATATGTGCATTTGAGACGCATATTTATATTTTAACTTGTAATTCTATTCTGACGAAGGTTGTTTGAAACCGAAACGTCAATAAAAGTAAGTGCATTTAGTTATTTGTTGGCTCCAACGATAACCTCATAACACAAATATGTCCCTTGAAATAATCAGCATGTAAAAAATTTGAATCTCGGAGATTTGATGTCGGTGACCAAAGTTCAGGTCAATTTTACGCCCTCTCCCATTATCAATGGGAGAGGGCGCTAAGTAAATGGTAAAAAATTGAAAGGCGCCTCTTTTGGACCAGTGTCATTCCTAACACTGTAACACTCTTATTTACAAGTAAACATGACCGCTGAACCGGAAAATTGCGCCCGTAACCCCGCTGTATGTCCCTGAGGTCATTTCAGGTCATGAATGGTATCTAACAGCTTTTCGCTAATAACTTTTGATAAAGGCATGCCAGAGCGATGAAAATGCCTTAGACGTGTTCAGCTCGACGATACGGATCGACTGATGTGCAACAAAACCTTCGATGCTTCTCGACGGGAGGATCGCGATGCTGATAAAAGTGAGCTCTTGCAAGTTTTGAGTGACAAGTTATTTAAGAAAAAAACTATCAGCAAGCAACGTACATTTTGGCAGTTTTTGTCCCCTGCAGGCTAAACCGTTAATCTTCGGTTGAATCTGAGGGCAGGCATCAGAAAAAAACGTTAAAGAGAGCTATCGAATGCGTTTTTCCGCAGCGTTGCAGCTCTATCCTTTCCTGAGGTATAGGCCAGTTTGTGGAAAACTGTCAAAGGTTGACCTGGAAATTGGCGAAATTTTACGTTCGATGACCTCTGGTGACCTGACCTTTGATTTGACCTAAAAAGTGACCATATTTTGCTCTTCATCATTTCTTACGCTCTTTCGAACGCCGACTACGGCGTTCCGCTAGTGACCCAAGAGCCAAGTTAGTAGGGGGTGTTCAACCTCCACCTCCAGCAGGGCGTGGGAATCCAGGAGCCCCAGCGAGGCGCGGGTTAACCCCCATACGTATAGGGGTAGCGGGTATTTTTCGGGAATAGATCACGTTAAAAGAGTCGGATTACGAAGAAAAACTGTACCATCGAGCCGATCATTTTTATCTGTCCTGAAAATGGCATGACCTTAACCCGAATAACCGTTGATTTGTGAGATCTTTCGTGAGATCATGGCAGGCCACACAATCTCACTTCAAGAAGTTACGGCAGGACCCGATTTACTCGGCAGTTGTCATTGACCTATGGAAGGTCACCCAATGACCAACGACCTTTAAATTGGGTAGCAGCGGCTGCTTATCTTCACGGGCAACACGCTCAATTTTTCTGCAAAGCTCCAGCTCAGAGACCGAGATGCCCAGGTCAGGTGCAATGGACGACTCCTCTCCCTTGCGTTAGTGACTGTGAAAACGCCAATAGACGAGCGCCGGTTAGTACATGACAGTTACTTTCAACGACTGTACGGAATGGTGAGCAGCTACATGAAAATTGACATGCGCCAGCTAATCAGTTCATGCTTTGTGCGTTTGACCTCGACTAATCTTTGAATCCTGGGGCACAACAGTTGCGATGTTTGTCCCATCAAGGGAGCCATTAATTCTAAAAAAAGATGAGGCTTTCTCAGAGGCCCTCATTACCCCCCGCCGAAGGGCGCCATTACCCCCAAAGGGGGTATGCCGACCCCTGAGCTAAAAACATCGAATAAATAAAAAAGGAAAATCGGCCGGTAACTCTTAGAGGTATGGGTCAGGGTGTATAAACGCAAAATAGTCACTATGGTAAATTTGATCACGTTTTACCTCACTTGAGCTTGAATGTATTTATCTAGGGTCATGAAATTGGCACACGATAAAGTTCCCCAACGCCCCCCTCAACACCAACAAATCAAATTCCGTTTTTTTTTTAATACTTCTTTTGGCTAAACCGGGCCTTTCTCCCCTAGCGCTGGGAGAGTCAGGCGTATTTCCTTTTTACAACCAAAGAGAGGCGCTGCCCGGATAATGCCCAATTGCATCATTAAAAAACTGGCTTACAGCTCAGCGCATAGGTGTCGATTTGTATACTTTTGGGTGTGCCCGGGCACCCCCAATTCTGAATTGAGCACCCCCCAAGGGGCTCTGGGCACCCACAACCAAATTTGGTACTGGCATCACTGTTACGATTCTTTGAACGCATTGTTTTCTCTAATTCATAGGCGCGGGAACGGGGGGGGGGACAGTTAACCTCCCCCCCCCACCCCCAACTCCGGGGCCGTGGGGGCGGTGCCCCCAGCCCCACAGCTTTAAGACGGAATATCGCACTTTTTTGCAAATGTTTTCTTTTTATGAAAACGCCAAGGGATGAAAAATAAGTGGCCTAAAACCGGCGAGAGAACTAGGTTTGGGGGTACCCAAGGTTGATTTCAATTATGGTGTGTCCTTCCCCCCCCCCCCCCTCAGTCTGAAAGTAGGTAGTTCCCGCGCCCCTGTTGTAATTACCGTTCATCAGAATGCGTTGTAAAAAAATGGACACAATTTTTCGCTTTATTTATACCAGACAGCAGCATTTGGTAGCCATCGACGCATTCGTGCCGCGTCAATGGGTTTTCGGTTCCGGGCGTCCTGAAGTTTTGCTTTGAGTGGCGAGATAGTCTTTTGGTCCGAAATATCATGGTTTAACCCGCGCACCAACGGGGATCCGCATTCCGCACCAACTTCACACCGACGGGGGGCGGATACCTTCTCCCCGTGATATCTCGAGAACGAAGCAAGATAGAAACAAAATGGCATGGGATACAAACGGACAAAGTCTACAATTTTTACTGAGGTCATTTTCACGTCAGGTAAAAAAAATGACGTCACAGGGGTAAACAAGTCAAAATAGCGGCGCTTAAGGTAGACAGTTTTTCGCGAATAACGATTGAAGTACCAATGTCTGTCATACCCACACCGAGTGGCTGATTGCTTTGAAAATTTCACCGATTGATAAGGCCAACAGTTTATACAAAATGTATATCTCAAAACTTCGATACCGGTGACCTAAGGTCAGGTCAATTTTGCCACCTGCCCACTACCATGGGATAATTCTTCGGAATGCTTGAGACCAGGACCAAAAAGAAGCCGAATTTTGATGAGTAAAGCCGATTTGGGAGTACCCGACCTTGTTATAGAGCCGACCAACATGCACCATCGGCAAGACACGGGACACCCAACACCGCCACTGGCGCCACTGACCCATCACCCACGTGGATTTTTACAATTCTCCACCTATGCTCAACAGTAGAACAAAACAATTACCAGGAACACCAAGTCACAGGCTTTTGCAAATTGTCCATTCATTGTAACCTGTCATTATAATTCATTCATTGTAAGTTGTAACCATTAATTGTAATTCATTGTCTGTGCCGAAGACGGCCTCGACGCAAGGGCGGAAACGCCTGCGGGTTTTGACGATGCAGGACATTTCCTGTCCTCCCATTCCGTCATGATGCGAGTCTTGTCATGAAGCGACATTTTGTCTTTCACCCGTCCCCCTCTGTCTGCGCTCTGTTTGAGCCCGCTGTTTGATTGAGCCGCTCTGTTTGAGCCGTTCTGTTTGAGCCGCTCTGTTTCAGGTGCGATCTGCCGCAGTCGCTGCCGCTCTGCTCAGTGTCGGCAGTCGGCTCTGCCCCGACTGCCGCTCTGCCCCGACTGCCGCTGCCGAGTGTCGGCAGTCGGCTCTGCCCCGACTGCCGCTGCCGGCTCTGCCCCGACTGCCGCTCTGCTCAGTGTCGGCAGTCGGCTCTGCCCCGACTGCTGCTGCCGCGCCCAGAGAGTGTCTGCCGTCAGCACAGAGAGGGCGCGACATGCTGCCTACCCGGCCGCCGGGTCATCACTAACAGTCGACAACAGTGGGAGCCGTAAAACTTCCCGTTTGTCGTCCTGAAAACACTTCTTACTGATGTCACTACGTAATGAGGTGATAAGTATCACCCGTAGCTCTGGGAATTCATTTTTCATTCCGGGTGTACTGCATTCCTTCCTGGCCCAGTCTGCCGGCCGTGTTCCATGTCCGTGTCGATGTGACCCTGCCTGCCCTGCGGCCCGCCCTGTCCGTGTCCATGTGACCCCGCCTGCCCTGCGGCCCGCCCTGTCCGTGTCCATGTGCCTGCCCTGCGGCCCGCCCTGTCCGCGTCTATGTGACCCCGCCTGCCCTGCGGCCCGCCCTGTCCGTGTCCATGTGACCCCGCCTGCCCGCCGGCCCAGTCGGACCGTCTGACCAATTCGTCCAATCGTAATGCATTTGGTGTATCGTAATGCATTAGGGTACACCAAATTCAATATCGTTTGGTGTATCCCAAGCTTAATGCATTTGGTATTTTGTTGACGTTATAAATCATCACGATGGTATGAAGCCTTGAATTTTGTGAAAAGTTAATGTTGCTATTAATTTTACGAATTTATCTTGTTTGCGATATTTACTATTATTATTCTGAAAGTTGGTGTTGGCTTTCGGTTTGGTATTGGTTTTCCAAATGTTATGTATGTACTTACATACTTGACATGACTAGCCCTGACTTAACCTGACCGGACGTGACACTCCGTACGACGTACGAAGCGGACACGGGTAGCACGGCATCGGCCACTTTTAGCCTGTTGTTGACCAGTGTTTTTCTATACGGAGATGGTAATGACTGTCCATTGTCCATGTCTTTAGGTATACTCGTATGTTCGGGAGCCGTGGTCGGCAGCGGGTGCGCACTGCCGAGCTGACCGGACCGGTCCTGGCGTCCGATCGCCAGCCGGCGAGGGAGGGCCGACCACGGCGCTGCAGTCCGCTGGAGGAGGCGACCGCCGTCCGCTGGGGGCGCCGCCGTCCGCCGGAGGAGGCGGGCGCTGCAGTCCGCTGGAGGAGGACTGCAGCGCCCTGGTCCGCCCTGGAGGGCGCCGTCCGCTGGGGGTGCCGGTCCGCCGTCCGCTGGGAGCGCCGGTCCGCCGCGCCGTCTGGCCACTGAGGCGGCGCGCGCCGTCGGGTGCCTGCCCCGCCTCCGCCGGCACCTGCACCCCAACAGTGTCCGTGTACGTGATGTAGGTCGTGTCTCAAATCTCCCTGTTCCATATACGAACGCACAAAGCATTTTCCTATAATCCTTCCTGAATCCTTCCCCTCGGGTCCTTCCTTTTTCCCTTTTCACTTTAAGTTTAGTTAAGTTAAAACATATTAACTTATTATAATTATTAACTTATTAGTAACTTAACTTATTAACTTATTTTTAACTTATTGACTTCTTCAGCGCCGTTGTCAACGGCGCTGAAGAAGTCAATAGACGAAACCGGTACGCCCTTAATGTAACTGTTTTGATAGTTTGATTCGTGGAGCCTGGAGGTTCATGTACTCTCGATACAAGAAGCGTGTTGTTTACTGCGTCTTGACGAGAAGAACACGATGCCACTAAAAGTAGGCTATTGGAAGTTATGAGTCAAAAAGTTATTTAAGAAAAACTGTTACCGCCAAAATGAACGTCAATTTTGGCAGTTTTTCCCTGTGGATGCTAAAACGTCGACCTTAGGCCAAATCTGAGAACATTATCTCAGAGAGACCGTTATTAGAGCTATGGAATGCGCTGAACCGCGGCGTTGTAGCTCCATGTGTTCCTGAGCTCCATATTGCGCTGGTCTGTAAAAGATTGTCGAAGTTTGACTGGAAAGTGCTGAAATTTTACCTTTTGGTCACCTCTGGTGACAGGACGTTTCACCTGATTAAAATGTGAACGAACTAATTTCGTCATAATTTTTTACGCTTTTTCCAACGTCGCTCACCGCGTGTCGCTACGTGGCCCGGGAGCCAAGTAAGTTAGAAGTGGGGACTGGTGGCTCAAACATCCCTCCAGCAAGGCGTGGAAATCCAGGATCCCCATTGGGGCGCAGGTTAATCTCTCCATTTGTTTTTGTTTTGTTGGGTTAGGCCCTTTCGGTCTGACGAGACCGAAGGGCCAGAAGGATTTCAGAGCCAGAAGGACGATAGGAATTAGGGGGAGACATTGGTCTGGGCAGACACCCTAGAGAGTCACCGGCCCGTCCCGAAGGACAGGCCGACCAGCCCCAAGGTACTCGCTGCACCCGGCTACGGGGTGCGCTCCCTCGGGAGCAGCGGTACCGCTGCTCTCTCGGGAGCAGCGGTACCGCTCCAAGCAGCCGAGAAAAAATGGCTGTGAATATTTTGTGCGAATAGCGGCTTTTTTAAATTTTGAACGTCAATCAAAATTTTGTTTTTTCTTGTATGAGAATTGTCGATTAGAATATTAAAATAAGTGAACCGTTTTTGTTGCCTGTTGCCCGTTTGTAATCTGTTGAGGCTGCCCTAACGTCACCTATGAACTGTTAGGTGAGATAGTGGTTTTGCATATTGCCAACAGCGGCAGCACTTGTCGGGGTTGCAGTGCGTCCAAGCACACAATAGGAACCAGATATGAAATAATTTTTCTTTAATTTGTATAACAAACTATGGTATAGCGTCATTCCACAATGATAGTTGTTGCTATTGGCTAGGCCCGCCCGATGCACATGCATGAAAACATGCTTTTCAAATCAATTCATCTGAAAAGCTTTTTCTTCATAGGAGGTCCGATAAGAAGTGTACATTTTGGCCGACAGATGGCTGTAGCACTGCATGGCGTCGGCGTTTGGGACTGGGAGGTTTTTTGATAATTATTCTTGCCATGACGAATGTTATGTTGCGTTTGCACAGGAAAACTACGGACATTCGCTTAATGCTCCGAATTAATGTCCCTGTATAGATAGTCTACCTTGATAAAAGAAGTTTTAATGAGTTTCGTTTCAAAACAAGCATCATACTTCTTGACTTTAAGTTGTAAAGCTGGAAAATTGCGATCACGGCATGGGGACCACAGGGGCAATGTGGAAACCCCGGACTCGGGACTCGGGGACTCGGAAGCAGAAATACTGCGTCCATATGAAGGCGTCTTCTCCGAGCCCAGAGATCCCTGTACGTTTCCCGGCAGCCCACGCCCTTTCCGACGTGTGGTTGGCAATATGGACTGCAGAGGTCACCACCGTCCGTGGAGCCATTCAGCCCAGCCAGATGTCTGGCTAGTGGTTGGCGATATGGACTGCAGAGGTCGCCACGGTCTTTCGGCTCGCTGCACTGTGTGCGGCGCTGCTCCGCCTGTGGTGGCCCGTGGTGTAGACATTAGCGGAAATAGCGGGTATTTTGGCCGTTACGAGAAGGAGGGCATGGTGCGCAACGGAGTCCAAGGGAAGTCGTCGACCTGAGATCAGATAAATTCGCCGTGATGTCCGCTGTCCTTATTCTAAAACTTAATCTGACGACACGTAAAAAAAGGTGGAAAAACGCCACAATTATATTTAATCACTTCTCCTGTAGTGCGTCTCAGGATATTTTTGACATTTTCCAGACATTTCACAATGTTAACGTATTTTGGATTTCATGTGATGGTCAAAGTGGCACACCATAAATGTACATGTTCCATAGTGTCACTTCCACATGTGTCACTTAGCCCGTGTCATGCGGCGCAGTCCATCTATCCCGGTACTGGTTCCCTGTGATATCCCTGTAGCGTACTGTACTAATTGTTATATGTATATATATATATATATATATATATATATATATATATATATATATATATATATATATATATATATATATATATAAATATATATATATATATATATATATATATATATATATATATATATATATATATATATATATATATATATATATATATATATATATATATATATATATATATATGGCCCTAGCGGCCCTAGCGTGCTGCTATCACCGGTGAAACAGGGCCCCTGTATCAACATTGAAGCCACCGCTCCCTCTGGTCAACCACTGGTTCTGAGTATCGCCGGTAGGTCGCAGCACCTCTCGGGCAGTAGGCTGTGGACAATCACTGCTCTCTCTCTCTCTCTCTCTCTCTCTCTCTCTCTCTCTCTCTCTCTCTCTCTCTCTCTCTCTCTCTCTCTCTCTCTCTCTCTCTCTCTCTCTCTCTCTCTCTCTCTCTCTCTCTCTCTCTCTCTCTCTCTCTGATCAGTCACTGGTTCTCTTTCCTGCCGTTACGTGGCAGCACCTAGACGTTAATGGGTTGTTGATGTTACTACCGCTCCCTCCGGGTTAACACTAATTCTCAGTATTTCGGATAGTTGGCAGCACCTCCTTGGCATTATAAAGTGGTCGATGTAATCGCTGCTCCCTCTGGGTAAGCACTAATTCTCAGCATTTCCGCTAGGTGGCAGCACCTCCTTGGCTGGCTGTTGATGTAATCGTCACTCCCTCTGGTTAGACACTAATTCTCAGTATATCCGCTAGGTGGCAGGACGTTCTAGGTAAGAGTAGGTTCTCCGTTTAATCAGCACTCCTTCCGGGCAATTGCTGCCTCCCTTTTCAGCTGTTACGTGAAAGCACTTTACTGGTACTTCACTGGCTGGTGACTATACCGACCCTCCTAATCTAACGCTCCTTCTCTTTTCAGTATACCTGAAAGGCACTGCTGATGATACTTACGCTAATTAGAGCTAAACTTAAAGGAATTGACGGAAGGGCACCACCAGGAGTGGAGCTTGCGGCTTAATTTGACTCAACACGGGACAACTCACCAGGCCCGGACACCGTAAGGATTGACAGACTGATAGCTCTCTCTTGATTCAGTGGGTGGTGGTGCATGGCCGTTCTTAGTTGGTGGAGTGATTTGTCTGGTTTATTCCGATAACGAACGAGACTCTGGCCTATTAAACTTGAAACTGTCAGTCTCTTGTGACTGCGGTTTGCTTCTTAGAGGGATCATCGGCGTCCCAGCCGAAGGAAATGGAGCAATAACAGGTCTGTGATGCCCTTAGATGTTCTGGGCTGCACGCGTGTTACACTGAAGTGGTCAGCGCGCCGTTCAACACCCCTCTCCGTGAGGAGCTGGGCAAACGTTTGAACCCTTTTCGTGATGGGAATTGGGGGTTGCAATTGTCCCCCATGAACGAGGAATTCCAAGTAAGCGCAGGTCACTAGCCTGCGTTGATTAAGTCCCTGCCCTTTGTACACACCGCCCGTCGCTACTACCGATGGATGATTTGGTGAGGTCGCCTAGACTGGCTGCTGGCTTCGGCCGTGCGGCCGGGAAGACGCCCAAACTTGGTCGTCTAGAGGAAGTAAAAGTCGTAACAAGGTTTCCGTAGGTGAACCTGCGGAAGGATCATTCTCAGTTGTGTGCATATTTCTGTGCATGATTGTTACCGTCATTCCGTCCGGGACGCACATTCCCCGGACGGAAGTACTCAATACGATGTCACTATGGCTTCCATATGTGTACATTTTTGAACGCCAACATAGGACCTGCGCCCTCGGTCCTATTCAAAAACTAAACATTGGGCTCCCATGGCAGCGGATCACTCGGCTCGTGTTTCGATGAAGACCGGGGTAAAACCCGAGACAGTTTGCGAATTGCAGGACACAAATGATCATCGACAGGTTGAACGCAAATGGCGGCTTCCGATTTCGGTCGGCAAGCTCAGTGCTCTCGAGGGTCGGTTGACGAATCTGCGCATCAACGCAGCCGTGGACGTTTCGTCATCTGTTGTTATGGCCGGTGCGCGTGGCACCGGCCGTGGCCGACAGTGTTCAAATGGCGTCGTCTCAAGTGCCAATTCTGGCGTCGTCACAGCGTGTGCTCTCCGCGCGTTTGGCGTCCGTGCCCTGTTTGATGTGACACAACATGGCGCCCGCCCGCGGACCACACGTCTCTGTGCTCTCTTATCGTTTCGACCTCGGGGGTGCTGGACTACGCACTGAACTTAAGCATATCATTAAGTGCAGGAAAAGAAACCAAATGGGATTCCCATAGTAACGGCGAGTGAAGTGGGATGAGCTCAGCACCGAAGCCGGCGGCCGAGAGGCCGTCGTGCAATGTGGTGTTCGGGAGGGCTCTGTCCGTGTCCGGCGTCGGTCCAAGTCTCCTGGAAAGGAGTTCCGTGGAGGGTGACAGGCCCGTGCGACCGATCGCCGCGCTCGCGGACGAGTCCTCCTTCGAGTCGGGTTGCTCGCTAATGCAGCCCTAAGCAGGTGGTAAGCTCCATCTAAAGCTAAATATAACCACGAGTCCGATAGTCAACAAGTACAGTGATGGAAAGTTGAAAAGTACTCTGAAGAGAGAGTCAAATAGCCCGTGAAGCTGCCAGCATGGGATTAAGCGCACGTGTGACGCGTGTCGTCGGACAAATAGGCGCTCGTCGGCTGACGCACGGTGCGCGCTCGGTATCGGAAACGGTGCCGGCGCGTGCTGCTGTCGGCCGGTCGGCGGCGCGCTTCCCTTTGTTTGACATTGGCAGGTCGGGGCCTCGTTGTCCGGTCTTATTGCCGGTCGTTATCCGTCGAGCCGTGTCGGGCCGGCGCCGTCTTCGGACGTGTGCCGGTGCTCCGTGGAATGTGCGCCTCTGGCGGCCACGGCCGGCCTGGTCTTCGGTGCAATGCGACCGCTGGCAAACGACTGGGCGACGGCCAGCGCAAATCGACTCGCAAGAGTCGGCTCGGCCTTTGCGTCGTCACGTGCGGCCCGTCTTGAAACACGGACCAAGGAGTCTAACATGTGAGCGAGCGATTGAGATTGTCGAATCTCAAACGCGCAATGAAAGTGAAGTGTCGTCTGACGGCACGAGCGGAGATCCGTCGTCACTCGTGGCGGCGGCGCATCCGCGGGCCACGCCATCGGCTGGCTTGCTCTTCACTGAGCACTGCTGAGGCGTGGACCTAGAGCCCACACGTTGGGACCCGAAAGATGGTGAACTATGCCTGGCCAGGATGAAGCCAGAGGAAACTCTGGTGGAGGTCCGCCGCGATTCTGACGTGCAAATCGATCGTCTGAGCTGGGTATAGGGGCGAAAGACCAATCGAACCATCTAGTAGCTGGTTCCGCCCGAAGTTTCCCTCAGGATAGCTGGCGCTCGTGTGATACGGAGTTTCATCCGGTAAAGCGAATGATCAGAGGAGCTGGGCTCCTTGCGAGCTCAACCTATTCTCAAACTTTCAATGGGTGAGACGTCTCGCTGGCTTCACTGCAGCGACGACTCTGAATCCGAGTGCCCAGTGGGCCACTTTTGGTAAGCAGAACTGGCGATGCGGGATGAACCGCATGTCGAGTTAAGGTGCCTAAGCGGACGCAAATCAGATACCATGAAAGGTGTTGATTGCTCACGACAGCAGGACGGTGGCCATGGAAGTCGGCACCCGCTAAGGAGTGTGTAACAACTCACCTGCCGAAGCAATCAGCCCTGAAAATGGATGGCGCTAAAGCGTTCCACCGATACTCGACCGTCGTCGGCAGGCGACGTGCATGCCACGTCTCAAGCCACGACGAGTAGGGCGGCGCGGTGGTGAGCGTCGAAGGCGTAGCCGTGAGGCTAGCTGGAGCCGCCATCGGTGCAGATCTTGGTGGTAGTAGCAAATACACAAGCAAGATCCTTGTGGACCGATGTGGAGAAGGGTTCCGCGCGAACAGTACTTGGACGTGGGTGAGTCGGCCCTAAGCCAACGGGTAATTCCCGCATCCCGTGTTGAACGACACAATCATTCGAATAACATGGGTTGATGGCGAAAGGGAATGCGGTCAATATTCCGCAACCGGACGCGG